>NC_080637.1:69148937-69763044 GCF_027579445.1 Ammospiza nelsoni
TTTCTCTGTAGTTATATGCAAGTTTTTTTGACACTAAAAATTGACGTTATTAAATGCATTATTAAATTAAATAAGATTGAAGTGTGAGGTGATAGTCAACATTGAAGTGTGCAGGTTATCATGGTATTAATGTAACTTGATTTTCCCTAGTGCTTTTCCTGCTTTTGAGAACATAATTGTCCTGTTTGGGTGGGCTCTGTTTTAGAGAGCCTTTCCCCATATTCAGCACAAGGCTGAAGGGAATGCTTTTATTCACAGATGAAAAAGGTCTGTATGCTCTAATGAAAATATCAGGTTAAGGTAAAATATGGAGTGTTTAATGACAAGTGACAGGTTCAATAAAAGCTCCTTCCTTTAGAAGAGCCCTCTGCTTACAGCCTCCCTCTCTCAAGGACTGCAACATTTTGGTTTCCTGGAAGTAAAATTTACCCAGAACCACATTTCAGTTTGTTAGTTGTGGAGACCTGTCTTCTCTCTAGGCTCTTAAAGGGCACTGCCTTGTAATTGATTTTTAAAAAGTTAAACCTGAGAGGACTGTAGATATTTAACTACTTTTTTTTTTTTTTTATGCAACCATTGTTGGCTTTGGGGTCAGGACACACAAGCACCAATTTCAGATAATTTTGGTCTTGGTGGTTTTGGCTGGAATTAATAATAAGCCATTATGAAATGCTTAAAAATATATGATCTGCATGTTCTTGGGTTGACTGTCTGCAATCTAGTCAAATAAACAGGGTCCCAAGCACACAGTGCCCTGCTCTCCTCTCTGTCCCTACCAGGCCTGTGGTTTCTTTCTTCCTGAGGCCAGTCACAAAATGTTCGTTTATTCACAGAGCTCTGATGATGGAAATTTGGTATTTTTGGGAGTGGGGGAAGAATGAAAACCATAATGTCTCAATTCTAGTGAGATGGATAAATGGCTTTCCAAATTTGTCTTTTCCTCCTGGGTTCCCTTAAACCACAACTCTCCAGAGATCTGAGAGGCTGATGAGTGTCTGGTCTATAAGCAGGATAAAAAAAAACAAACAAACTGTTGGGTTGGAGTAGAAATTTTTTGCTTGAAGTGACTAAAGCTTGGCTATTGTGAAAAATAATTGATCTGCTGTTAAGTCCAAGAAAGGTAACATTTACTGAAATTTCATTGTATTTGAATGGATACTTCAAGCTGGCTTCTTAAAGAGAGTATGCATATTTTCTTGGTTTATCACTCTAGCATCTTCTGAAGTTTTCCCCTAACTTTCAGAATATCCATGCTGGGGATTTGTGTGCTGGTGAATCTGTGTTGCAGCAGGTGTCCATCAGTCTCCAATTGCTGCTGACAAACTCTGTGTCCAGATGATGTGTAAGATGTGTTTGAGTGCTTTAATGAGCAACTGTAGAGAGCAAGTAAACTTATTAGTTCTTTTTTTTTCTTTTTCCACACCCAAGTTTAGATTATGTAATGTATATTCCTAATCCATGAACTGTAGATGCAAGCATATGCTGTTTGTTTCTTGTGATAGTGTATTTCTTTTACCATATTGGAAAAACCTATCATTCCAGGAAAGAGCTCTACTTTTAATATAGACAAATATGCAGTTTTATGTTCAGTAATGTTTTTACTGTGATCCAGATGAAGCTCAGTGAAATGGACAGATAAGCAAATACCTTCTAATCAAATGAACTTTATAAATTCATTAAATGTCAGCCACAATGCCCCAAGGCTGCCAAGGGTATTAGAGGCATTTGGACAATGCCCCCAACAGCATGCTTTAACTTTGGCCAGCCCTGGGCTGGGTGGCTGCTGGAGTAGCTTCCAGTTGAAGTAGTCGTTTGTGGTTAACTCTTTGTTATGAGACATCCCTGCATGTGCACACAGTCAGTGCCAGCACTCAAAAACCTGAAAACCCCAGTGGAGCCCAGTCCATCTGAGCTTAAATCACTGAAAAATTTCCTCTTGATATGCTATGATTGGATCTTGAAGGGGGGGGTGGATGAAGTTTTTTTCATCTTATCTCTTTATAGTAATATTATACCATAATGAAAATTATGTTGTGTTCTCTTTTGGCTGTTACTAAAGCCAGATTATGCTTTCATAATTAATCTCTGAACTTGCTTTTGGATAGTGAGTACAAAATTTCTGAATAAATGGTTAAAGGAAAACTTTCCAAGCTTCAAGTTCATGATCTTCTCGAAAACTTGCATCAGATTTGAAGCAAATTGGTTATGCTGGTTAAATATGTTAGGTGCTTTCCTGGGATAAGTGACTTTCAAGTGTGGAGCTCCTGGCGAATTTCTCTTCCATAAAAACCATTGCTATATCAGATTCCAGACTTGCCTGCCAGATGAGTGCAGCTCAGCATGTTACAGCCCAGAGAACACTCAGCTGCTCTATTTCAGCCTGGCAGAAATCTGTTCTTTAAAGCCATCTTGCATCTGCAGGGTTTGTTCCAGAGCACAGTCTGACATACCAAACATGTGTCTGCTCACTGAGCTCAGATGCACCTTTGGGAATTACTCAGATCTAAATGTTCTTTTCCTCTCACTTCCTCTCCCAGTGCTTTTTAGACATTAATTACATCATGGAGAGGTTTTGGCCTCCCTGTCCTGGGTAATTCCCTGTGCTGCCCAGCCTTGGGGTGTCAGTGTTCCTTGGGCCTGACTGGTGCCATCAGCACTTAGGCAAATGGATGTAATTTCACTTAAGGCTGCATTCAGGTCTAGGTCATTCTCATCCTGTCCTCCAGGACAGAGCTCATGGCATCAATTGCTGAAAGGATACCAATTCACTTTGCAATTCATTTTTCAGTATTTTTTGAAAGGATGAGTTTTCTTGTCAGTTAACAAATAGGATGAAATTTAATATTGTTACGTGTTCTCAATAATTTAGCTAAAGATGGTTCTGAGGTAATGTGAATCAGTATTTTACTGTCTGCTTCAGTGTTATGTGGGACTTTTGTTAGTGAAAATACAGCAAGTATGAACAAATACAGGCTCTAAAGATCAATTTTACCTCACAAAAATGTAACTGAAATAATTGTATGCAAATTTTTCCCCCTATTTTACTTGGTCAGTGGTAGCCAATAGGTGGTTTTGGGATCAACTTACCCTCCAGCTCTTTCTCTCAGAGATTCTGTGACAGCTGGCTTCTCATTACAAAACAGGACATACATATGCAGTAGAGACATCAGTATGCATCATGAGTCATTAGTGATGTAATATTCCAGTAGGAATTTTCATTTCCATCAGCTTTTACAATACATTACAGCAAATACAGTGTTCACAAACTTTTAAAACTGTGTGTATTTGGAGGGTTGTGATTTTCAGCACAGTGTGTTGCAGTTAGTGTAGAAACAGGCACATCTTTAACCCTGGCAGATGCTTTGAGAAAAGCTAGCTCTTGTTCTGATCATGTCATAGCCCTCTGTCAAGAGAGCTTTTTCTTATCTTTCCTGGATGTCTGGGAGAAGTTCCAAAAATGTTGACCTTTTAGCTACACATTTCATCACTTAGAGTAAGGGGAGATTTCTTGAGGGGAGGTGAGGAAGAATTAATTTGAATTGTAGCCCTTTTTTGGGAATTAAAAATCATATTTAAGCCCTTCTAATGCATCTACTTTTACAGCATAGATATGATGTAGAAGATAATGCATGAATGAAAAATAGCCTCACTTCACTATACATGTGTGAAATAATGCAGTAATTGTAGGCAAGACTCAGTTATTGTTCATTTGTAATGCTCTTTAACTGAAGAAAGGCTTAGATATTTTCACAGAGTTCATGCCTTAATGATTTTTATCATTCAGCTACACAGAAACAGGACTGAAAAGTTCACTGGACAGTGGAGGAATATTGTACAGTGCTAGAAATCAGTGCATGATATGAAATAGCACTATTGTGACGTTATATTTTCATGTAAAAGTTGCACTGTTTGATTTCCATCCCAGCAAGACAGTAGAGCACATAAAAATGAGCTTCTGTCTTACAAAAAAGGTTTCTCCTCTTTTCTGTATTGAAATGATAAAGTACAATGTGGATTTCAAAGAAGGGCATGAAGATTTACTAACAGATTGCCAGAAAATAAGCTCAACAAGGTGAGAAAAGTGTCTTGACAAACAAGAAGCCCCATAGCATCTGCTCAGATGAGATCCTGTTCCTGGAGAGATCAGTCCTTTTTATCTCTTATGCTTTCACATAAGTGTGCCTGGCTGACTCTGCAGGACAGTAATTCTCCTTTTGCTTAGAGTAAGCTCATCAATACAAGCTTTCATGCACATTGAAACTTAGGAATATTTACCTGGTCCAACTTCCTATAGAAATGTGATACCTATTTCTCCAAACAATTGCATACAAAGTATATGGTAGTAGGGATTGTTATTGGAAAAGTTTATATTTACCTCTCTCATTTCTTAGGTTTTTTTTATTTGTTAAGTTTTGGTGCATTAACATTTTTAAATGTGATCTGTGATCAACAGGCAGACTGTGGGGACAGTCATGTCTCCAGTTTTATTGAAGCCATTTTTCTGATGAAGATTTACAAGGTCTAACTAACTTGATTTTTGCTTTGTGTGAAATATTGCACGCTGAAGAACCAATGAAAAATATACACTTTTTAACATGGAGAACTATTTGTCTCAAAAATTAATTGTAGAAAGAAGGTGCAGCTTTTTTCTCTGTCTAAAATAGAGTATCAGAATAAATACATGATCTTATTCTTAATTTGATGTGGCAGTTCTGACAGAGTCTGTCATTCTACATAATTGACGTTTATGACATTAAATCTGTTGTTAAGGAACTATCTTCTCTTGTGTCTGACCAGGAGAGAGTGCTGCATTCAGAATCCTTGTTACCATAACATTTACAGAAAGGAAGTTTGAAGGGCCCTGGCAATTGTAATGGAGAAGCATTTCCCTGGGTAGACATTTAGCCATCTGCTCTATCAGTTTTCACTTTATGGTTCGCTTTAGTTTACCATACATTTATTATTCTCAGGTTAGATGAATTCATTGCTTTCACATCTTTAGAAAAGATGAACCATTTGACTTTGTCTTCCTATGTAAAGTAAATTTGGACAGGTCTACAGTTTTGAAGAGACAGCTGGAAAAGTTTTGTGGAAATCACTATTTACAGCTAACATTAGGCAGTCTCCCAGTTATCCCAGTATTTCCCTTAACTGCAAATTGAGATTTGTAGTGAAAGAAAGCCATTATATGGCCTGAGAGTTTTTAACAGAGGGAAGAAGACTCCCTGCATCCTAAGATTTTTTTGGTGATCCATCAGGAATATTATTCCCCAGGCACACTTTCACCCAGTGTTTTCTGGCGAAACACGATGTGTCAGTGGAAGATGAAACCTGCTATTTGTGCTCTTTCCTGTTTGGCAGAGGGAAGGCTTGGTACCCTTCATGATATGCCAGAAACTGAGTGCAGTGAGGGCTGCACAGCTGAGTGTGTGCCAGCAGCCTCAACCACTGCATGTTTTTTGCATAGGCTTTTTTCCCCAAGATTAGTATCTGAGTTCAGACTGCTTTCCTAAAAGCTGTCAGGGAGATTAATGTATCTGTTGACAACATGGTGTGGTTCCTGTGAGGAGGTCTCTCCTGAGAGTAGGAAACATTGAAGGCCAGATTTAAGCAAAACAATAGGAGCACATTGGAGGGGAAGAACAGCTCTCTTTTCATTTTGGTGTCTTATTTCATGAGCCTGAGAAATGGTAATAAATTTGCATTTTTTCCTCCTTCTTGGTTTTTTTCTCTGTCTCTCTCATAAGGTTTGTTTTTTTTGTTTTTTTTTTACTTGCTGTGTTGAAAGTGGTTTCTAACTCATCTCTCCCCAAGAATAAGAATGCCCAATTGCCATGGCTCATTTCATAGTCTCATTGTTTAATAAAATTGCTATTCTCTTTTCTTCTTCTTTTGCACAATAGAAAAAGAAAGGGAGATGGGGTGATGATGGGGACCTCAGAAAGAATTCAGAACTTATTTATAAAAAATAATACATGTGGATTTTTTTTTTTTTTTTTTTTTTTTGTTCTATACTGTGGGGACAAATATTCAAGCATTTCCTTAAAAATATTTCCTCTAATTCATTTCAAATAATACTAAAACTAATTAAATTCATTCTAAATCAGTATTATTCTTAAATCTTGCTTACTGAAGTGCCCAAATTGCTGTCACCCTTACTTTTTTTCTATATAGAAATCAATGTAGTCTGTCTTAAATTCTTCTCTTTGTCTAAAATTTACACATCTTAGCAGGTATCAGAGCAATTGCTCTTACTGTGATGTGCAAATATTAACTGGAATTGAGACTTAGGCTGCAAACTGTGTTCAGAACTGGCAGAAGGTTGTAACACACTAAAAGTCAGCACCAGTCCTTTCATCTCCTTAGTTTGGTTTGATGTGCACTCAGATCTCAATGCAGGCATGGGAAAAACTTAACTATATTGGTATCACTTAGTCTGTGACTGAGGATTAAAGGAGGATGATATTAACATTCTAGAAGATGTCTGTAGTCAGTTAAAATTCATCAACAAATTCACTTAGACCATTATGTTGCTTTCCTTGCTTGTGTTTGAATTCGTCCTAAAGTATAATAATTTTGGGGTCAGCTGATTTTCCAAAGCAGGGCATGAAAAGTAAGGAAATAAAAGCTGAAGGAAAACGGTGTCTCAACTACAGTGATGTCCCATGTCCTTCTAGAGCAGAGCTAAAAAATGGCAGATACAATATTTTCTGTAAATGAGACTAAATTTTTTTGCAATTCCAAATTATATTTACTGATTTATTCAGGATATTTAAATGAAAGATAACTTATATAGCTCCACAAATACCTCATAAGTGGAACCCATGGATAAAAGAGCAGGTGAAATTCAGCATAAGTAGATATTTATATATTTTCTCCTGACATATCTATGTCAGGAGAAGCAATCTTAAATATATGTGCACAGTGGTGGGTTCTGATTTGTTCTATTACCATAGGAGAGCAGTCTCAGAATTAGAATAAGTAGTGTTATGAAAATATTATTGGTTAGGAGGACTATTAAAAAGCAATTTGAGAGGTACCAAACAGCAAACCAGAGAATGCTGCTGTGCAGTGATGCCAACCATCCACCACAGAAAGGATGTGGCAAACACAGGAGAGGTAAAGGCAAGGAAGGAAATAGTAAACACAAGGACAGGCTTCTCTTCAAACAGATATTAAATAAAATTAAATTCTTGAATGTGGAAAAGAATGAGTGAAGACAAGAGCCAGGGAATGCTTTTCCCCACTTTGCAGACTGAGAATAACAGCGGATCATTTTGGAATATTTGGGGCTAAAGGGAAACAATAACTGGTTTTCCCATTCCTTTGGACTAGTTCAGGCTTTTATAGAAACAATTGGAATTTTCATACAAAGAAGTGAAAATCTCTCAGAATGTGAAATGTTTCCATCTTCTCATTCTTTTGGCTTTTAAGACAGTTAATTTTAATGGTGACTTTTATGAATGTTATATGCTAAGTTGCCTGTTTAAAGCTACTGTCAGTGTAATGCTGCAAATACCCAAATGAGTATCATTCATAAATGAGTCTCAAATCATCTTCAACCACCTTAATTCAGTATTTTTAAGCTCACTGTTTTCTGATTATGTTACTATTTAATTGTCAAATTTTTACATTTTCTGTACTGTATTCTAATAATCTTTGAATGTATCCTTATTCTCTGGATACAGTGGAACAGCAGATCAGGCATTTACTAGTAAAGATATTGAGAACAACTTTTAATATTTTAAGTCAAGCTTTTGCCTAAATTAATATGTTTTTTTTCTGGTTTGTAGCTGAATCCATGTTGTACCAAGGCAGATCTTCTCCTTGAAATTACCTTCATTTGGTGCATCTGACTGTCAGGGGAATTGTGGGTGCATTGGGGTGTTCCTGAATGGCATGAAAAAACTGTGATAATTTATTTCTGATGGGAAATTGTCTTACTGATCTCTAGTTTGAAGATGGGGAGAAAGGGGAGTATCTACATGGAGTGAAAGGGATTTTTTTTTTTAATTTGGGTTAAAATGTTTTGTGTTTAGGAGTAGGATCTTGATAGATGGCTGCTTTAAAGGAAGCAGTTCATAGCACAAATACAAAAGCTGCTCTGCTAAGATGCCCATCAAGGAAGAAGCATCAAAGGCAAAAATCAAAAGCCAGAGATGATGATTGCAGGAATTCCCTTTAAAATTGAGGGAGTGGATGAGATTCAATGTGCTAACTGCTCAGTAGGCATTTCCTCAGTTGTGTTCTTATCAGTAGCAATTTTTGTCCTATGAAAAAGAGGGAAAACAAGAGAAGTGTTCTTTTATGGCTGTCCATGCTTGGTGCTCTGATGGTTTTGTCTGCTGAAGGATTAAAAATGAGCAAAGAAAGGTAGATCTTGTGACTTGTGATATATTAGTGCAATGATGATGACAGGACTGACATTTACAAAGAGCGCTCAGGCAAATAAGGCTGTATCAAGGGAATAGCATGAGTTTGAACTTCATGTTAATAGTGCAGTTAGTTAGAACTGCTGCTGGCTTTTTCTCTAATTCCCTATCAGTTTAGGAGCCTTGAGTCATTGTATTGATACATGAGAGAAGAACAAATCTTGTTACAGTAGCATTTCTCCAATTAGCCACCCCAAAAAACACGACATGTCCCCAAAAAAAGAAAGACAAACCAAATAAACAAACAAACAAAAAAAAAAAAAACCCACAAAGCCCCATAACAATTAGAGATATCTATTGCTTTTGCTCACTTCAGATCGTTTTCTCAGCTGTATTGTCAGCTTTGGGTCTCATTTCAATAGTCCATGCAGTGACCTGCTGTGGTTTGATAGAAACATTGTCCCTCTAGGTTTTAAAAACTACAAATGTGGTAATTTGCAACAGCCAGAGCAAAATGTTAGAACTGCTGGCACCCCGTGCAGCTGCTAAATGGTAAACCTGGTTGTTAGTGTTGGCAAGGTGCTTGAGCCTGTCTGGGCTGCTGCTAATGAAAAGTGTCTGTGCAAGCCCCAGATTTATAACTGATTGCTGTGCTGGGAGCACCGAGCTTGCAGCAACAGGAAAAAAGCGTCAAAGAGATGGCAACTGTCAGGAAAGGACATTGCCTGTTTCCCACAGGAATAACCACTGCTGCCTTTCCCTTTCTGGGCCTGTAACAGTGTCTGGAGCTGTCCTTTTTCTCCTCCTTCTTTCTGTCCTCCTTCAGCTAGTATTGATTAGGATCCTTTCTTACCATTATCACAGAGTCTGTGTTTCACTTTGCTCCTGATGTTGAGCAAAAGTGCTGCCTGTTCTGGAAATGCTTTTTGAAAGTAGCACACCTAGGTGGTAAGATGTTGTATCTTGGAAGGAAAAGTGCGAATGGCTGGAGTTATTCACACATTTTTGTATACAATTCAGCAGTTTTCAGGCAATAATAATAATATGCATGACTTTTATTAAGGCTTTTGTATGTATATAAGAAAAAGACAATGTGAAATATTAAGCCTTTCTTTTCATTAAGTTTTCACTAGGGTTTTTTTCCCCTCCTGTTTCACTTCCCTTACATTTAAATTAGATCAACTTGTGGTAATTTGTATCTATCTGGTTATTTTCTATTGCACTCTATCACTAGAGTTGATACATTTCTTTTCCAACTTGCATGGGTTTGGGTGGGTTTTTTACCATGTAAATGTATTTTTGTGTATCCTTCCCGTGTGCAGAAAAGCATGTATTTTTTTGTCTTGCATCGCTCCTGGGTATTTTCAAGGGACAGTGTAGTCGGAACTATACTCCAGGGACAGTGTAGTTGAAACATCACTGCATTTTCTACCTTTCTATTTAAAAAGAAAATTTTCCCTGGCCATTTCTCGTGAAGTGTTGGCTTCCATACAGTTTTTTTCACCATGCTAATTTTAATGGGTTGGTTATATTAAACCTATCATGTCTAGAAATAATATTTATCCATTTGTTCTTTTCACTGTAAATATTTTTTTTGTTCTTCCTGCAAGTGGTGATCCACAAGTGCATACAGACTCTGGATGTACACATATCCTCTTTTTCCACTGTGGTATTCTCAGAAAAATGTGCTCATAACCTTCTGCCATTGCTCATCTTTTCAGTACAGCATATGCAGTGCTGTGGCCAGCTTTGGTTGCACTTCCCTCTCAACTCCTACTGGAATTAAATTCTTCTACTGCAGTCTTTCTCCTTTTGTCTCTTGTAGTTATTTTTCTGTATTTATGTAACTTGTCAGGCTTGAGTTGCAACCCATGTGTCTCACTTGGCAGATACAACCTTCCAGATGCTGACACATGTTGTTCTAATGACATAATCGTCGTGTATCTCAGGTCTGATCTCCAGAGATGAGGAAATGTTGATCAAGGAGCTCCTGCTTGGCAGTTTGTGCCTTGCAGCTCTCAGACTGCTCCTTTCATTCAGCAGCTCCTGATAATTACATCTGCTGTTGCTGTGCTTACAAAAATCCCTCTTCATCTCACTCTGTGAGAAACAGGGACTTTATATAAACCTAATACTTGGATATACTCAGCTTCTGCCCAAGAGCCAGAGATTTCCTCATCACAGATAACCCAAATATATGAGGTCTTTAATTTTACCAATTGAGAGCACCAAGACAGCATTAGCATCCATGGTTATTGTAACTCCACTGCTTGTTCATGCCCAGCAATATATCTTTTAGCAGCTTTACATGGTTTTTTGTCTCTCTGTTACTTTATTTTCAGAGTCTTTAGTGTTGGATCTGTGTTCATTTGGGGTTTATGCTACATCTTAGTACCAAGCTATACTCTATCCTAAAGGCATTTCCTTCTTCAGGAGTTTATAAACTCTTCTTTCCTTCCACTTTTCAGGCAAATATGTTTGTAGAGGTTTGGGGGTTTTTTTATATTGCCACTTTCTTCAGGAAATGGTAATGAATGAAATTATTTTTTGTGGAGATCTGTTACTTTGGACGAGTTGCAGGAGGACCCCAAACACTCCTTTTGAGCTAGATTCTGTCATAACTACCATTTGGGTTTTGTACCATGGGGTTCTGGCCCTCAGCATTACCTCATGTATATTCTTGAAAACTCCAATTAGAGGTATTTCCCCATTTGTGAGTGACAATTTTGTGTGCTTTTCTTGTTCAGAGACGTGAAGTAGTTGATCAGCATGTGGAACTGAACGAGGGAGACCCACCATGCTCACCTGAGCTTTAAGGCTCTATGTTTGCTCCTGAAATCAGATAAAACTGTAATACCTCCTTTTGGAGCACCACATATTCCCTTAGGACCTTCTTAGGAAAACATGCAGGTTTTTACAGATCTCTTTCAGAGAAAAGAAAACATTATTTAACTGATTTATTTTCACCAATTGTCCTTTTGTGAAGAGTAGGTATTTGGCATATTTCCTTCTAGGTTCAGTAGTTCAACCAACACTGCAGAAACTCACCTTCAATAATTTTGTGAGTCTTTTGGCATATTTTGGTAGATTCCTGTGATTGCAAACCAGAAGTCTTCAGTAATGGGCTGACTATAAGTAGAAGCAATTTTTCTTCTTCGTATTTGGTTCTGATTATGGCCAAAAAGAGGAAGCAAGGGAATTTTATGGAAGATTTTGAGAAGTCTTTGAAGAAGATTTCAATTTTTCATATTAGTTAATAATCAGCATGCACTTTAGAGTTACAGTTAATGAGGCCCTCATATTTTAAACTAGGAAAAAACCTTAACATTTGTGGATGGACTGTCTCCAACTGTTGTTGAAGAATTTGTTATCTCAAGATCTAAATGACTGCCTCCATGAGGAAGCTTTAAGTAGCTGACAGTCCTGAGTTCCCTCGTTCCACTTACTCCGTGGAAGGTCAGTTCACAAGGAGGGGTTTTTCTAGGGAGAGTTTTATTCCATCTAGGATGGACTGAGGTCATTGAGTTCTTTATCTGGGTCATGTCTTCTAGAGGAAATACATGATAAGCAAAAGCAATAGTTCAAAGGAGTAAGGGCTTGTAATGATGGAATGATGGTTTAAAAATTGATTCCTAGTGCAAAGCATATCCAGTATTCATTCTTCTCATCTGGTCTATGCAAGTGCACAGGTAAAATGTCCTATTGCATTATTTACAGGGTTCTATGATAAAATTCTTTCCCTGCCTAGGTGATTCTCTACTCCTAGAAATACTTTCAGCAGTTGAAAGAATCATTTCATTGCTTTCTCAAACTGTTAACTAATCTTTCCCAAGAGCTTACTAGAGAAATCTACCTTAATTCCAAGAGTGAAATTAGGCCATAAAGATCTTTATGAGTGTAGTTCAAGGCAGGGTTATGAAGTTTGCCAGGATACCTCAGATTTAATTGAACCTAAATGTCTTGGTGAAAGCATGTATCTTATTTCATGCACTTGCATAAAACTTGATGGCAGATTACACATCACATGAATGCAGGATAGATTAAATTGATACATCATTTTAACATACATCACTTGGCCATCCCACCACTTCCTTCCTGAAGTGAAAGGAAAATTCCAGAAATGTGTATTGGTCACACCACCTTTTCCTTTCAGGCTTTGGAATTAGTTTTGCATGTGAATCAGCAACTGGATCACAGCTTAGGTAGCAAAAATTGTGCCTGAACTCTTGGCACTCCCACAGTGTCAAATGGGTTTTCCATTTTCTGTGTGCTGCCACCAGTGAGCATAAAGGCAGAGCTGCCTCCTGTACCCCAGTCTGATTCCATCTCTGCTGTGCAATCTCCTGCACATGGGATGCAGGAGGGCAGGGGAAGGAGGGTCATGGAGGTATTTGGGTAGATAATACACCTTGAAGAATGCAGCTGCTGCACAGGTAAGTAATTTTTTCTTTCTGAGTATAAGATTCCTGAAAAGAAGATGTCACTGTTTATCATTCTGGTATTTTATCAAAATACAGGAAGATTTGCCATTGGTGTCATGCTCAGAGATATGATTGCTTCAGAGGAACAGTCACTGTAGGAAACATGTTTTAACTGCAGTTAAAATTAATAGAAGATTTTTTCCAGAGTTTAAATCTTATCACAATAAAGGTAGAATACTTCATGTAATTAAATGGAGGAAAGCAGCAGCACAGGTCAGCGTGAGCCTGTCATGTTTTAGAGTTCAGAGCCAAACAGTTGGAAGAACATGCTGCTGTGTCAAAAGGTTCACTTCAATTTTATCTACTAATACAAGACAGCAGCTTATATTTTTTTAAAGTCTTTCAAATACTAGTCAGTCACAAATCAATGAGCTAGAAACAAAATCATTCTTTAAGAGTGTTTTGAAACTATGCTGCACTAATGGATGTGCTACCTGACTGATCTGCTGCTCCTGCCAGTCATTTGTGTGGTTTTGTCAGGTGGTTACACACATCATGACACTGTTAGAAGAGTAAAGTTGCACATCTTTTAAATAGGTTTGACTGAGACAGAAAGGAAAAACTCATGCTTTTCTTACTGGGTGGGTTGTGTTAAGGTTCACCATTTCTAGGCAATTCATTCTAAGCCTGGATTTTTAACTTGTGACCCTCTATCATATATGTATAAGTTTATGTATTATTTCAGGAAAAGTAATGATATATGAATATAGATTTTTCAAATGCAGGTAATGT
Source organism: Ammospiza nelsoni (assembly GCF_027579445.1). Taxonomy (NCBI): domain Eukaryota; kingdom Metazoa; phylum Chordata; class Aves; order Passeriformes; family Passerellidae; genus Ammospiza; species Ammospiza nelsoni. Next base: position 69,162,523 of record NC_080637.1, read on the forward strand.
GGCTCTGTATTTTTGGTATCACCAGTTTTTCTTCCTCCTGTCCCTCAAGCATTCACCTGTCTTCTGAATAGAGCACTATGTAGTGTCATGTTTAATACAGTGTTGAATTCACTCTGAAATGTTTGCCTGGAATGAAGAGTGGATATACCTATGTGTTAGAATGTTTTATTCTGCATTCTTATTTTAAAGGAATTTCCATTTTAAATGCTGCTGTTCAAATGTACAATTCCCACTTCTGTTAATTGACACAGAAAACTACACATTCACCTGGCTGCCCATGAATGATATATCAAGGAGTAAAGTTCATAATTACTCTGTAATGCAGATAGTCAAATATTTCCTATATCTGAAATGGGTACTATTCCTTGCACAACTTTTTGTAACCTTGTTATTCATCTTTTTGATGAGACTTCATTTACGTTTATCATAACCATAAAGTAGTTTTGGAAGATGTTATCAGTGTTCCTAAAAGATTCTGAAAATGTGGAAACATGTTTCCACTCCTGTTTTTGAAATGCAGATCTCTCAGTTTGTTTCTTTAGAAAACAGCAATTACTTGCCCTGTGAATCCATCTTGCAATGTAACCATCAGCAGGAAGCTGCTCTCCTTGCAAACCTAACAGCTCCTGCTGCCTGTGCTGGTGCTGAGCACCAGCTTTGCTCTCTACCTGGGCACTGGTGCCACATGTCCTGCACAAGTCTGGTGAAAAGCTTTGCATCTCTGCTTGAGCACTCTCATTGAAAGTGGCAGTTCTGAGACTGCCAGAAATGGTTTTCATACAACTGTCTTTGGGGATATGGTCCTTGGTCCTAGAAAGCAGCAATCAAGGAATAAGTCAGATTCATTTGTTAAACTCCAATGAGTGTGTTTTTTCATTATGGAGGTTGCAAGGACAATTTTTTCCCAAGTCAGTCTTCTTTTTCCTTATTCTTTATATGGTACAAAACCTTTTCAGTGTAAGTGGAAAATTACAATCCTAAATACAAAAGGACAGAAGCCAAAGGGGTACATCTGACAAAGAGGAAAATGCCAACAAATAAAAGCATTTTTGATTCTTCCACTGCTACTGAGATGGCTAAAAAGCCATATATTAACTTCAGTGTGCATTAATATCTCATTGGAACCCTGTGACCTAAACCAATCTGCAAGACAAGAAATGCAGAAATCTTCCATCCAGCTGCTCCCTTGTGGTGGATTTGTTAAGCAGCTGTGGTCCAGGGCATTCATGTATGTACAGCCTGCTTTGAAGCTTTCCGTGAAGCTGCTTCTGCAGAAGCAGGAGAGACATATTTATTTTCCTTGCAAGAGTAAAGTTAGGAGAGTCTCCTTTAGAAATAACAATACCATTATTGTGTATAGATATATATATATTAAGTTATGCTGCTTGTAGAAACCAATAAAACATATTTTTTGAGGAGCAGTAAGTTTTCTTCAGTGTTCTGAACATATGAGGCACATCTGAACTCACAGCTGTGAAGATGCTCTTAATCAAAGAATAAGTTTTTAGGGAGTCTTAATACTTGAATGTCTGAGATTCAGACAACCCAGATGAATCCTTCATATTTCCTAGCAGGCCTTGGGTGTAAAACTTTTTTAAGACTTAACTGAACAGTGGAAGACTCTGTTGGGTCAATGTTTGCTTTTCTCCCCCTTAACCTGGAAATGCAAATTCCAAAGTGCAGTGCTCTGTTTCCCTTCTCACCACTCCTGCTGCTGAATGTGCGAGCCAACAGGCAATTCTGAATGCCTGCTACTTTCCTGCCACTTCTGGCTTCTCTGCTTCTTCAGAGCTGCTTACTAATCCTTCTTTTCCAACAATCCTTGCTTCTCTGTGCTGTATAATCTGACAGGGCTGTGGCACAGCCACACCAGACAAGCAATCTTGCTTTGATGTCCTGCTTTGCTGCCTTTCTCCTTCTCTTTACTGCCATCTTCCTCTTACTCCTGCATCCCTTCGTCATTCTTTCCTTTGCCTGAAGATTATTTGCCTGCAAATTGCACCTTGGGAGGGAGAAACACAATTTTGGTTGGCTTAAAAACTTGGTTGGTTAAGAGGCTGTACTTCCAAACAAGTGGTCTTCACCTCATCTCCCATCGTTTTCCAGGACAATCTGCGTAAAAAGGATGATCGGATTGAAGAGTTGGAAGAGGCACTCAGAGAAAGTGTTCAGATAACTGCAGAGCGAGAAATGGTGCTAGCACAAGAGGAGTCAGCCAGGATCAATGCTGAGAAACAGGTCTGCAATCTTGTAAAGTCACTGGTAGCCCTCCTAGGGAAGTAACCAGACACTAAAGTACTAATTTCCCTGCTTTCCTGCCTGAAACACAGCTGGCTTTCTTTGATCCTCTGTGTCTGTTCCACTGTTAGGTAACAGAACTCATAAAATCTGCAAAACCTTCATTTTAAGTTGTATTCCATAGGTAAGATTTTCTTGAAATTAAAATCAAAATCTAAGGTATCCTGAGCTTTTGAAACATTGGTTTAAGCAGTAACTCTTCTGATCTCTCTTGCCTGTCAAAGCTGCCTTCCTGTGTGTAAGGTATACTTAGATTTACTATCTTGTTCATTGAATTTATTTGAAAGACAATGGTTTTTATTAGCCTGGTTGTGTTTATGGACCACAGTCTCCTTGCACTTGCAAAACAACTGGTTAAAAACACAAATCCCTTGGCTTGAGCCAAGCATGCGCACAGAAAATACACACTTGTGTACTGAAGCCACAAGAAAGTTTCATGCATTAATTGATTTTGTGCCACTGATACTCTGAAGAATCATGGACATGCCTGATTTTAGCTCAGGTAAGTAATCATTGAGAAAGCATACCCTAAGTTATGAATAAATCCATGAGATTTTGATAAAGCTTGTGAAGCAGTAGCTGGAACTGGCACTCTTAATTTTGTGAGCACTCTTAATTTTTTGTGAGTTTTTCACTGTTCCTGAGGACAGTAATTAACAAACAGGAGCCTTTGGTCAGTTGCATTTCAATGGAGAAATCTCCTTGTCTGTTGTTTACTTAACAACATTTCTGATCAAGTGCGCTTTAAAACATTTTAAGAGGTTTTTCTTATCATGTATTCTTGTATCACAGATGTTAATGAGAAAGAAGTAGAAACAGAAGTTTTTACTTTTTACAACAATTGAAAATAGCAATTGTTTCTCTATGAGCTAGAGTCAAGCTCAGCTGTTTGCTGATAGATGTATTGAGGGTAATTCTGGTTGCTTTATTTTAGGATTGTACACAGTGAGATGGAACTCACTTTCAGGAATGCATTCTTTCCAAGCTTCTTGTAGCCTTTAAAAAATTGCATGAAATAGAAATGTTAACTGGTTAGTGAATGCCACTTTGACGATTAGATCTCCTTGAAAGGAAAAGATACTTCACAAAGCATTGGGTTCAATGATGAGGCACAAAAGTAAAAAAAATGGTATATGATTTGATGCCCAGGATGTTGTTACAATGTTTTAATTAATTAGTTACAAGACAATGTGACAATTTTTATATTCTTTGAGCTGGTGCTCAAAGAATATAAAAATATATCATTATAAAAATATATTATATACATATAAATATAAAAAATAGATTGTTGGAATTGGGTGTAACATCTTAAAAATGAGGCAAGCGGGGAAATGCACAGCCAGAAGATCAATGAACCATCAGGGTCAAGAGAGAGAATGAGAAGAGAGGAAGAGAGCCAAGATGAGTAAGATTTGTGGGTAACAGCATAAAAAAGGAATATGGTAGGTAACAGCATAAAAAAGAAATTAATTTGGATGTAGCAGTGCATGCAGAAGTGAGGAGGAGAAAGGAGAATGGAATGAGAGCAGCAGTATTGGAAGAAAAGGAAGTTGACACCTATGACAGCAGTGGCTTACTGCAACAGAGCTAAGCTGCCACCTCAGACCAATTATGGTTTTTAAAATATGAGCAACAAATCAGCACAAGGGAAAAGGATCTGCAGAGTCGTGTTCTAGTCCGCACTGGGAGACCTGACAAACACAGGTAATATTAGAGTTTTAAAATGCAAGGCTCCATGTTCCATATACTATCAGTGGCAAATCCATTGAATTTCACAAACCATATAGTAGGTTATTAATATTCTTAAGCCAAGTGTGAGTGATGTGTATGATTTTTAAAATGTTGATGTTGTTCAAACTGTCTGTAATTTGCTTTTAATTGCATGCTTTTTCTTTCCTCTCTTGTTTATCTTGTTTTCTACCATTCTGCCACTTCACTGCCTGTCTGAAGCTTTTTAATGAATCAGTGCATGAAGTCAACCATTTTGGCTTTAGGTGGTTCAAGGTATGAGGATATCTCGCCTGTGTGTGCCTCTGCCCCAATATTTTGTGTTGTTACTGTAGCCTTGTCTTGTGCAATCCTGCCCTCCATCATCTCATGTGTGGTGTTGTGCTATTTTATAGGCTTTACATTTGAATTACAGTGTCCACAAAGCCACCCTGGATTTCATGGTTCTCATATATCCTAAAATGTTGCTCTCTTTAATCCAGTGTTTGAAAATATCCTGTCAGTGTGTATCAACTGCAACAGTGTTAATACACAGTGTATGCAAGACATCTCCTGCTGACTAAAAACTTTCTGTTTATTTCACAGTTTTAGACCTGGTCTTTCTTTCATCTTTCTCAAAAATAAAATCAGGCATTTCCTGCTGGGAGCAGAGGCCCCATTGAATTGGGCAGAGTTTTATTATCCCCACTGATCTGTATAGCAGGAACCCTGCCATACAGAGAGCAGATGAAGCAGTCTTGCATAGATGGGAAGGCTTGAAAGTTCTTCAAGCCTTTCTTTTTACTAATAGTCACCTGGTTTTGATGGTGCACCTGCTGAATCCTCTGTGTAGATGCTGTTGTGAATTCCTCACAGCTGTGGGGTTATTTATTTAGTACTGTGGCTGGGCCCAGTAGTTCAGCCCTATGTGGAAGGTCAGAGGATGTATGCAAACTTCCTTCTCAGTGCTTCCATAAGGCTGAAGGTAGGATTTCTCAGATAAACTTCAATCATAAAGGTTTTTTTTTTATTAGACATGGTAAGTGTAGATTCAGACACTATTTCTGCATTAACCAAATCTGAGTTTATTTTAGAAAAGCTGTCATTATGTTCCTCAGGGGAGAAAAATAGAACTGCATAGAAGTTTTTCCCTGCTCAGAAATACAGCAGTAGTTTTGCTCCCTAAGAAAAACTGTTGGAGGTTTTATTTGAAAAGAGGCCCTGTGTTGTTCACAAACCCTTTCACAGTCCTGGTGCATCTTACCTTCCTTTCTCCTGCAGCAGGAAGCAGCAGGTTATCCTTTGTATGAATTGAGTCCTGATCAGCACCATTCCCAGGACAGTGCTGGAAATGGGCTTTGATCTTCATGAGAGAGTGGGATCCTTTTTGTGAAATAAAGTGAAACACAAGTTTAAGTTCTGTGACTCAGTGTTGATCAGTAATTAGTGGCAGGTTCTTGTCTCCAGGAGCACAGTAGCAGGATTACTGGCATTTTTAGCCTTCCTTATTGAAGGGCACAGTTCACAAATGTTTTCTCACCTGAAATACTTCATGCTCTCCCTTTCCTTGTTCACTTTCATGCCCAATCTTGAGTGCACATCCCAGCCGTTTCCCCAGCTGAGGTTGTTCTGGGGCTGTGTTGTGAAATGGAGCAGACCTGGAGCAGTTCATGGTGACATCTGTCTTACTTTTTGGAGGGATTTTTTCATTTGAAGCTCTTCACTGCCCTGGTTCATGAATCCCCATGCACAAATTGAGGTTCATCTGAGGAAGTGTTGACCTGTGTGGGCAGGACTGAGAAGTGAAGGCAGGAGGTGCTTAGTATTATTACTAAAAATGTTTTTACCAGAAACTTACTGCAGCCTTTGCAATGCGCTCCTATTTCTTTGAGTGAGATGGTGCATTACCTGACCACAACATACATTTCTCTAGGTTATTTTATTTCCTTCGAATTTAAAAAGCAGAAGAGTTTAGAAATTTAAATAGCATTCCTGCTGATAGTAGTGCAGCTCTGTTCTCTCATGAATACCAACTCCTGCTTAAATGCACTCTGTGTATAGTATCAGCTAACATTTAACTCCTTACTCTAAAATGTAATGGCAAAAAAGCACATTAAATAATGGCCATTACATCATCATTGCTTCCTTCCTTAAGTAGGTATTTAAACTGAAATTTTTAAGTTGGCATTGTGATCTTGACACCTTCCATAAACTTTTTTTGAAGTTATGGTTCACAGTGGGACACTTTAAATGAGGTTAAGTATGTCAACCTATAAATAGCTGTATCTTTGTTCATACACTGTCTTTTTATCCTACATAGGGCAGATTTTTCTGTTTTCTTTTTTTTATGGAAAATATAAAAGATTGAATATTGTAAAAGTAATGTATTGATTAAATCAATTTTCTTACACTCATTCCTTTCTCCCACTGTCTCTATAAATTATTTTAGAAGGATTTAATATTATTTCAGGTACACATTACATGTAAAATATGTTGATAACAAGGCTCCTGAAATTCTACATCACATATGCCTACTTCAAAATTGTTATCTGTTTGTTAAGGAAAAATAAAGATGAAATAGGTTAATAACTCAACCAGAACCTCCTTCACAGTTCTCTGCCATTTCCCTGCTGTAAATACAAGGTCTGCAAGAGTTTGAATGTAGAGTAGAGCCTCCAAGAGTGTTTTGTCTTATCTATAAGTTACTGTGCTGAAATTCTCAGCAAGTTTTGAATTGTATCTGTCATTTGCACTTCTGTCAGAACACCATTCTGGTTTTAACTTTCAAGGAAATTATTTAGACTATAATTCATTGTAAGAATAGAATAGAAACTACATTTACAACAGATTTATCATACATTGGATGCTACCCTATCAAATACCTTCTAAAAATGCAAGCTAAATTAAAACATGTCTTTTTTGCTGAGCGTTTTGTTACTGAAATAGATCTGAAATATTTTCTCACATACGTTGAGAAATAATTGGAATTATTTCACAGCACAAATTCTGACACACTAAGTTACTTTCTGCAGGTCCCTGTAAATGACAGATATGAAGTGGAATTTCTCAGGAACCAACTATCTGTAGATGTTTTCTGAGCAGAAGTGTCAGAGTTCTGACTGCTCTGTGATACATGCTGGACACTTTGCTTTTAATGAATGTTTTTGTCTCTTCTTCTGTATCTCCTGGTGAGAAATTTGATAAACTTAGAGATAGGGGATCAAGGCAGTCCAAGGTATGGCTTGGGGGTGAAGGTGCTGGAGGTTTTCTTAAAGATTTTTCTTGGGAGTTTACATTTTTTTGGCTGAACTTCCCTTGAATATCTGCTGAAAAGCTTTTTTCTGTAAAAGTCTGCCAAAATCATTTTGGCTTTTGAGTGTGTGTTTATATGTACGCGTGCAAAGTAATTTGAGTACTTAGTTCATATCAAGTAAATTTCTGTGCTAAAAATTTATATTTTACTTTGTTTTACTGATAAAAAAATTTAAGAGCTTTTTAAGTCAGTGTCATCCCAAAGTATAATCTTACCATTGTTTTCCAAGAGATTTACTTTATTCTTTTGTCTGATTGTTCTGCTTTGGTAGGAGAAAGCATTTTGGGTAACTGAAGTTCACTAGGCCCTGTCAGTGAATATGTTTGCAGTCATTTTTAGGAGCACTGCATCTCCCTAATGTTACTTCTTTTCCCCAGATATTTTAATGGATTACATAACCTTTTCCTTTAAAAATACACAGATTTGCACTGAGTCACTCTCCCTGCAAGGGAGATGTAATTTGGTGTGTAATTCCCTCTGCATTCAGTAATGTACCTTTTAAGAGGTGGAAGAGTGGAATTTTTTCTGTCTTAGTTGTGCTCAGCTGTGCTGAGCTGGGGGCTTGGGAGGGTTTTTTTATCTCCAGATGGGAAAAATGAATAGAGAGAGAAATGAATAGGAAATCATGCCTAACAACTTTGAGGCAGAGATCTTTTTCTATCATTATAGACAAAAATCTTTAAAATCTTTTAGAATCATGGAAGTGTTTAGGTTGGAGAAGACCTCTAAGATCGTTGTGTCCAGCCATTAACCTGATACTGCCAAGCCCACCACTAAACCATGTCCCTAAGCACACATCTACCTGTCTTTTACATTCCTCCCGGGATGATGACTTTGTTTTTGTTTAATTTGTTGCTCTCATTTAAGATTGCAAAGTAGTCAAAATTTGATGACTTTCAGGAGAACTGGGGACACTGAAAGCATAATTAACCTCTGTGCAAAATATGCATTGAGCATTTCTCCATGTAACTCACCTTTTCATTTAATGAAATGAGAAATACTGATGGAAAATGTTATCTAGAAATTTGGTGCAAGTGCTGATTTTAAGATCATTTTGTCTGGATTTTTATCTCTTTTTATTGTTTAATAGATAAATCCTGATTTCATGTTATGCCTTTTGCTAAGCCAGGTATCCCAGACAAAGCTCTATCTTGGCATCTTTCTGCCTGTTGTATTATTTTCTTAAGCACCTACTTCTGGACAGCATTTTATTTGTTGTGGCTCAAGAGAAAATCAAATTCTTGCAGACTTGGTTACATTAATGGTTGCTTGTAATTGTGAGGACCCACACAAAAACTTGTGTTAATATTTGTTTTAGCTAGTCCTGTGCTTTTTTCATTTTAACTTCCTCTTCTAGTTGCATTCCCTGTGGTCTTAAATGATGGTGTAATACAATAAGATGTAAGTTAAAGCATTAGAAATACTCATTAGACTTGAACATTAGATTCAAATATGTTCTTTTTCTGGCATAATTGATTTTTCCTCCAAATCCATGAAGTACAAGAAAATAAATTGTTTTCCTTTCCATAGCATTCTCCTGTATAGAAAAGGAGAAGCCTGACAAGCTTGAGGTTCATTAAATTGAGGATGCCTCTTCATTTGAATCATTTCCTACTCATAAAAACTTTCTGACTTCCCTGTACTGCTGCTTCCCATTGGATTCCTTCACACCCTTCACTGAATTTCAGCCTGAATTCAGTTGGCTCCGAATAGTGGAAGTTCTTTTCATTTTTTGTAGTTAGGTTCTGCTACTTGCTTTCTGTTACCTACAATGCTGAACATCTGCTTCCACCAGTTTGTAGAGGTGGAAACTTTGCTGAGTTTGCCAGTGAGACTGTGCTTCTTCAGTTGCCACATGTTCAGCCTTCACATGGCAGTGCATGTGCTTTCATTTATTTATGTTCATGATCCTTAATGTCTTTTGGGAAAAGAGTGTTAAAGTTGTATATGGAATCAGCATAACATTTTTCACTGCTTGTAGTGAGTTAATCCATCATACCAGAGTTTTTCTCTTTGGAAAATCAATCTGTGCTATATAAATTGACAGTCTCTGCTGTGTAGCACAGCATTAAATATTTACTTTGAATATTGTTCAGTTAGGTCTGAACTGTCTGCCATGGTGACATATCCTAGTTAACCTGAAACTGTCTAAAATGCAGCAAAATGGAAATCAGCATGGTCTGCAGAAATCTGGTTAAAACCTGCTGAAATCCTTGGGCAATTAGTCTCACTTCTACCTTAGCAGCAGTAGATGTAACCTAAGAAAGGGCAATTTATTTTGAAGATGGCCATGTTTAGAGTTCTGGCTGCAGTATCATGATTTAATCATAGATCTAGAGAATTTTGTTTGGATGTGATAAATTGTGCCAAATGAGCCCAACATGTGCAGCACTGCACAGGATGTGCTTCTAGGGTCTCTTCAGGGTGTCTGCCTCTGAAGAGATTTTTAAAAGATGATCAAAATCCAAGTTTTTTCAAGGTAGATTATTGTTCCTAGTGATTGCTGCTGTATTTCCAAGGGTTGGGAATTGCAAGTCCTGGAGGATGAATGCAAGACAGTTTCCTGAGACTATAGATCCATGTAAAGTAGAATAGGACAGCTTCCTTTGGTATGATGATATGGATTAAAAAACATGAGAATGTTTTGTTGGATAATGATTTTGCTTGAGGAAAGTGTGGAAATAGAATTGTAACTTGTTACACTCTTCAGATACCAGTGACTAAAACAGATTTCTTTTCCTCAGTAGAAATCAGAATTCAGTTTTCACTTACTTTTATTCAAGGCCTGACTCAAACATTTTGTTTGTGTTGAGCAGAGGCAATTATTGTTTCCTTCTCAAGAGCTCTTGTCCCAGCAGTAAGCTGTTGCTTATTTGTGTAGGTTATAGCCCACATTTAGGAGATAAAACTGTCAAAGCTACCTCCAAACATCCTAACAGGACACAGCTGTGACTCACTGAGTCCTGAAGACTTTTCCAAACATCTGTGAATCCTGATTCCTCCTTCTTCGTACAAAAACTCAGCCCTCTCAGAGTATGAGTGTAAAAAAATTCATGAATACTCAAGTAACAAAACCCTTGACAGAGACTTCTTTGTTGATGTTTGTGTGGCTTCTGCAGGAGGAACATGGTAATGTCTGATGTCTGGTAAATCTCATAAGTGCTCTTCCTTGCCTAGAGCCATCAGTGGAGACAGCGAGGAGCAATACAGAGCATTAACTCCTTTTTATTATCAGATGCTCTTTTTATAATGAAGTTTTTGTGGAGAGACCAGCTCATGGAAATAAGAGACATCAGCTGTCTAAATATCTCAGTTTCACAGTGATAAGAAAAATTGCAGTATCCTGCAGTATCCTGCAGATTTTCTGACCATGGGCTTTTGTTCTCTTTATCTTGCTCCTCTCCTTTTTCCCATTTAATAAAGTAAGAATGGAACAGTGGCACCAGTTCTGTTAAGCCACCAAGACACTCTATTTTATCAGGGATGCTGAATGTACAAAATCCAAACAAGCAAAAAAACAAAGGCACAAAGACTTAAGAAAGCCACACAGTAATGTCAAGAAAGACAAAGTTCATCCCTAAGATGACTGCTGTATATTACAGATGATCAAAAGACCCTGCCTTTCTCTGGAGAGCTGGTAATCCACCAGCCATTTTCAGAGTTCTAGTGCTCACTCCCCTCTTTACTGCAAACAGAACTCCTCCTCCACGTGCAGTCTGCCACAGTCCTCCAATGCTGCACACAGCTGACTTTGGCAGAAGGGTGCTGCAAGTCTGGCACCCCCTTTGAGATGCAGGTAGGAGTGATAGAAACACCTTAATTACTGCATGCTGTGCCCTGGTGCTGAGTAAGAGGGGCTTGAACTGAAGCCAGAGCTCCAGCCTGAGTGGTGGGACAGAGCCATCCTGCTTTACCCTCCTGTGCTGTCAGTGGGGCAGAGCTTTCTGCTGTTCTCTGGATGAGGGCTGTCCTTACCTTACAAATCAGACATTACAATATAATTTTAATGAGGGACAGGAAAAGTTTTTTTGTTATTGTTTACTGATTTCTCCCCTTTTCCTAATGATAGTTTTAGCTCTAAAGAGGCTATACCTAACAGTTTTCCCAGTATCTATAGGAATTTGAAGTTCCCTTAATTCAGAATAGCCAAGAGTTTAGTTAAGTGTCTTGGATATAATCTTTAAGAGTACCTTAAAGCTACCCTACTGCTTTAACAAAAATGGGGCTATGATGAAACCATAACTCATTTCCCTCTTATTTTGTGTAAAGGTTTATTAGCTTGTGATTTAAGCAAACCATCTGGTCCTGCTGGCAATCCAAGTTATGTCAGACTCAGTGCTTTCTCCCTGTAATATGTTACTGGAGGCAGTTAAATTACATGCCTAAGTCCCAAGTCTGGCCTGTGCTTTTTCCATGTCTTAACATCTGTTCTAGGAATTTTTTCTGGGACCCAAACAAGTTTACACGGAGCCAGATCTCTTGTCTTTGTGTTTCTTTTCATGTCTATTTCTTTTCCTTCTCTGCAGTCCTATCAGTTCAACTGAGTAAAAGATAATGCAGAAATTTGCAGACTCTTTATCATTTCAGCAGTGTACATAGTGATATAAAAACATACTTTAAAAACTCAAGAGTTGTAGATAAATGAAAGACTGTCATCTGAGAGTGACACTTTTAGAAATGTTAATTACTTTTTCAGTCCCTCTGATATTCTTTCTACTGACTTTTAACTGCAAGACTTTTTGTTTTGCTTGCCTAATTAATTTTGGGTAAAACGACAGATTTTTATTACATTTTGTCTTGCAAAGCTAATTTCTTGTTTATACAAAACAGGTCTGTTTAGAAAATAAATAATTTTTAATATACTTGTTAACCTGCTGAGATGGTTTTGAAAAGATCTCTAGTGATTGATTTATACACAGGTCATGGAAAATGACTTTGTGTTGGTATTTGTACTTGTGTGCTCTGAAATGCCATCATTTTGTATTCTGTCTGGAACTTTTGAGACACAATAATGAGTATTAACAGCTGTCCCATGGCCTGCTGTGTCTGTATGTATATTGAAAGAACTAGAATTTCTTTCCTTCAGTCAGAAGCATAAAAACAACTCTGATTCCAAGTATTTAATTAAACATTGAACTGTTTGACCTAAAAATACTGTATCTCCAGCTTAGGAGTAAGGATCTTAGTGTAACAGTCAAGTACCCTTGTCATGCCCTTTGAGACTTTTTATTACAGACTGGCAAGGTTGAGGGAGGGGATTCTCCCCTCTTTTTAGTTCTGGAGAAATCCCACCTGGAGCATCCAGCTCTGGGGTCCCAGCACAGGAAGGACACAAACCTGCTGGAGCAGGTCCAGAGGAGGCCAAGGTAATCAGAGGGCTGGAGCACCTCTCCTGTGAGGAAACCCTGGAAATTTGAATTGTTCAGTGTGGGGAAGGCTCTGGAGAGACCTCATGGCAACCTTGAGGTATAAAAAGGGGACTTGGAAGAGAGAGAGACTCTTCCCCAAGGTCTTTATTACAAGACAAGAGTCAATGGCTTTAAACTGAAAGAGAATAAGTTTGGACTGGAGATGGGGAAGAAGTTCTGTATAATAAGCATGGTCAGACACTGGAACAGGCTGCCTTGAGAAGTTGTGCATGTCCCATCACTGGAAGTGTGTTCAGGGCTGTGTTGGATGGGGTTTTGAGGGGCCTAATGTGGTTAAGGGCATGGCAGGAGGATGGTACTTGAAGGTCTCTTCCAACCCAAACCATTCTGTGAAAAAATTAAAAACAAAAGACGATACACAAAGTGTTCTGTAAAGATTGATAATCTACAGGTGAGAAAAAGCCTTACCTAACGTAAAATATTTTTTATATAGTGTACCAGTGATTTGCTAGTTTTAATGCCAGTCATATACATCTGAATTTGGATACATTAATAGCCTATCACTTAAGACTAGAACATTTTCCTTTTTGGTGTCTGTCTAGGGCATTCTTTAGCCTTTTCCTCATTCTTGGTATGCACATAGCCTATAAACATGGGTTATGTGGGTCACCATGTCAGAACAGAGCCTCTGCCCCTGCAGGTGATTTTTCAAGTGTATGGCATTGTGCTCTTTTTCCCCCCAGACTGATGACTCTGCCATTGCCTCTCTAGAGTTGCACAGTCCCACTGTAGTGAATTTCATTGTGTTACCAGCATTCATGATGCATCTGTGGCTCTGAATTTGTGCCTCTCAGAATTGCTCTGCTTCTCTGAAAAGGTGCAAGCAGAAAATTAAGCTCTAGAGCTATCTTCCTGAGAGGGCTCGAGAAGCCTTTTCCAATGTTCTGTGCAGTAGAAAAGTTATCTTCAGGTGATGCTTTATCACTGACGAGAGCTCACAATGGGAAGAAAAAGGGGTAGCTGCCACTACATTGTAATGTAAACAATCTGAAGTGTTTGGGGATGCTGAGGTTCTGTCAGTGAGTTGTCTGTCTGGATTGACCTCAGGTGTTGGAGTCTTTGGGCTCTGATTTTTTGAGGCAAACAATAACAACCACATCAGGTGATGTGAGCGTTCTTCCTGGCCTGAAGTATCAGTTGTGTCTCAGGAATTCTTAGCAGTGCGTAAGTTCTCATGTAACAGGTGAGGAACTGGAGCTTCCCTATCCTGATCATCTGAAATCATTCCAAGAGTAGTACAAAGGTTGGAAGGATTTCCAGACTCAGTAATGTTTTGTGTATACAGTCCCTTTCTCAATTTTTGTGTCTTTTTACTGGCTTTTGGGGAACTTGACCAAGCTCTTTGCAAGTCCCTGGCTTCACATTACCCAATGGCCAGAAAGGTTCACTGGAACCACTTAATATTTGGAGGTGATGTGGTATCTCTGTCTGTGCAAAAGCCTTTTGGGTTTTGATTTGCAGTTGCAGGAGGCTGAAATAACAGTCTGTAGGAGCAGGGAGGTTAGAATGGTAGATAGGCTCCTGAAAAGAGCCTCAGGTTTTTTTGTTATTAAATCATTTCTTTACAGGCTGTCATTGACATAAATAAACTTCTCCTGTTGCATTGCCATTTCTCTCCACCTTGCTTTCATGTTTCTTAAGGAGTGAATGCAATACTATGCAAAGTATTTGTCCTGTCTTGACATTTCCCTTTTCTGCTGCTGTGAATCTCATCCTGATCTAATTGACATTCTTTGCCTTCTTTGTTCAGTCTCTCAGGAAATCTCTCCTCTAATGGAAACTTATTTCAGCTTCATATTCTTCCTTAAAGATAAGCTGTCACTTGAGCAGGTCACTTAAGGCCTGAGAACAATGAACAAATAAGTCTCCATTTAAGTTCTCTGCTCAGAATACATGAAGATTTTCTGGCCTGTCTACAGATAACTGAATTGGAGCTATGTCCTAGACAGTCAAAGATACATCTTACTTTATATACTGTCATTGGAGCAAAGAGTAGCAGGAGTTCACTCTGCATCTTCTGAAATGGGTGGAAACTTTCTAGTACAGCTCACAGGGCACGAGCTTACCCACAGCTAAATTGAAAATGTCAACAGCATGTCTGAAAATGTCTCAATGTGCCAAGAGCTCTGGTTTTGGCAAATATTTTTTCTTTATTATGTAATTAGCTGCTCTCAGGGGACAGAAATCAAGGGCAGATGTGAAGGTTTTGTGTAAGCTAAATTAGATGTGCATTGTAAGTAGTTTACTTCCCGTGAATATTCTGTCGTTTCTCGCGGGACTGCTTACTGAGATAGGTCTGCATTAAGATTCAGAAGCTGCCAAATAAAATGTTTTGTTTTGTAGAAGTTTAATTGTAATAGACCCACGGACTATCTACAACCTGATGAATCTGAACAACAAAGTCTTTACTGTGAATACAATCATCACTATTTTGGTGAACTTTGTGTGACAAATGGCCCTTGCTGGGGAGCTTGGAAGGTAATGACAGTTCTGTAAACCAAGCTGTTGGCACCGTTTAAAAGCTGCTCACATTCCAGCCATTCCTAATACATGATTAGGTCAATTTTCTGTTGACCTGCAAAAATCCAAAATATAACTTTAGAATTAAAAAGTTAGCAAACAGAGCAATGAGAAAAGATAAAGTACCTGCAATAAGCACTAGTAGGAGATACTCTTGCAGAGTTAGCCCTTGCCACCTCTCCCTAGGAGAGGTATCAGGCTCCAGTTTCCTCTTGTCTTCCAAAGAGCTCAGAGTTGTCACACTGCAGATCTACACCAGGCAAACCAGTCCTTCAGTGTCAGCATCACAGACCCTGATGGCTGGCAGGGGGAGGAAGCCTGTCAGAAACATTTCAAACCTGATTATGGAGGAGATGTTGCTTCAGAGCTTGTTTTATCTTGGCAGCTGACAAATTGACACAGGCCCTTTAACTGCTGCAGTTGGCTGGGGGCTTGCTGATTCCAGGTGCTTTTCTGTTCAAGCCCAGGGGTTTATAGCTGGAGTGCCTCTCTTCAGTTGAAAGGAAAATGTGCACGAAGGTATTTTTGATCCACCCACAGGAAGCAGAGACTGATATCCTATAGCAGCTGATGCACAAGTGCACCTTCATTACTCCACCATTTTTCTAAGAATCAGTTTCCATCCTAGTAGTATTATTTCTGCTGTTCTTTGCATTCTTTTCTGATATATTTTCTCTATTTCACTTTATGGAGTTTTCTCTTAGTTTTAAAAAATGACAGATTTCCTGATCTTGTTTTGCGTGCTAAACACTAATAAAACAAGGAAAGTTTTGCTTTTATATTCATGCTTTCCAGTTCGGACTACTTGTCACTGAGGTTCTCCTTTGGCCTGTTAAATACTAGATGAATTCTTGGCTGTACATTTTGAATAGTTTATGATAATTGGATATTTTAATTTTTTTTATTTAGTTAGCTAAGCATAAGAATACCACCTTTTGGCAGCTGCATTTGAATGGGAGTAGAAAGATTTTCTGCAGTAAACACTGCACAATGTCTGTGCTGGGTTTTATAAATCTCCTAATTCTCAATTACAATGTTTCTTGCTCTGTCGCCATTGAGGATGAACACCAGTCTTATTACCCATGTTTGTCGTGAGTCATTAGCTCTACCTTTAGCAGTACAGGACTTATTAATGCATCTTACATCCTTCCCTCCTACAGCACCTATATAGCAAATTACATACTCAACTCTCCTTGTAAAAACATGTAAGCAGAAATTGAGCTTGTTGTAAATTGAATAATTCACTTCCAGGATGGATCGCAAGTTGACTGTTATGGAGGGATATAAAGGCAATGTATTGCTGTGATTGCATACTAAATTTATACAAATGTTTGATTTTGTGCAGCAGTAGCATCTGAGTTTCTCCCTTTGAAAGCACATTATAAAATCATTTATGAACACTTGGTTTGTGATGGAAAGAGAGAGCCTACATGGAAGAAGTCAGTGAAAGTAGTGTGTGCCTGTGGTATTTTCTGAGACCCCGACAAAGGGAGGAAATGATGAATCTGACTTCATGTTCTTAGAAGGTTAATTTATTATTTTAAGATACTGTAATATATTAAAGAATGCTATACTAAAACTATAATAAACTATACTAAAAAATAAAAATATATACAGACAGAGAACTAAAAAAAGGAAATTAAAAACTTGTGACTCTCCGGAGTCCTGACACAGCTGGACAGTGATTGGTCATCAAGTAAAAACAATTTACTTGAAACCAATGAACATGAATCATTGTTTACTGATGGTAAACAATGTCTAAATACATTCCAAAGTAGCAAAACACAGAAGAAACAAATAATTATTGTTTTCCTTTTTTCTTTGAGACTTCTCAGCTTCCCAGGAGAAAATCCTGGGCAAAGAGATTTTTCAGAAAATATAACAGTAACAATGCACCATTGAGCTTTATTATAAAATTATTAAAGCACGTCCAGAGGGTTTTGAATGCTATATGTAGCTAAATTTAAGCATGTATTGTGATTTTGAATGTTAAATAGTGACAAATTTTACCTAAGACAGAACCTGTTCCGAGTGCAAAATAAAGTTACTCTTAATTTGTGTAAAATATATGGCAGAATTTATAATTATGTTGTTTCTGAATCTTTCCAGTTTGCTGAAGATAAGAGCATTGTTCTGCTGTACTTCTCTGCCGTCAGCAACTCTTTGAATGTCTTACATTGCTAAATCCCAACATGTGCCTAAAAGCATTATTCAAATGGTGTTTTGAGGGAAGTAGCCTCACATCTTCATGGGAACCCATTCCTCTCCCTGCTTCAGAAATGATACCTTTGTTCCTAAAGTGCACGTGTAGTTTCTCTTTAGGCATCATTTACAGTGAAAGTGTTTTATCCTTTGGTATATTATCAATGTGTTTCCTTTAATACCTTCCATTTTTGTGGGCCAGTGTTAACATATGCAAGCTATCCTCTTATCCCTGTGGTACACTCTCTGAAACAGAAATACAGAACAGTTGAAGGTTTGTATTGTAATGATTATGTGACCAAACTAAGTTAACTCACAAGCTGTAATGCTGCTTTGGTCAAGTGTAGGCATCCTTTGCACAGCACTGGATGGTGCCTCCAGCCTGCAGAAGTGCTGAGTATTCTATTCCCTGGTAACATTGGTACTCCAGTTCAGTTGTGGCATTTAGTAAGTTCCAGCTGGTCACACTGCATAATTTTTCTCTCCTCCTGTCTTCTCCAAAAATGTTTTAGGTAGAGGAGCTGATGATGGCTATGGAGAAGGTCAAACAGGAGCTGGAGTCAATGAAAGCAAAATTGTCCTCTACACAACAGTCTCTGGCTGAGAAGGAAACCCATTTGACCAACCTACGTGCTGAAAGAAGGAAACATTTGGAGGAGGTCCTGGAAATGAAGTAAGTGTCTTTTATTATTTGTAGGCTTGTTTTATTGATTGTCTCTGCATTCCTTTGTGATCCTTGTTGTTCTGAAGACAGCCCTGCCTGGATAGGTCTCTGCAGATAGCAGTTATCTGTAATCAGTCGAGCCTTCAGAGGTGACTTCTGACCAGGGATTACTTGCATCACTTTCACACTTCCTCTAGAGCTCAAAAACATTTCTTCCTTTTGATTGTTTGCCATAGACTTCTATTATTTGCACAATAGCATCTTCAAAGATCCTAAGCAACTATTGAGACTCAGTTGTTCTATGTCCAATGAATGTACCAAATCTTGCTTTGAGCAGCCTATAACTACTTCAAGGTAAGATGCAAGGCAGTGTAGCAAATGACCAAAAAAAAGAGGGAGAAGATAAACATAATGTGAGTTGTTTGTAATGGTAAAGTCACACTGCAGATTTCTGGTCTGCTCAAGTATTTTTCAAACTCATTCAGATGATTCATTAGCACTGCAGCAGTTTGAAGTTCTCTATCAGTCAAACTTTTCTAATCATCCTTAAACAAGGAAGCCTGGATAAAACCAGGCTTTGAGGAGGTGGGGAGAAGAGAGGGATTAGACTTCCCAGGCTTAAATACTTCCTAATTTCTGACTATGCATTACAGATAAATAGTTATCCTTGGTTTAGGGAGACATGAGTCCATTTAGTGCAATGATGGATAGTGCTGCCAGCAGTTCATTAGAAGCACTTTCAGTTGTTTAGCCAGCCCTGAAGAGAAGGAACATTTTTATTGGCAGGACTAGCAGTGGTTCCTCCACTGTGGTTTTGTGAGCCATTATTTATTTATTTAACTGTTCTACACTGGCCTCTTTCCTTTCCTTTTTTTTTTTTTTAATGAAAGGATAGAAAAACAGCTGTTACAAAATGGAAAGAGGTGGCTTAGATCTTGAAACTGTAACTTAGAACTGCTGTATAAAGCAGGCCAAGCCTCCCCAGCTTCATATTCAGCTACAACAGTTTGATCTAGACCTGGCATAAGGATGTTGGAAGACTGCAGTACTTAAAAGCCACACTTTTTATTTTTAATAAAAAAATTTATTGAGCTATAAATTTGACTGCCTTGAGAGTTGCTGTATGGGGGGATGGGAAGAATAGCTCTTTAGGTGATGTGGGAATCCAAAGCAACTGGAGATGTATCCCATTTCCAATCACTTGAGAGTGCTTTCTTCTGCCAAACTGCTCTGCCAAACCTTCTCATTAAAATCCACACGCAGTGTAGTCTATATCCTGAAATGTATTTGGAATTGTGTAGATCCTTTAATATAACTACTCACTTCTGAATGATGACCTCTCTTACCTGTGTAAGTTATTGTTGGAACGTTTTTGTACTGAAATGTGGTATCAGGTACTGCATGAACTGGTAGATCCATTGTGCCTCAGAAGGAAGAAGAACACTGGAGAGAATGGTAATGCTGTCAGCACATGGAGAGAAAGATGGAAAAAGCATTACATTTGTATAGTTAACTAGCTGAGCATGTTTTAGTCATACCTGGTCTGTCTTAAAGTTCTATAAAGCTGCCAAAGGCATCCAAACTTCAAAACCTCGCCCTCACCATGAGGCTCTGTTGCAAACAAGTCTCTACTGAGGACTCCCAGTCAATTAATATCTTATTTTATATACAGAAACTCCAGTATATTCTTTGTTGCCGTGCTTTCCCTATGTCTTTTATGAAAAGCACTCATTTGTTTTCTAGTTTTGCAAAAAATTTCTCATGTTGTTGGAGTATTTACTACTATTTCAACTGAGAAATGTCAGTAATTGAATGAGTGGCCAGTTTTGTGAAGCAATTAGCTGCTTTTGGAGTTCTTATGGAGGAAAAATAGTTGTTGTACAGGTAGTGTTCAGAGGGATGCTGAAGCAATATTGTTTCCTATGTTCTAGGGCATACTTCAGTGGGAAAAGTTTGAGGTGCTCAGAAGCAGCACTGATTAAATTTGAGATTTGTTAGGGGTGTAGATTTAACAACCTAGGCCCTGCAGTCAGCTGATGGGGCTGGGGAGCAGACAAGAAAAATATCTTAGGAAATGCTGCTTTAGGAGATTCCAGATATGGAGTGAGAGTGTTAAAGCAACAAGGGGACTCCAGAAAGTTACCTCTGGGTTTTAATAGGAAGTTGTTAGATATAATACTAGTGAAAATACATGTTTAAAATACTGGTTTTTAGAGTAGAACTTGTGTTTACTACTGACTCTGTAACCCTGAGAAGATCATTTCACACTCCTTAGGGAATAGTGTGGCACTAGAATAGCTCAAGTGTGAAATATTCCAAGAAAGAAATTTCACTCCTTGAAGAAATGCTATGTATTTTGAAGCTCTCTTCCTTTAAGTCTAATATTTTCATTTTCTTTAAAAAAACTTTATTGCGAATAATTATGAGAGAGGCAGATAATGGTCTCTATTTATATCACCAAACCTGATCTACTGTAGAGAAATACTAGTGAACTGCTAGGATTTTTGTTTTGTTATGTTTTCTTTAAGAACTTCTAATGTTTCCATCATTCACAGCAAATCTTTTAAATTAGGCAGGAATAAAGTGCTGTCTACAGAGAAATCTCTGTTCTTTGTCCCATAAAAACCTGCTTAGGCTGAGCTGAGTTATAGACTGTTGAAAATCACCAGTTTTACTTTCTTTTTTTTTTTTTTTCCCCTGGTGTTGTCAGCAAATTTTGGCAGTGTGTGAAAATAACCAAGCACAAACAGTCTAATCTGAGGCCGAGCTCCTGTAGTTGCCAAATCTGCAGCAGAGGACGCTGCACTCACAGGGGAGGGGAACAGACACTGTGTCTGCATGTTTGTTTTCTGTTTTTTTTTTACTAGACAGGCCTTTTGTTGTGGTCAGAAGGACCAGAAAGGTCTATCCAATCATGTGCTCCAGGGTTGAAAAGTCCCAGTTGGGGCATTTCTCAAGGTGTTCTTTCAGACCTGGAGAAGGATCCAATAGCCCTTTCCTGAGTTATGCCTTCTCCTGCTAATTGCAATTGCTGCTAGCCCTATAATTCAAGGTATGCAGACTTACATAACATAGTTGGCCCTTCAGAGTTGGATCTTTCATCCTGCTGGCTCACAACAGAAGGATTATTACTTCTCTGAGAATAATTTACTATGCTCTTGTTTCTTGAAAACTAATCAAAGATCTTGCAGATGAATTGTTAGCACAGAAAATAATTTATGTTTCAAAATCAAGCTGTCAGAAAGCATATTTGGATTTCTTGTCTGACTGTACATGAGTAGTAATGTACAAAAGCAATACTTTTGAGTATCTATCACAGTAGTCTTTAATGTCATGAATTCATCCCACAGATAGTGTTTCTTTCATACAGAGTGGAGGCAGTGATCAGGAATGAACCAGGCCTGGGTAGCTCAATGTTTATTGTGTACTTTCCTTTCTTCATCTCAGAGCTGGAAAACTTCAGAGAGCTACAGAGGATCATTTATAAAAATCAGATGCCAGCCTAGGCAGGGCTGTGCAGGAAGACTGTTCACCCATATCTCTGCTTCAGTTTTCCAGCATGGTATGACTGAGAAATATTTGGTAGATGGAGAAGTCCACATCTTCATTTTCTGGCTCTCAGATAAGAAAAAATACAAAGGCCTTCACATGACCACTCCCAAATAAAAATTAAGTCAGTGGAAGATGAGGTTGTTCATCTTGTGAAAAGTTCATCTTCCCAGCAATAAAGCAGCATTGTCTGGAGATATGAGTATGAAGCTGAAGTTGAAAGTAATCCAAAAGAAACTGATTAATTGACACAGTTTATTTGCCAGAAAACAAAAATCAGTTGATCCAAAATGAGGTGTGAGGTGATTTGAAGGCCTGCAAACAGTTTAACCAAACAAAAATACTTTAGGTTGTGTACACCCATGGTGAACAGAGCTAAAACAAAAAGAAAGTATCAATATCCATTCAACAGTAGCTTGTTGGCTCATCTACACCTGTCTTCTTGGAAATTCAGGAATTTCCTGGTCTTTAAAGAAGTTACGGTTTATGCCTATGGAATAACAACATCCTCCAGAGCAGATGAACAGCTGTCTCCATAGTTTAGAATCCCTTTGGGTTTGTTGTCAGTGCCCCAAAGCAGAAGCAGCATGTTATTGTCACATCAGCAAGGTGTGGCTTCCCAGGCCACATCACACTGAGCTGGGCTTACAGGCTTGGGGGCGTTGGTGTGTCAGACATCACCTGATGCAGCAGTGGCACCTGAACTTCTCCTGTGATTGCTTCGTGTGCACTGAAATAAGCTGCAGTCCCACAGGGGGCACTCTGTGTCTGTAGGATTCACAGTCTGGGGCTAAGCTGAGCAAGTGCATCCCTGTCAGTCCCTCTTTCCCTTCTGTTAGCTTTGGAATTTTCTTTTTGATTTTAATTTTCAGGGCACACAGGGAAAATTAACATGCTAATGTCCTGTTACCATTGTTTTGTCCTTTTCAATTTTAACCCATTTTTGGGCAGCACTACTAAACTGGTCAATCAAATGTCAAATCTTGAATCTCAAAGTATTACCAAGTGATAAAACTGCAAAGCAAAGACATGAAGCTTTAGCAAAGCCTATGTAGACAAAATGCTCCATGTGAGTACACACAGAATTGGATTGTTCTGGTCTACTCTGTTTCTTTAAGTATTTGGAAGTTGTATTTACCTTTTCTAACTGGTTTGTTGTTACCCTTCACTTGTCTTGAAAGTCTTTTCCTTCTGTAGCTTTTCAGATACTAAAACCTTGGCATGATATGTCACAGTCATGTTCTGTCTTGTGATAAAACCTTCTGTATCTCATTTTATCTCAAATTCTATGGTCCCTGAGAACAATCTTGCAGACAGAGAGTATTGTACTATCTTAATGAGCCATGACAGGCCTGGAAGCAAAACCAACTGCTGGAAACTACACCAGGTGGTGTTAAAGTATTTTGCTCCACTCAGTAATTTCTAAGACTGTTGATGTTGTAGGGAGGAGTTGGGAAAAGAGGTCCAGTCATTAATTTCTGGAGAATTTAGCTACACTGTGCTCTTGTTGCTATTCCTTTCCATGGGAGGTTATTTTTCTGGATATATTTATTCAGGGAATGGGTTTGGTGAAAGTGATCCCTTCAGTGTCATAGTTTTTGAGAGGGGGAAAGAAGATTAAATCTCTTTCAAATGAGAATGTGAAAAATTCAGCATACAGGCTCAGTGTTAAAAATGTAGAGGTTTTGTCATGCTTTCATTTTCTGTTAAGATATTGCAACATTCCTACAGAAACTGCTCTGAAAGATCTCATCAACATCCTGGCATATATATACAATGCAAAATGTATGATTTTTTTAGGCTTACACAATCCTGACTCTAGAGGATGAATACCCTTTTTGTCTTTTCTCAGTTTTGCTAGTCATGATTGCAAACCATCTTAGGGAACAGGTGCAGCACAAGAAAATTTCATGTTCTTTACTGCCCAGAGGGCATTGCTTTGGTAAAAGTCTGTATCATAACCTGTTTGCAGATCATGTTATCTAAGAGAATTTTTTTCTAGATAACTGAGTGTTACATTGGTAGAGGAATAGGGAGAGTGATGGTTTTATGTTGACTAATATAGAGAACAGATTGTTTGTAAGATAGCTCTAAGGGCACCAACATACTGCCTTCTCTGTATGACTTTATTTTGTATAATTAAATATACTCAGAAGTTCTGTCACAATTAAAAGTTTATCTGTGTAATTTTCCCTTGGAAGTATGAATCCTCCATGTCACTTAGTTCTAGAACAATACCTAACAAAAGTTCATTTCCAAGTTTCCTGCATGCAAAGACATTGTTTGTGTATAATTCTATACAGAATGAGCATAAATATGACTGTGATTTTTGTTCTAAAATATGCAGGGGTGTTTTGGCTCAGGGTTGATAGCAGAAGTAGATTTCCTATGCTGGCTGTTTCAGCTCCATCAGTGATTCCTGTCTCCATCCCTAATCCAGTATAAGATTCTGGGGCTTCCAGGGGTGTTACTGAGCTAAACTAAATCAGGCACTTTTTACTCTCTGTTAAAGTCAAAAGAACCATGAGTTCCTTAGGGTGCTTTTTCCTCTTTTATAAATGTGAATTGTAAATAGTAATGCATATAAATCAACTCTGTGAGCACTACATATTTCATTAAATACAGTCAGGCTGTGGGTTAATAGAAGTTCCAAGTGAAAATATTATGGTATCTCATTGCATATATTGTAGATTTAATGTAGTGTGAACAATAGTAGCTTTGAGCAATTGTAAATCCCATCCGGACATCGTCAGCATAGTTCAAAACACAAGGAGGGAACTCTCCAAGGGTGCATGTGCTTCCATGGTCACTGTGCATGTGCAAGTCACTCTTTTATTTGCTTTAAAATAACATGGAACTTTGCAGGGTGTAGGTAAGGCAGTGTCTAACTCCAGGCTGGTTTCTGGAGTGGAACAGAAATTCCTTTTTTTTTTAAAAAAGTGAGGTCAGTTTGCTTTAATTACAGAAATAACCTCTGAAGCAAGTAATTGCTTCCCTGCAATCCTAGAGGACAACAAGTGGGAATTGAGCAAGAAAAATTGGAGAACTGAGTTAAGTTGTTGGCAGTACATACAATCTTTGTCTTTATACTGTATGGGAATATCCATTATGTGTTTTTTGTTTTGTTCCCATCCCAAACAATACTTTTGTCTTCTTTTTGGCAAAATAAGAAGCATCATCTGCAGGTCTGTAGAATTTCTGAGAAAGCTCCACAGTGATAGAATGTGAGAAATGTTGGTTGTGTTTGTCTGGTGATACCTTGTGCGCAATGAAAGTGGGAAAGTGGTTCCATGTAACTGCAGTCAAAAACATGAAAATTGACCAGAACTGTTCATTCAGAAATCCTAAAAGATGACACTGAAAGTGTCTTTCTTTGAGGTATGATGCTGTCACTGCTATTAAGTCAGTTCTCCCCAGTTCAGTAGTTTTATAATAGTTTTCTGCAGATTGCAGGACGAAGAGAACTCTTCCTGTACTAGAAAGCTGATACATATAGAAACATAGGAAATTCTAAAAAAATCATTTAACACAGTGTTATATTTGGTGTTGCCCTTTTTCATTCCTGCCTCAAGCACTAAATAGATACGGCTGTAGCTTTCTCTATACCTGTAACTCCTTTTCAGTCTGCTGGCATTCTACAGCTTTAAAGTTCATGTTGACTTGAAAACTACAGGGTAACATTAGTTTATTTCCAATATATAATCTAGGAATCAAGCTTTGCATGTGAGGTTGAACTAAATTACATTGTTTGTATTTGCTATACAATCAACTAGTTTGATCATTTGGTTTAATTTCATGAATAAAGATTTTAGTCCACCAAGACTGTTGTGAAAAGATGACAACTGCAAGTTGCTTTGAGCAGTGGGGGATTTAATCAGAAAATTATTGGAGTAAATGGTCAAAGATAGATGTAAATGTTCAGAAAATACTCAAATGTTGAATAGCAGAGAAATTAACTTGTTGAGACAAAATCATGACAAATCAACCAGGTGTTTCCATATTCCAAGTCATAGTTTTGGTAATATAGCAGTTTTGATCTCAGGAGGATTTGTGTCATCATCTTGCAGAACTGTCTCATCAAGTAGGGATTGTATTTCTTATTAAACCACTATGAAGTGAATAAGTAGGTAGCTGAAAAAGAATTAATTTTAATTGTTTTTAATTCCATTTAAGCAGTAGTTTACTGTTGAAATGGAAAGCTCTGTTATGTGATGTCCTTAGAGGTCTCTCTCAAGCCTTCTGCTATTCAAACTCTCCATAATGAAGTGGCTGACAAGCCAAAGCCAGAGGGTGTGTATTGCTAAAATCCCCTGGTTGGGTGTTCAGGTGATCTGGGAAACAAGATGAGAATTCAAACTGATCTCAATAAAGTGAAGAGGGGTTTTAGCAAGGTTTTTACATCAGCATATCACAAACAGCTTAAATACAGCTGAATGTGCTTTGGGGTCGTTTAGGTGAGGATGAAGATGGAGACTGTTATCTTGCAGTTTTTGGGACTCTTCAGCACAAATCATACACTTTCCTTACTGAATATCTCTAAGGATGAAAAATGTGTCCTGTAAAAATGTATTATGTGCCTGAGCTTGTTCCTCATGTGATGTG
This sequence comes from Ammospiza nelsoni, assembly GCF_027579445.1. Lineage (NCBI taxonomy): Eukaryota > Metazoa > Chordata > Aves > Passeriformes > Passerellidae > Ammospiza > Ammospiza nelsoni. Next base: position 69,188,807 of record NC_080637.1, read on the forward strand.
GGCTCGGTTCTTTCTGTTAAATTATCTTTGGCTTCCAGGTTCAATTCCTAAAGAGAAACTTTGCTTTTGTAGGTAATTCATGTTGAATATTCTCCATGCAAAGGAAACTTATTTATTGGAAAGAATAGAAATTAATTCAATTTGTTGGTTCAAGTTGGCTGCAAAATTTTTGCTGTCCTTCAAGCCCTCATTAGGCAGGAAACCTGAAAGGGTTAGGACTTGCTAGGTTATAAAGAATGCCAGGGATATCTTCTTATATTTGGAAAAAGCCTTTGTCTCATCTAGCCACACTTTCATCAAAAAGTGGCTATAAATAATAGTATTTTTCAGTTTAGTTCTTTTCACTAAAGGATTTTACATTTCAAAGTAATTTTTTTAAATAAAAACAGAGAAATGCCATTGTTGTTCCTCAAAGGAGTCAACTGAAAAGCTAAACCTGAAGTGGCTTGTTCACCCATGGCCACAGAGCTTCAGTGATGTCAGGAATTAAAATCTGAAGATAGTGAGTTTGTAGATTTTTCTGATGTCTTAACAGTTTGAGACACAAACATTTCATGGGAAATGTTGTGCATGTGCGATATGGAGTTCTTCATGTGTTTCTTTCTTCTAGCATGTTCTCATGCAGATGCTTTGTACATCTTTATTTTTGGTTTTATTTGTCTGTACCTAAAGTTGAGTATGCATTTCTTCCCACTTCAGTGCTGTAATTGGAGAGAAGCAATCTCTTCTGTTGTGCTGAGCTGATCTTTGGATTTATCTTGCTTACTAGAGTCTCATTGTTAATGAGGACCCTGGTTTTGAGTTTGAAAAACTAGGTTAATTTAGCCAGGAGATGTTAATTTAGAAGAAAAACAAATACATTTCTGCCTTGCCTTTAAAAATATGAAGCTGGCTTTGGACTGCAGTTTCATAGATTTTGTGACAAATGAGGCAAGAAATAAATTGGCAAACTCCTTATGTCCAAAGTATAATGGTACAGTGTGCTCTCTAATTCTCAGCCCCAAAGATCTCAGCAAAGGCCTCAAATTGAACAAAGCCAAAACTAATCAACTTTACAATCAAAATACAATTATTAAGGCTTTCATTTTACTACAAAGAAGCAGTTGTGAAAGAGGCACTGGAGGAAGTTCTTTTGTGCAGTAATGGAAAATCAACAGCAAGGTGTCAAAGAGAAAAAAATGAAATGCTGCAGGTGAGGTGTTTGGAGCCAAAAGAAACCAGCATTTATGCAGAAATGCAAGTAAACTGTTGGAGAATGGAAAAGGTGTTTGGTGCTGAGCTGCAGAGGGTGTCAGAGTGCACTTGGCCCAGGCAGAAGAGCCCTGTGGACTAAAGCAATGCTCTGGGGGATATTACCGCACCTGAGTGGGCGCAGCTGGTGAGAGAGAGACGGTGAATCTTGTTTCTTGAATCAGAAGGCTTATTTATTAAGATGTTATATATAATACATTAAGACTATACTAATTAGAATATAGAGAGAGGTTTGCAGAGCAGCTAGCTAAGCTAAGAATAGATAGAAAAGAATCTACAACAAAGCTGTGGCCAAGGACTCAGTCCCCTGGCTTGCACTGGTGATTGGCCCTTAATTGTAAACATAAAACATGAACCAATCACCAATCAAAATAGGTGCCCCTGTTGCATTCCCCAGCAGCTGATAACAATTGTTTACCTTGTCTTCGGAGGCCTCTGGCCTCCCGAAGACACAGAAATCCGAAAGAAAGGATTTCTGTGGAGAAATGTCTGTGACAGGGGTCAGCCCTTGGAATGACATCCTGTGGGGCTGCCCTGCAGGACACACCACACCTGACAGGACCTCTGTTTATACCTTTTCTGCCCTTGTTTTGGGAGACAGGCTGCTCCACCCTGCTTCATGTCACACATGGATACATCCTCATTGTCTGTGTTTAAACAGATACTGAATTTCTTGTTCTGTGTGATGGGGAAATACAATCTCAGTGCAACTTAAATGCAGCTAAGTGTAAGAACTTCATCTTTAGTTGCCTGTTCCTGAAAGAGAACTTGTAGGGTTTTAATGAAAGTAGTTTTAGAGGGACACAAATTGCTTTGGGCAGCTATATGGTTTTCATGTCAGGGCTACAAATAGCATAAAAACTTTATTCCCATACATGGAAGATGCACTTTTATTAGATCTCTTTTATTAGATGGGCGATGTCTTTTATTAGATCTCTATTCTACTTTCATTTTACTAACTCTCAGAGTAGTATTAATATGCAAGTGGTGTAGTAAGTTATGTCTAATATTTTGTAGAGTACACCTGCCTCAGTCCAGCTGTGGTTACACATTTTTGTGCTGCAGACACTCCCGTGGCTGGAAATGCATCACTTGTGTTTTGTTTGTCTTGCCTAGTGTATGGGTCATTTTTATTTTATAAATAAGTGTATTTAATTTTCTGTAGACTCTGATAAGCTCTGTAAGTTTCTTGGCAGATTAATGATTTAATGAAAATAGGATGTATTTTCAAGGTAGGAATACTTTTTAAGAGCTGTCAAGTTGTAGTCCGAGGCATGGAATAAAACCCTCAGCTCTTCAGAGTTGCTTTACTCCCTGTTCCCAGTGCCATGCCAGTTCGGAAGCAATTGTACATCAATCAGCAGACAATCATAATGAAATTCCTGCTTGGTAAAGATGGAAAATTTAACTCCTTATGACCAACAGTCTCAGATTTTCAGTTAAACTTTCATTCCCATTCTGTATACTGATATGACTGGTTTGGAACATATATAGTAAAGGACAAAATCTCCCTTCAGGTGCTCTATTCCCAAGGAAATCTTACAAGTCTTAGAAAAAACCTTTAAAAATATTAACTGTAGGAATGCACAAAAAAAAAAAAGCTGTCATTCCTCTTTGGAATTCATGCACTGCCCATTTTTCTAGTTTATGTCTTTACTATGTGTTTTGATTTGAGGTAAGAGTTAGGACAGCCTAGAGGAAGTATTTCATTACCAAACTTCCCAGCCCCTCAGCTGAGGTTGGTGGCAGTCTGCTGGGGCTTGGAAATGCACACCTACACCTTTAATGGGCAAGAGGAGTTTGCTGATCAAAATGGGTTACAATGACTTGTCTCCACATTCTAGAAATAGACTTTTTTTTAATTGTGCAGCCTTCTATAATTTCAGTTTATGCTGTGGCCCTCAGTTCTCATGATGATACTTGATAAGAACTTTGGAATGATCAGTCCCAAAACACAGTCTAGCTACTTCCACACTATAGGGTAGTCACCTCACTGAGGCTGAAAGGGTCTTTTAATGTTTTTTCTTCATATTCTGGAAGACTATTTTATTCCTAAAACTTTGCTCGTAGCTGACTCTCCCTGTCTCCTTTGAGGATGCTACAGTGTATTTGATAGCTCATTGAATGGCTGAACTATGTACTTTAAAAAATAAACCCAACCAAATCTACATCAATATTTTTTGCTTGTGTAATTTTAGCACGTTATTATTTAACAAAGAACAATAGCTTCTCAATGTCATTCTAACATTTTTGTCTGGTTTTGCCAGATAATTTTTCTGTCCTCAGCTGTCTTTTCACTGAAAATTCACAGAATTGTGACAGCCACATGCACAAACATTTCCCCAGTCTGTTTCACAGTTACACCAAACTCAGCTATGTTTTTGTCTTTTGGATTGTTACAGTAATCATCCTTAAGGAAAAGCTAGCTTTGAATGTGTTTTTCTGTAGTTACTAAGCTTTTCAGTGGTCCTTCAACTTTTTTGGGATTTCTGGTTTCATTGGCCAGTTGCCAGAACAGTTTTTCTCTTGCACATGGCTGGGTGTTCTTCTATTCTATACCACTGTGTAATCCTGAAAATATTCGTCTGTGTTAGCTAAAGAGCAAAATTTATAAATTTTAACAAAATGATACGTGGAAAGCCAAGTCTGTGATTGGAGATGTTCACTAAGTGCATTGTATTAGTTAATAATTGGGATGTTATGTATGCCTCATTCATAACTTTTCAAGTTGTCAGTCATAAAAGTAAATGCAAAATCTTGCGGAGATTTTGATTAAAATCTGTGGGTATGGCTTATAATTGAAAAAATGCTAAGAGAAGGGCACACTTTTCTTCTAAAAGATGCAAGAGCTGCATGGTTTAATCAAGCATATTTGTAAAAATGATAAAACAAATCTATTTTTTTAAAAAAGCGTTATTTTTCTTATTGTGCCTGTCAACCTCTCCTGGTTTCAGGAAAGTGGTTTCACTTAGGCCCTGGGGTAGACAGGAGTCCTTGTTTACATGGTACAGGGCAAGAGGCTAATTAACTCTTTCATTTCTCTTCTTGTATTTCATACACATTTAGGGAAGGTAAAACAGAGAGAAGCTGCAATTACACAACTTCTCAAGTTAAAATAGCCTGATTGGGAGGACAATTAAGCTGCATTTATGCTCCTAATAACTCATGCCATGTGCTGATCTGTATTCAGAGCCACCACTTTGGGATGTTTTCCAGGCCTGGACTTTGGGTTTGCAGATATGCTGTCATTTTGTTACTACCCTTTGAATTTGTTCCTATGTGTCTTTCCTTCTTTATACCTAAGGTGCTACAGAATGGCAAGACTGAAGGTGGTTGTTCGAAATGGCTTTCAAACTTCTTCTAGGTGTGTAGTTTTGCCCTAGCCAAGACCATTTTTAGGTTTCCAAGCTCTAAAATGAATATATAGCTACTTTTTCTTGCTTTTTTTTCATAACTCAGTGCAGGTTTTCTTGAAGCCTCTAAGTGTATAAAACTATTTGAGATGCCAGAGCACTGTAATGCTGGTTTTTTCATTTGTGTCTTCTGTAGCTGGCCAAGGAATACAAAATCATACATAAAATCTTTAAAAAAAATAATTCATTCTTTCTGAATATTATACTTAGCCACATTCTCCACAGTTGTTTAGGTCTTATTGAAATATATGAGTATGAAAATAAACAGAGTTCCTCTTGATGTTACGATGCAGTAAAATCCCTTTAAGAAGCATTTTAAGCTTCATATGTAATTTCTGGTTCTGCCTTGCTGTGTGAATGAAGCTGTGCTCTGCAGGCCAAGCAAATACGTTTTTGGGAGCATGAGGATCTGTGGTCTGAGCTACAGACCCATCTGCTCCTGCTCCCCTCTCCCAGGTCCTCCTTTGAGCTGTGTCTGCAACTCACAAACTCCACTGCACTATTTTAGAACACTAACATAGCAATAAAACATCCACATTTTTCTGATGTTAGTTTTCTGCTGGCTTAGTGCACTGAAATGGCAATCCATAAGTCTCAGACAACACAAGGCAAGGTTTGAAACTTGTGTTGTGGGAAGGAGATGACTGACAGCGAGCTGCTAGAGAGGCCTGAGCTGCAACTTCAGTTGCAAAACCAAAATCCACCCCTTGCCTTCTGGTCTTCATTCATAGCTTGGGTAATGGGCTGAGATCTCTGTGTGTAATAAACTTTTGCCCTGCTTTATTATCCATTCCTTTTTAGCTTTTCCTCTTGATGGAAGGCTTGTCCTGCTCCTGACCTGGGAGGCCTCCAGCCTTTGGCCAGCTGCCTCCCTTATCAGCAGAGTTTCCAAGATGCAGGCTGGTGTTTTCTGTTAAGGATCTGGGCGGCAGCAGTTCCGTCCCACCATCCTGCATCTGTCACTCATTCCTCCTTCTGAGTGGGGTGGGTTGATTAGGCTGATTAAAGTAAGTGTCTGGATTGAGAGGGTTAAAGCACATCCATCTGTTCTGGATTTACTGCTCCTTCAGTGGAGGCAGGAGGGCCAGGAATTAGTGAGTGGCTTAGTCCAGTTCTCACTGCTGGCAACTGACAGGAGCGCTGATGAGGTGATAATGAACTAAAAAGTCTGCCCTGTTGGCTGGGTGGGAAAGGGACCCAGACAGTGGGCAAGTCTCACCCCAGTCCTTGCCAAGATTTTCACGTTTTAATAGAATCCATCTAAAGCAAAATTAACAAGTATACATTCCTGGACAAGCTTCAGTGTCGTAACTTATCACGGTGGATGCGACAGAAATCCCTGTGGTGGCGTTGGCAGCTCTGCGGGGCTCAGGCACCAGGCAGCCCAACCCAACAGGGCTGGTGGCACCAGCAAGAGTGTTTATCAAATGCACAATGACTCCTTTTAAAATGCCATCTGAGGTTGGGCAAAGCACACGCCTTTCATTTTAGTTCTGACCTTTGGTGGCACTAAGTAACATTTTTGACTGTAACAATTGATCCTTGAACTATTCCAGTCAGGATTTGAGATACATCCTGAAGGCATTGCTTTGTGTTTTCCCTTCATTGCTTTAAATGCTGAAAAGCATTTGTTTTTCTTACTTTTTCTTTAAACCTCTGTCTTTCATTAGAACATATTCCAGATTGCCTGTAACCTCACAGTATTTTACGTTTGACATGAGTCCAGCTAATGCCAAGCATGAGTGTTCATTATATGTCTGTGCTAACACAGTGTGGATATACTGCCCTGTCAAGGTGTAAGGAGCACTTCAAGCTGGTTGGGTAGCTGAGGAATACAGTGTAGGCACTCACCAGGCTTCTTACATGGACTTTAGGTGTTCTTCTCAGCTTACTTGTTGCTGACAGACTTAATAAAGGTTCAAGATTTTACAGGCCTTCAATTTGTAAAGAGTCTGCGGAGAGTACAAATATGAAATATCTTAGCAAGAGTTTGTCTTTTTTTGTAGACAACAATGCTGAGTTTTTCAGGCTGGGTTAGAAGCTGTTTGTTCCGTAGCTAAAGTTTCAAAGTTTATTCCAGAGCTGAAGCTTTGAAAGGCAACTTCATTCATAGAGGGAAAACCTCTGTGACCTTTGTGCAGAACACTGAGGGGGAAGATCGTGACCCCAGAGTCTCCAGTGGCTGTTGATTGAAGCCTTGTGTTTCAAGAAATAAATGTTTAAAAACACTTCCTTATAAGGCCCAGGCTGCATAGACTGACTTTTTTTTATAGCATTTTAACTATTTTGGTAGAAGGTGTTTCTTCCCCTACCCCCCTTCTGATCCTACCAGAAAGGGCTAACTCAGCGGAATCGTTACCGTGACCCTTAGACTGAATGCAATTTTGTCATTATAAATATGACTTAAATTGATACAGCTTCTTTTCCCAAGCCCATGGGCCCAAGCTGTCTCTGCATAAGTGTGTCTATATGACTGTAACAATGTCTGCATTCATGGGCTTGCCCATGCCAATTGCAGGGATCTATTTTGTAGGTACAAAGCAATCCAAGAAGGAAAAAATAGTAAGTTGAGCCTTGAGAAAAGACAGCAAGTATAATGGGTGGGATTGGATGTGAGGGATGTTGGGAGCCATGTCAAATCCTTATAAAAACTTAATTTGTGTGTTTAATTGTTACCACTCAGAAAGACTGAAGTAAATATTTTCATGCAACTTATTTGGTGTCTCCATATGCCTTTCTATTCTGAGGCAGAAATTCAGGAATTTCAGAATTTCTTACTTCGTCTGCCTTGTTCACATAGACTTTCAGCAGTGTTTGGAAACATGGGACTGACTGCAAATAGTTCTGCTTATAGTCAAAATACCTAACCACTTTCAGATTAGATGTGTCCCTTGTTAATTGGCAAACTGCTTTGTTAGCCATACCAGTGCCCATCATCTGGTATAATCAGGGCTCCAACAACTTTCTTTGCTACTGAAGGAATTGCTCCTTATGTGGTGCCTCATCTGTAGCATAAATGTTGTGATTTGTGAGAGGAGGGAATTATTTTTAACCTGATTTTTGTGGAAGAGGGACCAAGGAGTTGGCACATGGACTGTTACTTATGACTAACAAAAAGCAGTCTCTTTTATGTGCATTATGGTTGTAGTTTGTTGTTTTCAAATTAGTTGGAATTGATGCATGTTTTCTCATTTTTTTAATTTGAGGGGAAAGGGTATTTGTTCAAAATCAAAATTTTAGGATAAAATGACATGTTAAGTGCTCACTGAGCTCAAAAAGTAATCTGTCCCATGAACCCTTTTCTCAAGAGTCTTCCTCAAATAAGGCCTGCAGTGACATTGAGCAGAGCTGCTAAGAATCTTGTAGCCATTCTATCTTAAAATGTTCCTTTTCTTCTAATAGAAAGGGTGGGAGGTTACCAAATGGCATTCTTGAATCTGACACAGGAAGGGGCTTTTTTTTGTTTTGATCAGATCACCATTGTCAGAATTTCTCCTAAAATGTCTTAGAGGAACAGGTTCAAGCATTCTTGTCTGAACAGATGAAAATTCAGTCATCTGTTCTGTAATTATATAGTAAGGACATACTACTGCTGATTTATTTGGTATTACATTCACTTGTTGGTGGTATGTGTTTGCTATTCATGTCTAAAATAGAAACCATTTTGATACAGAGAACACAAAAGAATTTTTTGTTATAGAAAAACAACTATTGTATGCATTTCAGAATGATACTGATGTCATCCTGATCACATTATCTTTATGAGTCTTGTCTTCTCCCTCTTCTTGCTTTGTTTGTGGAGGAGCAGACTCTGGAAACTGAAGCCACTACATAAAAAATCAAAAGTCATCTCCAAATTTCTTCTATGCAAGACTTGGGCGTAAAGGCAATCAGTTTTATCTTCTATCTAAAGTCTCTTGGGTTTCAGTATTTTGTAGTAGTCTCCAGGTAAGGTGTTCTAATTCTTGGGATAATTAGGACACCTGTGTAATATAACTAAAAATCAAGCAGAAAAACAGCTGTATGTTGATTAGAAGTACCTCTTAGCAACTTCTGTTGATGAATATAGGTAGCTTATTGCTTAGGTAGCAGCTTATATTGATGAATACCATCAAACTTCTAAATTCAGATTTAGCTTCCCATATTTTTACTTTCTGGGTGACCAGAATGCCCTGTTTTTAAACTTGATTGTGGGTTAAATGCCAAGTAATTTTCTACCCAGAAATCATTTTTCCTTCAGTCCTTCTGTATTCCCCCCTTCTCTTTTCTGTTGACTGTACTCAAAAGTCAGGGTGTGTCAGAGTTGCTGATGCTGCATGGTCACCATTCCAATCTGCTTTAGTTTCTTATTGATGTTTAATGATCTTCCATGTAAGGTTATTATCCTCAGAAACCCACGTGGCTGCTTCCCACAGGAAGTTTGGGAATGGAGTTGAGAGCATGTTTGATGCCATCCTGTAGAGCCAAAGGGAAGCACTTCAGCCTAGGAAACGTTTCCTTTTGAATAAGGTTGTACAGAATCTTTGGCTTCTTCCAGGGCTTTATTGACACTGCTGCCATTGTGATTAAGCTTCTTGGTATTGCTGATTATTGTGGTGTCCTAGAGCCAAAATCACTGTTGCTTTTGACTGAGTAGGAAAAAAGACAGCATGACAATGTATTCAGCAGGAAAAAAAAGGAGTACTTGTTAAAACTGAAGAGTTGATTTTTGTATCCTTGTATCATGCAAGAATTGAAGCTGATTTTTAACACCACAATATTCAGTATAGTTCATGGCAGAGGTGCTGGGTGAGGCAACATTTAAGAAATAACATTTCCTTGCTGAATACATGGAACAGGTAAAAAGTAAACTGTTTGAGTGCACTTCCCTGCTGTGGTTCATTGCTTTTGGGAATTTCATTTTGAAGAGCAGGTGCCCCTTATCTTCCCTACTGGCTCAGCTGAGTCTTCCTTCATCCAGCAGAGTCTTCCTTCTGTGCAGGGTGCATGGTGACAGTTCTTTCATTTCTTCACATTCCATGATGCCCATGACTGCCATCAGTCTCTTTATAAAAGCTGATCTTTTCCAGCCTGAAGAGTTAAGGAAGTCCACTTCTGAGCCCCAGTTCATACCTAGAACTTTACCAACAGCTTTGAAAGCCACCTCTGGCATGGGAATGTACAGACTTACTTCAATGAGACTTTTCCTTCTCATGTTACAAGTAAGCTGGTCTTGGAACATTAAAATATGTCTGTGGTGGGTTAACTTTGGCTAAGGGCCAAACTCCCACCCAGTCTCTTGCTCTCTCACCCTCCTCAATACAACAGGAGTAGAAAATAGGATGAGAAGGCTCATGCATCATGGTAAAGACAGGGAGATGCTGATTGCTGTCATGGGCAAAACAAAGTCACCTCAGAGAAAATGAATGTATTGCCAATTAAAGGTTTGGGTAGTGAGAAACCAAGGCAAACAATAAAACAGCATCTTTCCATCCTATTTCCTACACTTCCCTTCAGTCCAGCACTCCAGACTCCTCTGCTCTCTCAGTGCAGGGAGGGATGGGGTGGATATAGCCAGTACACAGTTTCTCTAAAGTGTTTTTGTTTGGAAGGGACCTTCAAGGCCATTGAGTTCCAAGCCCCTGCCATAAGCAAGGATAATTTCCACTAGACCGGGTTCCTCCAAGCCACATCCAGCCTGGCCTTGAACAGTTCCAGGGGCTGGGCATCCACAGCTTCTCTGAGAAACCTGTTCCAGTGTCTGACCAAATCCTGTCTTTTGACCCAAATCTAGCAGGGCAAGCAAAGTAGCCTCACAGTATTTCATCCATTGCCTCTGAGAGCCTTCTCCAGCCACACAGCTCTTTCCTTTCACCAGTGTGGGCTCTCCCCCGGGGCTGCAGTCCTTCAGGAAAAGATCTGCTCTAAGAGGGCAGCAGTGACCATCGGCTCCACCATGGGCTGTCCGTGGGCATCAGCAGTTCTGTACTTTGTACCTGGAGCACCTGTTTCCCATCCTCCTTCTTTGATCTTGTTCTTCCCAGTGCTGTTTCTCACCCTTTTCCCCCCACGCCCTTCTTTTGTAGGTTTTGCACTTTCTAAAATATGTTTTCCTAGAGATGGCACCAGCTGGGCTTGAGGGGCTGAGCAGGGTCCTGCAGTGGATTCATCAGGAGCTGGCTGTGTCCAGCACACAGCAGCCCTGGTCTCTTCTCCCAGAGGCTCCTGCAATCTCTGCTGCCAGCACCTCGTCATTGACACCCAATAGAGAATCAAATGTTAAAATTTTTGTTACAGGGAAATTAGGAGAGTGTAACAATGCTTACTGATGCACTACCATGCCACTTGCTGAGTGACAAAGAATATTTTCTTCATGGGAAGAAGGAATTTGTTTTCCCTGTTGGGTTTTAACTCTTGCACGGATGTAGACAAGGCTGCTGGTACAGGAGATCCTCTACACAGGGAGGCTCTGCTCTTCTGCCATGTGTCAAATATGCTTAAAACATGGCAAAACACTTTATGCAGCAGGTCCTGAGGCTTTGTGGCCACAGAGAAGTCTGCACTGGGGAGACAGTGTCTGCAGGATCAAATGGGGCTTAAATTCCTGGACAACAGGTCCATAAGTGGATATTGGAATGAGCTTAGCTAGGGATGTGCTGTATAAAATCCTTAATGCTCAATGCTGGCAAAATATGAGTGACTGGGCCAATAGGCTGTGTTGCAGTTTATAACAGAACTGAAGAAATGCAACCAAGAGAAAAGCATGGCAGCGAGGTCTGAAAGGCTGAAATTACAAAATGTATTCTGTAGAATAGAAAGTACTGAAATTAAGGAGACGACATTAAGCCCAAATTACTTTGGAATCATTCAAGTAAGATGCTAAGAAAATCATGGACTTTTGCCTAAAAAGACAAACAGCAGAATTCTGTTTGTTGCATAGGTGGATGTGGTATAACACTAAGAATCTTCAGATATTTTTGTCATATGGCTTTAATCCTGTTTCTCTTAAGAATGCCTCTTTCTGCAGTGTTTCTGTATATTATCAAGTGTCGAAGTGGATCAGATCTAAGTGGTTAGTTGGAGTTGTGGTCACCTCAATTACCCTGATTGCTGGTGAAAACAGCAAGACTTGATCGGAGGAAGCAGATTTGGAGTTCTTTCAGAAGTGCCTACAAACAGTTTTTAAGAAGTTTGATCACACAGGGATTCTTTGAAACCTAAGAATTAAGTTTGCTTTAGGTTTCCCTATAATGGAAATATCTATCTGATTGCCTTTTGCTACAATTGCAATCACGTTTTTATTCCTCCTTATTGTAACTTTATCTTCCTTTACCTCAGATTTTTCCATTAATTTCAGGAAATAAGAGCCTGACACAGTAATGGTTGTGAGTGAAGTCTGGTCCTTGGCATCCTGATGTTTGAACTTTATGGATTAGAATTGTTGACTCACAGCAATCAGGTTCACTCTTGTTGTGTCTGACAGGGAACAGAAGGGACCAAGCCAAAACCAGAGCCCCCAGAGTAAGTGCATTAGACCTGTCTTTGCCAAAGTGAATGGTTTCCCTTCTAAATAGTCTCTGGAAAGAAGCTTAGTAATTCCTTAGGGAGGCAAGTTATAAAACTTGAGATGCAGATATTTAAATCCTATGAGCCAGCCAGCAGCAGTGGAGTTGGCTGTCAGAACTTGTAAAAATCTCAACCAATCTCTTTTATTGTCTTGTGGCTGCAGCAGTGAGGCGTCTCAGCTTGTGCAGGGTGAACTTTCCCCACCATATCCTGTTTGCTACTGTGTGAATGAGATGGCAATGCAAGTTATGTCAGGGGAAGCATCTTTAGGGTGTGAAAGGTTATCACAGAAATCCTTTCATCTGCTGAAATGTAACAACATGGGAGTTTATAACCATCATACCAGAGGGGCTACAGAAATTACTGGAGCCCAATATTGCATCTGTTTGAATTTATTAAGTAAGTCATGCTGCCTGCAGTATTTCAGATTCTTGTGTATGATATTTTGAGCTGTGTAATTTTCACTAGAAGTTGTTGAACATATGGAGGAACTTCCATTTGCATGCCAGTTAAAGAGTTCTAGGGTGTTTGGGAGGTTATTACCTCTCCACTGCAAATTAATCCAGATTATTCAAGGAAATTAATGAGAAAAGGTCTCCTACCTGCTGTTCCCCATGTTGTACATTATGCTACAACAACCTCCAGCATAATGTGACTCTAACTGGGAATGTCCTTCCTAACTACAAATTCAGACTTGGTGGAGTCGTTCTGAATCCCTGTCTTGTGCATCAAGCCACAGAAAATCTTTTTACATTCAAGAATCTGGTTCTGGTTAGAATTCTGCTGTATTATACAGCAGACCAGTGTAATTTATGGAAATTTTCTGGTAGCTAGTGGTTAAAGAGGGAGCTGTACTGCACTTGAAAGTGGTTATATGGTATGGTTGTCTTTTTTTGCAGGGGAATGAACTTGGTGACCCTACTAAAACAGGATTAGACAGAAAGATCAGTGTGGATGGCAGCCATTTAGATGATAAGAAATTATTTCAATAATTCATGTTGTCCACCTTTTTATGCCCTAAGCTGTGATTAAAAGGATATCTGTAAAGAGCCGCATGAAGTCTGTTATTTGTCTCTTTTGTGTGACACAAAAATCCTGAACACTATAGCTTCTTGGCAGGTAGCATAAGGTTCGGACCTAACAGTATGTCTGTGTCCTAGAAATGTATTTGATTCTGGATCATTGCTGTGCTAAATCTGGAGCCCTCAGGTCCTGTGCCTGTTTAGGAATCAGGTGTAGGCTCAATTTCAGACATATTGGTATTGTCATGGAATGTGCAACCCTGGTAACCTTGGTTGATTTGGGAACTTGATATAAAAGGAGACAGAATGATAATTTTTAGTAGTGTGGTTGCCCCTTGATTCAAAAAGAGGAATGTCTGCATGCAACTTAGCTGGAGGAAAAACAAATTCTAGCACAGAAATCAACAAGTTAGACTATTGTTCTTCAGCATGGGCTAGAAACTATCTAATAAAATTCTGTATTTTTAATTGGATCCAGTTTTTCCATTGAGTTGCATTTGCATTGCATAATCTCCTACCCTGTTGGAAAAATTCCCTTTGGCCCTTACAAAGCCCACTGTACTGGCTGATAACTTGACTGCTCTTCATGTTTTCCACCTTTAGAGTGGCATTAGCTCCAAATTTTGGCAGTGCCTGGTTTTGGTCTCCACAGCAGTCCAGGCTCAGCTATGTGGTATTTCAGAGACCATTCCTGATCCTTCTGGAGCAGGAGCAGCTGGATATTCTGGGTGGAACAGCTGCTGTTATGCAGTTGTGGTCACTATGGTTTGAAGCAAAATGGGGAAGTTGAGGGCTTAATCCTTAAGAATCAATCAATAAGCCAATGGTTATTCTGGAAAATAACCCTGAAGAACAGAATATTTCCTGTGGCAATTTCTCATATCTGATGTATTTGTTTTCGGAGTGCAGAGGACTAACTTTTAAGCACCACCTTTGGTTGGATATGCGAAGGAGACTTTGCAGAGTCCACCTGCTCTGCTTTTTTTAAATGCAAAACTGTCTTTACACTTCCTGAAAGTGGAAAGCATTTTGTGGGCATGGTATGACCTTGTTTAATGACATCATGATTATAAGTGTAACATCAAGACAACAAATAAAGAAAATACTTAAAATAGCTTAAGATGAAGTGAGGACCTTGGTGAGTACTGTTAGTAAAGAGCCCCCCCAGTTTTGTATTTCCTTCTGCACAGGAAATGAAAAGTCACCCTAAAATATATCATACTGCCTGGTTTCTGCACTGGCACCTACAGTGTGGGTTTGAAATTGTGAGACAAAATCTCCCAGTTCCCAGATAATGTTCCAGAACAAGCTGCCAATAAGCAGCTGTCACTGAGGGGATCAGCACTCTGTCCCCACTCTGTCATCATTCAGTTTTCACTTACAGTGTACAGCCTGGGACAGTCAGTGGTGTGCCATTGCCTTGGTTAGATGTGTCTCTGAAGCTCCTGTGGGCTGTGGTCCCACTTTTACAGGTAGATCCTCTCACAGCAGCAGTTTTGACTCCCAGAACTGGGTACAAAACAGGTATTCTCTTGTTCTCCTCTTGATTCATGTGTTCTTCATTTTGTTGCCCAACTCTGATTCCACTGCGAGGTGTGTGGCTCAGAAGCTGTGCGTGTCATTCTGGGTGGTGAATTCTACTTGTGCAGCCAGTGCCTGCTTTGAGGCAATGCTGAGAGTGATAACATTTATAAATGCCTTTTCAAGTGGGCCAGAGAGCTTGCTGAAGGCCTTTTGGCACGATGTCTGCTTCACAGGTGCATTCCCAGACTGCTCTATAATGACCAGTAGTTTGGAAAAAATAGAGTAATGATAGGTTTGTATTCCTCAGGGTGTTCTTAAAAATCATTAAATTAGTTAATCAGTATTAAATCTCAGAAATTGTTATATCAGTCCATTGCATCATTAGAATTTCAAATTACTGCAGTGCTTAAGCTTTGTTATCAATTCAACATTTTTTCCTAAATGATTATGAAATGTTAGTATGTTTTGTTTTTACTATTTGAGCTATCCCTGTAACTACCCATTGTCATGCCCTCTGTAGTCAGCTAATACTAAAATAGAGGTGCAATCTAATAGGAACTTGTGCTACACTGAATTTAACAGTGTTGCATTTTAGTTGTATCATTTAATGTACATTTTGAGACTTCACAATTAACCCTTGTCAAATATAATAACAGTGGTAATAATCAAAGACATTTCTAGTTGGAGAAAAACAAAAACATCTTAAATGCTTGCAGAGGGATTTTTGTAAAAATCCTTCTGTGAAGGTGCCTGGGAAATGAGGGCAGGCAGAGCCCCACTTTGCCATGCCTGAGGGGAAGTTTGATGGCAAAATTCCAAAGCCCTGAAACCCAAGGACTTGGAGTGAGTGTTGACACTGATGTAACCTGAGCAGTACAAATGACGTTGCTTTAATACTGTGGATGTTCAGGAGCAGTGATTACTAATGGAAAACACAGGAGTACAGATAAATGTACAGGAAGAGCCATTATGAGCTTGCTGCACCAAGCCCTTCCTGAAGGGGTCTGTAAGGGGCTGCTGTGGTTGTGGATGAGTTCCATCTGTGCTGCCTTCTCAGCCACCCTGGTGAGGTGGGAAGCTGTAAGTCATGGCCTGAGCACACCCCTAATGCCTTCTGCCACTTTAAGGGTCTGTGAAGAGTTTCTTTAATTGCAGAGGTGGCTGAAGCCTTGCTGTGCTGTACGCCCCTCATTTCCTTCCTTTTTCCCTCGTGCCAGTTCCTCCTGCTGTCCCACTCTTCCAGCCCTGAGGTCCCCATGAGCAGCTTCATGCCAGAAGTGGCCTTTTGGAATTCCAGGCTCAGGTGTCCGGGCCCTGCACAGGCTCAGCCTGTCCAGATAAACCAGATGAGCTCATGTGGTGCTTTCCATGGGCTCTGTGTGGTCACTGCTGCTGAAAGCCGAGGGAGCCAGGTCTGCCTTTCCCCATGACCAGCCCAGAGCAGTCTAGATGTGGAGTCAGCACACTCTGAAGGTAGAAGTGCCCCTCAGAGCTCCTGTGTTCCAGAGAAGCCTCAGAAGCTCATTGGGTGTACTGAAAGGGAGACATCTCTGGCATGGGAATGGTGTCTCCATAGGAGCAGCCGTGCTCAAGGGTCAGCTGAGCCAGATTCTGAACTGATAACACCCCTCTGTTTGGTTCTTGAACTGATCAATGTTCCTTGCAGTGGAAATTAGACATTATTGGTAATAACTCCTTCCTAGTACCCGCTTCCCTTCCAATGGCAGGAATTCTCTTTGAGAAATTAAACGCTCTCTGGAGAGTTTTAATGAAATCCAGGTTTTGTCTCCGAGTCATCAATTTTGCTCTCTCAGCCATCGTCCTTCTGTTCCTCCCCAGAAACCCACTAACTAATCAACTTAGCACTGGGCATTCTGAAATGTTTGCTGAGAAAACAGCTCTGTTTTGACAGACAGCAATTATAGCACCTGGGCTATAGGCAGACTTTACAGCCCTTCTGGGGATCTCTTATGAATAGGCACCATGAGGCCAGCACAGCCCTGTGCAAACAAGCTTTGTAACCAAATTGCAGTGAAAACCCCCTTCTCTTCCACCCACACCCTCCCCTCCCAAAATTACTGAGTAGCATGGATGTACCTCCTGTACTTTTACTCTGAACCTGCAAAAGTTCTCATGTTTTGTAAGAAAATGCCATTTAGATGTAGGGAGAGTTACTGTCTCGTTCAGATGTGCTTGTTTGGAGTCCCATGCATGGCTGGGTGTGTGTCATACACATTCATTTGAAGTTGTTGGACTTTAATTTGTTTTTTCATAATTGGAGAACTGCAGAATATTTGAGGGCTTGGAGTGATTCAAGTATGTGGGAAATTAAGGAGAGTATGTTAATCTAAACACAGTTTTTGTCTTTGTCCTTTGGGGAGGCATATTGTCTGATACTGGTTACATTGCTCATCAGTCATAAATCACATTTTTTGAGGAAGCAGTGTGCTGTCTGAGGTCACACAGTCATCCTTTGCTACCCATTTGAGACTGTCTTGGAGAGTCTGGGATCTCTTCTCAGTTGTAATTTTATTTCTTCAAACTGCTTTGGTCTATGCCAACATCACTCTTGCTCTGAAAGGGTTTAATAGAAACTAAAAATTCTTCTGTAGGTAGCATTCTTTCACTCTTTTCAGCAGTCTCAGCTAGAGGAAAAGGAAAAGAAAATGTCTACAGCTAGGCAGCTAATTCAGGACATCAAAAATATGTGAAATGCTAATTTAAACAAAATAATATTGACCAGCCGTATTAATGAAAAACAGCCATTGACTTGAAAGCTGTAAAGCTGTTATGGTGTGATAGCCTCCTTGTTCTAAAACATTCTTTTTCCCAGACAGTCTTTTTGGCCATTACTCTCAGAAGTATTTTCTGTAGGCTGAAATAGGTTACATTTGGTGTGTGTACTTTATTTCTCCTTCTAGAGCTGACTGTCCTACTCTATTTTTAAATTAATTACTTCAAAATCTTTCACAGTGAGGTGTGCGAGACCGAAAACATAAATGAGTGGCTTTTCCCTGAAGAAGGTGTGTGTTCCAGCCAGGTTGTTATTGCTTTCCTCCCCTCAGAGTGACCTCTGCTGGGAGCCTGATCCCATCCTGCTGGCGAGAGGGGCTCTCACCGCTGCCTGGGCACACGCTGCCCTCCCAGCCACATGAAAGGCAGAGGTGTAAATCCCCTGGCCAGGCTTGTGCTGGGCTGTGCCTGCCACGGGTAAGGCTTTCCTGGGATGGGCTTGTCTGCAGGGCAGGAAAACTGGCTTCCCTGGGTGTTTGCTGTGACCAAAGAGCATCACCCGGAGCAGCCAGAGGGTTTGGCACTTCCCTCAGCTTTTCATGGCATCCCTGGCACGTTGCACAAATGAGCTTTCAGGTTGAGGGACTGCAAAGGGATCTTGATGGTCACAGTTCTGATTAGGTCACCTTTAAATAGAAGATTATAAATGGTACTGCCTTCAAGGGGAGATGTTTCTCATTTCTACATTTATTCTACTTAAGTCACCTTTACCTTTCCCCTGTTCCTCTTGCACCAGTAAGTAAAAAAGCAAGATGTGTGAGAGAAAAAATAAACAATTTGCATTTCCTTTTGCTTCCTTACTTTGTTTTGCAGTGAAATCACGTTAATAATAGAATATTATGCTGTTCTATAATAGAATGTCAGATTTTTTGAAATGACACATTGACAACAAAACCTAAACATCAAAACTTTGTTTTCCACTCCACCCTTGAACCCTCTCTATGTCACAGTTAAACACTTTGCTGCAAATGATTAGCCAAAAAAATTCCTAGGGTTCTGCCAGTGTTAATCTCTGTTCTGCCTGATGATGATTTTGCTAAGCAATTTAAGGTGCTTTCCTGCCATAGTCCGTGAATGTGTTACTATCTTATGTAAATAAGGTCTTGAAGATGAAATGAAAGACAAGTCCTTTGGCCAAACCTGTATACATTCATTTAACAGAAGGCTGAGACAGCATAAAGCATCCCCACAAGCACATAGAACTAAAATTACCTTTCTCAATGTCTGCAAATTTCACTTTGCAGCATTAAAATGTTTGGAGCTTTTTATTAATTATGATTTTATGTGTGTTTTTAAGTAGATAGACGAAATGCTGAGAGTTTTTTGGGAACTTGTATTGAAAATTTGAAGCCATTTGAAAGGAAGTGTGAGTCTGGTCCCATAATACAGCTCTTACTATATGAAGTCAGTGGTAATTCTGTCTTTGGTTTCAGAGGGGAAACCATTTGTATTTGCTATAGTGATGAAAGACCTCTGGTTTTTTCCTCATGCCAGCATTCAGAAAACCCTGTTCAATTATAAAAAAATGTTCTTTTCTATTGATAGTAAAATAGCCAGCATAATTAGAATTACTGAAAAAAAAACCAAAATCAAGTAAGATTTTTTTTTTCAGTTTATTAGGCCACTTGAGGTATTTGTAGTATGCCTAAAATGTTGCTTTTCTGGTTTGTAACATTCTTTATTGTTAATTTGGATCGCATTGGACTTGAGCAGGAATGTTTTTGCCTCTTCTTAGAAAGGCACTGTGGCATTCCATATTTCTCTTTCCAGCATAAGAAACTGTGAAGTTACACATGTTGGGGGTAGCATACTACTGGTTTTGGAATCTCAGAACACTAGAGAAGCTGGCAAAAGGGAATTTTGGCTCCTTGAAAGTTTAATAAATACTGGAATTCTGGTGAAATTCTAGAAGTTATGGAAATGCTGAAGTCCTGGAAGTGTTGCAGAATAGCAGGCAGAGGGTGGCTAACGTGCTATGAATTGATTAACTGTTACAATTCACGAGCAGAGTGATGAATAAGCTGATAAAATATCCTGATAATATAAAGAATAGGCCTTTAATTAATACCAGTCAAATTACTTTGTTTAAGATGCATAATGCCAAAAAAATGTGATATGGTTCCTTGATTATCTCTAAAGTTTGGTTAAAAAAACCCAACCTTGTTTAGTATAAGTAACTTTTTTCATTAAGTGTAATTAATCTTCTGTAGAAGACCAATTCCCAACATTGTCAGAGAATCATGGAACACTTTGGTTTGGAAAGGACCTTAAAGATCATCCAGTTCCAAACCTTCCACTGGACCAGGCTCCATCCTGGTCCCATCCAGCCTGGCCTTGGGCATTTCCAGTGATGTGGCATCCACAGCTTCTCTGGGCAACCTGTGCCCGTGCCTCAGCACCCTCACAGAGAAGAATTTCTTTCTGTTATCTAATTTAATTCCATGTTCTGTGAGATTGAAGGCATCACCCCTTGTGCTATCACTGCATGCCCTTGAAAAGAGTCCCTTACAACATGCTTAAAGTGAGCATTAGCTGTCAGCATTTTCCCATTACAGTTAAAACTGAATAGTGAACTTCATTTTTGGGCTTAACAGATTTTGTGCTGGGCTTGATGCTGATAATCAATTGATCAGTGAGCTGGAAGCAAGTCTAAAATGACAGTGCAGGTGATACAGGAAATAGTGTAGTGTTCCCTAATGTTGACAGCAGACATCTAGGGCCATTTAAATTGCTTCTTAATGCAAGATCATTTATACAAAGTGCATCTGAACATGAAGCATTTAAATCAGAACAATATGAAGTCTACTGTGCATTATTTGGAAAAGAGTGACTTGGAAAAGATTTGGCCATGTTGTGGAAAAAAGTGTGGTCTTGGCAGCAGAAGGACTTCGGCTACATGAAAATAGGATTAATGAGTATGAACAGAATGAAGATTTTGGTTCTGTTTTACAGGTCAGTTGATACAGTTGTCACAAGACTCTGTATAGTCCTAATATCTAGAAAATCAAATAATAATAATATTAAAACACTTTATTCAAGCAGAGACAGTCAAAACAAGGATCATTATCCAGAAACTGAGAACAGAAGGGTTGGAAATAGAATGACATAAGACTATGACACTGAAAATTAATAACCACTGGGACAAACTCACAAGGGCAGCAGCCTTGGCTTCCTCATGGCTTTCAGCCCCAAGTACATGTTTTTTTATTAAGCCCTCCCAGAATAAATGATTGGGAGCAACTGGGTATGATGTAAATATTTATTCTGTACAGGAAAGCAGACTGGATAAAATCAATAAGCCTTAATTCTGCCTACTGGAAGCTCTGAAACAATCCACTGAAGTCAAGGAGATCCTTTAAGTAGCATAAAACAAAATAAAATAAGCAGGTGGAAGAAGTTATTTTCCACACAACTGTTTTCACTTGTAGGAAAAGTAATTGTGAAACAAATAGCTTCAGGAGGCTCAGTCTTGGATAAATCAGATGGGTTTATTGCTGCTTACATCTGTTTTATCGATCCTTTCCTTCTCCTCTTTCCTTACCTAGATTTTTTTTTTTTGTTTGACCCGTTCAATAGCATTCTTAACTTACAGTATTGGATGAATTGTCATCTAAATATTCCCAAAACTTCCTCTGCTCTGTCACTTTCTCTTATGTTTTTGTCCTCTGAACATCTTTCAGGTGTGTCTGTTTTCCATGAAGCAGCTTCCCAGGGACATGTTACTTTGTTATGGCTGTAGTTTTAAGATCCAAAGGAACTTTGAAGAGTAAAATTATCAGGATTTTTTCCCCTGTTTGTAGTGATTGTACAGAATGACTTACTGTCATCAAACTGCAGGAAAATCTTGCTCTTAAATGCTCAAAGGGAAGCTTCCCTTCCCATTTCTTAATCATGAATGATGCATACTGAAAAGAAATAGACCCTAGTTTAGCTCTGATTTTGGTGATCCATTATGGACCTGAAGGAGGCAGAGCAAGTTTTTCCTCTGTCCTGTTTTGTGTGAACATGGGAAGCTCCCATTTGAAGAAGAAAGGCTCCACAGCATATTGAGAGTGGAAAATAGCCCCTGCTTTGTTTCATGGCTTAAAATGAGTTCTCTTTCCTTTCTCCTGGAAACGTAACCTGTGGTGTAAGAGCAGCATTACTCTTAGCTGGGAGGGAGATTTCTCAGGAGTCCAACAATACCATCATCTGTGTCACCACCTCAGATTCTTTCCAGATGCCAAACCCAAAACTTAGATCACAGCCCTTGATCACAGTGAGAACATCCATATTACAGCCTAAATTGCATGTCAGATTCTTCAGCTTGCAAAGAAGAAAAAAACCCTTCCAGTGCAGAGTCTGCCTGCAAACAGAGAAACCAATGATTCCCCTTTCAGTTCCTCTGTTGCCTTAACGTTTTGAATCCAATCTTTACAGTGCAGAATAGACCTAAAACTGAAAATGGAGCGAAAAAACAACATATGGAGAGTATTTATTTCTTGGGTGGGGAGCTGTGTCTGAAGAATAGGATTATTATCAGTGTGTTGCCTGCATGGTGTTGTCACCACAGTAGTGTCCAGCAAGAGGAGGAGGAGGAGGCTCTGTGAAGGTGGTGTTGGGTGAAGGCAGCAGGGCCAGCAGGAGAGGCAGCAGCAGGAGGAGGAGGAAGAGGAGGCTCTCTGGAGGTGGTTTTGGGTGAAGGCAGCAGGGCCAGCAGCAGAGGCGGCGGTGGGGCTCAGCCCCATTGTTCCGCAAGCGGCTGCGGGGCTGTCCAGGTGTCCTGATTTAAAGGCTGCTCCTTGAGACAGGAAATTGTATCTTGTTCTGAGGTTTACTGTAATAAAGTACATAGTCCTGGGGGAATGTGCTGCTGGGCCCATGAATCACTTTATGGGCTGGCTGTTCTGACCTCAGCCCTGTGATTTATTCACGCCGTACCGCAGCAGGAATGGCAAAAATGTGAGCGGTGCATGGTCCTCCCAGCCTCCCCCTTCCCAGCCAGATGGGCCTTGAACTGGGAGCCTGCCATAAATCCATAAAGGCAGGTTTGCTGCTGGCTGCCAGTTCCACTTGTCCTGCCCGCTCTGCCATGTGTCTGCTGGGGAATCCTCTCGCTGCTCAGGTGTTTCCTTCGTAGTTCTGTCGCCTTGTAGTTTCTCGTGTGAAAAGATGAAAAATCTCAGTGCAGTCATGGTGCTCCTAGGAGAAATAAGTGTGCAAGTTTTTGGTAATCCCCTTTTTCCTTTCAGTTAGCAATAAGCAACAAAAAGGAAGAGACCTGACTGTTTTCAGCTGAGAATGTCACTGTTTTACAGATGGACCAGATGTGCTCTTTAGTAAATAGCAGCATTTGCATTTACAGAGGTAGTTAAATGATGTGCTTTTGGTCAAATCACAAATGACAGCAGTGAAGAGTAGCTCCTGACTCTCAGCTCCACTAAGCTATGTTTCTATTACAAATGACACTGTTTGTTTACATGTTTTGCATTTAGCAGTTGTTAGTTTTAAAATCTAGCACTTTCCTTTGGTGCTGGTCTTTTAGTTTTGGAAATACTTCTTTTACATGAAGCATCCTCATATTTTCTTGTAAATTCATTACAGGAAGAATCTGTACTCTTCAGAAAATGCTCAGAATTTTTATTGATGTCCAAAATAATACCTATTTCTTAAGGATAGTTTCAGGATTAAAAGTTGTCCATGTCACACATGTTCACCCTGCCTTGCAGTTATTTTCTGCTCCTTTATTTTTTTTTATTTACTTTCTTTTTCTTTAATAAATTAGATAAAATAGACACATTTTCAAATTCATCAAGATTTTTCTTGGAAGAAATTAACCTTGCCACATATGTTAACTAAGTAGATACCAAATGATAATTCCTAAAAATTTTACAACCAATTAAATTGTACAACCAGTTTTACCAAAATAAACTTGATGTTTCTTAGAAGAAGATAGGGGAACTTTCATTTATCTATAGTATAGGCAGGTTTTCATGAGGGCCAATTTCTTGTGTGATACAATCTGTTTTAATTCTGCTTTTCTCTATTTCATAGTCTTGAAATTTGCAGGTTTATTACTTTTTCTAAGATGCTAAGAGCTACATTTGTAAATTTGTCTGTGATTGTGTTTCTTCAATAAAGGACTTTAGGAGGGATTTTTGTTCAAACTACAGCATGAACACAGCTTCAGATTTGTTCACTTGAAAAGGTGTTGGTTGCTAGAACGTGATAAATTGAGGTTTTTCCAATGTCCTCACATATGAATTACTTGCTCTCTCACTTTGTGTGTGTTGCTTGAGGTTCACGTATTTGTGTCTCATTACAAAACAGGCAGTAACAGCTTACTTTGAGATGGCTGAGCTTCACTTTATTTCAATAAAACTCTTTAGATCTGTACATGAAAAAAGGCTTTGAGTTGGAGAGTATCATTGCTGTGCTTAGCAGGGATCTGATAAAGGATTGTCAAAGGTCTGTTTGCATGGTTTAGGTCAAGCTTAACAGTGCTTGTTCTGGAGCAGAGTAGACATGCTCAGTCTCCTAAACTTTTTACTGCATGCAGCTCTGGTTTCATCTCGTGGAGAACAGGCACTGGATAGAGGTAAAAACAGAAGGGAAGGTGGTAGGATGCTCCCTAGTTACTGTAGGATGCCAGTTGCTTCAAGCATCTGGGAAGTTATCCTCAAAACTCATCAGAAAATGCTGCAGTGCCTATTCAAACAAATCTGCACTCAGGGACTGCAAGTAGCTACACCTGCTTTCAGACCCAGATCTAAAAAAGGAAATTAAATGAAACCTCTCAGGCCCCTTCTGCTGCAATTACAGAACTAAATATATCCAAATTTTATCCATAGCCCCTGACACCTGCTCCATTTCTGTCCTCAACCCTTTCAACAACTCCTGCTTGCTTAGAAACACTTTTTTTTGGCACTACTTAAGCAGCAGCCATTGGAGCTACCAGGAGCAGGAGGCAAAGTGATGCCTCAGTGTTTAATGAAACTGCTTCCAGCCTCTTTTTCCCCTGATGCTGCCATTCCTGTCCTAATCCAGACACTTGGCATTTCTTGTGCTCCTTTTTTAATCCCTTTCCTGGGCAGCAGCAGCAGCCAGAAAAGACTGAAATACAGGTATAGTTAGGGTTAGGAGGGAACAGAGATCAGCATTAGTGCTGCTGTTTTTCTACCACCAAAGCCCAAATACATCATTTGCAGAATTAATATAAAAAGGTCTGACCTTGAAGAAAATATTTCTTTTTAGAAATCAGACAAAGTGTTTTTGGAAGGGAAGCTTGAACAAATGTACAAAAGAACCCTCAGAGAAGAAGGAGTAGGAAGTTAGGCAAGGCACATCCAGGTTGGTACTCAGATAGGCAATAAATAATGAAAGCAATCCATAGCTCTGACAGGAAAATTTGTTGAAATGCTACATGTGGAAGAATATTTAGATGTTTGTAAAAGAACAACAAAAAATAGCTCTACACATCTGGTACACGAACCTGGATGTCACAGGGATAACAGCAATTAGTGAAAAATAGACTAATATTCAGGGCTGAAATGTGGGTACAAGTTGTTCCGGAAAGCTAAAAATGAAAATAATGGTGTTGTGTATTAATTATAATGGAGGTTTTGAGGAAATAAAAAAGAGTATAAGTTATAGCAGTACTTTGAGTCAAAATAATGTAAGGATCATAAAAGTTACACATAGAGTGGATGGTATCCTGCTATGGATTTTAGGTATAGTGTTGTGCTAAATGTAAGTAATAATGGAGAAATGTGGTTTTGTCAGATGTATCTATTTGGATACAAATCAGAGAAACTGCCAGGCTTGTTAACTTAATAAATAATGACTAGATCACCAAGGTATAATGGTGTGAGACTGTGAGGATTTAATAAGTAGTGATGACACTAGAGAAGAAATCATCACTAAAACTGATTTCAGCTGTAGTGATCACAAATTGATGAAACCTATATTCAAAGAAAAAAAAACTATTCTAGAAAAGTGAAGTGCTCAATTTCAAATTAATAGACTGAAAAATGGAAACTACTAGATAGCAAGTGAATTGGTCAGAAGAACGCAGAGGAGGTTCATGTAGAGGAAGCAGAACATTTATTTAAATCAAAAGTCCAAAACTATAAGGTCTTTGCATCCCAAACAAAAGGAGAAAAGTTTAAGAAAGTTACAAAGCTGTGTATCTGTGTCCAAAAAGAGAATTGGCAGCAGAGAGACATTTAGGGAAAGCAGAAGTTGTAGGAATAAAGTGAGAATTGTGGAAATTCATGCTGAATGAGACTTCCCAAAAGAAATAAAAATAAGTAATAAATATTCTTTAGCCACTCCTACAAAAGGACCAGGAAAAAAAGTGGAACCACAATGCACTGAGAATAGGTGTAGTGTGAATATGGCTCCAAAACTAAGTTAATGCCTTTGCCTTGTTTTCCAGTGAGCTGATAAAATATAGAGGAAGGCAGGTATGATCACCTGTCAGAATGTCTGGAAATGAGAGAGATGCAGAAGTGAGATAAATGATACTCACCAGAAATGACATGGTAGTCATTTAGCAAGGAGGTAGATGCTCTGTTTGATTTGAGTATAAAGACTGGATAATTTCCTTAAAACAACTGTATTATAAATCATGAGAGTTTTTCACTAAAATGAAATGAAATAAATAATGAATATTTCACTAAATGAAATAACTAAATCATGACTAGAGTTTTTTACTTCTGTGGATCAGAAGCCACGGTAAGATTGCAGTATTGCTGTCAAAGTTTGATAAAGCAAAAATTTCTTTCTACCATCTTTCAAGCCGGGCCAGATTCGCAAAGACGTCAAGACAATTGTTTTCACTGTAGTACTTGTGGTTGTTTGATATGTTATAATCAGCGTGAATTCCATGATTCATTTTCCATTCTCATGTTTTGGCAGTGCTGGCTGTGGCAGCGGAGGGTTTGACACTGTCACAGTGTCAGGAGGAGCTGCAGCTGGGCAGTTCCTGCAGGGATGAGGAACCTGCGGTCAGATCTGGGTTCCTCATGTTTATCCAGGGTTTAACTAAAGGCTCCTCAGGCTGCAGGGATACACAGCCAGTGGAGGGGCAGGAACCTGGAAATGGGAGGGCAGAGCCATCTCTTGCCACAAGAGCCTGTCGTGTGTCACCTTAAGCCGATTGTGAAACCACATGCTAAGCTAGAGCTCAACCTGAACTTGACCATGTCCCAGGAAAAGAAATTGGAGCTGCCTTTCTTATAAGGTCAGTTTTCAAAAGCTGGTGGATGTATTCTGGTGGCCTCTGTTGCCTGGATGAAAAATATGCCTTGAGTTTGTGCTCTGTCTGCACTGCTGTTAAACTGCAGATGAAGAAAGAACGCCAATTTCAGGAGTTCCTTCTCAGAAAAGCCAAATCTGGGGAGCTCAAGAGCCTTGTAAGTACTGCTGTCTCTCATCCACATTCTGCACTGAAGGCTGCTAAAGCAAGGAAGGTTATTTTCAAAAAAATTCTACCTTTCACAGGGGACAAATCTCCCATACCATCAGGTGACAGGGTTGAAAGTTCCTTCTGCAATGTGCCATCTTGGGGAACTTCCACTCTTCACAGGCACCCAGGGAAGGCTGATGGGCTCTCAGTTTAGCAGCTGGGACATGCAGCAGCCAGCTTTTCACTGAGCTATTCATCAATAAAAATAGTTCAGGAAATTAGGAGTGGGTTTGAAGCTTCTCTGTGAAAGTGTTAGATTTTTCTCTAGATATGCTGGCAGACAGTCTAAGGCTGAGCTGCAGTTGTGAGTGCTCAGAGCTGAGACATGAGTAGGACTAGCAATTGCAAATTTTTACCTCTGGTGCCAAAGTGATAAAATTAAGATGGAAAGCTTAAGTACAAGAAAGGCTAAAACATTGATGGAAAAGGTAATATAAAATATTTATTGGACTTCTTGTGACTTTATCAAACATGTTGAGGGAAAGGACTTTTAAAAGCACTTCTTATCAATTCTAGTAAGGAGTTCTGTGATTCTGGACAATTGGGATGTTAGAGAAGATATGTGTAGGAGAGTCTAAATATATTATCAGTGTCTTTTTTTTTTTAAACAAGGACAGTACAAGTGGTAATGCTTCCTGTGTCATGGAATTCACATTGATTATTGTCACACCATTCTTATAATGGAATATTAAAGGGACATCACTTTTGTGACCACACAACTGTATTCACCAAGATTTTTATTTTGTATTTTTATCTTGTTTTCCAGTTGTGGTCACATGTATGCAATGACATTGAAGAGACCAGTGGAAAGGTGGTCATTCAGAAAGCTCCAATTTGCTCATGACAAAAACCTCTTGTTTTCATCTCATTTGGTTTGCTTGAATTCTCAATTTCTGTTTTGGTAGCTGTAAGAGCATAGACCAGAGATTAGAAATGCTGCTGATGTGCCAGCCAGGCCAGGTAAAGGTGATGTGCTGATTCAGGAAACAAGGACTGGAATGGAAGGAGTGTAGTATTATCCCTTTTGACTGAAGATTTAAGGCTGTTCTTTGGAAATTAATTTGCAGCCTGAAGTTTGATTATTCCCAGCTGTAATTAAAAAAAGCAGGTAGTACCTATTGCCAAGTTAAATTTTTTTCCCACTCTCTTGCAGTAAGAGGTAGCTACTGTTTCTTTTGGACAAAATTTTGCTCACTTTGGGATACTTTGAGCTGCATCTTAAATGCTGCAGAAATTACAGCCAATGCAGAATTTGGCAGCTTGCATATTTGAGTTATTCATCTGTTAGCATCATGAAATGTCATTCACTGGTATAATTGCCTTTTTCAAAGTTATTTTTAAAAACCAAATCTTGATACCCAGAGCTCTGCAATGACTGTCCGTTCCCTGTGCGGTACTGGAAGTCAGAGTTTCGTGATTTTCTGAAGATGTTCTATAACCAGCAAAACCAAAAAAAAGGGGAAGAATGTGCAGTTCAGAAGTACTGCTGCAGTGGTAGACAGTTTATGATGGAGCCAGGGCTTCTGGCCCATTGAATTTGCAGTTTGGTGTGTTGTACTCCTAGTTACTTTTTAAGAGTTTATTGAGTGTGACCCACCCAAACCCTGCCATTCTGCTAAACTCATGAAATTACTGAAGGCCATATCCCAATGCTTTTATGCTCTATGCTGCTGCCTGTCTGTCTAGCTCTCGTAACACTGCAGTGCTCTATCTGAATCTCTCTGCCTTGAGTTCTCTCTGTTGTTGTCACATCTTGGGAGGGTTTTTAATTCATATGCAAATAATACAGTTCTTATTGTGACGGTGATTCACCAGGGTAAGTCTTACAAATGTCTCTCATAGGAAAGCACTAAAAGCTTTTAGCAGAATTTTCTGTAGGCTTGGAGTAAATGCAGTGGACAAAAATCAGACAACCAAAACAGTTTTTGTACAAATTGCACCTCTGTCATTCTTTGGTTTGTGATGCCCTTACCATGAGTAAACATCTCATGGAACAGGGAAATCTTTGCTTGTGCACTAAAGGCACAACAGCCATAATTCCAGTTCATCTTAATATGCAAGGATGAAAATGCTGGCAGCTCAATCCTTGTTCATGGAAGTGCAACAGTCTCTGTTGAAGGAACTGACTGGAGTGCTATGAGCTTGTGGCTACCTGAGCTCCTCAAATTTGTGTCACTCTTTTAAATGCTTTAGTTTAATGCCAGTCAGAAGGAAAAGTGATTTGATCTTATAATGCAGCTAGAGCTGATGGAATATTCCCAGTTCTTCCATGACATTGAAATCAAAGCTTCTGCTGATACCAATATTGCTTTCATATTATCTCATACACAAGTTCAGAAATACTCCAGATAGGAAGAAATGTCATAATTTGGAATAAAATTTTATGGAACAATATATTTATAACATCTCTATATGGAATAAGTGTTCTCCCTGACATATGTAATCATATTCTTTAAATGAATATGTATAGTTTTCATGTTTTGAAGCATCATTAATTCAGCACTGGTTGCAGCCTGTTATTCTTTCTAATTATACAACTGATAAATATTCCAGTGCTATGACCCTGGGAACAGTACTGCAAAGTACAAAACTGCTTTTTAAAGTTCACCTCCTCTTGTGCTTTACCAAAAGAATTCTTCTCCTTTATTGGGAAAGGGCTGTGATGGAATTATGTAGTCTTCTGAAAACAAGTGCCATAGAAACCCATTTGAAGACAGCTTGATTCTATTAATATTTGTAATTAGTAGCAGTGTAATAGTTAACTGTTGCCCAGTTATCTTCCCCAAATCAGACATTTCTATTCAAGAGTTGAAGGAGACATGCATTTGCACAGTATTCTTTGTGTTTGTTGTCAAATCTCTCTGCTCTACTGGCCTGTAACTATTCTGTGGTCATCTATTTTAAAAAGGCATCTTTCTTTGCATTATTTCTTGAAGACTGCAAACAGAGCAAATAATGATATTGATCTTGAGATTATATCTGCCATTAAGAATTAAACCTACTGTTCTTGATAGCACTCCAGTCTGTATTGATGATGATCTACATTCAGTGAAAGGCTTCAGTGCAAATAGAAGGAAAAAATTAATCTTCTTCTTTTTGTCCAATTTGGAGTAAATCTTGAACCTGTTTTCAGTAGATTTTTCTACACTGTTGCCATTGCCATTTCAGGTTTCCTTTGGTAGTGTTCAGTCTGTCACAGAGTCTGATCACTCTTGTGAGGTTTGTTCAGCTCAGTTCAGGCTGCAGACCCTGCTGCAGTGCAGAGATACATGGGCAGTTTGCCCCTGCTGAGTTGATGTTGGCACAGCTACACCAGTACCAGCATCTGAAATACCTGAATTAACTTAAGTGACCTGTGTCTGCTCAGTGACTCTGGCCCTAGCCAGCATTTGAAAAGATCACCGTCCTTGTGTCGTGCAGCATGTTTTGCCTGCTTGTGAGAATTTTTCAGGACCTCCAGTGTTGTGAGGAGAAGCATTTTGCTGAAGAAGCCAAGCCTGTGGCAGTGCCTGAGCCTCCAGGACTGACTGCAGCACTCCTGATGGATAGGTTTGTTCATGTGCTGCCACCACCACGCACAGAGCAGCTCATTTTCTTCTTCTTGCCACATCCCCTGTCTCACAGCAAGTTCCTCTGGCCTCCCTGGGGATAAAGCTCTCAGGAAGGGAAATAAATCACTTTTGCAGTGCTCTTCAATCAGAAACCTTGTCTTTTGCTTGGTAGTATGCCCTTTTTATTGTCTTGGAATCATCTGGCAGTTACAAGTTCACTGAGAGCAATGACTTGGCACTACGGACATGTCCCTTCCAGCAGAGCTGACAGCGACACCTGCACTTCTCCCACATGGAGCAGTTTCTGTTTGCCTTGCTAAAGTAAAAACTGCAGCTACAATGCACTTATCACTGGGTATTTTTCTTACTTTTGTACAAACTTCACTTTGTTTCAATTCCAGAAAACAGTCAGAAAGCCACAATGGCTTTCACTGCACGTCTTGACCAACACCCTCATCTCACAGCACATCACTGAATTTTTGGCCAGTAGGAAATTCTTTTCTAAGACATGGTTGTGGTATTTTTCAGGGTCCCCCATGGCAGGAAGGAAATTATGAATCTGACTCTATGTTCTTAGAAGGCTAATTTATTATTTTTGATATTATATAATATATAATAATTATATTAAATAATATACTCTATATTATATAGAATATGTATTATAATATCATGTAGAATATGTTATAATATATTAAAATATATTATAATATTATATATTTTATTAAATATAATATATATTCTATTAAAGAATGCTATACTAAAACTATACTACAGAATAGAGAAAGGATATTTACAGAAGGCTTAGAAAGATGTTAATAAAAGACTCATGACTGCTTCTAGAGTCCCAACACAGCTGGATGGTGATTGGTTATTAAGATAAAACAATTCACATTAAACCAATCAAACAACCACCTGTTGGATAAACAATGTCCAAACTACATTCCAAAGCAGCAAAACACAGGAGAAGCAAAATGAGATAATTGTTGTTTTTATTTTTCTCTGAGGTTTCTCAGCTACCCAGGAAAAGAAATCCTGGCAAAGGGATTTTTCAGAAAATATGACAGTGACACATGATAGCAAAGATTTTTCAGGAAAAAAACAAAACAAAAAAATGTACTGCTATCCATATCTCATTTTCCTGGCCTTGGGGTTTTCAGTTAAGAAGCAGAGATGGGCAGAAAGGATTTGATTGCAGAAGGTGTATGGCTTACATGCTATTTGAGGCACCTCCAATTTCCATACCAGAGTAATGGCTCCACAGATAGAGTTACGGAGATATTCTTGGCTCTGGTCCTGAATCATCAGCGAGGATTGTGGGCTTACTATTAAAAGAATAAGTGTTTCTTTATAATCAAAACAGATTACTCTAAAGAAAGTGAAAATGACCAGAGCTCCAAGCCAGCCTGTCTTTCCCAGGATACCGATAGCTGGAAAAAAGCAGAGGTCATGGATCATGTTCTGTCACTTCACCCTATTGGTATTTTTCATGTTTCAGGCAGACATCCAAAACTGGATACTTTTCCATAAAGCAAAAGCAGCAGAAACAAAATGGCAATAATAACATGCCCATTATCCATTGTTCCCACACCTACAATATTGACACTGCATCTGGGAATCTGATGTGCACCTTTTCCTTTCCTATACTCTGCCTCCATTAAGTCACCAGAATATTTGTATTTCTTCATAGCACAAATGTATTTAGAATACTTTATGATTATCCTAATGTATCTTTAAAAATTTGCTTTACTTCATGATATTACATTTTGAAAGGGAAGCAATAATGTTTTTCTAGATATGATCTAGGCAGAACCCAAGTACTCTCTACACTGGATCTGTGAGATTTTTTGATATGCTGGTATTTCATTTAAAGCAAGCTAACTCTTTTGGACTGTACAAGAAACACCTGTGTAAACCCAGAGAGAAATTCCACCTACAGAAAGTCCATTGTGTAGTCCACTGTCCTGTCAGATGGTGAACAATTTTGTCTGTTGCAATACACCGTTTCCTCTTAAAATACATGGGGTTTTTCCACATTTTTGAGACAGTGGCTTAAATTGAGATTCTGATAATAAACTTCTTGATATTGAGTGCTGCAGCAAAGCTTGAAGTGCATTTGCAACTTTATTTTTAGATGAAATGTAGATAAGAAATGTGTTGTATTCAGTTGGTCTTTCATCATCACTCCTGCATGATGCCTTCTTTCACACCACCACACGTTCAGGACCTCATTTTATGCCTTCTTTGCAAGGTGATGAGAGGTGAGACAAGCCAACACTACTGGGCAAGAAGTACAAGATTTTCTTTGAAATCCTGTTGCACATCACCAGCTAAAGATGAGAATTAAGGTGGAAGGACAGAAAAGGTTGCTTTCCCTAACATAATCAATCCTTTGGCTTCCTTTGAGAACTCTGTTTAACTGTTAGGGTGATTATCTTTCTCTCCTTTCTTCCCAGTATTAAAAATGTTGCTGAATTCTATTTGTAAGAGTTTTCTGCTACAGGGAAGGAGTATGGGAAAATGTTCAGCCAAAGTAATAATAAATAGTAGTTATTAAAAACTGAGAAGGTGAGTGTAGAAGAAGAATATAATGTATTTTTCTTACCCTGTAAGCTGGAGTTTGGGATCAGCACAGTTGTTTATAGGGAGGTTTGTGTGTCTTGACTTCTGTCCCACCAACAGACATGTAGCCCAGACAAAAATATTTATTACTGCTTTTCAGAGTTGCACACTGGTACAGCATTTATGGTATGCTCAAATCTTTGTAGAGGAGTCCTCTAAGTTTTGCTGGATAATAATGTAATTCATTTGGGTTTTTTTCAGACAAGAAGCCCTTCTTGCTGCCATTAGTGAAAAAGATGCCAATATAGCTCTGCTAGAGCTTTCATCCTCTAAGAAGAAGACTCAGGATGAAGTGGCTGCACTGAAACGGGAGAAGGACCGTCTTGTGCAGCAGCTCAAGCAGCAGGTGGGTACAGGAGGGCTAGGGAAAATCCACTTAATAATCTGGTGTGGGATTATTATCTTGATTTATGGAACTAATAATGTATAATCCTGTCATATGTTAGGATGGAAAGTGCATAAATAACCATTTCAAACTAGCTTCTGTACTCAGCATTGAGGGGAGTTTCTTTGTGTCACTTCCTGAGTAGTAAATGGGTGATAGGATGTATGGGAAGTTGTGAATGAAGAGGACATTGGTTATTATCCTTTACAGGCACAAATAGTCACAAATTCAGGGAAAAGTAGTGATATTTCTCTTGGGGGTTTGTATTTGCCTTTTTGGGGAATAACCCTGTTTGGAAGAATAGGCTGTAGATCTCAAACATGGATGTTACACCGCACAGTCTCTCCTGTGATTTCTGATTGCGTGTGTTAGCTTCTAGAACAGACTCTGGGAGGTCCTGTGCTTATGAAGAGATTGGTCCTTTCCTATTTCTGGCCTCTCACCATTTCTGAGATTTTTCTGTGTGGGCATAACAATTAGAAAAAGTGTGTTTCTGTTAAAGTATTTATGTTCCAGTACTGAATGCAATGTGAAAAGTATATTGCCAGTAAAACACAGAGGAAGCAAAAGGCATCCCTGGCAATAAGAGATTTAGGATCTGAAAAAATCTGTGCAGATTTTTCACTTCAGCACTTCTGGTAGGTTTTCCTGAGTTATTCCCTTGCCACATTCCTCTCAATA
The DNA here is from genome assembly GCF_027579445.1 of Ammospiza nelsoni. Classification (NCBI taxonomy): domain Eukaryota; kingdom Metazoa; phylum Chordata; class Aves; order Passeriformes; family Passerellidae; genus Ammospiza; species Ammospiza nelsoni. Next base: position 69,223,039 of record NC_080637.1, read on the forward strand.
GCACATATGCTGCTGCCAATCCAGTATCAACTTCTTCAGTGCCACCATTTCCATCTTCATAAAGTTTTATGTGCAACATTTCATCTGTCAACCAGATTATTTCTGTTGCTGTCAGAGAATGTAAGACAAAACCAGGTCAACATTGTGATAAGGGATTTCTGTGCTTCTTCCTTCGCAAACACAAGTAGGTTATTGGCCATGTTGTTCAAGATAATTATTTATAGCTTCATTTAAGAACAGTACTTTTGGGAGTTTTATGTACCAGCTTCAGAATGAGCAAGAAGTATAAATTGCAGTCTTGTATTATTTACTTTTGAGCAACAGTTGTAATTGCTGTCACTGGCCAGCAAGGTCATCTGCTAAAACAGGAATCAGAAGTGGTCACAGCATTGACAAGTACTTGTTTTGTTCCTGTAAATGTTGATGCAGCAGCTGTAATTTAGGGTATCACTCATTCCAAGAGAAATTAACACCACTTCTTAGTTCTTGTCCTAAGCTTAAATTCAGGTGCTTTCATGCCCCTTGCCCTTCCCAGTTTCCTTCTGGTTATCTTTTGTGAGTAGCTGGAACAACCTGTAGTATTTTGTGGTGAGTTTTTTTCTGCTGAAAATCTGTGTATACTTAATTAACATATTAACATTGGCCCTGTCTCTAATGACTGAGATTTCAGGTAAACAATTTTTAAAACATTGTAGTTCCTGTTGTTATCTTTCAGTGCTGGTAAATCTTACAGTATCATAAACTCTTCCTAAAAAGACATGGCCATTTCCCTTAAGGATACCAGTTCTACAATGCTTTTTCTGTGTATTTGTGGGATACTTTCCCAAATAAATGAAAATTAAAAAGGAGATTAATTTGAAATTGTTCTTGGTATGTAGTGAGACCAATTATGATTTGATTTTGGAGCAATAGTTCTTTTTCAACAATTTGTTGGACTGTTGAAATGCCAGAAAGATTCTGGTTCCAAAACTGCAGTCAGCTACAAAGACTTGTCACTGTTTAAGGTTATTTAAGATTTTAATCTTAAAAATTATGAAGAAAGCAGAAAGTAATCTCCTCAACACATCTGTGCTGTGGGTAGTATAAATAAAAGTTTTATGTGTAGTATAAGTAAAAAATCACAGGTATTCTCCAGTACATCCACAATCCCCAAGGCAGAATGAATGTTTACATACAAACAATCTAAACTATATTTAAAATATACCTGAGAAATATTTATGCAACCATACAGGGATTTGACACATCCTCCCTAAATTCTATCCTGTGTTTTAAGGGTGTCATCTTATATTCGGTTTTTTTTGTGTGCAGCTTTCAACACATTGATAGAAAAACTCCTCATTGCTTATTATAGGAGAGTATTACTCACCACCTCTGTGAGTTGCAGAGAATCTAAAATTCCTTTTTTTTTTTTCAGTGCCAGTAGTTTTGGTATGTACTCTTTCTGAATAAATTCAAGTCACACCAACTTTGACAGCTCCAGAAATAGGAGATGGGTCAGGAGAGATGGCTGTGAGATTTTACAAGATCTTCATTACTGATGTAGTCAAGGGAAATCTCATTTTTCCACATGCTTTGCAAATATTCTGTGTACTTGGCCCTTGCACTCCTCTTCAGTTGTTCCAGGTCACCAGCCTCATATTTTCCAACAAAACAACTAAACTGCTTCCTCAGTTTAAGCCTTCTCCACATGGACCCTTTTCTGCAGAACAAGGGTCCATCTGTGTTTGCCAGCTCCACAGAACCATGTCACCTTTCAGGAACTTCCTAAAAGTTCAGCTGTAATTCTTAAATTCACAGTAAAAACTGTAAGTGAAAAAATCTTTCAAGCTTGCAGATGTGTTGAACACAGCTGTTCAAGGAAGGCAAGTGATGCCACAAATCAAGATATTCTGGAAGACTTTGAAAAGCAAAAAACCCAAAAAGTTTATTCAACCCTTCAGATTCAGAGCTGGGATCCTGACCTCAGTCATTCGTGTTTGAGAGCTGTTGAGCTCCCTGATAAATATTTGGTATTTCAGTCCATGCCATTCTTAGGAAATGCTTAGGCTTTGTGGTGGGAAAGCAGCTCTTTCAGTTGGTGGTCAGACAGAGCTGAATAAAAGATTCCCATTTCCACGTGCGTGGGATGCTCACAGAAATGCTGAGCAATGTGGGAAGGGCTGTTTGTGGGAAGAGCTGTGCATGCTGTGTACCAGCATGGCTGAATCTCTCTGCAGGCTGGGAAGAGCAGCAGTGTCCTGACCATGCTGCACTAGTGAGTGTGAGTGGATCCAAGGATGTAGGATGAGATTTGGATCGTGACTTTTCTTGTGCTGGTTACCATTGGCTGACTTGCTGTTGAAGTGTTGAGGTACAACACTGACAAAACAAAAACTTGTTCCAACAAATGCCTGTGATTTTTATTTATTTAAAAGTATCAGTGAGGACACAAAGGTTCATCAAGGGAAGGGAATCCAGCATCTGGAGGGCTCTGCTGTCATTCCTTGTGCTCTGTCCTTTCCCAACACTGATCACTCACGCAGGAATGATGCTGCTGCACAAGAGAGGGAAGGAGTCCTGCCAAAGACATTTTACTTCTTTAATTTATCTAAGTATGTGCATTAAAGTTAGGATGAAGAGAAGCATTTTGGAAAGAGGATATGGCATCAATGTTGTTTTAATTTAGAGTTTCTAGGCTCTGAATTGCAGGAATGTGCCTCAATACAGAGCCCATTTCCTAATCAGGCGCTCAGCATTTACCAGGCTCTCCGGTAAACGCAGCTGCCTGTTTCATATTGCTTGTCAGCTTGGATGAGGGACTTCCTCTGTCATCAGACAGGCAGGGCCATTGCAGGGCGAGGGTCACAGCTAATGTGGTCCCAATTTATTCCTCCCAGGGCACTGTGTTCTGTGGGCAGCTGAGGCAGGGGCTGGGAGGCTGCTCTGGAGGGGCTGGGCTGATGCAGGAGCTGCAGTTGTGTAACCAGATCCAGATGTGGTGTGGAGAGGGCCCTGCTGGGTGTCACACCGGGCTGACAGGGACCCAGGGAGCTGTGGCCTGCTTGGTGGGGCACAGACACTGCTCAGCTGTTGGGAAATAGCATGCTTGCCATTTATCCCTTTCCTCGTCGAGCTAAGTTTTAATATCAGCCTCTATTTATTGTAACAGAGCAAAGCATCACTCCACAGTTTCAGTGGTAAAGGGAAGGCATATCTGAAGGGGCTGAGGTTTTCCTGTCTGTGGGCTTTGAGTCTTAAACAGCTGGGATTTTCTGCTAGGAGCTGTTTGTAGCAAAGGTTGTAATTTTCTGTATTTGTACAGTGTGCAGCAGAGTGGGTGCCTGACTTGACCAGCATCTCTGTCACTGCCATGCCATAAATGTGAGGTAATAAGTGTTAAAATTTTTAGGAGGCTCTGAACAATATTAGTGTTTTCTGACAGCTTGGAGTATTACTCAGATTAATTGTCTGTAAATAGCTATATTCACTTGTGTTATTATATAAATGTTTCATAATTATTATTATTATTATAGCAGAAGTTTGCTTGACTCAGTGTTACTGATGATAGGATCTCAACATTTTCCTTTGAAATTGTATGACTTCAGGTTAGATTAATATTACTTATATTTTATTATGCTTATACTTATTACTTTTATTATGCTTATACTTATCGCTTTTATTATGCTTATACTTTTATTACTCATATTTTATTATGCCTAAATCAAAGTTATTTTCAGATCAGCTCCTCAGTCTTTTAAGAATATGTTGAGTTTTCATTCTATACTTCAGCATGCTCAGAGAATCACCCTGAGAGCTTAAGCTTTCTCCATGTATTTCATAAATATACATTTTCTTTTGTCATGCAAACTGTTAAGGAAAAATAATGAATAATATGGGATCAGGAGAGAGCTCTCTGCAACTGAGTTGATTCATCCAGTTACCTGAAATCTCTTCCTAAAGACTAAGTGAAGGAGATCTTCAGTCCTGGGAAGTCCTTTTTATACCTTATCTGTGTTTATTATTATATGCAATATTCCTTACTGCAATTTAAGGTGATTGCTACTTTTTTCTCTGAAAGGAATAGAAAAAAAATATTTACTCCTTGTCGTTCTTACCATAGGCACTCTTGCTGTTCACTCAAACAGAGTATTTCTATTTTAATAAAGGGAGATGAGGAGCCCCATGCTATTTGTAAGTGTGGGTTTTGTAGTCAGCCTTGCCATTCAGAGGAATCTTTAATATCTGTTGTTTCCTTCTGCTTCTAAATCCTCATTCAAGATTGTGCCTTCCTCTGTGGGCCAGCATGAATTTGAGGAGCTTTTATTTAACGTTCCCACAAAAGGAGAGGAATTATTTGGCAATGGTCAAATAGCTGATAATTGACTGGTAATAATGGTATTTATGCAATAATAAATGTTCATTTAATCTAAACAAGCAAGTACCAAAGCTGTTTTTTCTGTGCTGCTTTGTGCCTCTTCCCTGTAAGATTTTGACTGGTTTTCTTCAGGAGGCCAAGTTACTGCACAGACTGGTTTCCCAAGTAAATGTGGTTCATGGGATCATGAGGAACTGTAGATTCCAGAGTAGCTTCTCACACCAAAAAGCATATTTTTCCTCTGTTACTTGTTTCCCTGGAAACCCTGCGCACTGACACCTGACACTCCTCTGCTGTGAACTTTTCCAGGCTGGAGTAATTTCTGTTTATAACAAGAGAATGTAAAACAGGTCAAAGGAGACTGACAGGCCAATGTTTTCCTCTTGCTGCTGTGGAGCTGTATCAGCACGACCACACTTCTGGCAGCCTTAGTTACCACCCTGCCCAATGAAATAATACAGATTGGGAGGGTGTGCAGTCAGTCTCTGCTTCACCTTAGCTGCCCTGGTTTGAAACCATGTCTGGTGAGAGTGATTACTGCTAGCAAGGGAATTTCTTCTTCTGGTGACATGGATACAATCACTGCAGATAATTGCTGAATGTGGTGCTGGTTTGTGACAGAACCCCTGTTGTTCTCTGAAAGGTTCCAGCAGTCTGGATTTCCCTGAGGGGAGGCATCTCTCAAACCAAACTTCCTTCCAAACTGTTGGAAAGGAGCTTAGGAAGTCTAAGAATATCTGTGTGAGTTGTCTGAGTGTGGTGGTGGTGGCTTCTTTATAGCTGAGGAAGAAAAATGAATATTTTAAATGAGTGATGAGATTGAGGGCACTTGGATCCATCTGTGTTTATTGATCTCCTTACCACAGTACCCATGTAATTGCACTGGCAAGAGTGCAAATAGATATAAAAGTGGGGACAGAAAATTTTTGTGATAACAAAGTTAAGAACAGGCAGAGGAATTTGAATGTGCTGTGCCAGAGGTTTCTTTATGAACTGGGCAGAACAGAAGGTACTCTGAGTTCTGGTATTCTCTGAATGCCAGGTTAACCAATTTAAAGCAGGAACAAACAGATAAATGTACTTTGCCAGAAATTTTTCAAGGACTAGTGAAGCATTTCAATAATTATGGTCACTTGCAGTGGACTTGTTACATATCAGTGCAGTCTCAGTCTCACCTCTCCACTGCATGGTCTGTAGAGTCAAAGTAAAATCACCTTTCTTCAGGTTCTTGTACCACCAGTGTCCGGAGGGTCACTTGCAGCTTTTCAATTACTGGTTTTAATATACAAAGGTGCCAAAATATGTAGTTTTTATAGTATATTCTTAGCTGTGCTGCCAGTGTAGCTGGCATGTGAGCAGGCAGAACTGGGCAAAGTCACTCTGTACACTTCCTATTCAGGAAGCTGTTGGACTAGAGACAGCAGAAACTTCTGGCTAAGTGAATATATATCCACTAATTGGCTCTCATCAGGCATTGCCAGCTGTCAAATTTAGGCATCGTGGCTTTTGTTGAAGGCCTGTAATGCACCCAGATCATCAATCACAGCTCTGCTTGCTCTGCCAGGCTTTGCTCCTCAGTAATTGTTTCTGTCAAGGGGGGAGTCTCTGCCAGGGCAGACCCCAGCACCCTGGCAGAGGCTTTGTCATGCCCTTGAGCACAGCACTTGGAGCCCTCACAGATTAAAGAAAGCACCTTCTCCCTGCCATGTGCTCCAGACTTTTTTCCCATCATTTTTAATCATCTGTTAGCACAGTAACAGCACTCAGTGCAGCATCAGCAGTCTTTTCTGGGGCAGCATTTCATCTCTCCCTGGTTTTTCTTATGTTCTTTCTGCTCTCCCTCCTCCTTTACCTTCACCCTTTGCCTCTTGCATGACTAAATAAAAATGTATGTTCAGGGGAGCCCTGCATGGTGCCAGGGAAGGGAGCTGCCTGCTGGATCCATGGGAGTGCCTCTTGTTGTGCCTGGTGGAACTGCTGCAAACAGCCCTGGCTGCTTTCTGCTTGTGCCTTCAGCCTTGCACAGCCTGCAGGGTTTAGGGTGTAGCTCTGTAGGGTTGCTGGAAGAGGAAGATGCTTTGCCTCACTGAAAAAGAGGGCTTTAAGATTTATAGAGGTATTGAGGAACCCAGATGACAATACAGTACTTGGTTCCTTTTCTTTCTAGACATTTATAATATTTTTTAAAATGCTATAAGGACTAATATTTCCTAAGTTTGAAGTCAGATTTCAAAAACATGTTTCACTCCATTAGAAATTCTCCTCCATTTAGTGAATGTATTAAGATTTTCTTCCTCCAGTTTTACAGCTGACTAAAAATTCACACAAATAAATTTAAATTAATTGGATAATTGCCAACAACATTTACACCAGTTCTATTCAGGGCTTATGAATTTCTATAGGAGGTTATTTAAGCAAGGTTGCCTCTCTCTAGAAAATCAGGATTGCTGGACTAGTTAGGTTAGCAGTTCAGAGACTCTATCCCATTCCTGTAAGTGACCAACTTGATGGTGCTGGATATCAGGAAAGATTGTTACGCCTCCCCTTGGAGAACCAGGCTTGTTAGCATTGTTAAAGAGGTGAGAATGCTCACTGAGCTTGGGCTTGCTCAGAAGACTGCACTAGAAGATCTGATTTGGGCTTGAAAAATAATCATTCCCTGGTCTGTGAATAGTACTGCTGGACATTGGTGCAGTGTGAAAACAGTCTCTGTCATTTGGCATCACAGTTGTAGCACACAGTGGTTTCCTGTGGTTGTTGTGGCCCAAACCACTGATCTGGTACACAGTGGTTTTCAGTTAAATAAAGAGAATATATTAGAACAGCTCTCTGTGATACATACATTCAACAGAGTATTTATGGAATTCATTCTCTCTCTTTGCTACAAATATTATGTTGAGTATAGTTCCTGACAATATTTGTCTTAGCTGAGGAGCCATGAGATAGATGCAAAATCTCAAAGAGAGTCATTTAGAGCAGCTCAGGGTTGCCCATGGTTCATTCAAGGAACGCAATTATGGGTACATCTTCTTTTGCTTAACTCCCTTGGTCTGTGGGGTAGCTGGAAGGACCCATGCATGACTGCTGCTGATTCTCTTGCAGTGGCAGGATGTGCCTCAGGGGTAAAATATTTGAGACTTTCCAACCATTGGTCCTTGTGGCTGGGCTGGTTTGGCATCACCCTTGGTATTTGAATTGATGATGTCTGAAGGATGACCAGAAAATACAGTGAGTTTATGATTACATTTAAATTGTATCTTTTAGACCCATTGTTTAGGGAACTCTGAAGTGTTGGTGGCAGAAAAATTCCACTTAAACATATAAAATGTCTTGATCAGATAAATCCACAAATAGATTTTCTTTTGTGAAGAAACAGAAATTTCACACTGAAATTTCAGGTTCAGGAAGATTTTTAATTACTTGCTTGAAGATTTTGAATCTTGAAGATGGGCGTGAATGCATCCTTACACGTATTTCATTGATTGGATACAGATTTTTCTGTACTAAATTATTCCTGTTCATCTGGCCTGTTTTACCTGACAATGACAATTATTTAGGAAACACGTGTTTCCCTTTACCAAATATCCATTCAAAATGTGCTGACTTGGTATATTGTGCTTATCTCTTGCTGTATTTAAAGATATTATTCCTCAGGGAGCACACAACACATGGAACACTTTCATATTAAACCTGTACAGTAAAACTTTATTTGTGGCTACTTGTAATTGGATGAAAAGCTGTGACATTACCAACCATCATAGATAAAAACCAATTCTCACATTGATAGTCAGTTAAAAAGTAGTAGCAGAAAGGTGAAAGGCATTCTTCCAGTTTTAGTATTGGTTTTAGTTTGTGTAAGACTTGTAACTGGTGAGGTGATAGATGATTCAAGGTGTTTTCCAAAAACATGTAAGGAGGAGGTGAAGTCAGAGATATGAGGTGACTGATTGGGTTCATAAACTAAATATGTAGAAGGTTTCAAGTAGATTACAGATTAACAGTTGTATGACTTAATGTGTTAGTGATGTGTTCTTTACTTGAAGAAGGAATGAATGATGGAAAGAATTGTACACCTAGAATATGTAATGAAAATTAATGATCTATAAGATAGAATATATTGCATATTTGTGATTTTGCTGTGTTATTTTGGGAGTAACATAATAAATCACTACTTCTTTTTTTTTGCTTGAAAAGAGAGAAATGCATAGTCTGCAAAAGAGAATTTTAATCCCCACCATCTTAAAAATTGATAATGGAAAAAAATTTAGTCTTAACTGCATGGAATGAACTTCAGTAAACAGTGAAGTGTTGATGAACAGTGTTCTCAGGTAGTTTTTGAGCTTATGCACTGAAATATCTCTCAGTCTACAGATTTTTTATTTTTCTCATCTGCAGGATTAAGCTCATTAAATTTTGAAAATAATTTCCTTTTTTGTAACTGTCTCATTGGGCCTAGTCCAGTACACCATATCTCAGGCAAACAGATAGGTGAGGCAGGGAAAAATAGAGGTTTCATCTTGCAGTTGGAAATCTAAGATGCTGTCAGTGAGGAGTAATTTCTTTATAATAATCCTTCATTAATTTACATAACACGTTGTGGAAATTGCAGGTTTGTCAAAATGAGGCACATATTTATGAAATTAGGCATCAGTTACTTGTGATAGCTTCTGCAAATGGCCAGGTGCTGGTGGCTGCAGCTTCCCCTCAGTTCTGTTAAATTCATGGCACTATGTTCTGAAGAATCTAAGCATCAAAAAATTACTATTCATGTTTATATGCAGAACAAATTATGCCTTTACTCCTTCATAAGTACATGCTGTTTTCTACAGCCCCTTTTTAAGATGAAGAAATACACCCAAAGAAAAGGTGTGCAGATTTACCCTAGAGGTCACATGTTTGCCACTTGGGATTTGTGAATGCAGGGAGGGGATGGAGATTTTTCTGCTGTCTCCTGACTGTGAGGAGTCTGGGAAGAGCTGCCAGGAGGTACAAGATGAGAAAGTTGATACTGATGGAGATTTGTGCTTCCAGTCCCTCCCTGAATGGCAGTCTGGAGACAGTGCTGTCAAACATGAGTTAGTGATTTTGGCAGGTCCTCTTTAGGGCTGTTGTGTCCAGCTGTCCCTGAGCAGACCTGTATGGAACACAAAATAAAGGCACAGTTTCTGTGTGCCTTCTTTTGCCTTGAGTATGTTGCCAAAGGTTTTTGAGTCTTTGCAGTAGCAAGAAGTGCTTTTAGGGATTAGTCCAAGATTTTGCATGAAGACAAAATAAATCTCAAACTCAGCTATCAAAAGATTGCTGTCTGATTTTACTTGGCATAATCAAACATTTATCATGTGGATATAAGAAAAATTTGCTGATTATGTACCCTGAATTTCAAATACAAGTCATTTACCTTTGCAATTCCATGTTGTAGAATTTTAGCTTATCAATAGTATAGGTGAATGTTACTCTCTCAACTTTTGTGAAGCTTTACTTCCCAAATATATGTGAATATATATGTATATAAACTCTCATCCCAGGACTGGTGTCTGGAGGAAGCAGTGGTCTTTTATACTGAATACAGCCCTGATTAAGGGGTAATAATTTTATTAGAGCTTTTGTTCTGTTTATTTGAGTACAATTTTACAGTCACAGAACCCAGTCCTTTGTTCTCTTTCTGTTTGTTTACCACCAATGCCTGTCTGTCTTAGTGTGAAAACAAATATTTCCTGTAGTTGGATAAACAAAAAATAAATGGAGGTCTCACAGCTAACTCCAGGCAGGATTTGAACAACCTAGGTATCTCTTGTTGTTACAGTGAATTTTTGTCTGGAGTGGGAAACTTAACATTTTTAAACATTCTGTTTCACCACTGTACCACCCTTAATCCTTTTAATAGTCCAGAAGTTGCTCTTCTCACTGTTGTCATCTCCACATGAACCATGACCATAATTTATGACACCAAGCCAGTGTTCTGTCCATCTCCTAAACACCAGTAGATGCAGCCTTGGCTTTGCCTCCTTTATTCCAGCTAGCAACCCAAACCTTTGCCAACTGCTGACAGTAATGATGCTGAAAAAATAATAAAAGCAATATAATGATCCTTAAAAACACACACACTCACGGGTTGTTTAAAACTTGGAAGCCTGCACGAGTTTATGTGTTCTCTGTAAGTATTAAGGGCTGTACCTTCTCATTTTAGTTTTTCCCTGATTTTTTTTCCTAAAGGGAAACATATTTACTTGTATATGCAGATCTTCAATCATCTTTCAGATGTCTTCTCTATCTCATATGGAGGCATGCAAGATGTGTGTTCTTCTGCACTAAAAAATGAAAAATTCACAGATTATGTGGGAAGGATCCACAGAGTAGAAAGTGCAGACTAAGACTAATTCCTTATTTTCATCACTATCAGATCACAAAAAGATTTTTCTCTTCCCCCCTTTCCTGATTACCAAAACCACCTAATCCTTCTCCATTGTCTGTCTTTTATATCACAAAGCTGGTTTGTGATATTAAAAGGCCTTAAAAATATGAGGGCTTCCTTGTTTCCTCCTAGGTCTTCTTAATTGCAAATCAATCAGTCAAGGTTGCTCTTGTCCTTCTATTCATCCTTTTCTGTTTTTTCCTCTGCTTTGTCAGGGCTCTTTAGCAAGTGGAATCACCTATCTTAAGTTTAATGACTTAGCAGTAAAAGGCTTGTTAAGAAAAACTCATCAGAGGTATGACTGGCTTTTTTGTCATCTTGTCCCACAGATCTTTTTCTTTCACTGGTCCTGCAGCAGAGAGAATTCTCTGAGATTTTTTTTCTGAGCTTTACAGAGTGCTTTATGGTGCCCATTGGGTGGGCCTCTGCTCATTTGTAATGGCATCATATGATGTAAATCACAGAGAGAAAACAGATTAGGAATAGAGCAGGCAAAGACAGGAATACTGGAATGAAAACACCTTAGAGAAATTCATCTGGCCAAACTGGCACATCTCTACACATAGTGTGCCATGGATTTTGTAGAGAATTAAGAGAATTTCTTTCCTTGGTGAGAATAAATGTGGCACAAATACAGCAGAGAAACTGAATGTTTTTTCAGTCTCTGCAGCTTAGTACCTAAGCTTTGATGCAGACTTAATAGGAAAAATCAACCTCTGCTGGAGCAGCAAGCAAAAAAAAAAAAAAAGTGTTGGTTTATTGTGGTTCTCCTTGGCTGCGTGCAAGAGCAGAGGAAGGGACAGGAACCATCTGCCCAGCTCTGCAGTGCACGTGTGCTGCTGTGTGCTGGGGCAGAATCCCCCCTCTGTGCTGCAGACAGGGACAGTGAGGCTGGGCAGGAATCCTGGGTGTGCAGACCACACGCACACACGTGTGCACAGACAGGAATGTGATGTCTGTCTGTCTGTGTGCCTCTTGGGGCAGGGCACTTCTAGGTGGATGTCAAAGCCAATAATTGGCCATACAGAAAAAATTCTTAACTTTTATTTAGTTTGGGGTAGCAAAGCTCTGGTGGTTGTCAAAGGAAATGCCCTTTCAACTCTTCCCTCAAGCAGTTACCATGCAGGATTTTGATGGATTCAAAGATGAAAGCAAGGCACAAAAAGAATAATACCGGGTTTCTTTTTCTTTTATATGCAACAGCTTTTAAAATTAATTTCAGAATGAGCACAAATAGTCTTGAGGTTTCGTTGTGTGTGTTTTTTTGAAGTTGCTATCAACACTGTTTATATCATGTAGACACAGATCCATTCATGTATACACCCAGAGCTGGGTTCTGGGCAGGCACAGACAGTTTGTGCTGGGATGATACTGAGCAGCTCACATCACTTTAGCATCTAGGAATTTGTATCTGTACATAACTCCTTTTTTTGCCAAGAGCAGCGTGTATGGAGGGGAGGGGGGTTTGCTATTAACAACTCTTTGAAGCTGCAGGCAAATGCAGTCGAAGTGGTGAGTCACAGAACAATAAAAATATGTAACAATAAAAGGTCTGTGGTCAAAACACTGGCATATACTTTCCAAAATTCAAAAATGCTGGATAAAAGAATGCTTTTACTATATTTATTGTAACAACACAGTCACAACACACAAAGATTGGAAGACTTCCAAATCACTTCAGCCAGGAAAGGTGTATGTAGACACACATGAGCAGATGGCCTACAAATTATTTTGTTGATCCAGGGGATCATGACTAGCTTTTAAGATTTTGCAGTAGGATGCATCTTGTATGTAAATTCCTATATGAGACTTTGCCAATCAGGGTTCATAGATACCACTGGACTGAGAAACTTTTCTTGTTTCAGAGCAGGAGAAAGACTGAGGCAAAAGCAGAGTAACTGAAGTGCTTGTCTTATTCAGCTTTGTGAAGCTGAGCATATGCAAGTGGATTTATTTTGGAAAGGAGAATCAAATAGAATAACAAAGGAAAGGGGGACAGAATAAGGTAGTTGAGGGTAAGATGAGCAGGGTGTGGAGTGAAGCAGAAGTGAAAAGGGAAGGAGAAATTTCAGGCAAATAGTCACAACAAAACAAGAGTCCCATCAATGATGTCAAGCAAAGATTGTTCCTTATTTGATAGCAATATTTGCCTGTTCTGTAGGATATAACATAGGTAATTTAGGGGCTTTAGGGCCTTCAGATTTCATATAGATTTTGTGAGACTAACCTTACCTGTAGTGCTCAGTGCTGATGCTTAAATTGTACAAGTTTAAAGTAACCACAGGATCAATGAAATGCTGATATGTATTTCAAGCTTAGCATAACCTGAGATACCTTTTAGATTTTGCTTTGTAAAAGATGTTACCAAACTATCAAAGTTTTTAGGAAGAGTTTATGCTCCAAAGTACATTTCAACTTGTTTCTCTCATCCTTTTTTTGTCTTTGCTTTTCAATTATTTTGTAAAGCATAAAATCAAATTTTTTAGTTTGGACCCATAAATACACAGTGAGAAGGAAAAAATGAGCAAGGGGGAAAGTACAATGAGAAATTTTCAACAGTTTGATTAATGAGGACTGTGGCAAAGACTGGTCTTTCCTTTTGTGTTGCTATAGAAGTAGCATTTCACTTTTTTCTTAAAATAAATTGTCTTTGGTAATAAGTGTCAAAGTAGATTAAAGAGACAATAGACTGTATCTATTAAACATTCAGGAGACACATGAGAGGCTGATCATGAGAGGCTTGCTTGCTGCTGATCACTTGAGAATTTGTAGCAGGTCAGTCTCCTAGAATCCCAAATAAAGGCATGTACCAAAAAAATTAGTTTTAGTGCAAGGATATCTTGAGAGTCTACATCCAGACTCTTACAATTCCAACAAAATGTGTTAGTTTGGACTCCAGAGAAGAAGAGCTTTAATGTCAGTGCCATCCATCTGCTTAGCTGAGCTGTACTTCCTATCCAAAACTTTTCAATTTGTTGACCATTTTCAACCAAATTTGACAGAGGAAAAGGAGTCTCAAAGATTTTGTAGATTTATAGGAACTTAATTAACATGCACAGCTGGGTAGAGGCACAAAGAGCCCAAAGTGGAGCTCCCACACAGGGGAAGGCAAGGAGGATTGAGCTGTGTTTTGTTTGGCTCTAGCACACACACATGGCTGGCCATTCTGACTTTCACTCTGCTCCCAGCTGAATCTTGCCTGGAGACACCTTGGGGGAGGCAGGCTGCAGAAAGAGATTGTTACAAGGGCTGAAGGCCATGCTTAGGAGATGGAGAACACCAATCCAAAGCACTCAGATCTCATCAGTCAATATAGAAGGGTAGTAAAGTGGACTCACGTGCTCTTCAAGGGTAGCCATGCTCTCTGCAAAAGAAATTGCTTCTTTACTCATTAAAGAAGCAGTGGAGACCTCACAATAGCAGCATACTTTAACAAAAAAACCCCAGTTATTAAGCTAATTTAAATCAATTAGTCTTTTCTGTTTTAAGGGTGTGTGGCAGCAAAAGATATTGATCTTATATTCTCTTCTGCAGCAAGACCTTTCTCTTCCATAGTGTGGAATCAGCATGAAATTTGCCTTAACAAACTGCACCACAGAGCAGGCTCATAACCCAAAAAATACCTGCTTATTTTAAACCTAGAGGTTTTATCTGCTCAAAACTGGAACGTGAACATAAACAGTTCTCATACTTTACCTTAGGAATTAAAATAGCAGCTTATTTTGTTTGGGTGAGAGATCCAGGATTCTTTGGGGATGCTGTTGTGGGTTACCATTTGTCCTGCTGATGCTGCTTGAATGTAGTTTCTTGATGCATAGACCACCCATTCTCTAAAAATTAATTTTACTCTATGGTTGTAAATGCAGCACTCCCTCAGACATCTTTGAGATACAGGAAGACACACCTTAGTGATATTTCTGCCTAAGACCCTCACATGCAGTGGGAAGATGCCAAAGAAGTAACATACTTGGCTTGCTCCTGAGTAGTTAACCATGAGAAGAGGTATTTTTTATTTTTAGTTCCCTTTCAAACCTGTGACTGGGCAGGTTCCAGCCTTTATGGAACAGGTAATTGAGAAAGGCAGTTCTGTTACCACTGATCTTAAACACGTCTTGAGGTATCTCTAAAAAGAGTAAAAGAGAGCTAAAGAAACATATAATGATTGTGTGGTGTAGCACAAAAAGGAATCCCAAATACAGATCTGATTTGGATTTTTTTGTGTGTCACTGGTTTTCTTCATACAGGAATCAGAGCAATAGATTTCAGTAAACTTTGTCACTGGGTAATTCCATGGTTTCATAGTTATTCCATCTCCTAAGGAGCTGAGTTCCAAGAGACACATTCCTGTACAGGGAAAATTTCAGTTCCAAGTTTATTTTTAATCCCATCTACATCTGTCTACAGATGTCAAGTCTCACAGAGCATGCCCTATCTAGATGATCTGCCTCCTTTAGTTTAGTTCAAAGGCTTGTAGAGTATGAATTCTTCAGGATGAAGCATCTCAGTAATTATCACATGTGGGGAGATGAAGAGGAGAATGACATCTTTAGACTCAGAAATTAGCTGGGCTGATAAAGTCGCTTTATAAAGTAATATTGTTGGAACACTGCCAGCAGCCAGTGCAGAAGGCAGCATCTCAGGTAGAGCTGTGTTAAATCCTGCAGGCTTTGACAAACCCCAGCAGCTGCACAGGCTCTTTGCTGGGCTCACAAAAACACAGGCTCCAGCATGTGCAGAAATGTAGTAATAGGAATGGGTTTCGTGTCTGTGCAGCTGAAATTTGTGCTGGTTTGCTGCTAATAGAGAAATCTCAGTTGCCAGTCTTAAACATAGCCAAAAGGAAAGCCAAACCTCACCAAGGATGTGTCTTTTAAACTTTACAAAGAAAGATGGCAACTCTGTGTGTGCCATCTTATTACAAATTGGAGAAATGTTCATAAAATATGAGTGGGAAGGGGGCACAGAGTTAAATACTTGAACAGTCTTTCAGAGTCCTAATGTTCTAGGTAAGTATAGACTCAAGGTAGTATATTTAAGGTAAGTGTAGATAAACTCAAGGCAGACCTTCATATTCAAATAACAGGGATTATTCTTTCTCTGTTTTTCACAGCCAGATTCCAGCAGGGAGCTGGTTGGACATTAACAGGGATTATGGCTCACCGCAGGTTTTTAACAAGTAGAAAAGAACTATCTGAAAGCCTTCACCAGTGCATAATTCTCAGAGATAGTGAATTCAGCCCACACTTTGTTTGTAAGAACAATCACCTGAGTTTTTCCATTCTATTTCCATGTTATTAGTGACCAAAATGTTCCTGAACTGTTGCTTTTGCATGTGCTTCCAGTGCAACATTCTACTCAGATTAAAATGAGATAACTCCTTTAATGCACGAACACACTGCCTCCACCACATGCTCATTTGTCACAAATACAGTCATTACATTAATATTTACTTGATGTGGGGTTTTTTAAACTCTACATTAAAGAATTAATACAGCTTGTTTAGACTGGTTAGCAAAACCAAAATTACCCCACGCAAATATTCTACAAAAAATGAGAAAGGAGCCACTGATGTCATAGTTTATGCTGTGTTTCATGGTGGAGGAGCAGACTTGATGCAAACTCTTTGAGTAAGTTACTACAATGAGCATGTGAAGCAGACTGGACTAATAGAGAGAATGCCCAGCTCATGAGCTGTTTCTTAGAGAGCTTCTCTAGAGATACAGAAATGTGTGATCCCCATGAATAAAACATGGTTCCAAAGCTTTCCAGGCTAATGGTTACCAGAGCACTCTGTCCTGCAGAAATGCTTAAGAAAGGTATGTACTCTCATTAGAACACACAACTTCGTGCAGGCTTTCAAATGAAAACATTCTGTAAAATATATTATAAACAATGTCTGCAGTTATATCTGTGGCTTTCAAATTTATGTGTGGGATTCCACAATAAAGAGTTTGTCAGATCTGGGCAGCACTCCTCTAGGCTTTACCAGCTGCAGTGCAGAGTATGTCACTGACTTCCCCCTAAACTTTATGGATCAGCATCAGTTCTGGTTTTTCTCATGTAATAATTTAAGTGTGATAAAATCTATTAATTTGATTTTTAATGTTGAGGGGCACAAGCAAGCTACCAGTGTGCCCTTCAGTGAACATCAGTGAGCATAAAATAATGTACTTTTAAGAACCTACAGATGAGAGAGTGCTTTCAAGCAGTACTTCCATGAATGAGGAACTGAATGATTCTTTAAAAATTAACTATGGCTACAGTTTTGGCAAGTAAAAGAGTGTACATGTGCAGTTTGCAATGAAAGTTTTCAGGTGTTGGTTATGTTAGTTTAACCGTGGTAATTTCCTTGTTTTTACAAACATTTAGTGATTATAGAATACAGGCAGAAGTGAACTATATGGTACCCAGGGGAAAAAAGTAATGAAAATACAGTGAAATCATGGCAGGGCCATGAAACAACCAAAGAGAGCATGTTTAAAGAAGTTCTGATGCTGATTGTTCACATTCATGATTAAAACAGGTTTATCTCATGTTTTCTGCTGGTGCTTTTCTCTTTTAATATAACTGCCTGCTGCAGCAAGGGATAGGGAAGAAGAAAGACTTAAATAATGGCAGGAAGTAAAAAAGGCATTAACAGTAACTGTATCAAAGAGACAAAAGGAAAATTGCAGAAATTCTGGGGTGCAAAAAGGGAAGGGTGGATATTTCTGATATTTCTAGAGTAAAGTCTAGTCTGTAGAAGTTGAGGATTTTTAGATGCAGTAGCCTTGCAAATGTGGTGTTTTAGACCTGCAGTTCACAGACTCTGGTCTGCAGAGCCAGTCACTCCTGGCTTTCAGATGGGAGCTGGAGAGTGTGTGCTGGCTCTTGAGTAATTTTGAGAATTTACACCAATGTGAAGGGTTTGGGACTGTTCTTTGCATGGTGACTCTTGGAAGAAAAGAAGAGCATTGTTAAGGGCTGTGGGGGCTTTGGGGAAGGTATAAGTGGAGGGCCAGGAATAATTTTATGAAATCTGTCCAAAAAAAAGTGAAATGAAGGTACCTTCTGGAAAAAAATCACAAAACCTATTGGGTTGTGGTGTTTTGTGCAGTTTTCTTCATTCCAGCATTTTTTCTGCACATGCCTGAAGGACATACCTGTCAGGGCACATGGTATTTTTTATAAGCAAAATTTGAACCTGACATCTAGTTCCTATCACTGCTAGTTCTTTGCTTGCAGCTCTGGAGGTTTTAGACAAAAGCACTCCTGACACAACTGATTTGTCTGCACTGCTCATTTATTTTCTCACAGGACCCTGTGGTTAAACCACTTTGTTGTTCATACTTTTTACAGTGATGTAGAAATGCTTGCCCTAGGATCTGAGCCATAACCTCATGAGGTGGGAGAGGATTGTATAATAGCACCATGACAAACCAGCTCAGGACTGCAGGATGTTGGAGTGGTTCCCCACAGAAAAGTAAACGGTTTGTTTTTAAATCGTTACAACAGCCATTTGGTCTAGAAATTTCCATCCTTTCGGACATTTTTTTTTTCTTGTGGAGGAGCAATAGGAGAGAAACTCAGTTCATATATTTATAGTTATTTTTAAATTTTTAAAGTAAAAGTTTGTCATTAGTAGTCCAGTCTTAGCAGAAATTTTTTTATTCCTATGTTTTATATAAAAATAATTGTAAAAATATTATAATATTATATATTTTATTTGCAACCCTGCTTGGTCTTTAAATTTTGGAAAATAAGCTACTTTTCTTCCATCTTTTGATTTTTGCCTAATTCCAATCCAATATATATGCATAAATTAGTTCCTTTAATGGAATCACAATGCTAATTTTGGCATTTTCTTGCCAAGACTTGCCACAAACACACTAAAATGAAGAGCAGCTGCAGTGGGGAGGTCAGGTTGAATTAAAGGGGGAACATAGAAGGACATTTTCTAGGTGGACTGTTCCCTTGTCATCATCAGGACGCTGCAGAGATTGTTCTGGGTTTAAATGTTCAAAGGGCTCTAATGGAGCTAAGCAACTAAACCATATTTTCAAGTAGGAGGAATTTTGGAACTTATCTCCCTGTTCTTCTGAAAACTTGAGCTTTGAAACTCCAAAATGATCTGATGAAAATTCCGAATAATGAGAATTGCAGCATATTTTAGGTTGGAGTAGCCTTCTTTGTCTGGCCACCTGCTGAGAGCATCCCTAATTAGAGCAGCTTGCTCAAGGCCTTGTCCAGCTGCATTTTCAGCATCTTCAAGGATGGAGATGCTACTGTCTCATGGCAGCCTGTTCTGGCATTTGATGCACCTCATTATGAAAAGAATTTCCCTGATCTCTAATCAGAATTTTCCATGTTCCATTTTACATCTGTCCTTTCCTGACCTATCCCCTCCAATGGCTTCATGTCCTCTATTTCCTCCTATCAAGTACTTTTAAGAAGTCTCCTCTTTTTCAGTCTAAACCAGCCCAATTCCATCAGCCACTTTCTCAATAGCTGCTGCCCAGTATTAATAGTACATTCTACTTGAATTGAAGTGACAGAAGCACATAACCTCTTCAATTTGACTTCAAAATTCTCTCTTGGGGACTCTGTGCTTTTTGCTGACCAGACCCAGCCCAGAGGGAGGTGTGTGGCTTCCCTGAGGCCTGGGTAAGGGACATCACCAGGAAACTTCCCAGCCTGGTGCAGCCCACTCATTGTTACCCTCTTATGGTTTTCTGAGTGGGCAGTAACAAAGTCCCAGCAAAAAGGAAAAGGAAAATGAGGAGAGGCCTCAGAACCTTGGGAAAACTGGCCAAGGGATCTGGAGCACACATTGTGTTCTCTTCTGTGCTGCCATTGCAGGGAATGATGGAGCAAGAAACAGGAAAGTCATGCAGATGCACACCTGCTTCGAGAGTGGTGTAAACAGCAGCATTTTGTGGTTTTTGATCCTGGGTGAATTTATACAACTCTGAGCTTCCTGGCAGCAAATGGGGTCCACCTGTATCAGAAGGGAAAAGGGATCTTGGCTCAGGACTCAGCTTGGCTCATTGAGAGAGCTTTAAAATAGATTTGAAGTGGGATGAAGGCATAGCCAGGCTCAACAGAGATAAGGTGTGGGGCCAACCTGCTGGAAAGCAGCTCTGAGGAGAGGGTCCTGGGGGTCCTGGAGGACAACAAGCTCTGCATGAGCCAGCAGTGTGTCCTGAGAGCCAGGAAGGCCAGGGCTGTCCTGGGGTACATGAGGAAGAGCACTGCCAGCAGCATGGGTGAGGGCTGTGTCCTGTTCTGGGCTCCTCAGGACAAGAGGGACACAGAGCTCCTGGAGTGGGTCCAGTGGAGAGTGACAGAGATGATGAAAGGACTGGAGCATCTCCCTTGGAAGGACAGGCAGAGGGAGCTGGGCCTGTTCAGCCTCAAGAGGAGACAAAGGAGAGGGGACCTCAGCAATGTCTGTCAGTGTCTGCAGGGAGGGCTCAAGGGATGGACCCAGCTCTCCTGGACATGAGGAAGAACTTCTTTCCTGTGCAGTGATCATGCACTGAACAGATTGTCCAGAGGGGGTGTGGAGTCTCCTTCACTGGGAATATTCCAGACCCCTCTGGAGGCAATCCTGTGCCCTGTGCTCTGCTTGAGCAGGGAGGGGACCTGATAACCCATTGTGACCCTTCCAGCCTGACCCAGTCTGTGATCTCTGCAATGCTTATATTCTTCTCTACCTGTACCAGCTAACATAGTTTGTTTGGGTTTGTTTTATTTTTTAATATAAAACATGCTGCCTCTATCTGAGAAGAGCTGTGTTTTCTCTCAGGACAGTTAATGTGCTGTACCATCATTCTGCTAAACATCTGGGTTTCAATAGCTTTTCTTCACACACACACACTCTGAAAGTCATGTAAGAATTTTTTATTTATTATCAAAACAGTAAATTTCCCAGGAAATGTGAAATTGTTTAGAATCAATTGTTCTCATTGCAAAGAAGAAACTGTTGAAGAGGCAACCTTAAATATAATGAAATAATAAATATTAAGAAGTGCCTTTATGATAAACTGGTTGTTTAAGGATTAATGTAGCATGTTTCAAGTAGTGATTTATGAAAGATGAGTCAGACTTGGAATTCAAAACTTGCTTGACAAAGCAGAGCAAACAATATGAAAATTTTACATGATGACATTGCTTATTGCTTAAGCTCAATTTACTATTAGCTTTTGTTAAATTATTCCAAAATAAAATCAAATCCAGATTCAAAGCCTGGACCTTCTCTCATGATCTGAATAGAGAGAAGTAGAATGTGCATTCTCTAGCTTCGAGATGCTCATTAAACTCAGAGTTTTCAGTGAGAAACCATGGAGTTATGAAGGGATTGACTCCACAGCTGGCATTTCTGTCAGCTTTGAGCTTTCATTTAAGACATTTCATTTTAGTGCATGTCTGATGATTTTATATGTCTAGCTGTAGATAATTTGCTCTGTATCATATCCAGTGTAGGTCAGGGTAGCCTTTTGATTTCCTTAGAATACAAAATTTCCCAAAGCTCAAAGTGGGGCTCTTTGTGCCTTCTGAGCTGGGAGCAGAAATGCCATCAGTCCCTTCTGGGCCTGCTCCATGTG
Organism: Ammospiza nelsoni; assembly: GCF_027579445.1. Classification (NCBI taxonomy): domain Eukaryota; kingdom Metazoa; phylum Chordata; class Aves; order Passeriformes; family Passerellidae; genus Ammospiza; species Ammospiza nelsoni. The sequence goes on from NC_080637.1 coordinate 69,244,391, forward strand.
TGAGTTCCCAATGCCCCTGGTACCCAGAAAATGCCAAGGGAGGCAGCACTTGGCTGTGCAGGACGCTCACCCAGCCCCTTGGGCTGCCCACAGGGTGTCCCTGCTGCCTGGATGGGGAGCTGGGACACTCTGCCAGGTGCATTTCTTTCCTGATTTGTGTCTGTGGGTGTTCAGGGACCTCATTCCAGGGTAGTCTGTTAAAAGGGCTTTCTAATGTTCTTTGCAATTGCTCACCTAGAATGGTATCGTTAAGTTCCATTTATTCTTACACAGTTTATTTTCTGCAGTGTGTTTTTCAGAATCCTATTTCTTCCGGAACTGCAGATGTCCTAAGAAGTTGAAGAAAAACAAAAACATTTGTTTCATACTTTGCTAATCCTTTACTTGACTGTGTCCAGTTTTTAATCTTATAAGCCTTCATTATGACACTTTTTCTTCTCAGTGTCTGTTTATTAACTTTTTAATTTCCTCACAGGATGGCTTTTATAATTATATATATTATAATTATTATATGTTATATATTATTCTATATATAGATGTTATATTATTATATAATTATTACATTATTAATTATTATATGTTATATAATTATAAATGTTATCATTAACATTTTTCTGACCAGTCTCAGAATTTTTTTGTTCTTTGATATATCAGTTGAAAACTGATTTGCATATTGAAACTGGATGGACTTCTTAAGTAATAACCTATTTTCAGCTTGTGCACTTTTTGGTTTTTAAATACTTTCTGAGGGCTTCATTGTTTGTGTTTTTTTTAATTGACTTAGGGACACCTAACTCATGTTTTCATTGAATTACTCTCCAAGTTGGTGTCTGAATCTTAATCCCAAGAATCTCTAAGAAGAAATTAATTTCTTGTACAGCACAATTTTAATAGATACAAGTCAGATTATCCACCTAATTGCACAACTAATTTAGCCTTAAAGGGAACAGGCTGGAATGTGTCTCCACAGTTTTTACCAATTCTCTGTGGTAATACCAACTGATGTTTAGGCATGTGTCTTGTTTATTCCCATGTATGGATTTTGGATATGCACTTGTGTAAGTGCCCTGTTCCCTTTAGTCTCCATGATAACATTAGAAAGTAGACTGAGATTCTTTTTTCTTGCTTTTTTTGAACAGACTCAGAACCGTATGAAGCTGATGGCTGACAACTATGAGGATGACCACCTGAAATCCTCATCCCATTCCAACCAAACCAACCACAAGCCCTCCCCTGACCAGGTAATGTCTCTCTCTTTTTTGTTTGTAAAGTAATTTTTGCTGTGAGGGCTGATGATTTTGTGTCATAAGTAGTTTCCCATGACATGCTTGCAGTGCTTTGGAACAAAAGTAGCATTCCAGAATGGAGTTATAAACCAGAACTGGGTGTTGCTGTTGTGTTGGCTTTGTGCAAACTCCTGAATGCTCCTGAATGAACAATTCCTGGTACCAAGCTGTTGTTAGGTGGGTGGAGAGGAGGAGGTACATTGAAAAGGAGCAAAAGGGAACAAAAACTTTACTCTCCTAAAATGCAAGACTCGAATCCTGTGTGACATACTCAGATTTTAGTAGCTTGAGTGTGTGGAGTGTCCAGGACTGTTTCTTGTCTTCAGTAGCAGGAAATCCTGCTCCAGGATCAGCTTTCTGATCTGTGGATTGCATACAAGCAATTCCCTCAATTTCCCATGAGGAAATCCCAGCCCTGGTGCCAAATGAGCACAGACTGCTCCCTCACAAACTCAATGGGCCATGAACTGAAGGAAAATCAATTTACCATCTCCAAAGCAGTGAGGAGCCTCCTGTGGCATTTACAAAGCACAGGAGCCGTGTGCTTGATAACTATTAGAGAGATTAACCATCCCTTGGGTAGCACAGAAAATGCCAACATAATTGCACATCCCATGTTGTAATCTCATCCACTGCAGTTTAATTAAAATATTAGCCATCATTAATCACTGCCTCAACGGAGGGAAGGAATGCTTCTCCTTGCCCTCTGACTCATGTAGAAATTGGTGAGATATGAAGGAAAGCATATCTCTCTAGACCTTTAAGTGCCAGCTTAGTGAAACACAGAAATAATGAGTAAGGTACAAGAGGAAAATGGCAAAAGCCAATTACTTATTCACCCTGCAAAAATAGATCTTGAGAAATCTCCTTTCATGTCTGCATCAGAAAACAAGAAGGGGTATATACAACCAAATAAACAGAAAAACTCTGATTTTCAAGGAAACTTCTCTTTACATCTTAATTTAATACCTTCCTCAACTGTATGTTGACTGGCTTGAATTTTCTGCAGTGTTTTTGGAAGATGTTGGTGTTTCACTCTCCTTTTTCAGGAGAGTGAAATTGTTAATAGTGAAAATTAAATGGATTTCCTAATCTTAATTTGGTGCAAGTGTTAGAATATCTGTTGCTTCTACTCTGAAGTTTACAGAGAGCTGAAACCATTTCTAGCATGAAACTTTAGTACATGCTTGCAAATAAAGGCAGCGTAGCATTCACAGATGAAATAAAATTTAGACATTTATAGAAATTCTTGCAAAGACCCCACAGGGAAGGGCAGTAGGGAGGAGAGGGGGTGGGAGGAGGCTCTGATTGCCCTTCCCCTTTGCAAAGGGGCATTTTGAAAGCTGACAAAGCCTCCAAGGGAGCAGAGAAGGCTGTACCTCAAGGAGGCTCAGGATACTGCATAAGGAATAGAAACGCTTTGTACTACTGTTTGTACTTTATGTGCTTTAAATACTAACCAACTCTTTATTTCATTCCCATGCTGCTCTGGGGCTTTCCTGTGCACCTCTAGGATGAGGAGGAGGGTATTTGGGCATAACCAGTCAGATGCTCTTAGCTCAGCCATTTTGTTCAGAACGGTGAGAACCAACCTCTCCTGCCAACAGAAGAGTTTCCGACAGTCACTCCCACCCTCACTGCTGTGCTTTGTGTCAAACCTGCCTGTGCTCCCTCCCCTTGCTCCCATGTCCCTGCATGAGGGTGTTTCTCGTGTGTTTTTGTGCAGTTTGTGATTTTCCTCTTCCAATCATCCTCTCCTTGTTTCACCATGTTGTGGGGAGAGCTTCCCAGGGCATGTAATTGAGTTTCTGTGCAAGTACGAAAGAGCAGGAAATGTCTTTCGTGTCGTTTATCATTGGCTTCATGGAGGAAATGTTTTCAGTGGGATTATTTTCAAAGCAGTTTGCGCCCTAGCCAAACCTATGTGTGCTTTTTCGATTCTGGTTTGTAAAGAATGTGCTCCAGGATAATGTTCCTCCTGAAGATAATGTTCCTTCTGAAGGTTTTGAGCATGTGGAGATCTGCTGCAGAGATTGCTGCCGTGCACGCTGACCTAACTAGTCACAGATATTTATCAACTCACAGTACAGCATTCTCTAGATGGACTAGGAGTATGAATTGTCTATAAATGTGAAGGCACAGAGGAATATCCCCTGAACCTTCCTCTCTCCCTTCCATCTCCCTCATTCTTGCAAAACAGTGGGGGAGGAATTAGGAGCTGTTTTTCATTCAAAGTATGTTTTGTTTCTCTGTGTCCACGTCCACAATTTTTTCTTTTGTGCTGTCAAATTGTCCCCACAACAATGCCCATTTCCAAAAGGGAAGGCAGTGCACAGAACAGAGCCTGCTCCCCAAGCCTGTTCTTTAGAAAAAAAACCTCTTACTGGCCAGGAGTCAGGTTCTGATTATTACCCTACAGTACACAGGATTAATTTATGCCTTGGAGTATCAGTTTTAAAGCAGAATATGTTTCTCTGAAGTACTTTAAGTATTTTAAAGGACTGATGACAGTATTTTAAAATCTATATGAAACTTTTTCCTTCTTCACTTATCCTTTTAAGAAAAAAATATTTCACGTCATTTTGTGTGCACTTTTTTCTAAGAAGTTGATTTTTTCATATTAGTTACTTGAAAGAAAACTGAAAATTTCTGTGGAAATCCTGGACCCTTGCATTTCTGAAAATTATTGCTTTGTATTAGATTTGTAAAACATTCATGAGAGAATAAGGCACTCTCATCTCTTGCACTTGCTCAATTAACTACAGACTTACAGTCTGTCTGCATAGATCAAATCCCTCTTTTCAAGCCAACCATCTGAAAATTTTAATCCAACTGTGGCAGTGTCAAACTTGAATTTCATGCCTTGGGGTCTGAGCTGAGAAAATCTCTTCAGTGGACAAATTGATAAAGTGCTTCATTAATTTGCACTCGCTGTTGATTTCACATTCTTTTTGAATCACCGCTCCCGCAATGGTTGTACGCTCGTGTGTGTTGTTAAAAGTTTTAGAGGTGATGCTTGTAAAGATCAGCTGCAGCACAGAAATTACACAGGGGAGAGCAGGTAAGTGAATGATGAAAAGGAAGAGGACACTCACTGTGAAGGTAGGAATAATTCTGATTTTCCTTCTGGAGCAAGCATGGAGTTTGTGTAGAAAACACTGAGAAAGATCTCTTCTCTTTCCTCTCCCATGTGCTGATGCATTTAAGAATGCAACTGTGCTAAGAGTATGGTTTTTCATAGTTTTCTGAATTAATGGGTGGTTGACATTAAAAACTGCTTATGTCTCCAGTTTGAGGCACTTTCCTGAAGAAAGCTGTTACAGAGTATCCCAGTCAAAATAATGAGTCGGCCTGCAGCCTTGCCTTCCCCTCATCTCATCAGAGAAACTTGTCAGCCTCGACATTGTCATGCATACATCAGCAGGGAAGGTATAAAGGTGATGGATGCTTCCCAAGCCAGTTATTCCCAACAGAGTACATGTTTTTACTGTGATATTCCATGTTCATTAAAAAAAAAAAAAAGTCCTTATTCTCTTTGTAAAAGCTAAGATGATGTAAGTTACAGAGTCCCTAACCTCCATGTGTTAAATTAAATTTATGTATTACAATGATAAAGTGTAATTAATAGCATAGGACTTGGCAATAAGTTTGTTTTTTAAAGTTCCTTCAGGTCTGTGGATGCCATTACCTCTGGTCAATACTGAAGATTAAATGGAGACAAAAAACTGTGTACAATAGTTAACTACATTCTTTTATTTTTATGGTTTAGGTCTTAAGGCTTTTCCCCTCCAGCATTCTGGAATTGTCTGAATTTAATATTTAATTATGCCAAGTCTGTACATGACAGCATTATCAGATAGAGCTCCCCTGAAATGGATCACTGTTCATAAACATCTGCACCCTCCCTGTAATTTCTGAGGATGGTAGTTTACATTTCAGTTTATAGTTCAATGTAAATACCATCTTTCATCCTGAAATAGTTTTTCCTAGCATTTTTCCCTCAGCTCATTTCCTTGCTGTGTGAATTTCTTATGACTCCTTTTATTCCCCAGATGGAGCTCCATCCTCCTCTACAGCCCAGTCCATTCCAGTGTGATTTCACACGAGGATGCTCTTTGTCCTTTCTCAAATGCTAAACTGCTCAGGCCAACGGTTTAATTAGTTATCACTCACTTTTATCAAGAATAATATGAATTTACACCTTAGGAGGTCTAATACATGCAAAAGGATAGGGGTGTGGGTGTTTATTCTTGTAAATCTGTGCCAGGTGTGTGCTGTGTGAGGGAGGTAAAGCAAAGCTTCCATACAGAGATTCCCAAAGCTGCTCAATTCATCCAGTTCTCTTGTGAAGCACAGCCTAAAATGGGAGAAAATGTGTGTGTGGTTCAGAAATCTGCTTCATCCATTCGTTAACTGAAAATAATTATAATACTTATTAGAGCAATGGTGGAATGATCAAAAGCATGGAACTAGAATGCATAAAAATGGGGATATTTCAAGACAATGAAAATATTGGCAATTCCTATTACCCTAAAAATATTACAAGACAAAAAGGCTCTTTGTGACATTTTTCTTCAATATTTGAGTTTGACAGATTTTAACTCAGAAGCACTGAGTATTGTGAGTTGAGTACTGAAGGCACTCACAAAATTTAACACTTCAGATTTCAGCGGTGATGTCTGTGGTGGAAAGAGGAGTAAGTCATTACAGGAAAATATTTGGGTCATCTCAAGGTTTAATGTAATCTTTACCAGAGCAAACAAACTACTGGAAGTTTTCATTGGGATCACTACAACACTAAAAGTGCCTGTACTTTGTGAAGTTTGAGGAGAACATTGAAAATTTTTTTCTACATTATTTATTTCTGATTTCTTTTAGTGAAGTAAATAGTTTTTCATGGTGAGTTCCATGTTTAAATTCCACAGGGCATTAATTCACTACATAAATGTGAGCTTCCCTCCACAATCCACATTTTGTACAGAACTGCTTGTCCTGCTGTCACACTTCTGAGGTTCTCAGTATTGTCACTCACTACACTGTGACCTCATAAGCCTTTTGACTGGATTTATTTTCAGTCTGGTCTTTTTCATTGTTAGATCATGCAAAATGGTCAAAACCACCAGGCCTTCATGCCTGACTCATATTACATTGTAATTTACTGGACACAGTACTAGACCACGATTCAGAAGATAAATTCTTTCCTGGCATCATCTCCAACCACTCACTTGTTCTCTTTCTCCCTGTCTCAAATTCTCTAATTGTAAAATGAGCTGAAATTTTTGTAAAAGTGCAAGTTCTGCTTGGGAAAAGTGCTGTATAAGTGCTAGGTATTATTACTGCGTGAGATTTGGAAATTGCCTTGTTAAAATGATATGATGGAGATTCTAATACCTCATTTTGAAATTGTTCCTGAAATTGTGTTAGATTGGTAGCTGACTCTTTTACTGCATCTTACTTTTTTTCCAAGATCCTCTTCCTTCCCAAGAAAAGGGAAAATAACCTATATTTTCAAGGAGCTGCCATTCCAGCACGCTGGACAAAGCTCTTTAGACCACTGTCTCTTGTTCTTTACTGTCATCTCTTCTCTTCTGAAGAGCCATTTCTTCCCCTCTCTAAAAATCTACAAACTAATTGTGTAGTATAATAATGACATTGTTACAATTCTTTATCCAGGTCTGTAAAAGCATTGTGAAAGTGTCTTGTGCTTGCCTTGGAGACATACCCTGTGCAAAATTTGAAGGCAGCCACATGAGATAATCTTGCATTGCTTAAACATGTCCTGACAGAGAGAGAGAGAGGGGCTGGATTTGTTTGGGTGTATTGGTGACATTCAGGGTTCTTCACTCCCCCATTTTGGATGGGCAGCCTTTTAGTAAGAACCCTAATGTGATGAACTCAAATAAGATGATGTAACTAATTTATCCTTAGGAGGGATAGAGAAGAATGCTTTCCTTGAGACAAAGTCAGCTTCCACTCTGGTCCTTTTCTTTTTGTGGGGAACAATTCTTCTGCTAGCTTGTTTGTTTTTTTTAAACCTATTATTTTGCTGTTAATAACTAATTTCTGTTAGAAGAATGTATTCTCTGTCCAAGAATGTTATATCTATGAGCACAAAAGAACTGATCTTGATACACTGTTCATCTTCTTTCTGATCCCAGAATGATAAAACTGAAATTTCCAGATGGAATTTTGTAATCTGCAGCTCTGGGATGAATTAAACACTCACAACAGAGGTGCAACTGGACTGTATCACTGTCTTCCTATTATTCTTACAGATCAAAGAAGAACACAAGTAGATACTTACAGTCTAAAACATTCAAAACAGATGGCTGGCTTCTTTTTGTAGAGATTTGTGCTTTTCAGCAAAACAATTGCAACAAGGCCATCATTCATTTCTGCCAGATGAGATTATGCCAGGTCTGTGTCTTATTTTCTCTTTTGATTTGCAGCTGAACATAATCTTCCACTAGTGGCTTGGTCTTTGTAGCAAGTAGGAATTCTGCACTCAGACATTCTTGTTTCTGGCCACTTCTAGGAGAGTTATTCCTTGCAGTTTGTGTGATATTCTCTACTATTTCCCAGTGATTCTGGCACTCCTAGACAGGACACTCAGAGACACAGGAACAGCAGCTGCAGCCAAACCCTTTCAGTTGTCATTTAGGAGGAAAAAAACTGAGGGAGAGGGGAGATGGACAATGTTAGAAAAAGAATCAAGCCCAAACCTGCTTTCCAGTGCATTAACTATGAAAATAAGCTCCAGAGAATGGTAACTAAAATAAAAACAGTAAGGGCATGTAGCCAATCTAGACACTGCATTTTCCTGTCTGTTGAAGTTCATAATGACTGATGGACATGTCAAGATTTACAGTTCCATCTCACAGAGTGCTCACTATGGGCTCTCCAACTACATCTGATTGTTCTTTAGATAAGAACTACTGTATATACTTATACCATAGGTGTATTTATTCGTGGGATTTTGTGTTTGAATGTAGAGTAAGCAACTCCAAAAATACTTCCTGAAGATAGATAAACCTTCATAAACCTTTCAAAGTGTCTTTAAGCAGGTAGAGAGCTGCAAGAGCAGAATGAAGAGCCAGAGTTAGAGAAGGACAAGACCAAGATTCCTGTCACCTGCAGACAGGGAGGTTATAGTTCATCTGAACAGGAAAAGCCCTGATTGTGTTCTCTGATAGACTACTTAGGAAATGCCTTCTGGTTTGCATTGGCAGTGGGACAGAGAGCAGAGCACAGCCCTGACCCATCAGCATTGCCAGTGCCCTGCTGCCATGCTCTGCTTTCAGAGCAGTGTGAGACACTCTTTGCCTTTATCCCTTATAACAGGGAGAGGGAATAGACAAAATACAGCCCAGCAAGAAATGTGGGTACTTGCTGCTTCACTCTTCAAGTGCTGGAAAGCTTGAATGCATTAAAAGCAGAGGCAGGTTGTTCTTACTTATTCTCATGCTGCTGTATTTTTGTAGAGAAGGAATCAGTATAAAATCTGACTCTGTGAAAATAAATCAGATTGATTTCACAGAATCATAAAATCTGATTCTGTGAAATCAAAACTTTCCTAGTTGCACCTACAAAAGTTTGGTCAGGAGAATCCTGTTTAAATCCACGGTGTCATGTACAAGATGCAAACAGTTGTTAAACTAATTTTGCTTTGTGGGAATAATTTTTTCCCCTTAATGATAATTGTCAGTATCATCAGTCTGACTACCCAGTTTCACAGTTTTCTATAACTTAATTTATTATTCAAATATTTAACCTGGTAACTAACACAACTTACAGGGGTGAAGTGCTCAAGTGAAGGAGATTTTAATTACAAAGAGGTGTGAGATGTGCACAGTGCAATGAGTTTATTTAGGGGTAAGAGATTGAGTGACTGCCCTTGCTTTGGAAAGGAAGGGAATGAGAAAACAAGTAAAATTCAAGCAGTGTGCAAACACTCCCTTCAGCTCTGCTGAGGTATCTCATTCCTGAAGGTTCATTTTCCCCTTGGTCCAGTTACAGGCCCCTCTCATGAGGATTTCAGTTCTGATCTCCAGCAGTCCCTGCTGTTCCTCTCGTGGTTCCCTGCCAACTTTGCTCCACGGCCCACAGAAGTGAAAGTTGCCAGTGTCATGGAAAGCACTTCTGGATTTGTTATGTATAAAAATATTTTAGAACCACTTGCTCTTTTTGAGTGCTCTAGGAACCCTACCAACCCACTGCAATTCTCTGCCTCACCTACATGATGGGGAAAGGATTTTATTTAAACAGAGGGAGCTAATGACAAAACTCCTTTCCCTGGGTTGTTTTTTCTGTTATTTTTTTCTGGTCTGGATTTTTCCCAAGGTGAAGAGGGTGAACTCTGGAAATCATTAATCCATGGGATTTGTTCATGGTGTATAAAAATTTCAAAAATCATTTGCTATATAAAAATGATTTCCTCATTGATTTTGTCAGAAAGGAACTGAGTAAGACAGCTCTGTCAAAATAGCCAGAATCTCTTTTAGCTCCTCACGTACATTGTTCTGGTTTATGGGGAGAAAATTATGAAGGTTAGAGTTAAACCTTTCTTCTTTTTTTTTTTTTTTTTTGTCTTTAAAACAAATCTAAAGCATACTGAGCCTGTCCTTGAGCTTTAGTGTGGGGGTCTTCTGAAGAAACCAAGTATCTCTGTGTATCTGTGAACTGAGCTGAACTGAACTGAGGTCAAGATGTGTCTTTTTGAGAACTTTCTTCTGTTTCCATTTAAAATAATGAAGGGAAGACATCAGTGATAAATTGCTCTGAATTTGGGAAGGCTTTGCACATTCTGAGCCAAATTCATGCCTCATAAAACTCCACTGCATTCAGTGGTTACAATATTATTGTTGAACCCTTGTGTTTGTTGCCAAACAAAAACAAATGGTCTGAGCAAGAAGGGAGAATTCAATTTACCATGCAAATACTTCCAGACTGTGTCACTCACTATCTTAGCTTATTTTCATATCTCCCAGCATAAGATTCTTAGCTATAAAGGCAAAATATCCCTGTCTGGCAATATCTATAATAAAACCCAGATACAGGGAGGTATACAGAGATTTGTCAGGTCCTTTTGAAATAATTGCTTTTTAACAAACATATGTGCTTACACAATCTTTGGCCCCATCTTCTCCTGTGCAGTGGTAGTTTGGGAAGTAGCTTTTGTTGGGTAGCTTAGTTGCAACTGTATGTAACAAAGTTTGAAAATAATTTTCCACACTCACATGGCAGAGATGTGGTTGGTAGGAGATAAAGGACTACCTGCACTGTTTTTCCAAACATATTTGCTATGTCCAATCTGAAGTTTTGAGGATGTGTTTGGTGGTACTTTGGGTTTCTGCTTGGATTTTTTTCAGCATTCCTTCTTTATTTGTGCTGTGCAGGATTTACAATGAACACTCATGGTGTGTATACCAGGCTGGCAAGCTTGATAATTTCTCAAATTTCTTAATTCCTTGGAAGCTTTCAGATTTATTCCACCTACACTTTTAATACGAAAGCACTGTAATTTTTACCTCACTTTGTTTACTCTGACCCCTGAAATTACTTGTCACTTCTATTTAATTTTCTTCTTGATGTAGCTGTACTTTCATGGAGGTTTGTTTTTTCTTTCTCAGATATTTAGAGATTTGGGGGTAAATTAAGAAAAATTACTGAATTATTTGATTGCAAAATGAAGAGCACTCACCAGCATCACTCTGCCCTTTAGGGGTCTGTAGTGGAAATCTGCAAACAAGGCACTCAGGCTAATAGGGGGTATGACAGCAGTCCTGCCAGTGCCAAATGTATATATGGCACTTTATATTGCCCTTGCTGTATGAAAAAATGTTATTTTCTCCCTTTTGCTTAAAGATAGCTGCTGTTGATCCATGATCAACCTCCACATTGATGCATTATTCTGATGAGTAAGGCAAGTTGTGTAAGGAACTTTGACAAGGATGACTGATGCAGTTGCAAAAACAGGCAGCTTTTAGGGGTGTCTGTAAGACTTTATTTCAAAATGGCAGCTGCAGGTTTTTAAAGTAGAGATTTAGAAGGTATTCTCTGAAATTAGTAAAGTATTTGGTTCTGAAAAAGAAAAGTGGTAGCTTCCTTCAGAGAAAAAGGGATTGTTAGCAGGGAGAAAGGTGACCAGGTCATTAACCCTTCTGCCTGGAGAAGGCATAATTTAAAGCTCCTGGTTGTGGTGAATTGCACATTGATTAAACTCACTCTTTATTCTGCAGATGTCTGTGGACATTGCTGGTTTTGTTTTCCAAATAAACACCTATGTATTTTTTGCATATTTCCAGTAGACACTGCTGTGTACATAGAGATATTTAAGCAGAGACTTAGCATATAAAATTTGAAATTCACTTACCCATATTTCCGTTGATCATTGTGCAGTGACAGTAGGACCACCATTGAAGAAGCAGTATCATTTCATTCTAAAGCTTTTTTGGCCTAATGACTTGTACAACTACAGTTAGATTCACATTTATCATAGTCACAGACTTTTTTTAAATTTACAAAATCTCAAGTTGAATTTGGACTATGTTCACAAGTATCTTTATTAGTTGGTTGAATTGGTTTGGGTTTGCATGAGAGGTTTGTCAGGCATTTCACATTTCTGCCTCAGAAATGTGCCTCAGTTGTAGTGATTGCCTTTTTTAGTGAAATGCTGTCAAACTTAGCTGGCCATTAGCAATATTCTGAGGTTGAGGGTGCATTAAGCAGACTTCATTCCATGCATTGATGAGGATGGCCTAAACCTATCAGGGCAATGAATGAATGAGGGCTGCTTCAGAAGATATTCCTGGGTTTGCTGTGTTTACCCACTGTTTTCCTAGAAAGCTCTGCAGCTCTGAGCTGAGCATGAGAACACGGTGTGGGCTGTGAACCCAGCCCTGCCATGCTTTTCCACTTAGCAAATGCTCTTACACCCTCTTGAGATAAGGCAGGGGCAGCTCTGCTGTGTGGGAAGCACAGTGCCTCTTGCTAAGTGGCCAGTTCAAATTAGATAGGGCAGGAACACAGATATAAGGGCACTTCCTACTTGACTGGCAGCTTTTAATGGATCCCAAGTGAGGGGAATGATTGCTCTGTGAACAGCGTTAGGGGGATGCTGGTTAAGAACTTTCACACGCCTCATTTGGCCTCTTTCCAGCTCGAGGTAAAAGGGGGAAGGGTGCAGGAGGAATGTGCTTGGAAAGGGGATTTATCCCTGAGCAGTCGTATGAACTGTTGTATGAAAATCTTCCATTCTTACTTGCTAGATAGCTCTGCTTTCTCTTCATCAAGGAGGGTTTCTGTTCACTAAGAATAGCCAGGAAAGTTATCCAGACAGATTGTTTTCAGACTGGAATCTGCACATCTGATGGATGTTGAAGAGACTGTGGTATCTGAAAAGAATGCAAGGCAGCTACATTGATTGGACTATGATAGTCCAAGTTATGATAGTCCAATAACTACCATAGTGACTATTGACTATTGGAACTTCTGCGCATCAGTTTCTGCCCATGGTCTCTTGTTCTGTTACCTGGTACCACCAAAAACCTGGCTCCATCCTCTGACACCTTCCCTTTAGATGCTCAGACATTGATAAGGTCCCCTTCTCAAGGCTGAACAGGCCCAGCTCCCTGAGCCTGTCCTTGTAAGAGAGATGCTCCAGTCCCCTCACCATTTTTGTTGCCCTTCACTGGCTCCTCTCCCAGATCTCCATGTCCCTTTTGTCCTGAGGAGCCCAGAACAGGACACAGCACTCCAGGTGTGGCCTCACCAGGGCAGAACAGAGCAGAGGGGCAGGATCACTTCCCTTGACGTGCTGTAAATGCTCTTCCTAATCCACCCCAGGATACTCTTGGCCACAAGGACACACTGCCAGCTCATGGGCAGCTTGTTCCCAGCAGGTCAGCCCCAGCCTGTGGTGATACATGGGGTTGTTCCTCTCCAGGTGCAGTACCCTGCACTCGCCTTTGTGGAATTTCCAACTACTTCCTGCCCATCTCTCCAACCTGTCGAGGTCCCTCTGAAGGGACACAGCTCTCTGGGGTATTGGCCACTCCTGCCAGCTCTGTGTCATCAGTGAACTTGCTGGGGAGACATCTGCCCCTTCATCCAAGTCATTGGTGAATAAGTTAAACAACACTGGGCCCAGTACTGACCCTTGGAGAATACCACTAGTGACAAGCCTCCAGCTAGACCCAGTGCCACTAATTACAGGGATCTGGGACCCTCTGGGGTCTGCCCTTCAGCCAGGGTTCCATCCACCTCCTTGTCCCCTCATCCTGTCCTGATATAACAAAGCATTATTTTTGTATGTGTGTTTATATATGCATATACAGCAGAGGTTGCCCCAAGGCTGTACAGGTTTTTACTAAAGCACATGACCTTACACTCTCTCCTGTGCAGGTTTCTTGCCTGAATCCTCTCCCTGTTTGCCTGTGGGTGTGGCAGCACCCTGATGTGCTGCTGTGGGCTGCTGAGCTCAGCAGGACACAGAGCCTGACATTAGTTAGCTGCTCAGCCGTGCCTCTCAGATCCTCACACTCTACAGCAACTAATCCATGTAAAACAGTGTTAGAAACAAAACAAGTGAGCCCTGACAGCCTTATTAAAAGGGGTCAAAGCCAGAATCTTTGTTGAAAGTCATGCCAGCACCCTGTTTTGTTGACTCAGAGATTATCTCACTCCTTATTCATTAGCAGGGTCAGAGGCGCCCTATTGGAAAGATATCCCCAGCCCAGTAACAAACAGCAGGTGCAGCCTCTGCCTGGGAACACCAATAGAAATTGCTGGGACTTTGGCAGGGCTTCCCCGCTCTCCCTGCCCAGCACCTCATTTTATGGAAAGGAGGCCCTAAGCCCAGTTCTTCCCTAATTTTTCATCAGCAGCAAACCTTTAGAGGTTTGCATTACTGCAGTTTTGAATATGTGCCCACAAACATCTACAAAAATGAAGCAGTATTCTTCTGGAAGGTCACAGCAAAGGATGCCCAGTAGGCATTTATGCACTTGAGCTCTATATTTTTGTAAAGAATTGAGAAGTGGTTCTTCAGATACTTTTTATGGGAGCTGGATAACTCTGGTTTGGATTGCATTAAGGAACAGTGATTATATTCAGATTGGGTAAAGTATAATGAAATAAAATAGTACTTTATTAAAGTCTTTTGATTTCACTTTTTTAGTTTGTTATATAGAGTCTGGCCTATTTAATAAAAGTCATTGCCATTTCGAAACTATAGAAGACTATACCTTAACTATCTAAAGCATTATAAAAAATTAAATTTTAACTTTCTGGTGAAGATATATCTCTATCCAATTTCTGCAGTAGAGATGCAATCATCTTAGATTTGTTGTGTTTTGGCATAATTTGAAGCTATTCTCTTTAGAACGTGTTTATTGCCTACTTAATTTACAATGAAATATTTGTTGGCAAAACAAGCTAAAAATCTATATTGACATTGCTTTTGGACAAGTATTGGACAGACACCTATTATCAGAATTTTTTTTAAGTACTTTACCAAAGTACTGTTGGATAATCAGTAGAGTTAATGCATTCAGTTTAATATGGTTTCATTTTTCATCCATATCATCATTATTTCCCAGTCTAATCACACAGCTGTCACCATTGGATCCTCTCCCCAGTGTCCTTGGTTTCCTTCTGGATAATTGGTACATTATGGACCAGGAGTACAAAGGAAAGAGTGTTCAGGCTTCTTCCACTGTGGAGCTGGACAAGATTGTAACTTAGAGGCTGATCTTTGCCTTCATCACTGCTTGGGTCTCAGGCTGTTTGTGACATTCATATTTTCTGAAAAATCCCTTCACCCAGGATTTTTCCCCAGGGAAGCTGAGAAGCCTCAGAGAAAAAGGAAAACAATAATTGTCTCATTTGCTTCTGCTCTGTTTTGCTCATGTGGAATGTGTCTGGAGATTGTTTACCAAAGGGTGGTTGTTTAATTGGATTTCTGGTGTGAGGTGTTTTCACTCTTTGGCCAATCAGGGCCAAGCTGTGTTGAGACTCTGGAAAGAGTCGCGAGAATTCATTATTAGCTTTTTAGCCTTCTGTAAGCATCCTTTCTGTATTCTTTAGTATAGCATTCTTTAATATAGTATCATAAAATAATAAATTAGCCTTCTGAGAACATGGAGTCAGGTTCATCACTCCTTCCTTCATCTGGGGGGAATGCAAATACAATACCAGTGTCTTTGGTTTCCTTCTGGATGGTTGGTACATTATGGACCAGAAGTACAAGGGAAAGAGTGTTCAGGTTTCTTCCACTGTGAAGCTGGACAAGATTGTAACTTAGAGGCTGATCTTTGCCTTCATCACTGCTTGGGTGTTCTCACTGTCTGTGCTCTCTTATTTTCAGATAATTCAGCCCCTCTTAGAACTTGACCAGAACCGCAGCAAGTTGAAGTTGTACATCGGCCATCTGACAGCGCTGTGCCACGAGCGCGACCCCCTGATCCTGCGTGGGCTCACCCCGCCGGCCTCCTACCACCTGGATGATGACCAGGCAGCCTGGGAGAAGGAGCTGCACAAGATGACCCAGGAGCAGGTGAGTTTGTGGGTTCAGCTCTGAACAAGGCCCTGGACTTGCTGGTTGGGGCTTTACTGGTGTGCCGCACCAAAACGTGGTGAAACCATGTTGTGAGTGGTGAAAGCAGGTAGCAAAGATGAACTCTTCAGCTGATAAAAGCAGTCAGTAATTTTTTAAATTTATGATTATATTATTATTCATTATGGAATTCCATCTGCTCTTTTATCTGTACTTGGGGCCATGCATTTCCACACTCATGGGAAATCAAATTGCAAGGTACCAAGATACCAAAAAATATTCACTTTTGCCATGTTTTAACTGTTAACAAATTTTAGCTGCTCTCTATAATTCAATGTAGTCTTCAAGATCTTAAATCTTTAATTATATAAACCATATATATTTTAATTGACACATTTTTATTAGTCTCTTTATATAAGTGAATGCAGTGTCCTTACCTGCTGCTACAGACTATTCTTCCAGTAATTTCTGCTGCTTACCCACCTTACCTTACCATGAGTATGTGCCCACAAACATCGAGAAAAAATGAAGCAGTATTCTTCTGGAAGGTCACAGCAAAGGGTGTCCAGTAGGCATTTATGCACTTGAGCTCTATATTTTTGTAAAAAAATGAGAAATGGTTTTTCAGGTACTTTTTGTGGGAACTGGATAACTCTAGTTTGGATTGCATTGAGTCAAGATTGGACTCAGTGTGCTGGATGTGATACAGTGTGCTTATCTACACACACACACACAGTGACTTTAGAAACCCAACTGTATACTTCCAGGAGTTTTGGAATACAGAACTGAAAGAATTTAATAAGAGTTTGTCAGAGGATGTCTCCACAAGAGGCTGTCAGTCTAGTTATAAATCATCTTCTGAAATAATCTTCCTTTCACCCAGCTCTGGTAATGTCTTGACTTCCTTAGTCCCTTCATTGGCAGTTTTTTCTCTCTTGTTTGTGGATTATAATTCACCATTCCCTACAACCTTTTTTCTAACTCATTCCTAGTTCTCTTTTCAATTTCTTTACTTTACTGTTCTAATCCTATATTACTTAATTACTTTTTTTTTTTTTGTAATTAAAGTACTGCAAGAAACTTGTACCAGAACTAAATGTGACAAGTTTTGTCTTTTTAACCCTGACTTTGAATGACTGTGCCAAATCTTTAACTATTCACTTCCATATGTTTTATACCAAACTCTATCCAGTGCATGCAAGCTAGTGTAAGGCCTATAGAGTTAAAAGGGGATTTGTGGGTCAGTGAACATATGTTGAGCCTGTCTTGAACACTTCACCTTTGGTTTTCTTCCTTTGTGATTTTAAAACTAATTTCCTTGAACTTTCTAATCAAGACTGAATTTTGATTCAAAAATTGGAGAGAGCAGTGAAATTGCAGGAAACCAGCAAAAGCATGTCTGAAAATTCAAAAAGAGCAGACCTCTGGGGATAAATATGCCTGTAACAGGGCCAAGATGGTACACAACAGTCATGCTCTCTTTTTGTACCTGTCTTCATCCTTTCACTGATTCAGCATGTACTGTGTGCCTCCCTCAATATCTACATTTGCCTCTATAGGCATGACACATTCCTTTTCCCTTCAGAGCCTCCTGGCTTCTGTAATCACTGGTACAGGATTAAAATGTCTTCATTTTTATGCATGCCATCCTCCTCTGTTAAAGCCTTACAGCTCCTATGGTATAAATCAAAACATGAGGCAAATTATTTTGAACCACCTTGTCTGTCAGATTAGGATGAAGCAGTGGGTGACAAAACCTATAGGTATGTATGGGAGGCACCTGTTAAAATGAGAGTGGATATGGGCAAAGTTTGGATATCACTGAAATAAATTTCCTCATTAGTTATAGCTGTGGGGTCTTCATATATAATCAGAATCTGTGGGGACAGGCAGTATTTGCTATTGATCAAGAAATGTGAGTAAAGAAAATAGGAAAAGATTTCTTTGTCAAGTTCTTCTGAATAGTAAGCCCAAAAAAAATATTTCCCATTAAAACTTTGCTAGTCCATGAGCAACATTTATGGGTCACACAGTAAAAAAAGCACTGTGAGAAATTGTGAGAAAAGGGAATTACCTAAGTTGTTCTGGAGAGAGAAAAGAATTCTTTTTCTGTCCTTTCACATTATTGTCTTAATTCTGCACTGCTGTCACCACAGTTGTTTAAAGTTACTTCTCCATTCACGATTCTCAAGCATAAATAATGTCAGCTGAAATAAAATGTAGCTGTCTCTTCTGCTTTCCCATAGTCACTCAGATGGTATTTAAGAAGCTTCAGCTGCAAAACACAAACTAATGATATATTTCAATTTACAAAGCAGACTTTTCATTTAAGCCATGGAGCTTTTCTGTTTCTAGCTGCAGAGTTTCCTTTGTGCTTAAAGTATTCCCATGGGGAGTGGGAATCAGTTCTCCAGATATGCAGAAACCCATCACAGAATACCCATTTTGCATCTTTGGAATTTTAATGAGTTTCATAAATTACCTCAAATCCAGTGCATTAAATTCACTCCTGTCCCTTCTAATATGATCTTCTGTAGATAATGCTTTACAAGCCTCAGTGGGAAAAAATTAATCCCCTTGAATGTTAAGAAGTGCTAACATGATTAGGGAGGATACATTTAACCAACACCAATAATATTTAAGCATGATGGCAACGTAGCCACTTCTCACCAATGAGATTACCTAGTTTGGTTTGGTTGCTTTGAATTTTTTTTATAAATAGTTAAGAATTTTTCATACTGCTGCTTTTGGAGTTGTTATTTCCCTCTGCAGCAACTTCTGTTGGCAAAAGTTGGTTTGCTGTTTCATCATAACCAATATACTTGGTAGGTCTTTCATCCCTGCTGGGGAGGTTCAGGTACAAAAATCAGGAGTTTTCTGTGGCTTCTTTGGTGGATACAACTGGTAAATGAAGTAGATTTAACCTTCTCACTCTTGTGGTACACCCACAATAATTAATGTACAAATAGTTGTTGGAAAAGTATCTGCCAGCATCAACACCATGGATCTAAGGGGAATTTGTTGCCACATAAATAATTTTGTAGTCTCAAAGTTTGACTGGTAATTGGTGCCTCTCATCCATAATAGTGTCTCAACACTACCATTAAGTTCAGTGATAGTCCTTAGTGACTTGAGCTGATTACAGAATATGCTGAGTTGGAAAGGACCCACAAGCATCATTGAATCCAGCTCTTATCCCTGCACAAAACATTCCCAGGAATCCCAGCAGGTGCCTGAGAGCATTATCCAAACACTTCTTGAACTCTGTCAGGCCTGGGGCTGTGACCACATCCCTGGGGAAGATTGATTGTAATCAAGCTGTGGGGCCAAGGTACTAAATCATTCTTTGTTGGCATTTTATCAAAGATGTTGTGTAGGCTGACTTACTGTAGTAAAATTTTGGTCCATTAGTAATGAAGAATTGAAGCCAGCGCTTATGAGTATATGGTGTCTCAAAACCTAATCTAAAATAATATATTAGACTAAGCTGTGGACAGTAAATGATCTATACAGCTCAGAACCATGTCATTAAATTATTCCTGTGGTGGAAAATGTCCCTTTGAGTCAGTTCTGACCAAATGTCCCCAAATAAGCTGCCCACTACTGTTTCTGGAACTGTCATCCTTCAACCAATTCATGTCCTATTTGACTTTCCTTATTAAAAAAACAAAGTTACCAGAAGGAAAGAGGAATGTTCAAAGTCTTGACACTCAGAAATAAAAATTCCATTCATTCATTATAAATAATTGCATTATCCTAGCAATTTCTATTAAATACCATATTTTCTTTCACTTTGTCCTAGAGGTATCATTATGTTAATATCCTTGAGCTCTGTAGAATGACTGCTCTGTCTCACATTTCAGACAGTTGCCTGTAAGTGTGGGATTTTAGTCCTTTATGAAAGGAAATGGCATTAAGAACATAATTATATGGTCCACACTTTTATTTCTAGTTTGGGTTTTGTTTTGCTCTTATCTGTACAAAAAAAAAAAAAAAAGGATTGAGTAGAAAAAAAATGGAGTAGAATAAAAAAATGAAAAAAATGGAGTAGAAACTGGAATTTGCTGAAAATCCTCACTTCAGTGTGTTAGAGGTGGTGCACTGCACTGGGGTTGAGAGGTAGCAGTGTGAGAAAATAAAAAGAGCCAAAAAAATCAGAGCAACCAGATATTAGGAGTAGGCAGCAGTGTTAGGTTTGTTGATAGCTTAAGGACTATCAGCAATGTTTCTTAGCACCTCAAATCCAGCTGTAAATGTGCAGAACCTTGTATTACATAGAATTTCTTATTTTCAATAGGTCCTGCGCTGATATTTGGAAAAAACTATTTCTTCCAGCAGAAGATCTATACAATTAAAATAATTTTCTTAACCCTAGGAGTAGGAGGCATTTTTCCCCCTGGCTCCCTGCCATCAGAGGCTCTTTCCAGCCATGCCCAGCATGTCCTGGCTTCCTCAGGCTCTGGGGGTCCTGCCAGTTCCTGCTGGCCCTGAAGCACCATTTGTTCCCTGCACACTCATCCTCTCCCTCCTCCTCCCCTGGTGTTTCTGGCGGTGTTTGCGTTGTGACCTGGGCATCAGCAGCAGTCTGGGGCACCTGGGCAGGTGCATTTCCACCTGAGGCCCTCTCACAAGTGACCTGCTTAATCTTAATGATCTTACTGATCATCCAAGAGCCTTTGTTGTGCAGGAAGGTTGTCTTCCCTTTCCCTGTGCACCAGCTTCAGCCAAGCACAGCCCTTCTAGGGATTCCTGCTTGCTGATCCTCTCCCAGGAAATCAGGAATGCCTTTTCTGCTCAGCTGCCCGAACAGAGGGAGGAGAAAGGTTATAATGTCACTTCACTGCAGCACTCACAACCTGCTGTGTCAGCTGAAGAGGCATGGCTTGGTTCCAAGGAACAACATTTACCTTGAAATTCACATTTCAGCCTCCACACAGCAATGGTAAGCTTTCTGTACAAAAGGACACCAAACCTCATACCCGTAGCTGTCAAATTTCATTTTAAACCTGCATATTTGATTGGTAAATCCTGAAAATATTCAACACATATTTTGATTTGTTATACAAACAATATTGCAAGTGGGATAAACTTTACTCTAAAGTACAAATAGTTATTTTATAAACATCCTGTGTACTTCTTTGTTCAGATTCTGCTGGTGTTCTTGTGTCATCTGTGAGGAATTACTCAACTTACTTAGTTTCTGTAAAGAAATTACTCTGCTATGATTTGCATTTAGTAATTCTAAATTACTCTGTTACTTCAGAGTTACTTCAACTACCCTTGTCTTCCTTCTCTGACTGCTCTTCTATTAGCTTGTTATCTTCCCCCACTTGATTTATGTCATTTATTTTTAATTTGTAATGTTATGGGAATGCATAATGTATTTTAAAGTTAAACAGTCCACTTCTGGTCTCTGTTAGAAATTAGAAGTAATAATTGCAACAATTTATATCCTTCTTCATGTGCAAATCTATTTCCTGAGTTTGGTTGAGAAAGCAATGGATATGGGAATTCTCTAAAATTGTTACATTTTAAAGTGTTTTAAACTTTCATATTTAATGGTTTGGGTGAGGATGAGAACAGTGTCATAGTTCTTAAATACTGGTTAAAATCACAAGTGTTATCTGTGAGTTAGCCTCAATGCCATGACATCACTCATTTTTATTTGTCCATGAAATTGCTAATATTAATTACAATGCATACTATCAATCAGGAACATTAATAACTCCTAACTTGAAAAGAGATATAAAAGGGAAAACACTGATTTCAGGACATCATCAAGCATTTTGTGTGTGTGTGTGGTGTGTCAGAAAATGAGAGTGGTCTCATTGGAAGCAGTCCCTACAAGCAGAAGGTACAACCCTGAGCTGTTCCCTTGTTTTCTCAAGGCCAGCTCACCTCTCCTCATGTTTTGCTCCTAGTAGTAAATTCTGTTACTCTGGCCCTTGCTCAGACACCCTGGTTCTTGTGACAGCTTTGTGCAGCATCTCCTGATGCTGAGCTACTGCTGTGGATTCTGCTTGGCTTTAGATCTCTTTTCAAGTTAGGAATAGTTAATATTTTAGTCAAAATTAGTAATTCCATGCACAAATAAAAATGGCCGATGTGCATTGTAGATATTATTTAAAAAGACAAGACTGTTTCATTTGAAATCTTACTTTAATTTTTAAATGCATGCTTTTTAAGTATTTTGAAAGAGTTAACATAAACCCCAAATTTCCAGATGGAGCAGAAATATTCAAGGGTTTACATTAAAAACTTTTCTTCTTTTGTTTTTGAAATTTGTCAGACTGGATTTCCATACTTGTAGCCCTTTCTTTGGGCTCTTTTATAGGTACATAGTTGAGAAATAAAGGTTTTTATGTAATTAGCTCTCACTGCATCAAACACATGTATTTCCACTGGTTTATCTGGGTAGATGCAAAAGCTCTTGACCATTTGCCTGAGCTGCAGTGAAATTTAACCGGAGACAAAACAAAGGCTTAGATTAAATCAGTGTAATCTCTTATTGGTGCTTACTTGTGTTACTTTAAGCTCTAAATGTGTTTTTCAGACTAGCCATAACCTGATCCAGAAAGACTTGAACTTTGGAAAAACATAATTTTATATCCTGGTATCGTATCCTTAGAGGAGTTCTCCACTAACTTTCTTTTTGTGCTGCTCTACAAGCTCCTCATATTCTGTATTCACGTTTACTGTCCATAGCCCAAGATTAGACACCAGTTTATCTGTGTTTGCCCTTTTTCATCAGTGTTTCTGTGGAATTGTTAATGAGGCAAAAATCACACTGGGGAGTATAAATAAGTTTTAAAGAATCTTAGTTTGATTACGCCTTGTTTGCATTATGGGAAAAGCAGAGGCCACAAAGGTTCTGCAGAGCAGCAGCACAGTTCACCCAGTTTGCATATAAAACCATAGCATCCTATTTCTTAACCATGAAGTTATCTTCTAATGAATCATTCATATGACTCTGAGTGTCTACTAATCTTTAAGTAAGTTCTGAAATATCTTGGAACAGAGAAGCTAAATTCATGGTGAATCGTTAGGGATTTTTTTAACTCTAAATGGAAAATTATTCCTATCATGACTTGCTCTAAACACAGGAAGGAAGGCAGCAGTGCTGAAAAGTGTCTGAATCTATTGCAGATTATCTGCAAGCTTTCTCTCCCCTGCCCTGAGATGTTGAAGGCCATTTCTGTTGTTCTGTCCAAAGATAAATACTATTAAGCACTTCTGGGGTCCTTGCTGTCCTTTTCTTTCTGAGCTGTCTATTCTTACGTGTCATCAACTAGACAAAAAACATATCTGCCTTTGCCTTCTCGTTTTTGGTCATTTCTTTGAGGCAAGTATGTGAATGTCCTCATATCCTCAACTGCTGGAAATGCCAACAAAAAAAGAATTGTTCACATTTCTTTATTTCCATAGAAAAATGGGAGGGGGAGGATAACACCATGTCATCTTGCATTTGGAAAAAAAAAAAAAACCTAGGAAACCAGGAGCAGAAGTGGAAAAATCTAGGAAACCAGGAGCAGATATTAATACTTTCAACGAAGCTTCCCTAAAATTTGGACATGCAGGTGAATGCAGTGATGGCACTGGGAACTGGATGTTGCCCTTGGTGGATGGAGGGCTGGCGTGTGCTGCTCCGGCTGCTGCCGAGAGCAGTGACATCAATGGAGATGATATCCCTGCTCTAGAAATGCCCAAACCAGCCCTAGACTCACTTCAGATGTCTTTGTTGAAGCAGGAATCACATTATGAAATCTTGCTGTTCTGAAGCTAGCAAACTCAACTCAAGGCTATCATTGCTATTTTTCCAAAGATGTTTCATCACAGACATCTGCCAGCCAGCTGTGTAGACTTTCTGTCTGTGCTAATTTGTAAAGTATTGTTGCTGGCCTTCAGCATTCAGAGCCATCTCCTTTTGGGCTCTGGTGGTCAAAAACTCTCTTCTTGGAAATATTTTCTTCCTCTGGTTAAGTTGGTTGCTTTTGTTTGGTTGCATTTGATTTATTAGCTTTGGCATCAGCTTCTTTTGTTGGGCTTATCTTGATTTTATAAGGCATCTTATTAAATACATAAATGCTGACTAGTAGAGCAAGAAACTGAGACTTCACTGATGTTGCAGTATTGCCCCACTGAAGACAACATCCTGCAGGATTCTCCTTTTTCCACCAACCCTCTTTCAGTTTTGAAGTTCAGTCTCTTTCAGGTGCTTTAATGTTTCATTAATTTAATTGCTTTGTCCTTCACCTGGAGGATTTGGCTGAAAGGCCAGTAAGAGGGGTGCTGGCTGGGCAGGTGGTGGTGGTGCAGGACCTCTGCTTTCCCTGCTAACACTGCCCTCTCCTGGTTTTCCTGCCGTGGACTGAGAGCTCAGGACCCTTGCAGGTGCCAGATAAGGACAATGATAACGCTGGGTGATTCTCCTGTTGCTTGTTCTCTCCCAGCTCCATGGCCTCCCATCCATCTGATGGGTGGCACCATGCAATCTCTGTGCCAGCCCAAGAAGGCACAGGGCAGCCCTGTCTCAGAGTTGTAGGCTCAGAGCATTCCCAGGAATGCACCAGGGATGGTTTGCTGTACCTGGGGCCTCCTGGGATCTCACCAGGCTTACAAACCCTGTCCCTGAATCCCAGTCCCCTGGCTTTTAACATCCAGCACCACTCCTGGCTGCTTGTTCTGCCTCTCCCAATGCTGCTTTGCTGACTGGACCTTCCCACCCATGGTAAGTTCCTGGCTAATTCCTCTGCCAGGCTGATCACCCATGCACAGCCTGCCATTCCTGAGCCACTGTGGGTTAGTGCTGAGCCCCCCCTTCTCCCCCAGAGCCTCCCCAAGCCCAGAGTGCTCCCTCCCTCTCCTTTCCCCACTCCCAGCTCATGTCACTCCACAGAGCAGGATCAGGTTGCCTTTGCATTGTGATTCTTGGCAGGAGCCCCTCTCGGGTTCCTGTGGCTGTTCTGGGAGTGCAGCAGCCAGCAGGAACAAAGCACATAAGGACACATTAAACCAACATTCAGCATGCAAAGCCCCAATAATTTACTATATGCTACCCTGCCTAGTAAAGGGAACAGTGTAGCACGCTTGCCCTTTTAATTTCCTTTCTCACACTTTTGTCTACAGAAGCCTGCACCATAACTTTCTTGAAAAGCATTTTTATTTATTCCATGGTTGTTCTTAGGCTGTTTGTTTTAAAGCAGTGTTTCTTGCAGAAACAATCTGCTGTGCTTTGCTTGATACCATCACTAAACAGAGACATGCTGTTGTATCTGATTAAAATTTTAATTATAGAAATCTAACCTTTGCCACTGCATTGTGCTCTTAAAGTGGTAAAATGATCCCTGCTGTGCTGCTGCCTTGTAGTTCTCTCCTTTTAAAACCTACATTGAGCAGTGTTACACAAGTGCCAAACACAGATCAACAAATTTGTGTACTGATGAACAGTTATCCCTTCAGGCATGAAAAATGCCAGTTTGACATTCTTTCCATGTCTTGTATTAACATAGTAGAGTTCCAATAAAAATACTAATCACTTAGAAATAAGAAATGTTACAGAACTGACAGATAATATTAATTTATTTTAAACCATGCAAGATTTAAAAGAAGGTTCAAATAAGATAAGATGGTTGCTCACAGCAGCTCAAAGGGACAAAGAACTTTGGCTTCAGAAGCTGGAAATAAGCTTCAGAATCCATCATAAGTGTATGTACCTGCTGCATATATGCATATATTCATAGGGAATACTTCATTAGAAGAAAATCCTGTCACTAAACAAATAAAATAACTTTTTTGGTATATAGCACAGGGCGGGGCTGTCTGCTTCAAAGCTTATCCAGCCTATCTACCCATATCATCTGACCTAGTAAGGGATGCTGCTTCTCCTTGTTCTCTGAGGTCCCTAGACCACTGTGAGTACAGTAATCCCTAAAATGCTTGCACAAATTACAGCCTTCCTTGGGATTTTGCACAGTTCACAGGCCAGCATGGACTTTATCAATTGCTGGGCAGCTAAGCAGGTTACTGAAGGCAGATGTTTCCTGCTCTTTATTAAGACTCTGTGGGCCCCTAAATCTGGCAATGGCATTAGGCTCAAAGCTAAAAGCTGTGTTTGCATATGTTGTGTGAAATGGTTTGGGACACCACTTGTTGGAGAAACTGTTTATAAACTGTAGACAGAGTGAATAATATAAAGTTTTAAATTCTGTGTCCTGTTCTGAGCCAATTATAGGGATCTGAAGAACGAATGACCCAACAGGAAATGCAGAGTTAGTAAACAAAAATCGTGTATGTTCCACTGCAATTGTGTGTAGTCATCTTCTGGCTGAGTTAGGAAAGAGAGTTTCTGAAAATTAGTAATTCCTTGGGGAAAAATGGAATTCCGGTTAACTTTGGGTGCATTATGTATAATTATGTGACATTCCTATTGATTTCATACCAGGAATAATTCTCAAGTAATGACCTATGAAACATCCCATTGTTCATGAATAGAAGTCAAACTATTTAAAGCAGTACACTAGCAAGCTGCTGTATTGCTCCATATTGCTGCAATATGGTTGCCTTCAGAGAAACATTTTACAGAGGAAGTTTTTCTTATATTTATCATAGAACAATGTATTCAGGCTGGGAAGGTGACAAAAACCTGGTCCTGTAGAATGAAAAAGTGGAAATAAATGTATTCAGGAGTAGTTAAGTCAGGTGGACATGGTCTTTACCGGGAAGGTGACAAACCTGGTCCTGTAGAATGAAAAAGTGAAATAAAGAGGATGGAGAGCATTCAGTTCCAGGTAAGGGGGTCACCAAGGGAAGATGCAGGTGCTGGAAGTGCCCAGCATGTGTCACCTTCTTGTATTTGCATTTCCCCCAGACGAAGGAAGGAATGATGAATCTGACTCCATGTTCTCAGCAGGCTAATTTATTTTTTTATGATACTATATTATATTAAAGAATACTAAACTAAACTATACTAAAGAATACAGAAAGGATATTTACAGAAGGCTAAAAAGATAATAATGAAAACTTTTGACTCTCTCCAGAGTCCTGACACAGCTTGGCCGTAATTGGCCAATGAGTCAAAACAATTACCTGTTGGTAAACAATCTCCAAACACATTGCAAAGGAGCAAAACAGAGGAGAAGCAAATGAGATAATAATTGTTTTCCTTTTCTCTGAGGCTTCTCAGCTTCCCAGGAGAAAAACCCTGGGCAAAGGGATTTTTCAGAACACGTGAATGCCACATCACCTCTGTTAGCTCCCTTCCCAAAGTGATGGTGCGGCCGAGCCTGCTGGGCAGGGCTGTCACACAGTGAGCACAGTCCAGAGCAGGGGCTGACCATGTTTCTGTGTCCTTGCAGCTGCACAAGGAGCTGGAGAAGGGGGAGAGGGAGAGCGTGGAGCTGCAGGAGTTTGCCAACGCCATCCTGCAGCAGATCGCGGATCACTGCCCCGACATCCTGGAGCAGGTCGTCAACGCCCTCGAGGAGTCCTCGTGACCCCGGCCACCAGCCCAGGAGCAGCACACCAGGGGCCAGGCCCAGGCAGCCCACGGAGCTGTGGCAGTGGAGAGCAGTGTGAAACACAGAACAAGGAATAGAAAATTCTGGTGCACCTTTGACAGAGAAAACAAAGGCAAAAAAAAAAAAAAAAGCCCCTTCTAAGAACTACATCCTCTCTAGGTTCTTCCAGTCTGTGATTAATCAGCCGTTTTTGTATTCATCTTCTCACTGCCTTTCTACTTTAGAATCCAATTCCCCGCTGACTTTGTTGGTGGTGACTTTTGGATACAGCTAAGCAGAGCTCTTCCAAGTCTACTGAGCAAAGAAGAGGGGATCCACTGAACACAAGCAGCTCTAGCTCTCCATGAGGTTGCAGAAGAGTAGCCCTCACCTTTCATTAATATATTGCTTTTTCCTTCTTGTCTTCTTTCCTCCTTCCTGTTTTTTATTTTCATGAAAGCTGAAAGCCTGAATTTCACAGTGCTAAAACCAAACCTGAGTGTGCTCTGATCATGGCTCATGGCTGGCCAGCATCAGCTAGCTCAGGTCTTGCTGCCTGTCTCAATGCTTCTTATGTTCTTAAATAACAGAGTGAGGAAAGGAAAGTTTCCCTCCTTGCTCCTGTTAGTCATTTCATCTAGCAGCTGGGAGAAAGGTAGGCATACTGGTACTTTCTGTTTACTTAACTTGGAATTTTATTGTTCACTGCTCTGACTCTGAATTGCTAGGTGGGCCATTTTTTGAGGTAACTGTTTTCATCTTTTGATTTTTGGGGGGTTTTAGATGAGGTTTCTCATCATAGGTCTGTGTCTCCTGTGTCCTTACTCTATAGAGAGCTCTCTCCCTTCAAGCAGGTGTGGTCAACAGGTCAGTTCCCAGCTTTAACTTGTACAGTTTGTCCAGTTTTTCAGGCTATGACTTTGTGAACACTGACTGTCATCAGAATAGTGTTAAGCATTCTGTAAATGAGAAATTTGCATCATTTAGCTTAAAAGTATAATTTTAAAGCTAAGGTAGGTAAACCAGTAGCGTATTTCTTACTATAATTATAATTTAATTTATTTTGGTTTAGCTTACATTGAGGAGGAGTGAGTTTGAGTTCAGAGCAATAACCCTTATGAAGAGGAGCATCTCTGCTGGAGTTGGCACCCAGCTGAGTAGATAGGTGTAAAATCACAGCTTTACTTAAACCAGTGCAATTCTTCTGTGTATATGAGAGGCCTTAGTTTTATTTCCCACCCACCTTTGACACTCGTTACAGCTCCTGCTGATAGGTAATATGACCTGAAATCCCAGATCAGTTTGTCTGCAGTTTGGTAGCAAGTCAGAAATCCTATTTTATGGGTAGGACTTGGGTGTTCATTCTTGGACTATGCATTAATGGGGAGACAGGTTTTTTCCTGGCTGCCAGTGGTTGTGTGTGTCTGGGGGCATCTGCAGGACAGAGCCCTGTAACATGTCCCCATGTGCTCCTTAAAGGAGCTGCTCCCTTTGGCTGGCTTATGTTACCTCAGAGAGCGAGGGGAAGGCAAAAGGAGACTAAATAACACAGCAGTGGAAGATATCTTGGTTTTCTAGTTAATAGCTAATTATGGATCTTCTCAGTAAACCTCCCATTCAGAGCCTGCAGTTTAATTCCATATAGCTTACTTCATTTTGAGGTTAATCACTAAGTTGTTATGCTAAGGAAAATGTTCCAGGCCTTTTCAAGAAAGCTGCATTTCTTACATCTCTCAGCTCCACAGCACAGCTCGCCTGTTGGTCCTTCACTCCTTGTTTTCATCTTTAGAAGTGACCAATTGCTTCTAACAGATCAGGAGATCAGAAGTTTGAGTAAGGGAAGAGGTACCTTGTAGTTTTTTCCCAGACAAGCACTGAAAATTGGGCAGAACTGAAACCTTATGTACCTATTGAAAACTAGCAGACTCTATTGAAAACTAGCTAATTTGAAATAAATCACATCCCATTGATTCTGCTGTAATAATTCAGCAAAAGGAGCCGCATTCATAGCCAGGCTGTCTAGGAAGAAGTAAGTCTCAAAAGAAGAGGCAAATCACTCCTTTTCCAATTCATTTGGAATTACCAGTGCTTTGCAAATCAGGAGAGCTAACTTTAGTTCTTCCTGTAATAGCAGCCTGTGCTGTTTTTTGTGTGTGGTGTGTGAGGGGAGCAGTGGGAACCTGGATGTGTGGAAGGGGGGAATGCCGGAAGGGCAGCAGACAGTGACTGTGCCACTGCTGGGCCCTGCCCCATCCCAGAGCCACCCCTCTGGTCCCATTCTTTGAGTCAGCACCTTTCCATAGGAGCTGTTGTTTTGAAATCTTCCCTCTTGCATTTTCCTCATCACCCCTAATTACTCACTCCAGGAATTTAATGCCGCCTGTAAAAGCATCAGAGCCATCAGCCCGGCATCATCGGCCACCGCCGCCCCTCCTGACTCTCTCATTAACTTATATGGTCAAATCTCCAGCTGCCCTGGTTCCCTGCTGTAAAACAATCCTTCCTCTGTGAGAAGCTGTGGAATTTCCCTTATTGATGGTTCAAATGGCTCCTGCTTGTAAACCTCTTACTGAGATGTTCCTTGATAGCGTTTCTGCTGGAGGCAGGGGCAGGGGGAGGGGATGGAGTGAGGGGTGATCACTTCAGGCTGTTATTTCAATTCCCTGGCGTTACTGCGTTGCCCACACATCGCAGGGAAGTGCTGCTGCGTCTTCAGCATCTCTAGCTCAGCTTGTGGCTGCATTTCTATGGCCCAAAGTGCCCCAGCCAAAGGCCTGGTGCTGTCAGGGCGGCGTGTGCAGGATCTGTGCACCAGCAGCCGGGTGAAGCTCACTGTTTACACATCTCCTGGCCTCTTCCCAGGGAGGATTTGTCAAGCCTGGCTGGTTTTCACGCTGGCCATTTGGTCCTTTATCTGCCAGCCACACACCTGCTGTTCCTTCCATCTGAATTGTTGTTGGGCCCTGGTGATTTTTCTCGTTAACCACTGTTATCTCCTAGGTCTTGTAGGCTCCCATCTTAAAGGTTGATCTTAGACCTCTGTGAAGTGCTCTCAGGGAGGGAGCAGATCTCATTTAGGAACAGTCTTGATCCGACTTGATCTCCATTGAACTATTTCAGGTAACCTCTCTGATCCTGTGTCGACAGAGATCCTGTGAATAGCTTGAGGAACTTTGGGGTTTGGGAGGTACTGCTGGCCACCATTCAGTGCTGAATGTGACCACTGAAAGCTTTTTCTTTTCACTCTCATGGAGTGCCACACCATTGGCCTTAAGGCAACACAGGGATTTTATTCTCATAACCCATCATGAAATTGCATATGAGGCACATGGGAGAAGGTCCATATGTGGCATACCCTGCAATGCTCATCCAGTTGCCTAACCCACCACTGCTCTTTTAAGATCTTATTCCCAAGTGTCAGCAGCCAGGCAGATGCAGACAGTTTCCTACCACAGTGGTCCTGCAGTGCAGCAGCTCTAGGAAATCAGGGCCCCTTCCCAGGGACCCTGGGGAAATTTGCTTTTTCTTCTCCTGTTGAATGAAGTTCCATTTGCTACAGGAGCTGTGAAAGTTTTAACTGCTTTAATATTACCTTCTTTTCTTCTGAGCTGTCATTTGCAGAGAAACTGAGAGATGTAAGGGCTCAGGAGCTGTTTGTAGAAAATTAAGTAGGTCATTTTGGCAGGGTTTGGGCTAAAAAGTAACTGAAGCCTCTGAAGCCCACGTACCCTGTAAAAGCTGACACTGCAACCACACTTGCTCATGATAGCCACAAGTCCAAGTCCATACTTTCCTCTGAATCCAACCTCATGTGAAACACTACAAGGACATAACACTAGGATTGCAGGGTGAGGACAGGAGCACTGTTTGCCATTGGAAGCAGAATTACCTGGCGTGCTCCCAGATGAAGCTCCAAGCTTCTCTAAGTATTCTCTCTCATTTTGACTTGCCTTTAACCAGCTTTCACTCCAGAAAATGCCAAACCCTCTGTGGAATATCCAGATTTTGCCAAGTCCTGGGGACGGAAGGTGAAGGTCCGGCGTGATGCGCGGAACCGCGTGCGCCGTTCCTCGTTGCACGGCTGGAAAATGCCTTCTCTGGAAAACTTCCTGGCACTTCAGGGCTCTGAAATTTGCACAAGGGAGCATAAATGTCATAAATCTTGCAGAGATAACCCTGGTTGTTGAACCAAAGGGGCACCTCTGTTTCATTTGCCCTGTAAATCCCATCCATCCTGCTGCTAGTGCTCAATTTGTTGGGAAATTTTTACATCTGATGAGGGTTGACAGGGTTGAGTCCCCACTCCTGTACTAATTGCCAATTGCTGCCACTGCAGGGGTCTTTACAAAGGATGTGGAGTCATGCACTGATACCATTTTAAAGCAAAAATGTCACTACATACAAAAATGTGTATATCCCTGAAATTACTCCAGTGAAATGCTAAAGGGAAAGAGTACAACCAAGGCATCTGATACTGAAAGGAAGCTTCTCCTCAGCTCAACATCCCCACAGGAAGAGGGACCTGAAGAGGCCGTGGAAGGCTCTGGAAAACCAACACTGCCCCAGCAGAGCCGTGGTAGGAGGGCTGGGCACGGGGCATCGGGGGCATCGTGCCTGGCAAGGCCAACTCTGCTGAACCCTCTCATCTGCATGGTGAGGAAGAGGAGTGTCAGGGGTTGTTTTAAAACAAAATGATGTTTTTAAGTGTTTTTTCCACATAAATGGAAGGAACCTTACGCAACAGCAGATCCTTCTGAACAAAATGGCTGTATCCGCTGACTATTTTTAAAACAAAAGAAAAAAAGAGAAAAACTGTTTCAAAACTTTTTAGTGTCAAAAGCATAAACTCAGAAATCCTGACTTTTTCCAGTGTGTGTGGTGAGTGCTGTAACCCTGTCATCAGTATCTCCCCTGACTTTTTCAGGGGTGTTTTTTTCCTGTTTTGTTTTCTGCTTGTCGATATTGTCTGTGTGGTCCTAAGGCTGGGGCAGTTACCAACAATGTGTGTCTATTGTCGGTTTGAAACAAAAGATAGTAGTAGAACTGAAAAAAGATGTGTTTTTAAAAATATATAAAAATAAATTTCATTAAAAGGAATTCAAGTAAAGAAGCAACAAAGCCATGACTCCTCCTCTCAGGATTGTACAGGAAAGGATTTGTGGGCTTATAATTATAACCAGTTGCCTTTCACAGGCTTTTGAGGTCCAAGGCAACTTGGCCTCCTAGGAGATGTTACAAACCCTGTATAAATTGCTGCTTTCCCAGGTTTATACTGTACATGTGTAAGACAGAAATGGGCAGAATGAAACAGTATTTTGGAAGTCAATCTTTTCTGGTAACAGTTATCAACACCAGGTGTCCCCTAAGATGGGAGCCACTGATGTGAGTGGGCCAAATGCTTTGGCCAAATTTTCTGTTTTCTCCATCCCACCCCTTGATGCCAGGGACATGAGCAAGTGCAGATCAGCTAGTGCAGTTATTTTTGTGTAGGTTCATTTTTATTAAAGTTGTATTTCCTTGCCTCTGGTGTTGGTCACATACTCAAGCACATTTATGGGGCAGCCACTTTCTGCTCTGGTTGCATCACAGACTTGCATTGCTTGAAAGGAACAACATGAGGCTAAAGTGGTGTGTAAGGTTAACAAAACAAACCCTGACAAATCGCTTTACCTATGAACACAGGTAAAGAATTTCATTAAGTGAATGTATTTTTATTATCAAACTCAACCATATGCTGTTTGTCCCCATTTTGCAAGCTTAGTTCAGATCTTGAAAATCAAGTCAGTGTGATTTGCTTTTAAGTAGGTATTCCCATTAGGTTCTTGGTGCTTTGGTAGGACTTTTTGTTCAAAACATTGGTTTCTTTCACTTGGAAACTGGCAAAAAATTGATCTATTGGTCACGTGTATTCTTATTTGTTATAAAATGTGCTTATCTTAAAAAACAAATTTGAAGCCAAATTTTAGAAGTAGACATTGTTCCTTTTATCTGCCCCATCTTCCCAGCTCTCTGTGGACAGGGCCAAGTCCTCCTTCCCTCCCTGCCCAGGGGTGGCTGCATTTGGCTCCTCATTTCACACTCATTACAGTATAACTGGGGAGGCTTTAGTGTGAGATGCCTTTATTTGTCCAGATGCTGGAGGAGGACGAATCCAATGGGACCACAAACAGGGGAATAACTTCTGTGCTAGCCCAACATGCTGCTCCAAGCCCACTAGAACAGAATATTGGCGTTTCCTTCCGAGGCAGTGCATGAGGAGAGCTGCACACCAAGCTCACAAACCGTCTGTGGAGTGGAATTCTGTGGGATGCCCCATCCCCTCCACAGACACAGATCCCTCATTGGCTTTGGAAGAGACGTGTTGCACTTTAGTGGAGGGGGAGGCAGGCTTTAGGGATGGGATCTAGTGCTTGAATTCCTTTTGGAAGTGACAGCAGCGGGAGACATCGGTGTCCGTGATGCAAAGCGCGCACGCTGCCTTCAACTCGTATGTGTTTTATTGCTGGAGTCATGTTACTGACAGGATAATGAAATTGCAAAGAAAATGTGTTCTATTCAACTTTGCCTTGATAATATAAACACTTTGTTCATTTTTTTTTTCTTCTTTTTTTATTCACAGACTAAGTTCATCAGGAAATTATAAAATTATTTAAAAACTCCGGGCCCTGTCTTTATTTCGGTGTGTGTTGCTTGGTGTCCTCTCCTGTGTGCCCAGGATGGGAGGGCAGGTAGGCTGCAGGGCTGTTCCCTGACACCGGGCTTGAGGTTCCAGTTGTTGCCCACCTGCACCAGTGGGACAAACCTGCTGGGGTTTGGCTACACACCATGGCTGGGAATGCTCATGGATGCAGCTGGGGCTGCCTACAAGGTGAAGGTGAGCAACTGGCAGTCACAGGGGTGTCCCAGATAACCTCACAGGTCAGATGAATGGAGATAAAATAGCTGCTGTTACAGTCAGCTGTCCCCTTTGTCTCTCCTGCCTGTTCCCCAAGTCAGTGACTTAACTGTTGCTAATGGGTGACTGAATTCCACATGCGCATCCCGTGTTATGTCAGTGTCAGGATCACATCTCCCAGAGCAACGTGCCTGGAAAGCCTTGCTGTGAGTAGGCCAGCAAGACTGTCCTATTGAACATGTTCCTGGTGAAACCTGGACGTGGCTCCTGTCCCTCAGGAGCAGAGGAGAGTCATGGCTTTGTGACATGGGATGAGCTGTGCTCTCTGCAGCCCCGGTGGAAATGGGCTCTACCCAGTGTCCTCTCCAGACATGGTCTGATGACATGAGAAATGCCTGAGTAATGTCAGTATAAAAATCTCATTTTTCTGGGGTTTTTTGACTGTTCTAAAGAGAATAGCATTGCAACACTGGTAGAACAATGTCCATGCTAAACACACTCCACCAGATTCTCCGCAGCTATCCCGAAGCCCTGACAGCACAGACCTCCCCAAGTTGGGACACTTTCTAACCAATTTCTCTCCGTTTCTTTCTCCTTTTGTCTGTCTGTAGAGTCGGTTTTTCTCTGTGCTTTCTTGCTGGCCTTGTCCCTTCTGATTTTCCTCAATTCATCATTCATGAGGCTCTTGGGGTCCTGACTTGTTTCAGTACAAGTGACTGCATGCGTAACAGGAACAGGCATCCTGATCTCAGTGCCTGGACATTCCCTTCCCTTCGCTGATTGGATTTCAATCACTTGGGCTTCAATCAGGCATGTAAAGCAGTGTGTGGAAAAAGGATGCTTGGGGATTAAGGGTCTCAGGAGCTTTGACAGAGAAAGTCCATCAGCCCCTTGGTTCCCAGTCTGGTTTATGTTTGCTCAGGCGTCTTTGGCTGAGAAGGGGATTCGTGATTCCTGTCAGGCCAGGGTGTGCCTGGCTTCTGCAGCACAGTCCAGATCATCTGAATGAAACCACATGCCACGTAAATTTAACCAGTTACTGCACCACAAGGTACCCATCAGTCTGATAAATGGCACAAACACCGCTCCTGGAGGCCTTGTCCTTCTTGAAGGAGCAGTGGAAGGGCAGGAGTCCGAGTGAGCAGCAGCAGGGAGGGCAGCACATCTGCAGGGAGAGCTGAGCTGAGGTCTGCAGCC
The DNA here is from genome assembly GCF_027579445.1 of Ammospiza nelsoni. Classification (NCBI taxonomy): domain Eukaryota; kingdom Metazoa; phylum Chordata; class Aves; order Passeriformes; family Passerellidae; genus Ammospiza; species Ammospiza nelsoni. The sequence continues at coordinate 69,279,818 of NC_080637.1, forward strand.
CTGGCTCTGCTGCTGGGTGAGTTGCAGGGCTGTGTCCCCTCAGGCTGACTCATGTTTTGGATGGCCCATAAGAATAACACTGTTCGTGCTGAAAAGAGAAGATGCAAACGCCTTTTGTGCCTTATCAGGTTACATTTCATGCATTGTGCCGTAAAACACGAGGCATCTGAACAGAATTGTCTGTGTTGACTGCAGCTACTGTGACACTGAACAGGCAAGGCAGCAGTGGAAACAGCAAATTGTCAGCCCTGGGATCAAGCACACACAGATTTGAAACATTTTCCCTTGCAGATAGGTTTGTAGGGGTGTGCACAGCCCCTGTGTTGCCCAGGCTCCTGATTAAACATGGGCCTTCTGCAGTGCTCTAGCCAGGATGGCTTGGGAAAACCTGCTTTTCTAAATCACACCAGTCAGGGAAACTGCTGAAACCACATCTGCAATCCACTGGGAGAAGCTATATATTTAGGATCTCCTATTTCTGACAGGATCTGCTGTGCTTGTGCTGCAGATGCCTTTTGCTTGTGTGGATTGAAGCTGTAGGGGGGCATCAGCCACTCCAAAGATTACCCCAAAGCAATAATTAAAGCCAATTGCCCATGCTAATGATCTGTATGTGACTAGTGACCTTTAGACTGGGATTTTGAGACATCAAGTAGGTCTTCTCACTGGGCTTCAGGATGTTTAGAAATCTCAGGCAAATAGCCAAAGTCCTCTTTCTTTAATGTCTTTAAAAACCCTCAAGCTCAAGTAGGGCATATAACCTGGGAAACTAAATGTTTTGTAGGTGGATGTACTAAAATTAGGTGCAAGCAACTTTTTTGCATATCAAGCAAGCAGAGCCACCATGCACATTGTGTTGGTAGACCTTATTTCTGAATATCCTGGTGATGTATCATAAAACATAAGTGGAACAGCTGGGACCAGCTTGGGTGTAGCTGTGGGGTTATAGCAAGTGATTCTCAGGGCGTGGGCTTTGTGTCCATCTGGTTTTAAGTACATGAGCGGTAGCTTTTTCCCACTGTTTACAATTGCAAGCATTAAAGCTGTTCTAGAAGGTTGACTAAGAAGTTAAATATTTAGGCCCAGGTACCGCAGCCCATTTGTGTGAAGCTGTCGCTTACTTCAGTGAGAATTCAGCTCCAAAAATGGCTATGGACTCAAATCTCATGACAAGGCAAGTTAAAAGTTTGGCTTCTTTATGTATTGCTAAAAAGGATGGGTGGCTGCTGTAGCTGAAAACCCATCCTAGAAGGATTTTTGTTCAGCTTGAGTAAACCCTTCATTTTCTGTAAGGGCACACCATTTTGGGGAACCACAAGTCTTGGAATGTATCTGAACGCTCTTAACCTGTCTTATATAATGCACAGAAGCTGGTTTTAGCTCTAAGCAGTGCATCCTCTTGTAGCCCAGTGCACTGAAGTGCACATACGGATATAGGTGTCTGTGCCCATCTGTGTGATCATACATAAATACACTGGAAACCACGCTTCAAGAATGCCAAACCTGCCATGGCAAAGGTCTGGAAATCAGAAAATCTACGTGACTTCATGGCTAATGTGCCCATGATGCAATTTTCAGTAAGGTATTTATGTAACTATTTTTTTGCTAGATGCTTGCTTCATTAAGTGTGCAGGATGAATTGATTTATTTGAACTGGTAATTGTCCAAACCCTACCACTGCTGCCATCCAAGACCACCAGTTCTCTGTCTCAAGCCTCTCATTACTTTGGTTCTTTAAATTATCCCTCATGCTAGTGGTAGCTGAGACATTAGGAGGGCTGCTCCTGTCGGTGCTGTTGTTCCCTGAGCATTCCAGCACTTGCCCATGCCCATATCTCTGACCTGTAATTGCCCCCACTTATTTCTGGTGGGTTTGATAACCCAACTCTTCCCCTAGCAAAGAGGAGTTCTGTTTCTTCAGCCACAGAGCTGAGCTTTCACTGTGATCACACACCGTGGACTGCCTGAGGCTTGTCAGGAATTCAGAGATATGATTTGCTATTAAAGTGGAGGTAAATGGATGTTCTTCCTCTGTTCTTCCTTATTGTCTACAAAGCACATTGACTTTCCCAGCCAGGTCATTCCTGGCAGCAACACAAGCCCTTCTCAAAGTCCCATATGAAATATTTGAGACTGCCTGGCAGCTGAAGTGACTGGCACATCACAGGAGGGGCACATCTTTGCAGACACTTGTAGGCTGCAGCTGCAAATAGCTCCAAAATGCTGCATCAGATACTCAGTGACCAGGGAACGTGCAGTACATGCACATGGGATTTACAGGCTGAGTGCAAAGTGCAGAAGGAGGTAAATTTAATGTCAGCATCTCATTTTTTTAGTCCCCACATGACTTCAATCAGCAGTTCATGCCATTCATCTATGATTTAATTAATTTAGCGTTAATAGTTACTACAAGAGCGGTGTTAGTCATCAAAGTTTGAGAAAGCCCCTTCTATGGATATTTTGAATTGTTGCCACTTTTGCTGATGTCCTTCATTATAAAGTAGCATATTTTGGATTCATGTCTGTTTTCCCAATCCAGGTGGTGACTGTGCAAGGTGGTTTTCAGAGAGAGCCAGGGCTCAGCAGCAGGAGCAGCCAGGGAGCTCCCACTGAGGCTCCTGGCACGCACCAAAGCCAGGGAGGGTCAGCTGTAGCACAGCATCACAAGTGAGTGTCTGCACTGCTGCTCTCTCACCCAGTCTGATGCCTGACTCCTCAATAATTTTGACTCTACCAAGGAGTTTATTTGGGGAGCTACTCTCTTGTGTGTAAATCCATGAGGATGACACTTTGCCAGATGGTGGATATGGAGATGTTGGAGATGTGGTGCACCCAATGCAATGGCAGCCCTTGCAGTCTGCCCCAGCAGCCCAAGCCAAGCTCAGTAACTTCAAGGTGCCAGGGAAAAAATGGAGTAGATGAAGAAGAAGCTCAAGATCCTCCATCTTGTCTCCTATCTACCTCTATACTAAAATCCCAAAACTCTAAATTTCTCACCCTGTGACAAACCACACTATTCTCTATTATCTACTTCACACACTTGTAGACTCCAATCCTTCCCAAAGTCTTGGAAGCTTTCTCCATGGGCAAAGGTTAAAGGCAGTGCTTCCCTGGGACTCAGGACCCCTCAGAGAAATATTCCCTGTTCCCAGGTTCCAGCATTTAGTTAATGTTGGAAGTCTCATTTGGTTAATGAAGTGAATGGAACATAGTTAATGAAGGGATGACTCCTGACAACAGGAGTGGTAACACAATGGTTTGTGCTCCTCTGTCGGAGGAGCAGATCAAAGCCACCTGTGGAGCTGCAGACTAATATCACCAGAGGCTTCCTCTGTGTGAGTGACAGACAGACAGACAGGCAGGACCATGACTTCATGGTGAAACCAGTCCTGGGTCTGTGCAGCAAGGTGAGCCAGCCCAGCGCTGAGCCAGAGCTTTCCTGTGCTGTGACAGGGGCTCAGAGGGTGACAAAGCCAGCTCTGCCTGCTTTGTTTTCCCGTGAGAGCCCTTGTTCAGCACAGCTCCGCTGCTGGTGCTCGTGGCTGGGTGTGCAGTCTCCAGATGGGATCTGGGCAAGTCCAGGCAGGATGGATGGGGCTGTGTGGCTGTGGGTGTGCTGCAGCCTGGCACTGCACAGCACAGAGGGTGTCACAGGTCACTTGGGAGGGTGTTGGATGTGTGAAGAGTCAGTGACAGCCACCACTTCGTGCCCACCTTGGAGCCAAGCCTGATCTGGGCTGGGCTGGCCAGGTGTCCTGAAGCACACCCACACTGCAGCCCCAACTCCATTAACTGCTAACACCTTCTCAACGTGGAAGAGCTGAGGAAATATAAGAAAATACAGAGCAAATCAGCCAAAGATGTGCCAAAGGCCAGCTCCCCCTGCTCTGTCAGCGTGTGCCAGCTGCAGTTCAGGCCTCTCAATGGAGCTCTGATGCCTCTGATGAGGGGGTTTAGGTGCCGTGTGCTTGGGAAGGTTCCCATAACTCACCACAGTGATGTGGTCCCCCCTAAAACCCAATTTTATATCCTCATGAAGGTCCACAAGAGGCAGATCTGGGCCCTCTGAACCTCACAAAAGCTTTTTTGCTCTCCACAGATCTCTGTGCCTGATGTTATTCAAGTGATTCTATACAAAATGTGTCTTGAAGGGTGTCAAAACACAAGGTTACAATCTTCCATGGCATTTCATTCTTCCAAGCACAGCCCCTGAAGCCCTGTGATGGAAAGGGGGTCCTCATCTGAATTTACCTAAAAAAGAAACCCAAAAAAGAGAATTCCAGCTCTCATTGCTGGAGGGAAACATAGAAAAATGTAGCTTCGGTGAACAGCAAATGCTCAGAAACAAGAATCAAATCCACAAAAAAGATCCTCCCAGACAGCACCTTTGGAAGCTGAGACGAGACAGGAATCCCCCCGAGTGAAAACCAAGATATTAAGCACGTGAGCAAATATGTTTTGGGCATGAATCATGGTGCCTTCCATTTTTGTGGGATTCTCTGGGTTTGGGGATTTTTTTCTTTGGGTTTTTTGGGGAGTTTTTCTCTGGTTTTTTGCAGGTGTGTATAATTACAGCCCCAGGATGTGATGAAACATTTAGTGATTTGCTGTAACTTCAGATGCCACAAGCGGTGTTAGCAGGTAGGTGCTGTGCACATCCTGGAAAATACGTGTCTCCAGCTGAAAATTCCAAGTCATCACTTCAGGATGTCAACCACAGAAAATACAGAATGCATAGACAATTGCACTTAAATTACGTGGGGGAACTCTGATGTTTTTAATTTTACCTTTGCAAGAGTACATGACAGGATTCTGAGCTAGAACCCATTGGTTTCTACATCTTTAGTTTCTAGCATGTGTAAATACATACAGACACACAGACACACACTTTTTCCATGAACAAGCCCTTGAGATGTGCCATGGGAGCATCAGTGTCCGTGCGCAGCCCTTTGGCTGGTGGCTGGACCCCAGGACCATGTTCATGGCAACATCTGAGTGCCTTGGAAGAAAAACATCAGTTGCCATGTGGCTTCTTCCTTCTTTGTGTCTTGTGACTGCACTGGTGCCTTGGTTATTGTAGCTTCCACCTCTGCCTCCTTTAGTGCTGGTGTTTGTGTAAGCCCATATGTTACCCATGCTATTTTTCTATTTATTCATTTATTTAGAAGCTTCAGTGTCAAAGGATTGTATTTGTGTTCCCTTGTGAAGGTGAGACTATGAAGCCAAGGCATTTGTCATCAAAGGGCACTCTGGAGCCTACAAAACACGGTGGTTTTCACACAAAGGCTTTATTGTCACCAGGTTGGTTTGCAGGAGGACTGAGAGCAGCCCAGCCAGGAGCTGCAGAGCCTCGCTGACACTCTCCAGCTTGTCCCTGGGATTTGTGGGACCCAGAAATAAAAACAGGAAATGTGCTGTGGCTTCACTGGCTGTAAATAGTGCCCGTCCCTAGGCTGTGTGACATCCCTCCCAGGCACAAACAGCAATCACAGCCCTGGCAGACACATTATATCCCTGCCTGCTGCCCTCATCCTCCCTCTGCAGCCTCACCGTCAGTCCTGACACCTCCTAACACTGTCCTTGGCACTGGTGGCAGGGCGGCACTGGCGGCACTGGTGGCACTGGTGGCAGGGTGGCACTGGTCGCACCCTCCTGGCTTGGTGTCTCAGCACATTTCATTTCCTTCCCTTGCACCTGCCAGGCCACAGAGAACGTGGCACCCTCCCCAGAGCCAGCTGCGTCACCTGTGTGTCCCCAGGGCCACCAGGGTGCCAGGCTGGCCCCGCAGCCGGGAGTGCCCAAGCCAGCAGGGACGCAGAGGCACCAGGCAAGCCCAGGGAGTGGCTCTCACCCCGGGCTTGGGGTTTGTGGGGTTCTGCCCTCCACAAACCTCCACGTGACCCCAAGCATCTCCATGCTCCATGGGAAAGCTGGATGTAATATCTGAATGGTGTTGGTTTCCTCCTTTAGCTGAAGCTGCTGTGTGGTAAAAATCCCAGTGATTATCAGGAGAATAATCCCCTTCCCTCTCATCAGCCAGAGGCCTGCCTGCCTTTCAAAGGAAAAAATTATGGAAGATTGTTTGAGCAAGGGAAGAAGGAAATTTCAAGGAAAGGAAAGGAAATTTCAAGGAAAGCAAAGGAAAGGAAATTTCAAGGAAAGGGAAGGAAATTTCAAGGAAAGGAAATTTCAAGGAAATTTCAAGGAAAGGAAATTTCAAGGAAAGGAAAGGAAAGGAAATTTCAAGGAAAGGAAATTTCAAGGAAAGAAAGGAAAGGAAATTTCAAGGAAAGGAAATTTCAAGGAAAGAAAGGAAAGGAAATTTCAAGGAAAGGAAAGGAAATTTCAAGGAAAGGAAATTTCAAGGAAAGGAAATTTCAAGGAAATTTCAAGGAAATTTCAAGGAAATTTCAAGGAAAGGAAAGGAAAGGAAAGGAAAGGAAAGGAAAGGAAAGGAAAGGAAAGGAAAGGAAAGGAAAGGAAAGGAAAGGAAAGGAAAGGAAAGGAAAGGAAAGGAAAGGAAAGGAAAGGAACAGGAGAAGGGGATGCTGGGGCTCATCTCTCTCTGACAGATCCCAGCTAGACCCTCATGTGCACTTCCCCCAAACCATCTGTGGATGCTCAGCCATTGGGAGACATCTTCTTGCCAGATTTGTGGGACTTCAGCATCGCTAATCTGGAGGGAGAGGGCTGGCAGGACAACCATTCCCTTCTGAGTGGGACAGGGAGGAGTTTGTGTTTCCTCACTCCCTGACAGTCGGGCACTGAGGGGGCCCCGGGTGCCAGCCACAGCTCTGGCTGTGCCCTGGGGCTGGGGGCATGCAGGGGGGCACTGGCACCTCTCTGCACACACACACACAGAGCTGTGGCCCTGCTGAAGGGGCCCGGGTTACCAGCACAGCACAGGTTTAATTGCACTGCAGAGCTCGTTACCACAGGAAGCAGGGGAGGCCAAGAAGGAAGAGTTTAGAACAGGATCAGCCATTCACAGGGACAATAAGAATATCCAGAGATTTCATCACTCATGCCGATAAAGATTTTGGAAAGGATGCACAACTCTTCACCTCGGGGTTTAAGCCAAGTGGAAGAGGCTGAGGGCCTTGGTCTGAGAGGAGGGGAGTTCAGGGGCAGATTACCTCACTGTCTGGCTATGGCTGTGGCCCTGTGCCTCCCCACACCACGGAGCTGTGCCAAGGCTTGGGACCCTGGGCTGCGCCAGGGCCATCTCCTGTCCCCTTGCCCAGCAGTGCCCTGGGACAGGTGATGCTTGTCTGTCCATAGCAGGGAGGGAGGGATGGGGGAGCTCTCCCAGCTCCATGGAACAAACCCTAGGAGGGCCCTGTCCATGCCTGTGCTCGGGCTGTCCCTGCCAGCCCCCAGTGAGCGCTGGTGGCACTTGGGGGGAGCCTGGAGCTGCCCTGGTCCCTGGAGCCAGGGATCCTGGCGGGGCCGCCGAGGGGGGCAGTTACACTTTAACCCAGCCAGCCCACAGAACCTGCTGCTGGGAGTGCCTGTCTAATGATTAAAGGGCTAAATGAGGAGACCTGAACTCCCTGTGCTCTCCCCAGCCTTGCTACCAGCACTCATGGAGACAGGCAAGCCAGGGCTTCACCTCACAGCAGCCAAGCCAGCCTGGTCACTGCTGGGTCCTTCAAACCCCAGAGTCTTCACAAGGGCTTCTTACTCATCTCTTGGTTTTCTAAACCCAGTGAATGGCTTGGCTCACCCCTTTGCACCAGGACTGTGGAGGAAGAGCAAGGAGGAGAGCTGCAGTGGGAGAGCCATTCCCTGGCCTGCTCTCCACCCCATGGACCTCGGCATTCAGGAATGCAGCTCCAGACACTGAACCCCTTGATCTGCATGTTGGAGGACCAGGGAGGCCAGGGGCAAACTGGACAGAGGGTAAAGTGTAGCCACTGGATGTGGAGAGGTAGCCTGGCTCTGGCAGGGCTGCACAGGTCAGCCAGCATTGCAGGCTGTCTGTCTTCATCTGACCTCTGGAGCAGCCCCCAGCCAGCAGGACCATCCAGATGGGGACATCAATCCCAGGGACCCTACCAGTGCATCACTCAGGTGAGGAAAGGTGTTTGCACATCACACACTTGCTGCATTCCCTCTGTGTCCTGTGCTGGCAGAAGGGAATACTTGGAGATGTCCAGGAGCTTCTGCCTATGCCACAGGATGACCAGTGACCAGCCCCAGCCTGGCTTCTCTCTTTTCTCAGCAGGGTGTCCCTGAGTCCAGGATGGATTTTTCTTGGTGATGTCAAGCCAGATGAATCCTGGTTTAATTGACCGTGAGTGAAGCCATGCTTTGATGGTTAATGTTATACTTGGGGCTGGGAAAACTACTGCAAAATCATAGCAATTAGAGCTGGAAATTATTCAAGTCATCTAATTCATTTCCTCTCCCCCCCTTGCTGTCTCTCCCTGGTCCAGGAGCAGCGAGGTTCCCAACAATACCTCTCCCATCCCCTGCACTGTCGGCTCCTGGAGCTCTGACTCAAGGAGTGCAGCATCCACGTGTCCCTGGGGAGACAATTCCATCATCTGAAAGACGTCAACATTGGAAAATGTTTCAGATGTTTAGCCTATATTTCCTTTTGTGGAGTGCCACAGATGCTCAGGTCGTGAGCTCTGCGCCCCAAGGAAAACTGGCTGCTTCCCACGAGGACAGCGCCTGGAATGAGGTGCTGCTTTCCTCTGGGGTTTGCAAGGGCAGGTAGGGAATGTGGGGCTGGGTCAATGAAGGTTTTCACACCTGCAAGGCAGGTCAGATCAGGTAGCTTGTCTGGAACGAGCTCTCCTTTGGCAGGAGCTCAAGATTTTATTTTTTTTTCCATTTCCAGATTTTTATTCTGCGAATTCCACCTTGACTCATAACAATCTGCTGGAAACGTGTCCACTTCCTCACAAATCCACTTCCTTAGACTTGCTTCTACTGCTGGTAGTAATCCCACTGCAGGCATTGCCCCCACCAGGGGCAAGTGGCAAAGGACAAAACACCACAATATTCACTGTGCTTCTTTCATGTCAATGAAAGAAGCACAGTGAATATTCCTTCTCCTTGAAAGCTGTCCCAGGATAGGCATCATCTGTGCCTCAGCTCTACCCTGGATGCAGGATTGGCTGACCAGGGGGAAGATGACTTTGCAGGGATGGAAGAAACTTCTCAAGAGATGAGAGGTTATGGACACCACAGACTGGGCTACAGCTGCTTTAAGAGAAGTTGTAGCCCCATGACTGAGTTTCTAGTGATAAGGTCTCCTGCTTTTCCATATATTCTGCAGGGTCCTGCCCTTAACTGAGAGGGATTTATATCCCTTAATACATTTTAAATTGCTCTTCTCCTCTGCAGAGTGAGCTTAGGATTTCCACATCTCAAATAGTTGGAGCACTTCCCCACCCTCTTCCTGCTCACAGGTAGCAGAGACCAGGAGGGGACAGACATGAGATGTAGCAGAAGAGAAGGAGGAGCATGAGGACAATTGGAGCCATAGGAATGCTGCAGTGAGGTGAAGAGAAATAAAACAGCTTTCCAGGGGGCTGAGCTGCATAGGTTAAGCTGCTTTTTGCAAGCTTTTTTTGGTGGAGGATAAAGCAATCCTGTGGGGGAGACTAGGATAAAAGAAGGAAGAAAACAAAGACAATTCAGCAGAGAGGGCACAGTAATGTAAAGGTGCTCTCCTGCCATCACCCACCCACACCAGCTCCGTAACCAACTCATTCTGTGGGGTTCTTGTCCTCAGCAGAGGCAGCACTGCCAAGGTGAGACACAGACCTCTGAGATGGGCCATGCCCCTCGTTCCTGCTGGTTCCTCATTTCTCAGGACACTTCACCTCTTCTCAAGCCCTCCAAGTGGTCAGCTAGGAAATCACTCCCACACAGTTTGGGGATGCACACCCCAGCTGTCCCTCCTGCCCCTCCTGGCACCCAGCACACGCTGACACACATGTATCTGTCCCCAGTGGCCCTTCTCATCCCACCACAGCAGGATGGATTAAAGCTGCAGGAATTCCCATCTTCCTCATGGACTGTGCTGAGGCCAGAATGGTATTTCAATAACCTGGTCTCTTTTTGGAGTGATCCACATGGCCATAGCTGAAGGTTTTAAGGAACACATGTATCCAGTGCTGCCCAACCACCTCTGCTGGTGCTCCAGTGTTTCTGCCTTCCCTGTCTGCTCCCTCCCGAGGTGTAAGCAGAGCCAGCCCCAAGAGGATTCTGGTGAGGATGGACCCTGCCTCTCCTCTGTGCAGCCTCAATGTGCAAGTTGAAATTTGACAGACAAGCAGGGAACAGCAGCCCATGTGGTAAACAGGCTTTACCTCTGAGCAAAAAAAGCTGGCACCTCAAAGTTCCTGCAGCCAGCTGCAATTTCAAGACTTCCTTTGCCCTCTAATTAGTTGGCATTTGCTGTACCAACTATTATCTTTCTAGCTAGACAGCGCTGGGGACAATGGCTCCTTATTTCCTGCCACAAACACTGGGTTACTATTTACCTCTAGCTGTACCTCCTCTATCTCCCATTCCCATTAAAAGAAAGTATCACTAATGACTGCAGTGATGGGAAACACTGGTGCAGTTGGTCATAAATTAAGACAGTTGGAGCCTTCAATTACTTGTAGTGTGCAGCCTGTACTCAGACACTTACCTGCTCCTCTAAAAATGCTCATGTATTTCCACCCTGAGCCCAAATGGATGCTCAGAGCTGCTTGAAACAAGATGCTCATGTCCGTGTGTGTCTCAAGCTGCATTTTGTCCCAAGCCAGTACAAATTTGAGGAATTCCGGGGGGCCAAATGCCTCCCTGATGTAATTCCAATTGGATCCTTACATGTGTGAGTCTGTGTACGTGTAGGAGCAGCAAGGTACTCCTTGCACTGCGTTATGAGGCTCTGCAGCTCCTGCTGTGTGGGGACTTTGGATGCCTGACGCTGTGGGGCCCAGAGATGGGGACCTGGACACAACAAGTGTAACTCCTGGCTGCTGCAGAGCTGCCACCAAGCTCGGAGACCAGGCGTGCAAATCCTGTCTCCGTGCACGGAGCTGCCCAGCAGTCCCGGGGGTAGGCACCGCTCGCAGCTACACCAACATAAATTCACAGTGATCCTGCTAATGCCTCTGCAGCTACTCCTGCTTCTGCCAGGAAAAGTGAGAACGGGATCTGGCTGCGAATCTGTGAAGTTTTATGGGAAGGAGGGTGGGGGACAGCCCCCAGTGTGATTCCTGGTGTTGCACGCAAGGGATAGATGTGCCTGTTGAGTGCCAGCCCCATCGAAAGCTTCATGCTCTGTATCCTCTGCCAAACTTTGCCAGTCAATTTCAACAGCATCCCCGAGCCGGGCTCTGCCTCATTCGCACCTTCACTGCAACCCAGCCGCCCACCCGCACTGGGAGGCAGATGCCAGAACTCCCTGCTGAGATGAAGCAGTGGGTCACCAGGTCAGCAGCCCTGCGCTGGCGGGGCCAGGAACCCGCTGCCCGCACCGGCGGGGTTTTGGCTCCCAGCACGTTCGTGTCCCGGGCCGGGAGCCCCATGAGCGGGGTGCCCGTGAGCCCCACAGCGAGAAGCGGCGGGCACGGAGCCCGGCAGCCAGGGAGGGAGCCCGGCAGGATGCGCTGGGAGCGAGCGGCACCCGAGTGTCCCTGCGGGGGCTGCCGGGGGAAGGAGCCAGCCCGGTGGCCTCCAGCGCTCGGCCCCGCCGCGTTCCGTCCCCGCCGCGTTCCGTCCCCGCCGCTGCCCCGCTCCCCAGCACGGCCCCCCGACGGCGGCGGCCCCGCAGCTCGGCCCCCGCCCGCTCCGGCCGGGGAAGCCGCCCGGGCCCCCCAGCGAGCCCCATCCCGCTGGCGGCGGCGGCGGTGCCCGCGGCGGGGCGGGCGCAGGGCGCGGGGGGCGGTGCGGGGCGGGGGGAGGCGGGGCGGAGGCGGCCGGAGCCCCCGGGATCCGCCGGCACCTCCCGGGCCCGGCACTCGCCGCTGCCGCCAACTTCGGCCGGGAGTCGCGCTCGGTGCCGCCGCTGCCGGAGCCCAGCGCCGCCGCGGGCACGGCGAGGGCAGCGCCCGCAGCGTCCCCCCGCTCCCCTCACGCAGCCGGCGGGGGGCTCGGCCCGGCGCGGCGACGGGGCGGCGGCCCCCGGGGCAGGTGCGTCCCCTCGCGGTCTCCGGCCGCCGCGACGCCGCCGAGCGGGACGCGGAGCCCCGTGCCCGCCGCGGGCGCCCGCTCACCTGCCGCTGCCGCCGGCGGCGCCCGGGAGATGCAGGTAGGAGGCGGCCCCGGCCCGGCGACAGGAGGGCGGCGGCGGGAGGAGGAGGAGGCCGGGGGCCGGGAGGGGTTCGGCCGCGCCGGGCGCCGCGGACCCCCGGGCTCGGCTCGTCCCGGGGCCGGGCGCCTCCCTGCGCGGCCCCCGAAGGGGCGGGAGGCGGCGCGGGCGGTACCGGGGGTTCGCCGCTTCCCCAGCCCGGGAGACGTGTCCGCGCTTTGCCGCCGACCCCGGGAGGCGCCCCCGGCCCGCGGCGGAGCGGGGGCTGCGGGGATCGGGCTGCCCGGAGCGGAGCCCCCGCGGCGCCGGCCCCTACCGCGGGCTGGGACCGTCGGGCCGAGCCGCCACCGGCAGCAGCCCCCGGGCCAGCGGAGGGGCCAGCGGAGCGCGGGGCTGGGGCCGATTGGGGGTGGCCTTGGTGGTGTTAGTGCGGTGGGAGAGACCCGCGGTGTCGTGAGGGGCGCTGCCGGGGTGTGAGGGGCGACCCCGGTGTGAGGGCCAGCCCCGGTGTGAGGGATAGTGCTGGGGCTCGAGGGATGCTCCTGCGGGGTGGCAGACGCTGAGCTGGTGAAACAGACGTTCCTCAGGCATGACAGACATGAGTTCACAAAACAGATGTTACTCCAATGAGATGAGTAGTGTGAGCACAGGGATTTTACTGTTTTACTGTCAGAGGAGGATCCTTTCCCTGGGTATGAGCACAGCAGCTTTCCTGTGAGTGCTCACAGTGTCCTTCTCACCCGTGTGCTGTGGTGTGGCTGCATGTGCTAACAGGAGCCATGGCATCTGTGCTCTTGGAAGCACAGAGAAGTGAAAGTGTGCCCGGTTTCACAGGACCAGGGCATCAGCATCCCAGTTACGTCTGTGACAGCCACGCTCTTTTGTGAAACTTGGTTTTTCTTCTGGGAATTGTGGTGTAATGCTTCCCTTAGTGGTGTGGGTAAAACAACTTCCCCGAACATATTTTTGTGTGCTTTGATGCACTTTATTGCTCTGTTTTTGATAGTTTTCCTCTGCCATCAGTGAGTGTCCCTCTCTCTATCCAACTTTCACCTATCTCTTAATGCATTCCTGGCTGCCCTACAGTGCATCATCATCATCATCATCACTCTTGCCCTGCTGCCTGCACCCACATACTCACCTGTTCACCTTTGGGGTCGGGGTTTTTTGTGACAGAGCTTTTCCTTACACATGTACTGACACTTAAGCTCTTCAATTTCTTCTCCCAAAATCTTGGGTGCCTGTGCGTGGTGTTCCTTGTGTGCCCCTGCACAATTCCACTGCAGTCTGCTCTGCTCCACTCCCCTGCACATCAGGACTGTGTGCATCAGTGCTTGCTTACCTGCCTAGGTGTTGGGGGCTCTTTCTTGGTGCCCTTTTTGAGAGCTTCTGTGCCCACACAGCATCGGGCACACACAAGGTCTGTCTCCTTTACACTCACCTTTGTCCATCTGTCCCTTTGGAGCCTGCCTGGTGCATGCACATCTCCAGAGTGTCCCCAGCTTTCCCCACACCACACCAGTGCTCAGGTGTGAGCCTGTCATGGCACTTCCTTCCCACATTTGCTGCTGGGCATCGACACATGAGTTGAAGGGACCACTTTTTCTGATGGTGGCACTTTCACCTGCAGGTGCCTGTCTTCTGCCAGGTGCAGTTGTACATGGAGACCCAAGCTAGGAAGAAGAACCACGCTCTTCTTCCCAAAAGAGAAAGAGGTGGGCTTTCTCAAGGTTGGCAAGAGAGAGACAGACTCCTCTTAAGCCTGTGCATGGACACCTGGGTTTAGCCAGGGGAAAGGTTGGGCTCTGCAAGAATTCAGGTGGAGTGTTTTTCACCCCAAACATCCAGGGAATGGGATGAGTTGCCACGTGTGCAGAGAAGCTAGCCCAACTACTTGGGGTTTTTATCCTTCTTTAAAGAAAACAGCTGAGTCTGTGAGGAGAGAAGCATGAGGATGAGCTGCCAGTGTGAGCTGGGGAAGTGAGCTGGCCCCATCCCAGCCTTGGGTTTCCCATGCTCACATCTCCGTGGCTCATTCATTTCTGTGCCCAGGAGTGTCTGCAGCAGATCCCTTCCCTTTGGAAAGGAGTTCCTCCCAGGCTCCTGCAGTGTTGGCACACCTCTCCTCTCAGGAGCTGTCAGCAGCCCCTGTGTCCTTTCCCTTGTCTCTGGTGCATGGACATTGAAAATGTCCTTCCACGTGTGACTGATCTCAGTTCAGGAAAGCTGAAACTGAAGTTGTGGCTGCAGGCTCCCAGCCCTGAGAAATCTTCTTTCTCAGCCCTTTCCCTCCCAGTCTGCCAGAGTTCATTACATCAGTTGAAAGAAAATAGAAATTTGGAAAGAGCTGGGTCTAGAAAGTCAGGGGTCCTGTGTTTTAAAGAAAAATTAGCGTTCTTGTATAGCAAAGTCTCCAGGAGCTTGTTCTTTTAGGAAGAGATCAAATACTGTGAAATTTAAGGTTACCTTTAAGCTATTTGTCCCTTTCTCTAGCCCAGTAGGCCCCTTTGTTTCTGGACTGCTTCACATCTTGAGCCTTTTGTCCTGAAGTTGTTGGGTTTGGGTTTCAAGGCACACAGGGAAATAGCTCTTTTCTGAAAACTGCACAATTGCTCATTTAAATGAATATAAATTGTTTCTATTCATAAGATTTTTTTTTTTTTTTCTAGCAGCTGATCAAAGTTCGAGTGAAAAACCATTTCATCATTTCCAAATAAATTGGACACACATGCACACACACACACACACACACTGAGCATTTCAGAGAGACTTTTAAACACAGTACTTGTAAAATCAGAATATGGACAGCCAAGGCATGCTATGTAAGACAGGCAAGTCTGTGATTTGATCCCACTTTTGCATAGGAAGGGATCTTCACTTCCTGGGAGAAGGCACACAGACTTTATTAAAACTGAAGGCAGCGCAGAGAGAGCTCAGGGGAATTTCTCCCAGACTACAAAAAATCCTTTTCTAATGGGAGATGTAAGGAATGAGGACCTGTGTAGCATTTGAGAACAAACATTAAGATGTGGCATGGTGGGATACCTGACTGCTTTCAGCAGCTCTGAAAGGAGCTGGTGCTTGGAGAGCTTTCCAATTCAAGAGGACTTAAGGCATGTGGTTGGGCATTTAGGATCTGTTAGAACCAGGCAGTGTTTTAACAGCAGGGTGATCAACCTTCAGAACAAACCAAAGGCAGCATTTGCTCCTCCACCTCCTAAAATCTTCCAGTGGAGAGGGGGTGTCTCTGTGGAAGGGACATTCCACCAAAGTGCAAGTTCTTGGGCTCAAGAGACAACTGGCTGCGACCATATGGGCAGAATTACAGAGCCTGTGATCCACCACCCCCTTCCAGGCTTTGGTTTAGGACTTGGTGGAGCTCAGGCAGGTCTTGCCCTGCCCTGTGAGAGGTGGGGCTGGGGGTCCCTGGGGCTGATGCTCACTCCTGGCACAGCAGCTCCCCAGCGTGGGCATGCTCTCCCTGCCTTGGAACTGCAGGCTGCTGGCAGCCCTCTGCAGTGCCTGTGGTGTGTGTGCCTGAGGGGATCCTTCCCTTCCATTGGAGCTGTGAGACAGGCTGGGATGCCTGTGGGGATCCTTCCCTTTCCCTTGGAGCTGTGAGACAGGCTGGGATGCCTCTGGGGATCCTTCCCTTCCCCTTGGAGCTGTGAAACAGGCTGGGATGCCTGTGGGGATCCTTCCCTTCCCCTGGGAGCTGTGAAACAGGCTGGGATGCCTGTGGGGATCCTTCCCTTCCCCTGGGAGCTGTGCAACAGGCTGGGATGCCTGAGGGGATCCTTCCCATGTCCTTGGAGCTGTGAAACAGCCTGGGATGCCTGTGGGGATCCTTCCCTTCCCCTGGGAGCTGTGAGACAGGCTGGGATGCCTGAGGGGATCCTTCCCATGTCCTTGGAGCTGTGAAACAGCCTGGGATGCCTGAGGGGATCCTTCCCTTCCATTGGAGCTGTGAGACAGGCTGGGATGCCTGTGGGGATCCTTCCCTTCCCCTGGGAGCTGTGAGACAGGCTGGGATGCCTCTGGGGATCCTTCCCTTCCCCTTGGAGCTGTGAAACAGGCTGGGATGCCTGTGGGGATCCTTCCCTTTCCCTTGGAGCTGTGCAACAGGCTGGGATGCCTGTGGGGATCCTTCCCTTTCCCTTGGAGCTGTGAGACAGGCTGGGATGCCTGTGGGGATCCTTCCCTTCCCCTGGGAGCTGTGAGACAGGCTGGGATGCCTGAGGGGATCCTTCCCTTCCCCTTGGAGCTATGAGACAGGCTGGGATGCCTGTGGGGATCCTTCCCTTCCCCTTGGAGCTGTGCAACAGGCTGGGATGCCTGAGGGGATCCTTCCCATGTCCTTGGAGCTGTGAAACAGCCTGGGATGCCTGTGGGGATCCTTCCCTTCCCCTGGGAGCTGTGAGACAGGCTGGGATGCCTGTGGGGATCCTTCCCTTCCATTGGAGCTGTGAGACAGGCTGGGATGCCTGTGGGGATCCTTCCCTTCCCCTGGGAGCTGTGAAACAGGCTGGGAGCTCTCAGGGCTGCAGGCAGGGCAGGGCAGAGCAGGGAGTGCTGTGTGTCCCCTCCACAGAGTCTGGATAACTTGAGCTCTAGAGGCTTGCCGAGTTTGCAAGACTAACTCCTTGGTTTTGGTTCTTTTACTCTTTTTTCCCTCTGAAAGGGAGCTCAGAAAGGCTCTGACACAAAATGGCCACAGCCATACTGCTGGTTGGGTTTCCCCTGGCACGTTTCCTTTGCAAGGTCCCTTTGGACCCTGCACACTCAGGATTTGCACCTTTCCTTGTGCTGCAGTGTCCTCCATGCTTCTCTCAGCAGCTTTCCTGCTGGCTGGGGATGCTGCCAGGCAGGAAGATGCTTGGAGCAAATGCTGGGGTAAAGATGCCCCACAGAGCTCTGTGCTCCCAACCCATGGCCCCAACAGCCCCACTCCGAGGTGCCTCAGCCCCCGAGCAGTTCTTTGAAGGGCTGTCCCCGGGGGCTCCAGTGGCAAACATGAGGCTTGTGTGAACCCCATCTCTTCCCCTCGGAATGTTTACCTGTCTAAATTTAACTGCCCAGCCAGCCCCATCCCTCCCAAGCCGACCTGTTCTCTTGTGGCTGGGCTGTGGCTCTGGCTGCTGCTGCCGCGTTTCCTGGCTGCCTTGGCCCCGTGGTTTGCTGCTTGCTCCCTCTTCTCGCTGCGTGCTGGCTCTTTCAAGCTCCTGGGCAAGCCAGTTCTCCCTCTCCTAGGTTTTATTTTTAAATCTGGTTGCACAGCCCTCAGGACTGGAGGGTCCCTTGTCCTCTCATCTCGGAGTGTTTATTCTGCAGCGGGCTTCAGGAAATCTCTCCTTGTCCCACTGTAGCCCACAGTTTTCCTCCCTGGCTGTGGTTGCTCCCAGAGAGACCAGGCATGCTGAGTTGCTCCCTGGCCAGCTCTAAAGGGACAGTGCCTCTTTCTGCTCCCATAGGGATCCAGTAGGTGCTTCCCTGCAAAGGCATCTTCCTTATTTCACTTTGTTGAGCTGAGCTTCCCCAAGCTGGCTTTTGGTTTGTTTGAGAAGTGAGTGATGTGCCCCTCATCTTCAGAAAAGCTGGAGAGAGGGTCAAGCAGAGGAAAGGAATGCTCCTCTTTCTGTCAGGCTGGGTAGAATTTGCTTTCTTTAGGATTTCAGAGTTTGGGACAGTAAATACGACCCAACCTTCTCCATCTAAATAAAACCATCAGGATGAAACCTTTCGTGTCCTGCATAACCCTGCAGGAGACCCCTGACTGCTCTCCCTTTCCAGGCATGCCTGCAGCTAATGCTGTGGTGTGCCACATGAGAGGGGTGGTTTGAGCCCTGGCCTCCTCTGCCCCTCTTTGAGCTAACCCGGTGGCCTGGGGTTTAATGCTCACACATTCAGAGCAAAGGTAATGCAGGCCAGGGCTGTCATGACTGCTGATGTGGGGTATCCAGCTCCAAATGCTGTCAAAGGTCCCGTTTTTCCCTGAGGTTCAGCTATTTCAGATACTTGGGCATTCTTGAGTAGTCTGGCCTTGATTATTCAGAGTGACTAGTTCATTTTGCAAAGCTTCATCTCAGCCTCTGGAGCAAAACAGAATGAGATGAATTAATGCAGAATGCACCACTCAGATGAGTGAATTTTCCTGGGAATGGGTCTGTGGCCGGAGAGCTCATGGCACTGTTGCGTGCAGGGATGGGTAAAGAGCTCCTGGTTTTGATTAATTTATGGTTTTAAGTAGCAGCTCGTGGGAAAGGCTCAAAGGGTTTGATAGTTTTTGTCTTAGGGGAAGAAAAGCAGAGCAGCATTTTGTCTTTGTATAGAGAGAGATTTGTGAACACACATTGAAGGATTTGAGGGAAAATATGTTTTCTGTCAGCTCTCCCATCTCGATTGGAGGTGAGGGAGCCTGAAGTGATTGGGTGGAACATGTGTTTTGGATTTGTTTTTGTCCATCATTAAGGACACAAGGTTAACAAAAGTCACAGGAATACTAATATTTCAGTGGTCTCTCTAAATTTCTCTTTCTTTTCCAGTTCTGTATTTAGCTTTTTGGCTGGTTTGCTGCCATTGTTTAACTGAGTCCTGAAGCATTGTAGCACCTCTGTTATGGACAAGTTGGAGCTGTAAAGCAAATTAAATGAGAATCTCCCTTGCCTAGCTGGAAAACCTTTCTGAGCTTTGTTATGTATCACAGAGTGTCGAGAGAGACATATGAGCCCAAGCATGTCTTCATTAATGGAACATTTTTCAGAAAAAATAATTTTGTGACTGTCAGGTTCATTACTCCCTGAGGTGTTCCTGAGCACTTCGAAATTGTCTCCAATCATAAAAAATTGATACTGTACAAAGGCAAATTGAGTTCCTTTTTTTTCCCTCCTCTGTTTTTACAGCTCAAGCAATTCTACAGGTTCCTTTATTATATTCTGTGGCTCAGATTTGTTAATAATTACTGTAAATACTGGTTCTGGCAGCACGTCAGGGTTTTGTATAGTAAATATTTTGCCATTATCATTTCTGTGTCACAGCTGGGAAGGTTTGTAGTGTCCTGTCAATTTTCCTGTCACTGTCAATTTTGCCCAGTTTTGCATCTCTGAAAACTGACTGAAGCTTTACAGTCTTACACTGAGATTATGCAGATATTTATGGGATAGCCCGATCATTCTTTACACTGCAGTGGACGTTTCTGGTTTTAGACCAAAATGTCAGCTCTTGCTCCCATGTGTGGTGTGCACAAACCAGGTTTCACAGCAACGTGTGCAGCCTTGTGGGTGGCTGCAGCTGTTACTCCACCTGTGGAGTGGGGTACAGGTAGAGTGGGGTGAGTGCTCCTGTGAATTATGACCAATTGCCTGTCCTGGTTTCTCTTCTGGTTTTTTTAACTATTCCCCATTTCCACCTATTCTTAACTAGCTGTTTGGGAGTTTTGCCAGTGTTCAAAATGAACTTCTCATAATTTTTTTATGAATGGCAAGGAGGTTTTTCAGCTGGGAAAGCTTGGTAAGTGCAGCACTGGCTTTGTTCAGTTTTTACTGAAGCTTCACAGGCTCTTTCAGCATCTCTGCTGTTTTCCAAGGAGCCTGCTGGAAGGCTCAAAAGCTCTCCTCCACAGCATGCTGAGAAGATGTAAGGCTCTGTATTTCTGCACAATAACAGCTGCACCCCAGTGGTATAAAACCCCACTGCAGGTGACAACCCAAACTTTTATCTACAAGACACGTAAAACTTCTTTATCTTCCAGGAAAATGGTGCCAATTAGGTCAGACTCGCACACCAGGAACAATTTTCTGTCTGAGTTTGGCTGCTTGTGTTAGACTGTGTCTGTGCCACAGCCTGTGAAAGAAGGGGAGCCACAGCATTTTCTGTGGGCACAGCTGTGACCATGGAGGCATCTTTGTCAGCACAGCTGACACTGGCGTGTTGGCAGGAGTGTGTCTATTTATTTTTTTTTCCCCATTTCTTGAACTAAAAAAAAATTTAGTGGGGTAACTTGAAAGTCTGGACCAGGCCCTGCTTAGAGCGGCCAGGTAATGCTTTCAAGTCAAGCATAAAACCAAGCTGGAAGCAATAGGAATAACAGTTAAGTTTAGACACAGTTAGTCTGTGCTACCTAAGCCTTACTTTACCTTATGGACAGGGCTGAGCTAGGAAATGTGTTTTAAATACATTAGAGAGAAAGTTCTGTCCATTTATTGCTGCTATTAAGAAAGTTCTGTCAGTTTGTTGCTGCTTTTGGTAAACCTGAGTGAGATGTGAGTTGGCAAACCTGGTGCTCCATGCAGTCCATCCCCAGCTGGTCAGATGGAAGCTGGCCACCACAGGATGCCTCAGAGCAGGCATGGAAAGCTTTGCTGGTTACCTCTACCAATTCCTGCAGCTCCCTGAGGCAACAGGGAATGTTATCTCTTACTTCCCAGCTGATAAAAGAGGTGGTGATCTTCACAAAGCTGAAAAACTTTGTCCACAGCCAGGATAGGGTTCAGTCCTGTGGAAATTGTGGCTCATTGACACCTTGGGACAAGTGTCAGAGGCTGCCTGGGATGGTCAGAGCTTCCTAAACTCAACACCCTTTCCCAAGTTGTAGAGTGACATCCAGAAATCCATCAGCTCGCAGGTGCTGGTCTGATGTTAAAAGCTCCAGAGTTGCTTGAACATAATCTGTTCTCCATTTGGTTTCAGGCAAATGCTGCTGGTTTGCTCAGTCACCAGTTGTGACTCCGCCTAAATACATTTTACTTTTCCCTTCAGCTGCTCTGTCCACATGTACAGAATCCTTTGGCTTTCAACACCAGCATCATCACATCAAATTCATCCCCTGGTCCTGTCACTCCTGCCTTGGCAAGGCTTTCCCTTGGCCTACCTCAGCATTGTGCTGGCTGGATCTGCCAGGCTGTCCTGATGAGTGGCAATCTGAGGCCTTGCATCTGTGACTAGTCCCTGTGAATTGTGCTGTGCCCTTGTCCCATGGGTGTGAAGCAGCAGGTGTTGGGGAAATGCTGCTTTCTGTCATTGTCCCTGCCTCCACAGCAGCCTTTGGATGGTGGGTCCTGCACAGAGGGTGCTCATAGTTACACATCTGCCTAAAGGTGTCTGCACAGAAATTTTGTGGGTTACTGAGGTTGGAGTTAGGGTTTTTGTATGTAGGGTTTGTTTCTGCAAAGGAATAATATCAAATAAATAATGAGATTTTAGAGATAGTTTAGTGCTTCCAGAGGCACACTTGCCTTTTCCTCTCCAAAGTGTTGCAAAGCCAGCCTTTGGAGAGAGATGTGTAATCTTGTGTGATGCTTTGGATGCACTTTCTGCATCCAGAAGTATCTGCAGACCCCACTCCTCCTCTGTGTGCAAAGTGAGTTTGTTTGTTACTCATCTGACACCTCGGACCATTTCCCTAAATTTTAACAGCTAATTACTCTGTAACAGTTCAGGTTCCTAAGAAACTCTGGGTGCCGGTGTGTTCCTGGACTTCTGTAAGCAATCTCCAGTGTGGATAACCTCAGTGCAGACATCTGTATGCCTGCAGCCAATGTCCAGTCCTCAGGCAGCACAACAAACAAACACAGAGCTGGTAAAATGAAAAAAAAGCTCCCAGAAGAAAACATGGTTTGATCTAAATTGAAATTTCCAGAAGAAAAACATGCTTTTCTGTAGTGATGTTTCAAAACCTAATGATTTCTGTTTCCAATTGACATTTAAATGTCATTTTATGTTGATATCCAGAACAAGAGTTTAAATTTCACGTCAACACCCAAAATTTCTCCTTTTGGATCAACCTTTCATTTTCACAGAATCACAGGATAGCAGGTTGGAAGGGACATAAAGGATCATCTGATCCAGCCCTTCTTGGCAAAAGCACAGTCTGAACAGGATGGCCCAGCACAGTGTCCAGCAAATCCTGGAGGTGTCCAATGTTGGGGAATCCATTTCCCTAGGCAGATTATTCCAAAGGCTGATGGTTTCCATTGTGTGAAATTTTCCATTTCTGTCCAGTTGGAATCTCCCCAGGAGTAACCCATCACCCTGTATCTTTTCCATGTGGCTCCTTGTAAGAAGGGAGTCTCCATTTTCTTTGTAGCCACTGTTTAAATACTAGAAGAATGGTGATAAGATCTCCCTTAAGCTTCTTTTCTCAAGGCCCTCTTCTCTCAGCCTTTTCCTCTCTGGCAGGCTTCCCATCCTTTTGCCATCTTTGTGGCCCTTCTCTGGACCCTCTCCAGCCTGTCCATGTCTTGTTTTGTTTTGTTTCTATCAATAATATCTTCCTTCCCACCCCTGCATTTTCAAATCAAGAGCATTTGGAATTGTTCATAGTATGAAACAGAGTAATGTTTTGACCTTTCATCCCTGTTTGGGATGCAGGCAAATGCTGAAATCCCAGCCCTTCTTGGGGAACTGAGATTCTGTGCTCTGACCAAATCCACAAAAGTGTATTTCCACTGGTTTTGCTGGCTGGCTACTTCAGTGCTTTGTCAGTGATGAGTTGTAATTCAGTGCAGATTGAACCCGTGGTGTATCCACATGGCTGGAGAGGCTGAGGGCAGTGAATCTTTCTTGCTCTGTGTTGTGCTTTCAAATTAATACCCAGATTTCTTTCCAAAGATAAATTTTCCTTCTGAACCAGCGTTTGGTAGTGCACAGCTGCCTGCTACATGTTCCATGCACAAATGAGGATCCTGGTGCTCTCCCAGTCTAGCTACAAGCTGTTATATGAAATCAGGGTGTTTTAAAATTTAAGACAGTTTCTGGTTCATCTATTGTTTGCAGTCCCACAGTTTGCCATATATCTTTCTCCTCAGAAGTTCCTTTTGCCCCTTCCCACCATTGTGGGGAGGTTTTTCCTGCTGGGCTCTGTGCACTGTGTCTCTGAAGCAGTTTTATGGTGTGCCCCAGAAGCAAGCTTTTGTCAGGCTGCCTCAAAGTGTCATCCAGAGAAAAGCCTCTGAAGCAAGAAATGTCCTTTTCTGTCTGGCTTTGAGGTGTTATCTCCCCTCTTCCCAGATGCAGTTGGCTCCATCTACATCCCTAAGCTGTTTTGTTTGGAGTGAGGAGAGCTCAGAAAATCAAGGGAGGCCACACACATAAACAACTATGTGTGAAATCAATTAATCTAAACGAGGGGGAGATTTGTTCTTGCAGGGGAAAAGCCTGGTTCCCTCAGAAACCTCTCCTGTGCATGGCAGGACTGTTACAAACCTTACATCACTGGAACAGTGATGAGCTAGGTGAGTATTTTAACCTTTTTGGCCAGTATTTAGAGGAACAGTGGTGTTTGAAGAGCTTACTGTGCTCTTTGTACTTTAACAAGTGATTTTCATTATGGATACAGTGGTAGTGTGCTAAAGCAGGAACTACTGAAGGGAACTGAATTTTGAATCTTAACTTCAAATATTTTTATTATAAATTTGGTTCCAGGCATTGCACTCACCCAGTCAGGGATAAGAAGCTATGCCTGTCATTCCTCTGTGTTTGGGTAATAGACATTGTCAGTGACACAAACACAACCTGTAGGATAGGAATGACTTGCAGGAGTTTTGAAAAACAATATTTCAACCTCTAATTAGAGACAAATCTTTTATTGTTTTTTTAAAAAAGTCTGATAAGGAAAAGAGGTTTCTTCAGCTCTCCTGCAGGAGGAGGGTTATTCACCTCTCAGCACATTGTGGTCTCTGCTGCAGGGTGCCCAGGGGTCAGTAACTACAATCATACCCCAGTCTCACTCTGCACATCTTTAAATAATTGGCTCCTCTCCTGGCTGTCTGGGGCAGCAGTAACATGAGCAAAAGCTGTGCTTGGCCTCTCTTGGCTGAGGGAAGGACATGGATCTAAGGCCTGAAGAGAGCACACTTTAGGGGAAAGGAGGGAAAGTCTAGGAGACAGCCACTCCACTCGGCCCCTTAAATCGTCACAGGAGAGGGTGAGGTAGTGCAAGGCTGAGAAATCAAAAGTCTCTGTGCTTGGAGTGTTACTCAGACATTAAAGTCTTATCATGGCCACAAATCTTCCCTGACTCCACCTTGCCTCCCTTTTGGGATGAGGAAGATGATAACAGAAGTGGGTTTGTGTTTTGCACTGAGGGCTCCTTAAGGAATCGCGCTCTGCTTGGGCCAGCTCGGAGCTGAAGGTTCGTCCTTTGGAGTGAGAGTTTCCCAGAGCCTTGAACTAAAGCCAGCCCGGTTAGGCAAAGCTGCAGTCAGGGGTCTTGACAGGATACTCCTGTTCACACAGCTTTGTTATGTTTTGCTGTGATTTCTTGATTCATTTCCAGCATGCAATGGATCGTCTTTCTGATTTGAGAAGTCTTTTATGCAAAGACTTCAGTGTGTAATTTCTCCAGCTGAGGCCAGGAGATTGCCCCACATGGAAGCCAGAAGATGCCCCATGTTCCTGTGTGGCAGAGAGCCCTTCTGGAGAAGGCAGACAGCCCTGTTGTAGCTTTCTGGCTGGAAACATCTCTGGTTCATCACCTTGTACAACCAGCTGGTGCCAAAACCCTGCCTGGTGGGTGCTTCTGAGCAGCTACTGCCTTCTGTCATTCTAATCACAATAATTTGGCTTGTTTTTATCTGATTTGATGGAGGCTGAGGAGGAGATCACTTCCCAGGGCCCTGAGGGCAGAAACTCAGCTTCCTAGAGCTACATTTTAATTTCTAACCCTCCCACAGCCCTGGGGTGATCCCCTGGAAAGATCTTGCAGGAGAGGTGTCTTCTGAAATACACCAAGACATTTGCAAGTTAGTTGTCTATACACTACTGAAATTCCTCTCCCCTGGGCACTTTTCTAGATCCAGTGTGCTCCTTCAGGCACCCAAGTATCACTGTTCAGGTGGCTGGTTTTCCTCATTTCAAATCCATGGAAGGAGATTTCATGTTCACATGGACTGATGCTTGTGTGATGTTTGCACCATTTTCTCTCACAAGGATAGATGCTGGTTTTGTCTGACTCTGGGATGGAAATGCAAAGAACACCCAACAACACAACTAAGTTGCACTGCTGATTTCCAGGACATAATTCCAACTGTTGGATTTGCTGCCTGACCTGAAAATAAAACTCCTCTTTTGAGGTTTCCTTGTTTTGAGGCTTTATTTGTTTTTTTATATTAAAACAAAGCAAGTGAACAAGAGCCGTGCTGCTGACTAGGAGAGGATGGTTTGCCTGGTTTGTTTCCCTGTGTCCTGCCTGGATTCTGCTCAGCCAGTTGTGCCCCGCACTGTGCCTTGGGAGGGGCATGCTGGGCTAAATATATCTGTGCTGCCTGTGAAATGCAGTATGGGGAGCTGCGTCACTTGGTGCAGTTTACTTGGAAACTAAGGTGGGAAGCCAGCTTTTATTTTCAGCCTTGGGTCAGATGCATTGGTCAGTCGTCTCACCCAGTTTGTCCTTGCGAGACAGACATACAACCTGCTCTCTAAATAAAAAGCCAAGCTCGTTGCAGTGACTCTGTCACATTGGGGCAACCATATTTTTCTTGCTCAGCAGCCAGATTTACAGTGTGAGAGGTTGCTCAGATAGATTACCTTGAAAGCAGCAATGAAAGTCATAGCTCGAATATCATGGCTTAATGAGCAGAGGAGCTGGTGTGGTGCTGTGGGCTCTAAATATATCAGAGCCCCAGTGCTGGCAGCACAGTGACAGCTGGAGACCTTGGGCTCTCACTGCTGGTGGAGCAGACGTGTATCCTTCCACAAAATGTGGGAGCAACAGATGCAGCTTGGTGACTAAAGAGGGCTTGGGTTTTGCAGTGTCTGGTTCTGCTTTTTGGCTTGTCTTCCCCTGCTGTTCCTGCTAGAGCAGTGGGAGTGATTTCAGGAGAAATGAAGATATTCTTGGGGTGTGCCAAGGGGTGGACACAGCCCACCTGAACTCGCTGTGGTCTCTGCCACATCTAAATAACAGCAGCAGGGCACTGTGACTGCAGTGATGACATAAATCTGCTGGGGCTCTGGGGAACATACTCAGGCAAACAAGTGGGTGGGAACCCCTGCTCTTTCTCCATGAGCTCTCCAGGGTCACCTGCCTGCACATCTGACATGCTGCAGTCACATCTCTGGCAGCTCAATATGTTTTTCAGTCTTCTCCCTTATGCCTAAGTGAGAGGAATACCAGTATTGCTGTATGATTGTCCTGCTGAAAAAGGAGGTGAGAAAACTCTTCAGTATAAGGTTTTACATTTATCTAGGAGGACAGTAACTATGGGAATTAATTTCTGTCTGTGTAGTGCCTAGCACATTGGGGCCCCTGAATATTGCTGCTGCACAAGCCACATGTTACAGACCAAAGCCACCCAGCTTTGCTGGCAGAGAGCTTGTGGCACACTGGGGTCCTGGTCTAAAGTGAGAGATCCAAAGGCTCTGGGACATGTACTTCATGCTAATGGCAATAAAGGCTTCCAGATTTAACGTGGAGGGTTCAGTTGTGAGGGCGAGGGCTGGGAGATGAGGTTTATGGGGTTAACCCAGCCTCTGTGACTTCTGTTAAGCCTGATTGGCTCCTTTCCTTAGTGGGCTTTACCTGGGCACTGATAGCTGTGAGCAGCTGAGAGTGCAAATGATTGCAATTGCCATTTAAACCCAGGTTTAAAGCCCAGGTGTAGTTTATCCTCTCTGGTACTCAGGAGTGTGAGAGAGCAGAGAAGTGCTCCTCTTTAGCTCTGTGTCTGGTCCTGCTTTTTGGCTGTCCATGGTTCAAAGGAAGGGGGTGAGTAATTGATCAATACTGGCAATATTGTAGAAGTTTGGTAGCTTTCAATCTCCTTGAGTTTCTTGTACTTTATTGCTTTGTGCCTTACAGTGTGTTCCAGCTGCTGTTTCAGATGCTGTGGGTGCAGACTTAATATTCATGGCTTTTAATATTCATAGCTTTTATTCAAACATTATGTGACAGTGGCAGTCTGCATGGTGTGTCAAAAAGATGCCTCTGTTAGGTGAAGAGGTGCTGCATGGCAGTGTGTGTCTCACTTCAGGTTATTAACTAAACCACCAAAGCATGCAATTAACCATTCAAAAATCAGCGTTGCTTCTGTGTGAAGTTTGCTTCTCTCCTACTTTCTCCTCAAGCCCATTTCCCTGTGGCTGTCATTGCTGTGGATCTGCTCCTGGCCAGGCATTTTGGCTGTCCCAGGTCAGTGGGCAGGCTGCAGCCCAAGTGGGTTTTGGAGAGCATCTGTGGCCTTGCCCTAAGTCTGGGGAAGGTGAAATTTGCTGAATCAGTCACTGTCCCTGCACACAGGGCAGGCTGTGTGAAACCCAGCGATAGTGCTGGGCTCATGAGGACAGTGCACGGTTTTTGCCCTTCAGCAGTGCTGTTGATGCTCAAGCTGGAGTTTCTGAGTTCCTCTGGGAATACTACAGGGATGTGGTGTGTATTTCAGTCTGTTAATGTCCTTAGATCCTGCCTGCAAAGGGCAGCTGATCTTGGGGTGCTGGGTTCCTGGTTCTCTCTGCAAGGCACTGTGAGGTGGTGGGCAGGAAAAACCTGCACCCTCCACTAGTTCTGCCCCTCGTTCCAAGTGAGAGCATAAAGCTCTGTCCTGGCAGCCCCTGCTGTCCCTTTGGCTTCCACGTGGACCTCTCATTTTGGTGTGTAAGAGAACATCAGATGGTTCAGGGCTGCAGGTTTGGGGAGCAATTGATTCAGCCATCCCAGCTGACCATGGTCTTCCCTGACCTCGGTGGGCATGGATTCAAGGGGATGGGGCAAGAACAGAAAAGCAGCTTTGAGTCTGGAAAAAAGCAGGGACAGAAAAGGAAATGAGTAGGGATGTGGTAACCCAGATGGGATATGGCACAAGAGAAGGAAGGTTTGGTCACCCACCCCAGTGTTGACACTGCTACCCTGGCGAGCCTGGCACAAAATCTCACATAACCAGTGGGCAGTGGTGTGTGTGGAAGAGATGGGGAAGGAGGGGATGTGGTGGCACAGAAAATTAACTAGACTCCTTTAAGTTTTTCTGTGCTTTTTCTCACCCTGCAGAAAACAAAGTGTGGCATAACTTTTTTTATTCTTCAGTCATTAATGAGCCATTGTTCCAGGGGGGAAAAAAAAAGTAGGGAGTATTATCATGGGAGAAATTATCTTTCTCATGGGATATAAAACTTTGTGGTGTGTAAATGGATCATCCTGGCACTGATGCTAATCCTGTCCAGGTCTGACTGTACAGTACTTAATGTAAAACACGTGATAATTCCTTCTGTAGTTTCAGTAGAAATCTCTCATTTCCTAAACAAGCGTGCTGTGTTCCTGTGCCCTGCCAAGCTGCTGCCCTGCCCGAGCAGCCTGCCTGCTCTGCTGGGTGGTTTGCAGCCCTTTGATGGCAGGCGCTATTTAATTATCAGTGGTGTTATGTTCCCAGAGCTCGCTACATGAAAGCAAAGCACCGGCAACCTGTAATTAATCTGAGCTAATGTGCCACTGTTTACACTCCAGCTCGGAAACCAGACAGATGTAAGAAGACACCCAGCCTTCATCTGGGATCCTCCCAGGTTATTTCTGAGCTATCTTGGGAGAGCTGTGCTGTGTCTGCCCTCCCCGCAAGTCCCTCAGAAATGAGTACCTTTAACTTTTCTCGGGAATGAGTGGGACACTTTGTTTCCTAGCAGGGAGCAGGGTTAATGCCTTCTTGCTGCCTTACCACGGCTGAGGCCGGCTGGCATGGGCTGGGGGCGCAGAACTGCTCCAGGAGTCCTGAGTTCTGCAGTGTGACAGGGTGAAACAAGCCCAGCTTCCTCCCTTTTTCCCTGGCTTTGGCTGAGGAGGAGCCTGCTGGCATTGGGGATATGTGGGATCTCCTTGGTGGAAAGGCAAGCAATTCTCTGGATCTTAAAAATAAAATATCATATATTCATTTCTGATCCACTCTACAAGCGATTCTCTGGGACTCCAGTCTTAAACATAAAATATCATGCGTTCATTTCTGATCACCCTACAGACAATTCTGTGGGACTCCAGTCTTAAAAACAAAATATCATGGATTCATTTCTGATCACCCTACAAGCGATTCTCTGGGACTCCAATCTTAAACATAAAATATCATGAGCTCATTTCTGATCATCCTGCTACAAATATTTAACAGAACAAGGTGATGAAAATGCCTGCAGGTGTGGAAAGAATGAAAGAGACTATGCATCCTTCATTAGGGTGAAGAGTAATAAAAAGCAACATGACAGAAGTATATAAATGTAGAAGTACAGAGAAGTAAACCAGGCATTCCTGTGTGTATACTTTTATGTAATGCAAGGTTTCCAATGAAATTGAAATTAAACATCTGACACACGTGAGGCTTATTTTTTTGTTACAGCACATAAATAATTGAGACTGAGAACATAGTAGAATGCAAAAAGGATTAGATACATGGATAAAAATCTTGCACAGTTTATTAATTTTATTCTAGCTCATTTAGAAGGTGTGTGGGGCTTCCTTCTCCTGGACAGTCTTCCAGCTGTAGCCATTTACAAGCTGTTCCTGGCCCTATAAACCTGCAATGCCTTCCTGGGAGACCCCTGACAGTGGACACTAGCTTAGAGGAGTCACTGCCTAAGCCTTGCATTCCAGAACATCTCTGCATTGAATGATTACTGGGATCAGAGGTGGCCACAACTTCCTAACCACCTGAAGGCTGAAATGTAGGGTATGAAGCTGCTGTTTTTTCCTCATGGACTGTAGATTGAAGGTGACAATTGCCCATCTTGTCTCACCTGTCTCAGTTGCTCTTTGCCAGTCATTCACTCCAGCGTTGTGGTGGACAGGTGACCTCTGCAGGCTGGAGCTGCAGGAGGAAATGTTACATCCTCAGAGCCTGTGCAGCCCCATCCTCTTGGGGAACAATGCATTTTAGGTGTTCTCCTAGGCATCATTTTCAGCAGAGTGTTTCATTCAGATTCAGTGAGTTTAAGCAGCTCAGTCCTGTGGGGAAGGCTGATGCTGAGTTTGACTTTTCTTGGTGGTGGGTGTCTCTGTGGGCTCTGATTGTTTTCAGTGGACACTGTGGTGCCCTCACACAGTACATGGCACATTGTATGCCAGGGCATCCCGGGGTACCTGGGACAGGCTCCCTGCTCCCACACCCCAGCACCTTGCTGGGTGATCACAGGTAGCCTCCCAGCATCTCTGGTCTGGAGGGGATCAAGAGTTGTAATATCCTGCAGATGGTGTTCAAAAGCAGATATCCCAAATAACTGGGTACTGCTGTACCTCTGCACTCCAGCTCTTGGGCAGCAGAGTCCCAGCTCTTGGTGGCTGTGGCAGAGAGGGCCAGGAGGAGCAGGCCCAAATTCTGTGCTCCAGGGAGCACATTTCTCTTGTGCCATTCAGGTGCTGAAGAGCTGGCACCCATGCAAGAGCACTGTGGGATGGGGCAGTGTCATTTTGGACTGGTTTTTTTCTGATCCCATGGATGCACAGAGTATCATCCTCAAGCATGGTCTGCTGTGCAGTTTCGTCCAGAGAGAATCGCATTTGCAAGCTCTAAGGCTGCTCAAAGTTGCAAACCACTTGCATGGATGGTGGAATTGCTTCAGAATTGGCTGCCTGTTTGACCCACAGTGCTGGTGTTCCCTTGGCTGTGTCTGTGCTGGCAGTGGCCAGGTCTGCTGTGAGTCCCTGTCACCTGTGTTGAGCTGAGCCCTTTGCCATGTAGGTGAGTGCAGATCCTTTGTGTGCTCTGTTCCAGCCTGTGAGTTTGGAACTGAGCTTATACCTAAACTGAACTGAAAGTGCATCTTGGTCAAAGCTTCCAAGACTGATCACATTTTTTACTTGCCCAAGCTGCAAGATACAGTGCTTGTAATTTGCTCCCATTGTGCTGAGAAGAGTCACAAACCTTTGGGGAACCCTTCAGTGAACCCTCAGCAAGCTTTGCCAAATCCCAGATCCAGGGTTTTCCCTCAGTGTTTTTCAGACTGTGTGTTGTAAATGTCACATGGCTCCAAAATGGAGTGCCCAGCACAAATGTAGAATGTGATCAGAGCCCTGGGATTAGGGAAGGAGAGGATGAATTTTTCTTTAGGTAATTATAGACAGTAGAGTTGCCTGTGGAAAAAACCTCCTGTTAATGCTCAGCACCTTTTGAGAATTTCCTGTAGAGTAGGCGTCGCTGCACTCCCTCACATCAAAGGGGGAAACACCTGTCTGGTCCTTAATCCAAGGCTCTCTTGGATTCAAGAAAGATCATAGGTCTTGATTATATCAAATCCAGAAACTTCATTTCTTTCTTTACAAATCTTCCTTATTTTCCCTAATGCCTTTTCTACTGGAAAAAGTCCCAGAATGTTTAATGAGGATACCTAATTAATAATGCTGTCTCACAAGATTCACCTTTATGGTGCTCTCTGACATTGGGTTTTCCACCAGTGTCTTTCAGTGCATTTTACAGAAGAGATTCTTTTCATGATCTCCCCTTTGCAGGTGGGGAAAACAAGGGAGAGGAAAAGGTGGGAGAGACCTGCTTAGGTCATGCAGCCAACCAAAGGTGGGATCAGCAATAAAATTCCAGATTCTTAGTTTTGGGCAGTTCTGGGGCTGTTCCTCCAAGCCTCAGATGGCATTTAGGGCTGGGTGAAACACAGCAGCCATTGAAGCAATCCGGGACAGAGCAGAAATGTAATTACACACACGGGCAGCAGTCACGTAGCCAAATGCCAGTGTTTGTGCCAAGCTTGGTGTTGGCTTCACCAGCCACCAGTGTGGTCAGGTACCCATTTATTTCCTCTGAGAGACAACAGGTCAGCTCCCTCGGAGTGGTGCTGGGGCAGCATTGACTCAGAGGAAGGAGCTGACTGCCTGAGTCACCCGTGTGGCTTCCTGGAGCACCCTGGTGTCCCTGGAAAACCCTGAAAACCCAGGGCTGCCATCCTGCTGAGGTCAGGTGAAAGCATGACTTGAAGTGGCCTGGCTGCAGTTACATGAAAAGAGATACTGAAAAAACCACATCTCACTCTAAGGGCTAGAAAGGTGATGGGGTTTTGTTTTGGGGTGGTCTTTTTTCAGTTTGGTTTTCTTTTGTGAGCTTCTTTATGCTTTTATATTGAAGTCTAGATTTTCCCCTTCCTTCCCCCCTCAAAAAAAAAAAAAAAAAAAAAAGAAAAAGAATCCTTCTTTAACTAATTTGGTAATAATAGTACAGTTTCAAAAGTACTTGTTTAGCTAGTGCTGACTATATGCTTACACAGCTACCTCTGGCCTGGGAAAGATAGAAACCACAATGGCTAAGTATAGAGGCCTCTAAAATATCTTCATGTATGCAGTGCCTGAGTACACAAACAGAACTGGTCTCTCTGCTGTCTACAGGAGCAATATTTTCCATAGGATTTGTATTGAGAGAGGTTTTCCCCCTGCATATTTATTAAAATAAAGATCCTTCAGAAATGCATCCATGTGCTGAATCCTATTCCATGACCACCTTCAGCCTGATATAAGAAATATAATCTGAGTAAGAGTAAGCACTTTTTCATTCTGTGCTGCAGCTGACTCTTGATTTGGGATGTTTTTTTAATTATTTTTCTTTGTTGCATTGGGTGGGATTTTTTCTTTTACTTTTAAAGAAAGTGGGGAACTTTTGCCAGGATTTCAGCTTTAGCTTTTGAGAGCAGCTCATGCATAAAGGTGAGGTGCTCCCATCCTTGAAGTGTGTAGGATCTGTGGACTGAGTGACCAGAGCTGTTTTAGGTGCATCTGTGTGCAGAGTGACACTTGCTGCTGGGATGAATTCCTCTCTGCAGCCTCTTTTCTGGACTCTGAATCTGTGCCCCTCTTGGAGCCTGACCCCAACTTCTCTGTGTGCCTCCTTTTAAGCCTTTTGACTTAATCTGCCTGCAGTTTTTGGGTGGTTGTGGGCAAAGCAGTTTTTCTGTTCCTGCTCTGTGAGTGTGATACCTCAAGCGTGTGCTGCCAGTTCCCAGCTGTGGGCTGGGTTTGCACTGACACCACATATTCCTGGTAAATGACAGATTCCTCTGGGCTGGGCTGGCTCCTCGCTCTGCACGTCGCTGTGTGTGACAGTGACGTTGTTCTGGTGCAAGCCAGGAGCTGGGAGGGGTGGCACACTGAGTGCATGCCCAAATTCTGTGCTCCAGGGAGCAGCACCTGGTGCATGAGACATGGAGATGTTGCATAGGTAGTCCTCAGGCACTTGGAGATTCTTCTGTTGTGATTATCTGCCCTGGCTCTGGATCCTCTGCTGGCACACCAGCGACCCTGGAAGCTCCCCAGCTTTTATAATAGGAATAACTTATCCTTCATTTCTGGAAACTGCAGCTTCTTTAAATGTTTGTAAATTTGCAGCTGAACATATAGACAGTGCTTTCAACACCAAGCCTCTGACAGAGCACAGCTCCAGAGCAGTAACTGCAGACATGTTTTGAAACCCTTCTGTCTGCAGGGCTTGTTCTTTAGGGAAGTGGCAGGGATGGGACAAAAATGAACGTGTGACAAGTTGTACCTTCATTATAATATGTACCTTAACAATACTATAATATTGAAACCTGAGAAATCTTTGTAACATCCCAGTGAGATAAAATCTCTTTACATTATCAGGATTCTTGTTTCAACTCTTGAGGGACACAAACACTCGTGAGGATAGTAATAGTTTCCTGACATGTTTATCATACATCTAGAAACCCACTTGTACAATGCAGCTTGGTAAGTGGGCTCTTCACAAGGCTGACTGAAGCACCTGAGGTGCATCTGCAGGGAAAGGAGTGTGAGGACTCAGGGAGAGGAGTATTCATCCAGGATGGAAGAGGCTGTCTGAAACAGAAAACTCCTCAACTTTTTTTCTGTTGCCAGTTGTGGAGAGCATTAAAAACACAGCTTAATCTGGAGAAAAAAATAAAATATTTGAGGTGGATAGGGAGAAAAAATATTAGAAGTAAACTAGAAGTGGTTGAGTAAGGTGGCTGCAGGCTATGTACTGCTAGGATAAACCTTTTTCAGAAATGATCCAAGTATGTGCAATCCTGCCCCTGTGCAGAATTTGGATGCTGATCTCTGGAAGTCCATGGTGTTTCAGTGATAATGATTTTCAAGGTTATTTGTGGACAGCAGATTTGTATAAGCAGAAGGACTTATGGCTCCAACAGCAAGGCTCACCAGTGGTGCTCGAGAAGAGCAGGCTGGAGGAAGATCTGTTTCCTTGGAGGTAGCAAAGGATGGCTCTTCTGTGGCACTGTGCACAATGCTCCATTTGTTTGGGTGAGAAGTTGGGGCTGGAGCTGCTCTTACACTTCCAGTGCCACTGGTGAATCACACAGTCACATCCTGTGCTGCTCCTTGCTGGTGGCTGTGCATTCCTTACCTTGGGATGCTGGATTTCACAAGCTCTCCTGGAGAGCAGACTCAGAGTATCTCAAAGCATATCAGCCTTAATGGGCAATTTTGAGCAGGATTGGCCATTTGTCTTTTTATCTTACTGTCTTTAAATCCTGCAAAAACAGTGTCCATGTGGGTGGAGATGATGAGGTAGAGAGGGATAAAAAAAAATTGATCCAAGAAAAAACCAAAGAAAGCCAAATGACATTTAGGCAGCATTCTTCAAAACTGCAAAATCAAAATCCCCAGTTTAGGCACCACCTAGCTCCTGGGGGCATCATAATTCCACAAATGCCTCATTTGACTTTTTCTCTGTGTTTGTCTAGGATTTTAAAATTATTTCGTTTTTAACACCCCTCGGGTGCTGAGTTTTTTACTTAAATGCCTGCCCCAAGTGCTTGAGTCTGACCACCATCCAGAAGGCAGGCATCCTGCCCCTCAGCCTGCCCAGGTGCTTTTAGAGCACACCCAGCACACCCAGCAGGCACAGTAAGATCAAAAAGCCCCAGTGGCAGCTGCCACTTAGTTTTGAACCATCTTGGGAAAGCTCAGGCATCACAGCCTGCTTCCCCTTTTTAGCCAGCTGCTGCTTTATGCCACCTGCTGAGAGGTCTTCAGCCATTGCTTCCTTCACATGTTTCATTTCTTGCTCCAAGTCTGGAATTACCATCCACACTGTGGTGTGGCTGATATGGGAGCAGTGAAGAGCAGCCCTTTTTCCTGTGGTTAGTTTGTACCTTCTCCACACGGGATGAGTTAGAAGTGAAGGGAGACAGGGATTGAAGCAGGTCTCCTGCTTCCTTAGGCTGCTGTTGGGAAGCAGGGAACACCGCTGCTCCCTCTGGCTATGGCTCACCTGCTCTTAAGCAAGCAGGAATGTGGCAATTTGATGGAAGAGGAGCTGATTTTGGGCCAGGTGTGAGTGCAGGCAGCTCCTGGGAGCTCTGAGCAAGGTACAGAGCCCCTTGGACAGGAGGGCCAGCAGTGCCTCTCTGTGGAAACCCAGGGCACTGGGAATATTTCTCTGTCTGCTCTGGGGTGCCCTGACCCCCAGCGCAGCACTGACTCTGACCCTCATCCATGGAGAAAGTTTCCTGGACTTGAAGATAGACTGGAATCCACAAAAGTGTAAAATAGATTATAGAGAGTAGTGTAGGTGATCACTTGGTGAGAAATTGAGGTTTTGGGATTTTTAGTGTGTTGTGGATGGGAGCAAGATGGAGGGCACAGGGTGTCATCCTGGGTTTCTTCTTCATGCTGCTTCTTCTTCATGGGTTTGGGTGGCATTTTGTAATTAGACAGGAAAGTCCACATTGCAGCTCTTTGGGATCAGTTATTGAGTTAAAAGGGAAAATAATCTAGGTGTCAGTTCTTGGATAGTTTAAACTAATTGGATAGTTTAGTCTTAAAAGACCTTGTATCAAGAGATTGTTGGCCATTTTGTGCCTTGCTGCAGAATTCACAGTAGTGAGACTGTTTTACTGATAAGAAATAATCAACACCTGAGTCCAAAACATGAATTATTATCTCAAGTGCCTTCAATCCAGACCCAGAGACACCAACAACTGGTACCTCCACACCTCTCCTCTGGCCTGCCTCTGCTCAGTGTGCTGACATTGTGTTGTTTTGGACCCTCAGTGGTGTAGGACTGTTCTCAGAGGCCACTAAAGCACCGAGGTCCCCGATGCCAGGACCCACCCTTGGAGCAGAGCCCTCAAAAGCTGGGTGTTACAGTGTGCACATCTTCCCTGCCAAGGCTTTTTTGGAGCCAGCTGCAAGTAACTTGTGTAAGACCTCCTACATAATGGCTTTGCAGAGCCAAAGCCCAGCCTGTCCAATGAACCTCATCCCTCCTGGCTCCTTGGTTTCTCACTGAGGCTCACGGGGCTGGAATAGTTTGCTTTTTCTCAAGCTTTTCTTTAAAAAAAAAAATAAACCTGAGAGTGTTGCTTCTGTGGAAAAGCACTTCTGTTCGTTGCATGGGGACTCATCTAACCTGGAGTCTGGGATCTGTCCTGTGAGACAGAGAGGAGGCAAGCTGCCCAGCCAAGCCCTGGTTTTGCTGGATCCAGCTGCGGTGGTTTAGGTTTCTGGCTGAGTCCATCTGAAAGCAGCACAGAGCAGAGCACAAAGAGAGGGAGGGTCGTAAGTGCCGCCATTCTCTCCTGATAATCCCTTAAAAAATAATTGCAGGCCTAAACCTCTGGCCTCCAGCAAATTTTCCACTCGATTAGAGGCTTTTGTGAAGCTGGGGAAAGGGACACGCAGACTTGCACATTGTGCCGCTGCCCGAAACTTCCAGCTGGGATTTTTTCCATCAAAAGGGGATTTTAGTAAAACCATTATAAGGGGCTTAGTCACAGAAAAGCAGTTGAGCTGAGACAGGGGTAGATTAGCTTTAACATGCTTGTTTTTGGCACTAGGGACAGGGTGGAAGTTACACCCGGCCGCTCACATGCAGCCTCCCCTGTCCTGCTGAGTCCCTGGCAGGTGTGGGTGGGAGATGACATTTCCCCATGTTCCCCCGATGTCCCCGTGGCATTTGAGCCCAGGGGAGGTGAGGGGAAGGCAGTGCAGCCCTGGTGCAGTGGGGTCTGGGTGTGGGGGCAGAAGTTGCTGTCACTTGCTTGGCCTTCAGTGTGGTCTGGGCAGGTCTGTGCTAATGGACAGGTGACCCTGGGGAAGGGACACCATGAGAGGAGACAGCATGGGCAGCCCTAGAGAGCCTGTGGTGCCTTTGATCCACATGGGTGGTCCCTGCTGAGGGACAGTCCTGGTGGAGATGTCCAGGGAGCAGCCACAGAGCAGTACCTGTGGTTGTGCTGGGACATTCCCTGCAGGGCTGTCAGCTCTGCTTTTGTTGGGGCAGACTGGCCACTGCCTGCAGTAAAAGCTGTGACCAGCATTTGGTTTCTCTGGGCTGAAGAGTTTGCACAGAGACAGAGACAGAGAGATGGCTTCTTGGAGGGGCTCCTGCTGCTGGGAGCTCTTGCACAGCCCACACTTGCACACCAGCACTTCCAGGCTGCTCAGTGAGTCTGGTGTGGAAGACAGGAAGATGTTTTTTGTCCTGACCCTCCCTCTCCAGGCCTACCTTAGGCTGGAAAACTCATTTCCATTTTTGCTGCTGCAAGAGGCAGAAACCAGCAGGACTGGAGATGGAAGGGGTGGACGCCAGGCACTGTTTGGTGACACATGGATCTGGGACATCACCTTAGTCAAGTTGTTTCCACTTCTCTTCCCCCATTAGTGCTGATTTTCCCTTTTTGATGTCTGTGTATGTAATGAGTCTGCAGAAGCTAATTATTGAAATTCTGTAAATTATAAGGTGCAGTTGCTTCTGAAAAAGACACCTTCACTGTACCTGGAGCAGCAGTGTGAGAGCTGGATAAGAAAGACTTTATAAATTTATGTGCCAAAAAGGACACACACATACAGCTCCAGATACATTTATCACTGCAGAGGTATCCAGTGGAGTGACTGTGCCAACAACACAGCAAAACCCTGCACAACAAAACTGAAATAAAATAATCTAAGCATTACTTTAAGTTTGGTCCTGCTCCATTAACACTCTCACACTTGCATGCTTAAAAAAAAAAAAAAGTTGTTGTCAAGCTATAGATGTCAATAGATGGAGTTTTAGGTCTGAAGTGCTAAGTTGAGGATAGACAGTTTCCAGGAGGCAGCTCTTCAGGCTGGGGTGTGGAGTTCTTTCATGATGGGGAGCATTGATGCACATTCCAACATGAGATGAACCTGTTGGAGCGAGTCCAGAGGAAAGCCATGGAAGTGATCAGAGGGCTGGAGCATTTCTGTGGAGACAGCCTGAGAGAGCTGGGGTTGTTCAGCCAGGAGAAGGGCAAGCTCTGGGGAGGCCTTGAGGCACTTTGCAGTGCCCAGATGGGCTGCAAGAAAGCTGGAAAGGGAGTTCTGACCAGGGCATGTAGTGATGGGACAAGGGAGCATGGCTTTAAACTGAAAGAGGTTGGTTTAGATTGCTTGCCAGGAAGAAAGTCTTTATTGTGAGGGTGGTGAGGCCCTGGAACGGGTTACCGAGAGGAGCTGTGGATGCTCTATCCCTGGAGGTGTTCAGGGCCAGGCTGGATTGAGCTTTAAGCAGCTGTTTCATAGCAG
Source organism: Ammospiza nelsoni (assembly GCF_027579445.1). Taxonomy (NCBI): domain Eukaryota; kingdom Metazoa; phylum Chordata; class Aves; order Passeriformes; family Passerellidae; genus Ammospiza; species Ammospiza nelsoni. The sequence goes on from NC_080637.1 coordinate 69,318,520, forward strand.
AAGGTGTTCCCGCCCATGACAGGGGGATTGGAACTGGATGATCATTAAGATCCCTTCCAACCCAAACCATTCACCGGTTCTATGCCTGACTCCCAGTTCAGCCATGCCAAGTGTGCCTTTCCAGCTTGGCTTATGGTGCAGGGCCAAATGCTGATAGCGGTGGTGATGACGAGCAGTTCCCCATCCCTTTGCACCGCCTGTCGTGCTGCTTCGTGTCCAGGGCTGAACGGGCGAGCCCTTCAGTCCGTCCGATCTCTCGCCGCCGCCATTCGGTGCCACGGGTGACCGGAGCGGGCTCGGTGCGGCACCGGAGCGGAGCCGCTCGTCGGCGGCCGTGAGCGCCCGCGGCACTCGGCGGGCAATGCTGCCGCCTGGGGGATCGCCGTGGCAATGGCATCGGGATGAGGGTGAGGATGAGGATGCGCCACCCAGCCCGTGCGACTGCCAGCACCCCGGGCAGCAGCGCGCTCTCCGTCTGTTTCTCTGGTTGTCCTGGGTGTTATAGGTAGGCGAGCGACCCGAGGGGTCTCGTTATCGCCGTCACCTCGGGTCAGTTCGCATAGGGCGGATGGAGATGTGCCAGAGCCAAGTGAGGCACGGCATCCCTGGCAGCTCCAGGAGCCCGGGGGAGCACAGGGAACCGGCTCACCTGTGGTATGAATGCCTCGCAAGGCTTCTAGCCAGCGTGTGGCAGGAGGCTTTATGGCACTGAACGATGCACCTGGCTCACGCTGAAGCTGGGGAGCCAGGAGTGCCGCCGCAGCTGTCACCAAGGGAGATAGTGGCAGGGATTTCTTGGCATTTCAGCTCACTGAACACAGAAAGAGGCTGCAGAGCTGGGATTTGTGTGCCCCTGTGATGCTCTGTGCCCCTGTGATGCTGTGTGCCAACTGCCAAGCCCCTTAAGATATTTAAGGGTAGTAAAGCTGGGACGTTTGAGGGGAGAAAGGGGCAAAGATAATGGCAGGGATTTCTTGGCATTTCAGCTCAGTGAACAAGGAGAGAGGCTGCAGAGCTGCGGTGCTCTGTGCCCCTGTGATGTTATGTGCCAACTGCCAAGCCCCTAAAGACATCCAAGGGTTGTAAAGCTGGGATGTTTGGGGAGAGAAAGAGGCAAAGGAGAGGGAGGAACAGGACCAAGCTCAGATAAAATTTGTTAGAGATTTTTGATTTTTTTTCCCAGAGCTGGGAGGGGAAATTGCTTCATCATGAAATCATTAGACTGTGCCCAGAGAAACAAGACTCAGAGGAAGGAAAATAACTAGGAGGAGGTTCCCATTTCTAGATCTGGGTTAGTTTCTGTAGCAGAATAGGAGTTTGGTTTATGTCTCAGTAACCTTCTCGTGTGGAAACACTTGCTCAGGGCATGTGTCCAGTCACTGGTACTAAACTTTTGACACCTTGTCTAAGAAACACCACAGATTTAAGGAAAGTTTTTAGGAAAATCCCATTTCCATTCATCTTGCAAGGACAAATCAGATGCGGATCTTTCAAAATCTCCATCGTGCGATTTCAGTTTGGGCTGTCATTGAGCTAGTGCATATGGTAAATGTAATTAAGTAAGGGGGAGAAGCACTAGCATCCCTGCCAAATGTGGCTGGAGGCTTAAGTTCTGGCACAGGAGCCTGATGAACCCTCTCCAGCTCTTTCTTTCGTGCAGCTTGGGGCTGGGGAATTGAGCAGGACGGCCTGGCTGGCTGGCCATGGTGGGGAGTGTCGCTGCAGCCCAGCCAGCAGCGCTGGCGCGGGGCCTCACTGGTGTCCTGAGGGGTCCAGCCCGCACCACCCAGTCAAATTTATCCATTTCTGTTTTTCCTCCACAGAAGGCACTGTTAAAGAGCTGCTGGCTAAAAGAGTGGCATTTAAGGTAGAGGAGGGAGAGAGAGAGAACAAAAAAAGAGTCCACTTTGCCAGGAGCATCCCACACGTGTACATAGCGAGGCTGCCAGATCCAGGGACATGTCCCCTTGAGCTGTTAATGGTAGCCTGTGCTGACTTCTAGCTTTGGATCCAAAATCCGTGAGCCTCTTGGCCACCCAAGTCTCATTTTAACCCTTCGCTGACCCCCAAAGGGCAGGTTCAGTGGTGAGCTCTGTGCTGTCTAGCAGGCAGATCACCTCTGGCCATAGCAGAGGCCCCAGGTGGTTTGGCTGACAGCTGCCCCGTGACCCCGTTATTTATTAGCGCCAAACAAAGGCCCCCAGAGCCACCGTGACAAACCGATTCAGCCCAACCCGCAGCGTGCAGGGGAAGGTATCAAATGTGTAAATCTGTCATGCATGGACCTCCCATGTGCTAGTCCAAGGGCAGTAGGACCCAGGTGGAGCCTGCTTTTCCTCCCAGCTCCCAGGGAGCGGAGCCATCCCTGGGTCTGGCGAGGGGAGCAGCTGCTGCAGCAGACCAGGGACCCCATGCACACGCAGGACTGCACTGCAGCTTGGAGCTGGCGTCCCCAGCTGCTGCCTCCTCTCCTGCTCAGTCACTTCATCCCTCCTCCACATCATTGCTCTGCTCTTTCTGCCATCATTTCCTTAGCGTGGCCCCTCTGCTCCTCAGAGCTGTCCACAAAGCAGGTCCCTGGGCCACCCTCCTGCCCTTGTGCCCTGCTGCCCCAGCACTTCTGCTGGCACCAAGGCCACTGCTGGGGCACTGCGGGCTCACAGACAGGAGACTTCCAGCTCATTTCCAAGTAGTGGAGTGTTTTTTATGGTTTTCTACCCCGGTTTCCAACTGAGTCATGTTCAAAAATTCAAGAGTGGTTGGTTATGCTGAGAAGTTATGTGGTAATTGGTCTATGGTTGTTGGCCTGTGTCTGGGTACGAGGAGGTGCTGTCACGGTGGAGCATGAGAGGAAGGTATGAGGAGCACTTGCTCCATCTACGGGAACAGTCCAGGGTGTCTAAGAACTGGGGTTCAGGGAGGCTTTGGTTTTGGCAACTTCCTTTGGCTTGTGTTCCTCTTAAAAGGGGATGTTGGGCCATGTGGGCAATGCTTTTGGTTTGGGGTTTTTTTTTGTAAGTTGAGAGAAGAAGTTCAGGGGATTTTTTAGGGAAAAAAAATATCCTGTCCTGGTTCTGATTACGGAGCTTGCGAGCACACACATTATATTGAAACAGTTGGACATCTATGTTATCCATGTGAACATGGGGCTTAACAAGGAGATGCCATTTTCACCCAAACCCAGCAGAAACAAACCTACTTTATGAGAGGTTTATCATTCCCCATCCTTGGCTGGGACTGCTGCTTGACCCCTGGAGCAATTACGTTTTCAGCTGTTCTGGGAACCTGATCTGGAATTCCTGTTGTTTATGACACTCATACATACATGCTCTTTTTCCATCAAGAAGTTACTGTAAACTCGGAAAGACAGACCCCAACACCTCCCTCCAAGTAGGGGAAGATGGATATAGTGTCAGGCTCAATTAGATCCAATTGTGGTGGCTTTCCCTAAAGCGAACAATGCAGCTTTTGTCAATGGACTCCCAGCAGAAAGCTTGGAAGTCTTGGAAAGGAGGGAATAGAACAACACACGCCCCAAAGCCCAGACCCTGAGATAGTCCAGGTCCTTAGGATGTGGAGGAGATGGCGTTTCTTTTTAAGAGGGCCGGAGTCAGGCACTGCTTTCCCTTTGAAATGCAGCACGGCATTAAGAGCTGAGCTGGGCAGAGCTGGCAGTGCGTGTGCCCAGTGCAGCCTCAGCCAGAGTAGCTGTGGAGGCAGGGGCTGGGCAGGGCAGGCAGGTGTGGGCACCGAGGGCACCTCCTGTGGCAGGGCATCCCACCTGGAGCAGCACCCGGCCAGGCTGCCGGAGCGGGGAACAAAGTGGCCTGCTCAGCGCTGCAAGTGCTTAAAATGCAAATGTACAGGAACTTCAGACCATCCCCCTCCCTCCTCCTCGGCGCGGAGGAAAGCAGCTTAAATACAGCCAGGCCTGGAGAGGAATGTTAAAAAGAGGGGAAGAATCGCCCTCCTCCTTTCCATAGGGACTCGGGCCCGGCCAGATTGAGTATGCATGACTGAGCAAGCAAGCAAGGACAGCTCCTCTTTTAACTTTCCTGAACAATGGCTCTGCCTTCTTCCACCATTTCGCATTCCCCCTCCTTGGAGGCAGGAAGGGGGCAGCGGGCGAGGAGCCCCGCCGCCGGGCTGGGGAGACGGACGGCCTTTGTGGCTGCCCTACAAACACCGCTCACCCCGCAACAATGCAACACCCCGCGTCGGGGAGGCCAGCAAGGGACGCAGCGGGTTAAAAGTCATAACGTCGAGGAGAAAGATTATGGTAGAGGACAAAGGACACCTTAGATTATTCAAACTTTTTTTTTTTTTTTTTTTTGAACACGGTTCCACTTTTTACTTTCTCTTTAATCTTCGGCTACGTAGTGGAAATCAACCAAGATGTTTCAGATTTTCCAGGTCTGTGAGGGCGCAGGTTTTTGGTGATTGTCAGTGCTGGGAAATGTTTTTATTTGATGGCTCTTCCATCCGGGGAGGGCCGTAATTTAAATTACTAAAAAATCTTCCACTAAGCAATTCATCTGAAGCTTAAAAAAATTAAGAAATACAGGCCTTCTTCCCCCCCTCCCAAATCCTCTATCACCAAGCAGTGGATTCAGCTGCAAGTTTCAGCACTTTAGGTTTGTGTGACCTCAGGCTCAGCAGTCTGAGCGGGGATTGTCCCCAGGATGCTGCAGCACCCTCACGGCCATGGCTGGTGCTGCCGAGCCCCCTCCTCACCAGCTCCTGCTGCTGATGGTACCCAGCATCTGCACAGGAGGAGGCTCCTGGCCTTCCTCAGCAGAGCAGCCCCAACCCCACCATCAGCCACAAGGCTGTTCTGACCAAGCCCAACAGACACACACGGCTTCAATAAGTACAGACAACACAGATACGGCTTTTTTTTTTTTTTTTTTTTCAAAAACATACTTCATATTTCCTCTTTTATTATATAAATATGTTTAACCTTTTACTGTAAGAATATAAAATGTTTTAAGAGGATCTTTGTTATTTTTTTATACAAATTCACAAACAGTACAATTAATCCATAGGGGTCTCCGGGTTTGTGTTAACTCTGTGGTCTGGCCTGTTACTGTGGAGGATTTGAGATTTTGAACAGATAAGCAAAAAAAAAGCCAAGATATTTAAAAACAAAAAAAAAATCAAAACAAAACCCAAACTTACTCTTCCTCTTTCAGATAATAATTAAAAAATAATCTAAAGACCCAGATCCATTTTATTGACAGAACAGAGATAAGACAGATGAACTTCAGTCTCCTCCCCTTCACATGGCAGCCCTGGGGCCTGCAGGCCAGCTCTGCTCCTCTCCACCTACAAACAGGAAGCCTGGCATAGTGACCTTTTGTAGGTGGCTTAGGAGGGGAGGGGAAAGCACTTGCATATATCCATATATATAATTTTTCTTTTTTTAAACAAACTTGCATTTTACACATTTCTGTTAACAGTAGCCCAATCCGCAGTGTGGATTCTCACGTTACATATTTGTGCTAGAAGAGTAAAAATGCAGAAGCACAGTTTGGGTCCCCAGTTCCCAGTGAAGAGGGAGGGAGAGGCACAACCAGAATGTGGAGGTGGGACACAGTAGGGTAAGCCTAAAAACAAAAATTTAAAATTAAAAAAAAAATTTAAAAAGGGGTGGGGGTGGAGGAGAGGATAAAATAAGAACAAACCCAAGGGGCATTATTCCAGTCTAGGCACAAAAATGTTTCAGTCTCAAAATCTCTTTCCTGTAAGAATTCCAGGGCTTTTGAGGAGGGGAAAAAAAAAAGTAACAAATTAAAACGAGGTAGCCAGACATCATATATATATTTATATATATAGAATATATTCAGCAGAAAAAAAAGTACTTAAAAATCCACAAGAACAGCAACTTCATATGTCTTTAAAAATAAAACCATGTAAGAAAATGAATACTGTAAAGGGGAGAATGAGTGAGGAAAACTGGGATCAATTACAGGATGTAAGCAAGGGATAGATGGGAGAGTAAGAGGCTGTTTTTGTAGCAGTAATTTTTTTTATGCATTTCAAAATAAAAACAGGTCACAGTATCTCAAATGAAGCAGAAATGAAGCTGGAGATTCTTCCTCATGTCCCCCAGGTAGAGAGGAGTGAAAACCCCTTTCTACCTGCTCACCCCCAACCCAGAGAGGAATGGATATGTGGCTGGATATGTCTATCCCTGTTGCCAAGGAGGAGGAGGGGAGAAAAGGAGAGAACGATGAAAGGGAAGACAAGTCTCAGTAACTCTCAGGGTCCCCCAGTGCACGGGAAGGATTAAGAGAGTGGGCTCTGTGTCCAGTCCCCACAGAGACAGGAGGAGGAGGAAATGGTGTGTTCATGTCCAGTGGAGAGATGGGGAGGGAGAATGGAGTGCCTGGACTTTTCCATTACCCATAGTGCAGGATGACATGGAAACATACTGACAAAAGGGGAGGCTGTAGCTATCGCTAGTCTCAGTGCAGTGGAGAACTGGAACAGTGGGAGGTTGTATCCACCCACAGCAGAGAATAACATGAAACTGGAGACTGAAGAGAGATTTAAAAGGGAAAAAAAAATCAATGTACCTAGGGAGCAGTATTTCTGTCACACATGTGTTGACAGGGGAGGGGCAAGCACAGAGGTGGAATGGTTGTTTTATCAAGAGCTCTGTCTGTGCCCAGCTCAGGATGACTGAGTGGCTGGGTGCACAAGTGTAGCTAGGAAGCCTTTGCTGCTGTTAACTTATTTTTTGTTCCCATCTCCACTCTCCTTTATATAAAACAAAAATAATCTATTCTGAATACATGGCAGAACAAGGGTCTTTCTTTATCCATCCTTAGTGCTTGAGGGGATGGAATGTGGGAGTGGGGATAAAGAGGGGTGTCTCTAGCCCCAGTGCATAAGTGTGGGTTTCTACCTCTTCTGCAGGGAAGGATGCTGTGGGAAGGGAGAGGGCTCTGTATCCCTAGCATGGAACTTGAGGCATGATCTGGAAAATGGATAGGTGCTTTCTCTCTGTCCTCCTGGTCCCCCTTCCTTCTCCTCCTCCTCCACAGCAATGATAGGTAGGCAGCACAGAAGGGTCGAGGATAGACCCTCTATGTTCCTCCCTGCGGTGCCAGAGTGCGTGGGCATGTCTCTGTGCATGCCCCTCTCTCTTTCTCTCCTCCTCTGCAGCAGTCAGTCAGTCAGTCAGTGAGTCCCTCCAGAGGAGATGGAGGTCTCGGGGCACCCTCCTCCTCCTCTCACCTGACCTTCTCACTCTCAGTCATTTCCCAAAGTCCCAGGTTGAGCACCTTGAGGCAGGGCAGCTGGGTGATGCGCTCCAGGCCCCGCTTGGTGATGCGGGTGCAGCCGTAGAGGTCGATGCCCGTGAGCTGGCTGAGGTGTTCGGCGATGAGCTCCAGGCCCTTGTCGGTGATGCGGACGCACTGGCCGATGTTGAGGGTGCGCAGCCCGTGCATCTGCCGCACCATGCGGTTGATGCCCTCGTCGCTGATGTGGCAGGAGCAGAGCGACAGCGAGCGCAGCCCGTCGAGGCCCTGTGCGATGTAGGCCAGGCTCTGGTCCCCCACCTTGTCGCAGAAGGAGACGTCGAGGCCCGACAGCCGCAGGCTGCCCATGGCCAGGTGCATGATGCCCGTGTCGCTGATGTTGTCGCAGGAGCGCAGGTTGAGGCTCCGCAGGCTGCTCATGTGCGACAGGTGCAGCAGCCCCGCGTCCGAGATGCCCCCGCAGAAGCTGAGGTTGAGCTGGCGGAGGCGGCCCAGCCCGCGGGCCAGGTGCTTGAGCGAGAGGTCGCTGAGCTTCTGGCAGTCCTGCAGCGTGAGCTGCTCCAGGCCCAGGCAGCCCTCGGCCGCGCTGCGGGTCATGCCCGCCAGGTGCCCGATGCCCACGTCGGAGAGGTGCCGGCAGGAGCGCAGGTTGAGGCTCTTGAGGCGCTGCAGGCCCCAGGCGATGAGCAGCAGGCCGGTGTTGGTGATGTTGCTGCAGCCTCCGAGCTCGAGCACCTCCAGGCCCTTGAGGTACTGGGCGATGCGGCCCAGGCTGCTGTCCGTGATCTGCTTGCAGAGGCTCAGGTTGAGCGAGCGCAGGGAGCTGATCTCCGCCACGAAGGCGTGGCTCAGCCCGTTGTCGGTGAGGTTGTAGCAGCCGCTGAGGTTGAGGCTCTCGATGTCCGCCATGCCCTGGACCACGTAGCTCAGGCTGCGCCGCAGCGACAGGATCTGCACCCGCCGGATGCCCCGCGCCGCCAGGCTGGGGAAGAGCGAGGGGTTGGCGCGGCGCAGGTGCAGCTTGGCCTCCACGCCCCGCCACACCGAGCGGTGGTAGGCGGCGTCCCGCCAGGCCGTGCACACCTGCGCCGCGCGGCCCTTGTCGCGCACCTCCAGGTACCCGAAGATCATGGCGAGCAGCTCGGGGAACAAGCACGAGATGTGCGTTTCCATCGCACGCACGCCCGCCCGCGCCCGGCCGCCCCCGCCGGCGCCGCGCTGCTGCCCCTCGCCGCCGGGCCCGGCCCGCTTCCGCCCGGGGCCCGCCCGCCTTCCGCTCCGCGCCGCGCTCCTCCTGCCGCCGCCGCCGCCCTCACATCGCCGGCGCGGGCGGCGCGGGAGACGCTACTGCGCGACCGCCGGCCCGGCCCCGCCGCCTCTACCGCCGCGCCGGGCGGGCCGCGCCGCTGCCGCCGCCGCGCTGCTGCCGCGGCCGCGCCGCCCCGCGCCGCATCCCGGCGGGCGCGCCCCGGCGGCGGCCCCCGCGCCCCGTGCCCAGCGCCGGCCGCCGAGCCCCGCCGCCGCCGCCGCCGCCTCCCTTTGTCTCCGCGCTGCCGCCGCTCACAGCCCGCGGCCCCGCGCCGCCCGCATCCCGCGCCGGCGGTGAGGCAGCGAGGGCAGGGGGTGGCGCGGCCCGGCCCGGCCCGGCCCGCCCGCCGCCGGTACCGACTCCGCCGCTCCGGGCCCGCCCGCTCCGCTCCGCGCCGCGCGCTGCTGGGCCCGGCGCCGCTCCGGCCCGCGGGAGGGGGGGAGGCGCGGCCAGGCGCGGGGGGAGGAGGCAGCCGGGGAGGAGGCGGCGCCGGGCCGGGCCTGTTTCCCCTCCCGCCCTCACCCGCGCCGCTTGCGCAATGGTACGGTCCGGAACACGGCGAGCCGTCGCCCTGGAAACAGCGCGGGCCGCGCGGCGCCCCGCCGCTCCCGCCGTGCTGCGCTGCCCCGCCCCGCCGCCGGGGGCGCCACCGCCGCTCCGGGCCCGGCCCCAGCGGCCTCGGCCGTCACCGCGGCCCGGCCCGAGGCACCTCAGCGGTCACCGGGACCCGGCCCGAGCGGCCTCACAGGTCACCGGGACCCGGCCCGGCCCCAGCACATGGCACACGGTGGCATCCATACGGCTCTAGATTGTACAGAGAGGGAGACACCACAACCTCTGTGGGCAGTCTGGTGCAGTGCATGGGCACCCACACAGGCAAGAAGTTGTTCCTTGTGGTCAGGAGGAACTTTCTGTTTATCAGTTTGTACCTGTCGGCTCTTGTCCTATTGCTTGGTGTCACCGAGACGAGCCCGGCTATATCCTCTTGACTCATCCTTAAGATACTTACATTGATGAGGTCTTTTCTCAGTCATCTCTTCTTGAGGCTGAACAGGCCCAATTTTCTCAGCCTTTTCTCTCAATAGCAATGTTCCAGTCCCCTCATCCTTTGTGTCACTCTTCACTGGACCCTCTCCAGGACTCTCTAGTACAAGCGAGCCCAGAACTGGATGCAGTGCGCCAGGGCTGAGTAAAAAGGCAGGATCACCTCCCTTGACCCGCTGACCATGCTTCCCTTGATGCATTACTAATCCTAATTCTTGCCCTGTCAGTGCAGAGAAGCCATGGTGGGTGCTGTGCTGTCACCCATGGATGACAGGTCCCTACCAGGGCAGGGGTGGCAAGGCTGTAGAAAGCAGCACTGCTGCACAGAATCACATACCCAGTTAGGTGGGAAAAGACCTCTGAGATCATCGAGTCCAGCCTATGACCAGACACCACCAGGCCAACCAGACCATGGCACTGAGTGCCACATCCAGTCTTCCTTAAACACCTCCAGGGACGGTGACTCCACCACCTCCCTGAGCACTCCCTTCCAATGTCTAATCACCTTTCTGTGAAGTAATTCCTCCTAATGTCCAACCTAAATGTGCCCTGGCACAGCTGGAGACTCCAGCTCAGTACAGAAGCCAGCCCCCTCGCTTCACCCCATATCTGCCACTGGGCCACCTCTGCACTGAGGTTTGCCAAGGCCATGCTGGGCTGGCCGGTAACTCCTCGAGCTCTCTGGGAGCCCCAGGCCCCATGAGGAGGGACAGGGGTCTGTGCAGCTGTGGAAGGTAGCAAGGAGAAGGTGGATGGTGCCTCACCCCTGCCTGCTGGAGCACTGGCTGCTGTGGTGGCAGCATGGCCATGAGGCAGTGTGACAGCCTTGAGGAGCAAAGTTTGGGAACTCCCTGTCCAGGCATGCCTGCAGGAGCGATAGGACAGGGCTGTAAACAACTCAGAGCTCTGGGTAGCTGTCAAGGTTGCTGTACATCTCTGCATGGATTGTTTTAGGGCCTCTGTAATGGGAAATAGAAAATCATCTGAAAATGGCTTTCAGCTGATGGCCTCCTTGAAGTAGCTCTGAAAATGGTTGAGATACTCCCATAAACCAAGCAATTTCCAGTGACTTCCAATAATTTCAAGAAAGAATGTTTGAAAACCATGTTTCCTATTTGTCTATAGCCTTGTGTAATGGTAGCCATGTACATCTCAACACTAGGCAATATTGCAGCAGTGTTAAAAATGGCTTAAGTTCTACCAGAGATCAGGTAAGGCTTTTCAAAACAGTTTCAGAAGAGCAGGACTACCCTTTCTTTGTAAAGAAAAAGTTAAGTTTGTTCAACATGACAGGGTGTCTTTTTAACACTGTCTGGATTGCTAAAATACTGCACAAATCAGCCTAGTTACTGATGTGTTTGCTGTACTGATGCCTTCACTGACCTGAAGGAATAGGCTCCATTTTAATTATCATTTAAATTTATCTGCTACAGAAGCAGTCATGGCTCCACCTTCACATACAGATTCCATATTAGTGGATTCTGTTGACTACTTAGAGGTTAAACATTTAGGTTTCACTCTGCTTTTTTCCTTCCTTTTTGCTTTAAGTTGGAGGCAAGGCGAGTTGAAGGACTCTGAGGCCCTGATCCTGCACTGAGTTCCCCATGCATATAAACATCACTATCAACATTTGGCTGTGGTTTGGCAGAGCAAGAACAGCCAGCAGTGCAGCTCCTATTATTGGCTCCAAAATGGGGTGGCCACATGATGTGAAGCTCTGACCTGGTATTCATTCACCCTGCCTGCTCGAGTTAATTCAAGAAGTTTTTGACAGGTTAACTTTTTACCAGCAGACTTTATGCCAGCTCAGGTGTCAGTGTGCTGAGCTCCAGCCAGATCAGGTGTCGTCTGCACCCCTGTGCCTGGCTCCTGGCCAGAGCAGGATTGGGCTTGGCCCTGCATCCTGAGCTCTGGCTCATTCAGCAGCAGCCTGATCACATGCCTTGGCCTGATCCCGATGAAATTTGTGCTCCTGGGGGATCCAGCAATGCACAGACCTGGATTTAGTGATTGTGGAGCTGCAGTCACACACAGGAGCTATACCTTTGTGGTATTATTTTTGCAGTTTGTGCTATTGAGACTTTGGTTAATAAGCAAAAGATTGGGGGCAATAGATTTTTTTTTCTCTGCAGGTAGGCTGTGTTCAGATCAGCTGTAGAGCATCTCAACAGACATGGAGGATTTCCGTGGAGTAAAGATAAAGGTGTGGCATCTCACAGGCCTGTCGTGGCAGGGATTCCCTGTCTGGAGGCAGTGGGATCCCTCACAGGAAGGCTGAGTCCAGCAGACATCAGGCAATGTGTGAAGGAAATGTGGCACAGAAGTGTCTCAGGGATTGTTGCATTACTCATAACTGGCAAAGCTACAAGCAAGTTCTACAAGTCATTCTCAAGGAGTGCTAATGAAGGCTTTCACAGAGTTACCCCAAACTCAGCTGCAGAATCTTAGCATGGAAATAATGTGGAATTTCCTCTCCCTAAGCCTTTCAAACCACATTTGAAGGGGAGCAGGAAAAGGTGTGCTCTTCAAGGCAGAACAGCTTACCTGAAATACTTTTTTCTTTATATCTTGGCACATTGTGTCTGTAGTGTCTCTTGTGTGGAGCCAGCAGAAGTTAGAAATAGATGAAGCATTTCCTGGAGACTCTAAAGTTCTCTTTCTTACTTCTTATATACTTAGATCATCTGTCCTTCCTTGTGAACAGTTAAGATTTACATGTTGAGTGGAACAGCCTGGAATTTGGATTCGTAATCCTAATCTACTGTAGTGTTGATCTGGGGGAGAGGAAGGCACAGAAGTTACTCTTCCAGCAGATTTTTATTTGCCAGCCTAAGTGACTGATGTTTGGAAATAGAGGTTTGGAAAGACAAAGTACAAAGTGCATGAAAAGGGCCAATTTATCACATGGTTGTTGGGTTGACTTTGTGTTTCCAGGAGTAAAGGAATATGTGCCATGTTTTTCATGATCTCATGTGGTATAAATAGGAGGTGGTAATCACCATGTGATAAACTGCATTTTATTAAAAATCCCTGCCTGTCTCTTAGGCACTCATGGCTGCTCCATCCCCCTGGAACCATCCCTAGCATTCCAGCTCCTCAAGCAGCTCCTGACAGCCATGCTCTCTTTCAGAAAGCACTTGCCAGATAAATGCTTCATTTTTTTCCTCCTGTTACACCACTATTCAGTGGAGGCTGTACAGTTTTGCTTGGCAGGGGTTCAGGAGGATTCACATAACTCACTCGTGGCCTCTGTGATTGGAAGCAGCTCGTGCTGATAAAGCTGCGCTGTTGTCCATCCTGCATGGTTGGGTGTAACATCCACCAGGTCTCTCTCTAGCTCCCATCTCAGCCTGGCCTTGTGTGTTACTTTTGTCTGTCAGTTTGCAGGGTAACTTCTGGCTCAAATTAGTCATTTAAGAGATAACAGAGTCCTTTATCCTTACTTTTCTTCTGCCACCCTACTCCATGTGCTTTCTGCATTTTCACAGCTTCAGCTGCAGAATGAAAAACTTGTCAATTTACCCACAGGAATCTTTGTAGCCTTTGGCTTTGCTTTTGCCTCTGGGCAGTGGCCATTGGCACTGCAGGACAGAAGTGATGCAAAACCACTTGGACAGTAAAGCCCATGCCCAGCTAACCCTTCTCTCTCTTTTGATCCATTTAAACTTAGATGCAGCCACAGTTGTCCTTCACAAGTTGGCTTCCAGACCTTCTTCATCAGATTTGAAGAAAATCTGACCACAAAAATCAACTAAGTTTGATACAACCCATGGTCTTAAAGTGGGTTTAAAGTTGGTTTAGTGGAGCTTCTTCAAATTCAATTTGGGGAATGTTTTTTTATGTATAAATGAAACCAAAAGAGTCTTTTTGGGACTGTTGCAATAGGACAGTAGTTTATGGTTTTAAACTAAAGGAGAGTCAATTTAGACAGGATACAAGTTTTTTACTGAGAGATGGTGGCTGCTGCATTCCTGGAAACATTAAAGGTCAGGTTGGACAGGACTCTGAGCACCCTGGTCCAGGTGAAGATGTCCCTGGTCATTGCAGGAGGTTGGACTAGGTGACCTTTCAAAATCCCTTCCAAACCAAACTTTTCAATGATTCTGTGATTCTGTGTTGCATGTGTGCATATCTATGCATGTACACACACATATATAAATCAGCAGAGGGTGTTCAGTGAGTGGATTCCCTTTGGAATTCATGCTTGTTTTTCATTTTCACGATCTTTCATTTTTTGATCAGAGAATATAAAGAAAATGTAACTGATCAGAGGGTTTTTTGAAAATTGTAATACTGGGATCCTTTTGCCTATTGAGCTTTGTTGTGAAGACTAGGTCACTATGAAGCTTTCCTTAAAAAAACAAAGTGGGTTTTTTTACTTTGCAGGCTTCATGTCTCGAATAGGTGCTACATGAGGATGTATTTTAGGATTACATGGTTTGTCCCAAAGTAATTCTCATATGCCATGTATTTACTGGAATTGGGTGATTAATTCAAAATACAATGTAGTGTGGATATGTGGTTATCTAAAGCTGGGGCAAAATTCAGAGCTAATGTCTCAGTGCAGACTCCAGCTATAGATTAGAGCCTTTTGGCTTTGGCTATTTCCTTCAGGTCTTGTTTTTACTTCAGTCAGTAGCTGACAAGAACACAACTCTGCTGATGTGAGGGGGAATGGGCAGAGGGTGTGACGTGTGGGAGGACAGGATTATATTCCCAGTTTTGCTGGTAAATTGTCCAGCAATTGTTGCTGCTGTAACAGACTGAACCAAGCGTAAATGAAAGGATTGCTTGAAGAATCAAAACAATTTGTGACTGTCCAGACAACTCCCTCGAATGCCATGTGCCTTTCATGTCTGTCTGTCTGTCTGCTTCTGTGGGACAGGACTGTCTGGTGCTCGGAGCAGGTGACCCACGGGCAATTCCCTGGTTTGGCCATGCATGTCCCACCCTTCAGGGCTCACATGGAGCTTGGTACTCAATGGTTAAAATCATCAAAGGGAAAGTGCTTTGGGAGGGCAGGATGTAAAACCTCAAACCTGAAGTGTTTGCAGTTCATTGTATTGGGTGCTATTTTAAGTCTTGGGTGCTATTTTAAGTGTTGGGCTTTGTCAATTCTTCCTCAGCAGCACCAAAGAAGATGGAGATGGCAGAAAATATCTGATGCAATCGTTATTATTAAAAGCAGTGGCACAAAAACAAAGAGACCTTTCAGGTGGTAATTGCTTTCATAAGCCATTCCTGGGGATTGAACTCTGAGACCTCTACAACTTGATCTAATAGGGACAGCCCCTGCAGTCACAGCAGAAACATGTGTGTCTGACATGCTGTGTGGTACCTGTTACAGCAGCAGGTCTGTGAAATCTGCCTTTGTAACAGCTGTTTAGTGCAAAAGCCATCAGAGGTGGATGAATGCTCTCTGTGTGCAGCTCCACTGACAGCCAGCACGTTCACCCTGGGATGGGGAGATGCTCTGGGCAGAGCATCTCTCTCTGCAGTCAGGGCAGGTGTAGCATTACTGGCCTGTGAGTAAGGGGAGTTTGGCTGTCAGGGAAGCTGCTCCCTGTGCTCTCTGTCAGAAGCTGCAAGGAAGAAAAGACATCAGGCTCTGGGCTTTCCAGTCAAGCCTTGCCTGGGCCCCCCAGAGTGAGGGCCAGGGACAAGTAATTCAAATATTCTTGCCACAGTGAAAGTGGAAGGTAACCTCACAAGAGGGTGAGCTCAGCTTGGGGAGGGTACTGATGTAGCTGTGTGGCTCTCAAAACACAAGATTTTTGTACCCATGGATTACTGCAGCATTGTTTTGACTCCTCCCTCTCTGGACTGTGGCCACCAGCACATTTTCAGGTAGTAAATGGCATTCTGAAATTGGCAATTCACTTGAATTGGACCAAGTTATGTCACCTGCCTTCTGAGCACCGGCTCTGAAGTAAGTTCTTGGAGGGAAACTGAAAAATAGGGCAATACTGTTTTGGAAACATGCTGTGAAAATGAGATTCACAGTTAGAGCTTGGCACAAAGGTGAGAGTTAGAAAATACAGTTTTATAAGGAAGGCAGGCTAAAGACACAAAATAGAATGTTGTATTTAATGGAAGATTTGGATTGCATTAGCCAAAGGAAGGTTACTGTAACATTTTAATCCTGGAAGTACCAGTGCAGAGATTGTTTGTGCTAAATTCCCCTGATTTTCTGAAAGTTATCTGGTACAACCATAATGGGTACACAAAAAAATGGTTGCAAAGGGACATCCCTTTCAGAAACTTCTTTTGTTCTTGCTTCTGTTCTTGGGTTCATGTGGAAGCTCTAAAACCCCATTAAGGAAATTAAATTCACCAGCATGTGTTACCTATCTGTGCACGACAAAAATCTTGGAAATGCTCTCTGGAAATGTGGGGGTAAAATTAAGGGCAGGCACAAACAGGGCAGGAAGAAAGTACAGAGTTCACCATGCTAGAGGTGGAAATATAAATGAGTAGAACAAGATCTGTTTTACACTAGTTCTTTCAACTTGTGTCTACACTTTTAATTTAAAAAAAACATAATAAACCTTTGCCTACAGTATAATGTAAATTAATGTGTGACCAGACCCCCCTCAGGTACAATGAGAATTCAACTTTCTCTAGTTCTGATCGTTCCAAATTTTTTTAAATGTGTGCATACAGAAAAGTATAAGCTAGAAATATGGGTTTTACTTCTGTTTTTTATTCCCCCAGCATGCATGCTGACTAAATTATGTGGAAAAGCCTCTTTCTTTCCACTGTTTCACCCTTGAGATCCAGTATTTTCCTGGTCTTGTCAGCGTTGTTGTTCCACGCTTTTTGCCAGCAATCCTGATCTGTGTTCTTTAGGTTTCTTTTGGAACAGTGAATCCTTTTGTGAGGAGATTACTCCTTGATGCCCTGAAGTAGGAAACATAAACAAAAAGTCTTGAAAATATTTATAGAATGGCAATAATTGCCACAGGATGTGGGAAGCACCAGGTAACTCATTAATAGTCCTTTGCATATCCATGTGGCAAAAGATGTCTAATCATGTCATACCTACTTGGAGCTCTGTAGCATTCCAGGTTCCTTTGCAGGTTTTAGCCCTGCTCCATCCATGATGAAACTGAGCCCCAAAGTGTGTGATCCTCATGGATGGGCAGTGAGTACCTGCAGCTTAGCCCTGTTTGAGGTCTGGGGTGTTTGGGCTCTCGCTGTCTCACTCTAGGTGCCCAGAAGCGCAGGCATGGAATCAGGTTTTGGAAGCTGAGAGCTGAATGACTTCCCAGCGTCACATGCTGGGTTTGTTGCAGGGCCAGGATCCAGCCCAAATCTCCTGGCTCCCTACCCACTCCCTGAGCAGCCGGGCCAGTCCTCAGCTCTGTTTCAAGGGATCCTAGAGAGCACTGGCATTTTAGCAAGTCAGCTGGCAACTCCACTCTGTTTTGTTTAGAATGGTTCACATTCTTCCATCTAATTCCCACACTGAAAATTTCCAGCTTCCTATTTGCTGTCCCAGCAAGACATATTGAATATGCAGATATGGTGGCACACACGTGCTTTTCCTGAGGCAACCCCTCAAAGTTTCTTCTGGATGTTTGTTTTACTCCAGTTCCTGTCATCCCCAAAGTGACATTAAACAGATTTTTTTGTTTAACCTTTGTATGAAACTCTCTCTCTTTCTCTGTCCCTTTATTTGTGAGGATATGTGGTTTTAGTTACATTTTGCTGCATTCCATTGTGTGTGGAGGAGACACTGTGTAAATGAAAACACATTATAATTATTACACACCACGCACAAATGTCTCCTCAGACATCTCCCAGGCATGCCTTCCCTAGAACATATTTTTGAATGTGCACATCACTGTGTTTTCAAACCCATTCGTGTAGTAAATAACTTCTTTCTCTCTACAAGTGTTCACTCAAAGTCTTGCAAGTGTATTGGAATATGGCTCCAGCACACCACAACACAAGTGCATCTCAGAGGCAAATGAAATTGTGCCTGGGAGCAGGAGCAGGAGCCTTGCTAGCCCATTTCCTGATGCTGAATCTCTCAGTACAAAGTTGGCACTGGGCTTGACTGAAGAACTGCATGCTGTCAGCACGAGCAAAGTCAAGACAGTGAAAAAGCTGGCTTCTGCTTCAAGAGAGGAAGTTATTTTGCTGGAACAGCATAAATCCTTAATAGGATTTCTTGCTTCCCCTGCAGTGTAGAGACTCAGGCAATTCCCTCTTTCATCCTACACCTTGTCTGCTGCAAGGATGGTGCACATAGCCTCAGACAGCAGCTTTCTGAGGTCCACACCTGCAGGCAAACCTCTAACCCCTGTGTGAAATGCAGCCTGCTTCCCTCTCCTGCAAGATCAGCAATTCCTATCTTCTCTGTGGATACACTGGGGTGTTTTTTGTTTTTTTGTTTTTGTTTTTGTTTTTGTTTTTTTGTTTTTTTGTTTTTTTTTTTGCAGGACAAACATATTTTTCTTTGTAGTTGTCCAGCAAAGCAGAGGTTGCATTCCAGATGTACAGCTGTTCCACCTACAGAAATTCCCTATCCCTGTCTAGTCCACTTACTCAATAGCATATTGCCAGAGAGAATAAATGCGTTCAAGAGGTTGGGGAAAGAATTCCAGGACTTTGGATTGTAGTGTAAAATAGATAATTGTAATTTTCTCTATTTGAGTGGCAGTTGGAAGAACTTAACCTGCTGGATTTCTCCCACTGAGTATGTGTTTTCCCTATAGTTTCAGGGGGAAAATAAACACTTTTTTTTTTTTTAGAAAAAGCCACCTCCTGTAGACTGTTCAGTTGTGTGTGGTAAGTTCTGCACAAGGTTTAGTGTGAGCATGGGCTAAATAATAACAATATTTAATTATTTACACATATTATTTAGTGTGAATAATTAACAATTATATACACTAATATCAAAATATCCAAATACCTTTCTGAAATTTGCAGGACCGTAGTGATCAGAACTGGGCAGGCTTATCCAGCCTAGCTGCACCTGCTGTGGGAACAGGGACTTTTAAATCCATATTTGAAGGGCTGCAAAATGTGGGTGTTGCAATCTGGACTCTCAGAACAACTCTGAGCCAAATTCTCTGGTGCCAGTCACTCATGGGCTTGTACACTGCTTTCTGAGTAGATGAGGTGTTAGATAAGCACCTACTTTTTCCAGATAATTTAACCCCTTGGAGTTACATTTCTGGTAGCTACAACATTTTTCATGTCCAAAGCAGGAAAGGAAAAACAGAGTTTTCCACAGGCACCTCTGAAATCTGATTCCTTGTTTTGAAGCCTAGGTGTGGGCTGAGCTATTTGGAGGATGAAATTTTCACTGGTGGAGTGCAGGATGTGCTCAGAAAGCCTCCCCATGGGTGGAAAGCCAGGCTGGTGACACCTTGCACTGGCTGTGTTGATGTAAAGCAAGTTTTGATTTTGGTTAGCCCTGCTGGGCAGGCAGAGCTGTGGGAGGAGGAGATGGATGCTATTCTGGTGTCTGCACCAAAATGTCACATTATAGTTCGTGTTGGCGAGAGGAGCAGGAAAAAAGCACAGCTTTTTTTGGAAAGCTTTTGGATAGCTTTGGCAGTTAAAATATCTATATAATATGCTTTGAAAACTGAGGCAAAGTCCATGAAAATGGACAAATTTGTATAAAGTGCACTAGCAGCTTCAGTTACTTTTCCAGTTGTTCTTTTTTTCCTTTTTGGGAAGGATTTACAAAGCAGCAAATGCTAGCACAAATACTGGAAGCTTCATCCTTTACAAATCAGGTAATTTTAGAGCCATCTTTCAAGCTAATGCTTTGTTATCAGCTTTTTAACACACTGATTTTTTTCTTTTCCCTTTTTTGCTATCATGTTCTTGCACTTCAGGGCCTTGACCTGATAACACAGAGGCTTTGGCAGCATCTTAGCTTTGTGTAGTTCCTGTCCAGAGGCTGATGTTCATTCTCTGTGCAGTTGTGCCCTGGGCCTGTGGCAGTGAACTTACAAACAAGATCTGTAACAGGATACCTTTATGTTCTGCAGTTCAAATTGCATGTAAGTGATTGGTGCTAGCATGAAGCTGAGATATAAAATAATCTCCTTTTTGGTACAAATGTATATGCAGTCTATTCCCCAGACACTTTGAATAGGTTTAGCTTAAATCTCTTGCACCCAGAATTAACAGGAAATTCCTTCATTGAAGTGTGACAGTATAGAAGATGAGTTCTGAAATTGGTTAAATTGGTGTAATCTCCTGATACAGACAGGGCTTTATTTATGGTGCTTCAACCTTTAATAAATTTATTTTTAATATAAAACACAGTAAGCATGCTTGAAAAAAAAAAAAGCTTTTTCTCTTTTTTATTTGTGAAAACTATGAAGATGATGCAGTTATACACTTGGGCATTATTCCCAAAATGTTCTGTATTTGAATCCACTGCATCTGAGCAGGAGCAACCTTTAATTGACAGCAGAAGTATTTGATGGTTGAAAGAACGGAGAAAGCAAACAGATTTTAATTTTGATCCCAATTCAGCAAAAATGAGTAGGGATATTCTTACTTTCAGGCACCTGGTTTAATGCTTTACTGAATGGATTAAATCTGCACCACGGTTTTACTGTTCCAACCTGTCACTCAGCCCCTCCTGCCCCTCTCTTTCTCTTTCTGTAAGGAAAAATAGTGGCTGTTGGGGTTGTGGGGTTTAAGGGATGGGTGTATGTGCTTGCTTTCCAAGTCTAGAGTTGAGGAAAAGCTGACCATTATTATTTTTATTAGACTAGACTTTATAAGAACCTCTTTGAAGAGTCTGTTAGGAAGGGTAAAAATTATAATGAATTTGGATTTATTCCAATGGTTTACTGTTTCCTTTGGCAATGTACATGTCAAGCTTTGTTGGCAGTGATTTACTGACAGGAGGGTCTTGGTCTGACCCAGTCTGAGGCTGGTCCCTGTGACCCTCACTGAGGTGCAGAATGTGCAACACACAGCAGTAATCAGTGCATCTCCATTTCCTCCAGTCATCCACTCCTGGAGAATGAAAAACCACTGCAGCAACAGTTCAACTGTACTTTGAATGTTTGATTTCCTTTGGCAGTTGATGTAATGATTACAGAGTGTGGAACAAGCTAAAAGGAATCTCTATCCAGAGCAAAAATGAGGTCCAGGCCTGTGAGATGTGGGACATAAATCTTGGTTTGGGATGGCTCCACTGGGATGGGAGTAGCTGGACAGCCCTTTAGGGAGGATGAAGGTGCTCTGTGCTTTCCAAGATGAGAGTGAGGAAGAGAACACTTAAAGTCATCCAACTGTTTCCATCCCCTGGCCTGTCCCAAAATCTCTGCAGAGGAGTTGCTTTGACTTGGATTGCCTTGCTCTGCCTCCTTGCTCATGTTGTCACAGAACTTTGTGTTCTTACGCTTCCTAACCTCCAAGGAGGGCTGATGGCTGTGCTCATCACCACCATAGTCTGAGCATGGAGTTCTCACACAAATCCTGCAGGCAGCATCAGCTCCCAGCAGGGCCAGGGCTGCCCTCCTGTCACTGTCATTGAGGGGTCTGTGCTGTGGTCAGATAGAGCAGATAGCAAACCTGCTCCCAGGACTGGCCTCTGGAAAAAAAAAGAAGTGATGTATGTTCTTCTTTTCACTGTTCTCATGTCTTACTCTCCTCTAGGGTTTGTTAACTTTGTGTAAATTTAACATTTGGGACATTAGCTAGATGGCCTAAAGGGATGGAGTCCTTCATTCTTGGAAATTATGTTGAAGACCAGCAGCGTGGGCTTCCTAATCCTGCCTGGGCTTGTGTTTCAACCTGACCCCCACGGCTCCTTTGAGGGGGCCTGGGGAACATTTTCTGAAGATGAAATTGTTAGTGCAATTGAAAGAGATGGGGTGCTTGTCTGGCAAGGAAGCTGTGGCTCCGTGGGCAACTTAAATAAGCTGCTGGTCGGGCAGCAGAGGATAATGCTTGGTACTTCTTTCAAATACATGTATCTAGATTTGTTAGGTTTATAATTATACATAGTAGAACTGGTCTAATTTCTTATGGGACTTTCCCATATGAATAGAGGATGCTAAGAAGGTTTCAGTTTGTGATGATGGATGATTGCTGAAGCCCCAGAAACCCTGGTATTATAGTAGTCGTGGGAACAAGAAGTGCAGAATTTGGGCTAGACATGTCCTGGTTTAGGACTCTGGCTCTCAGCTGAGGCTGCCAACATGCAAATAGATTTCCCATGTAAAATGGAACTGGATGGCTTGGATCTGTCCATGGGAATATCACAAATGTGGAGAGTTTCCAGACAGCTATATACCTGCAGGGATGGGTCTGTGTTGCTTCTTTCTCGATTTCAAAAAATTGAAATCAGCTTTGTTTCAGCATATGCAGTTTCTGCTGAATCTCTTTCACTTTTCTTTGGGACATCTTGTGCTGGTCTCAGTGGACCAGGTTGGCTCAACACTAGGATTTAATCTGCTGTAAGAGTGAGTATGAGTACCACTGAATCCCCTTGAGAGGAAGGAGGATCATGTCCTGATTAATCTTTGGAGTTTGCTTCTTTTCTTGTAGCGGGTGAGATGGTCTTGCTCCAAGTGAGCTCATTGCCTGTCATGAAATACTGTGTTGAAAATGACAATGTTCATTAGGCTATACATATATTTTGTATGTTTCACAAATGAGAAATTGTTTTATTCATAGAGTCATTATCCTTTGTAAATATTCTGGTTTTAAATGGCGAAAATGTTTAGTATCTGGCCACTTTTGTTGTCTGATTTATTTGCAAGCTTCCTCCATTCTTGCTCTCCCTCGTGAGGCACTTCAGGGACAGCTGTCACTGAGTCTGCTGAGACTGGCAGGTATATCTTGGCATTTGCTGCACTACATGCCCTGGTGACAGTGAGGCTGGATGTCATTGGCCAGCGGAGTCATGGAAAAATGAAAGGGCAAGGTAGTGGTGAAAGGAAATCTGGATCTGTCAGCAGGGGTGACAGGTGATGAGATGCAGAAAAAGGTACTGCATGAGCACATCAGGAGATAAAACTGAGCCTGTAAGTACCAAAAGAAACAAGCAGGATATAAGCAGGAATAATCTGCCTTTCCAGCAGAGGCAGACAGCGCGTAACAATTCAGTGAGGCGAGGCAATGTCAAGACAAAAGGGCAGACATGATACACTGGGATACTTTAAGAAGGTTTTATTACACCTTCTGTAACACCCCAGCTGTGTCTGGACCCATGGAGGTGGCTCCAGTTGCTGCTTAAGTAATAATTGCAATACAAATAAATGAATGCATTTAGTTCTGGGAAGGGTGACACCAGCACAGCAATGTGGTGGTGCAGTGCTGAGAGAGGACAGGCTGGAGCAGGGGAGCAGCACAGAACCAGACTAGTCAGGGTGTGGTGAGATAAAAGATGATTGACTACAATTTACCTTCAAGTGATTTGGGTTTTTTTTTTCTTTTTCTTTTTCTTTTTCTTTTTCTTTTTTTTTTTTTAATCTACACTCCCTCTAAAACTGGTTCGGCTGAATGGGCAAGTATGTGACTTTAATGAGATTCCTGAAGTCTTAGTAAGAGCTGTGGTTAAGGCCTGTCTGCCAGAAGCAGATGGATAGCAGGACGTTATGATACATCTCTTGATGCTGTCAGCAGCAGGTCCATGGCACAGAACCAGAGGGCAGGGATTCCCCTTGGAGCAGCACATGGAAAGCCTCCTTCCTGGGTGTGCTGGTTTTGGCTGGAGTAAAGGTAATTTTCGTCACAGTGGCTGGTGTGGAGCTGTGTTTTGGATTTGTGCTGAAAACAGCGTTGATAACTCCAGGATATTTTGGTTATTGCAGAGCAGGGCTTGCTAAGAGTCAAGGCCTTTCCTGCCTCTCACCCCACCCTGCCACTGAGTGGGCTGGGGGAGCTCAGGGATTTGGGAATGAACACAGCTGGGACAGCTGATCCCAACTGGCCAAAGGGATACCCCAGACCATAGGAAGTTGTGCTCAGCAATACAAACTGGGGTGAGGAGGAGGAAGAGGAGTTAAACCATGACACTGGGCAGTGCATCTCTACTAGCTCCTAAAGCAGAGGAGACTCTACTCCAGTGAATATCTTTCACATCTGGAGAAGTGTCTTGTGTCAGAAAAGCAGAAAGCGTTCCTGGATGCACTGGACATTGCGAGGCGTTAAAAGCAAGCCTTGAACTCCAGTCAAGCTGCAAGAATAAACAGCAACTCAAGCTCTTGGTCATTACAGCAAGAATGTATGTCCAGCATTCCCCAGATCAGAAGAAATCAGACAAATTGCAGAAATGAGGAACGCTGGAGTTACGTGGAAGTGATGTTTTCTTTCAGCACTCCTTATAGTACTCAGTAAAGATCTGTGTCACATTTGGGGGACATCTTGAATTTTTAAGAAACAATAATGGTAGGACAAGAAATTTGCATGAGTAACCCTCCCTTTCTCATTTATCAGGGCTGTCTTCCAGCAAGGGTTCAACTCTTTTCACGTCTGCCAAATCTTTGCAAATGATCTCATGGACGTGACCTCCCCTTCTTGGAGTCTTGCAGCTTCCCTCCAGCAAACATGGCAGGGACAGTGTTGGGAAAGCAGTGATAGCTCTCCAACTGCTTCTCTGTGACTTTGGAAGCTGGATGTGTAAATTTATGCTTCATGCACAGTTGTCACCTCTGAAGAGTGAACAAAGGCAAACACAGGTACAAATTTCAGGCAGGCAGCCAACACAGGAGACAGTTGCCTAGGGCAGCAGACTGTTGAATGCAGCAGAATGCCAAGGCTTACAAAGATGAAGGCTTGCTGCCACTGTTCTGCCCTCTTAGAAGCATTAAACATTTAAGGGTTGAGATTCACGTCCTGTTTTCAGACAACAGCTCCTTACTTGGCCCAGGTGATCCCTAGTGCTCTGGGTGCAAGCATCAGACCTGCAGTGCTCAAGCAGGTTCACTTCTGCTGTTTGAGTGATCCATGCCCAATGGAAGGGGTGGGATGGGACCTTTTACCATAGAAGTAAGAGCAACCCGTGGTTTTGGAGTTCTTCCTCCTGCTCTTCTTCCTCCTCCTAGTGCAGCAGGAGTGGTCTGAGTTGGTGTAAGTAGGCTCCTGCTGGTTTGGAGTCACTTGGATGGGGAAGGATGGACAGGGATGATGGCCAGGAGGGTGGTGTGCCTGCAGTGAGGTTGGTCCTACGTAATGCTTCACTGACTCTGTTCATCCCAGCCCAGAGCAGCCCTGCTTCACCCCACCTCTCATCCTCACAAAATTTCACTGATATCTCCCACCCAGCCCTGCTTGAGCTAACAGCTTCTCAAAGCTGTTTGAACCTGTCCTGCAGTTGGGCTTAAAAAATAACCCAAGCTTTTTATTTACAAAATCAAAGTCTTGCATTCAGGATTTTGGTGGCAAGTAGAAACCAACACAGAAGAGGAAGATCCTATTCTTCAGACCACCAGGCAAGTGCTCTTCAGCTTTTGCTGTGGAAGTTGCTGGCTGAGCCTAAATCCCTGCAGCAATGCCTCACCTGCTATTATCACTGTTTCTGAAGTCATAAACACAGCCACTGAAGAAATTATTTCCAGCACCTTAAAAATTACTCACTTCCATAATTCACATATTAGCTCAATAGCAGTTGCTTTCACCAGCAGCAGATTTTAGGTAGAATTCAGAGTTTGAGGCCTCTCCTGCTGAAGGAACTCCTTTAGTTGCCACCTTTGACAGGGTATTAGGCTGGCTGCATAAGCCATCTCATCCCATACAGCAATACTTATGTCTTGTGTTTCCAAACAAGATGACAAGCACTTGCTTGTGCTCGTTGGCAGTCAGGTTGCTGCCAGCAGTATTCATAACACTTTACTGTTATTAATCATCGTCTGCCTGTGCGTATTAATATTTAAAACGAGATATGCCATTAATGCCATGTGTTTCTGGACCAAGGTTCACGTGAGCATCTCCCAGGCTTTCCCAGCTGGGAAGGTTTTATTTTCCACCACGCCATGGTGCTCTGTCGGTGGGACACCAGTGCAGGGCTGCCTGGTGCTGTGTCCTGGCTGTGCACATGTGCTCAGGGAAGCTCACATGGACATTGACATCACCTGTGTTTGTGGAACTGCCTCATCAGCTGCTGCCGTCTCACATTCCTGGCTGGGAGAGGCACCCGGGCGGCTCGCCATGGTTTACTCCTTTCTCAGAATCCGCAGGGTGAGGGCAAAGCCTGGAGATACACTTCTCCCATCATGTCATCTATTTACATGGCACATGCCTTGTGTGTGTGTGAGACACTGAGGGCTTTTATTTTTTTCCCCTTGCCCTAGTTCTTCTTTCTGGCTGTGGCGAGATGGAAAGGTGGCACGCTCTCATCTCTGCCAGCAAAAAGGTTTTCTGTATCTGAGGCTGGCTTGGAAATTCCTTAGGTGACATCACACCATGTCTGTGCAGACTCATTGTTTGTCATGGAAAAGCCATTCATCCATACATAACTTCCTTCCTCCCCAGACTCAGGGAGATAAACTTTCCATTCTGTCTATTCCCTATAGAAACAGACCCAAAACATGTATGCGTGGCTATACACACATACACCTCGTCACGCTTGTGGCTGTGGGAGGAGGAAAAGGGAGGATATAGAAGATGTGAATAAAGTCACCCTGTTTTCTTCAGACATGGATCCTGCTGTGCCCAAGCAGTAAAACTCCCCTCCCACCGAGGTGCTGGGTCACACAAGGCTTTTTTTGTCCTGAGGCTAATTCTGGCACTTGCAGCCCCGCATCTGCCTGCCAGGTGAGATGGGCCACCAGCTGCAGGTACAGCACATCTGGATGGGGGAGGAAGCGAAGCGTGCTGCAAACAAACACAGCAAGTCCACCGTGGCGGGTGCGAGGAATTTGATAAAAAATATACTTCAGCAGTCTGGGCTGCCGAGGCTGGTGATTCATGTCTCGGGTGCTGCTCCCGAGGCAGACGGCAGGGCTGGGTACTCGTGTGCCCTCCAGCCCGGGGGGACTCACACATCCAGCCGGCCTTTGGGGACCCACAGGGGCAGGGCTGGGGGGACAGCAGGCCTGGTGAGGAGGCTGGGGCAAGAGGGGCATTTTTCCGTGGAAAAGAGGAGGGAAGCGTGTGGTGCAAGGTAGGACAGGACAGTGAGAAGCCTTGAGGAGATGGAGGCAGCAGCGGCAGCGTCGATGGTTTGATAAGGTGGCTGTGTCCCTAGGACATGAAGGAGGCAGGGTGTGAGGAGCACGTTAGAAGTACCTGCACGGTGCAGGACGCCTGCATTTGCTTTCGGCCGGTGTCCGGGACAGGCAGGGCTGGGGAGCTGCCGGACTGCCCTGCCTTTGAGGTTCGCGGTGATTCCAGTGGAGAAGGGAGAGGGTGTTTGGACAAGAGGAGCCTTTGAAGCTTTTCTCCTGTCCACCTCCCCTGCCCATGAAGCCATCAGGCTCCGGTGCCTGCCCTATCCGCGCCCGTCGCTGGCGGCCCGGCCGAACCTCGCAGACCCCCGCCCGGAGCACGGGGCTGGGGCCGTGGCGTGGGGCCCTTCTGAGGCCCTTTTGGGGAGGGGGCCGCTCCTTTCCGAGCCGCCCGTGCATAACAGAGGCAGCGGGGCCAGCGCGGCGCTTTGACGTGCCCCGCCGGCTCCCGCACACCTGCGGCCGCGGGGCTCCCGGCACCGCCGGGCCGGGCCGCGCTTCAAAGGCGGCCGAACCGGGGGCTGCCCGGCGGCTCCGGGAGACCCTCCCGACGGGCGAGAACAGCCCCGCCGTCCGTGCGCTCCCCCGGGCCGCTCGGGGAGGCTCCGGCAGCGCGGCCCCTGCCCCGGGGCCGGGGGAGGGCGGGAGGGAGGCAGGGCCGCCGCCGGAGCCCCCGGGAGGCGGTGGCCGGGGGAGGGTCCTGCGGGGTGGGAGGGGGCGGCAGCCGGGCTGAGCTCGCCGCGCCCCCGCCGCACGCAGGCCCCGCTCCAGGGCTTCTCTCGGCGTTTCTCCGCAGGGCGCCCCGTCCCGGCGGCCGGCTCGGCGGGGGCTGCCCCCGCAGCCCACCATGACCGGGCCGAGGCTGGCCCTCGCCGCCGCGCTCCTCTGCAGCTGCACCTCGCCGGTGGCCGACGCCAACTCCTGGTGGTAAGTGAGGGGAACCGGCGGCGCCTTTGTCCGCCGGGGACCGGGACCGTCCGACTGCTCCTGCCCTGCGCCCTCCGCGGCAACTTCCCTGCCCCCCGGGCTTCTTTCGCAGCTTCTCTCCGGGTTTCCCCCCTCCCGCTGTCTCTGCCCGGTTTCGGCAGCGGTGGGACGCAGCCCCTCTTCTCCAGGCATTTCTGGGCTCCTTTTGTACGGGCTCGCTGAAATGCCGTCCGGGCTTTAGGATGTAGGGAATGCGTAGGGAGTGGATGGGTAAGGTTTCCTAGCCGCTGCCAAAAGCCCCGGGAGCAGCCGCGGAGCCCCTTCCCCCGAAGAGCGGAAAATAGCCTGGCTCCAAGGCAGCAGGCATCGCTCGCTGGCGCTGTGTAAAATAGCTGCTGGCTTTCTACTGCGGGGAAAGTGCTGAGCTTTCTCTCTGCCCCCTCCCCATCCCGGGTGTCCTCTGTGTTTAAACTCGGGTTACAAACGAGCAGTGTTACTCCCGCTAGAGCCCTGGAAAAGCCTCGCATCTGGCAGAGCTGCGGAGGGAGGCAGCTGACATGAGAAATGCGCCCGGGCTCCCGGAGCGGGGCTGGGCTGGGCTGGTGGGGAGAGGTGTCGGGCGCTTCGCAGAGGGGGCCGCTCCCTCCACACTCCCTGGGATGTTTTTCTCATCGTAGGTCTTTGGCCATGAACCCCATCCAGAGGCCTGAGATGTACATCATCGGCGCCCAGCCGGTGTGCAGCCAGCTGCCGGGACTGTCCCCCGGGCAGCGCAAGCTCTGCCAGCTCTACCAGGAGCACATGGTGTTCATCGGGGAAGGCGCCCGCAGCGCCATCAAGGAGTGCCAGTACCAGTTTCGGCAGCGGCGGTGGAACTGCAGCACGGTGGATAACACTTCCGTCTTTGGCAGGGTCATGAAAATAGGTAGGAGCACCTGGAAGCACAGAAGTACACCCAGCAGTACAGTGCTGGGCCACTCTGTCCCTCTGTCCTTCAGATGCACACGCAGCACTGATGAGCCCCATTAGCGCGGCTCCTAAAGCTGCCTCTAACGAGCTCTCCCCATTCCCTGGTGTGCAGGCGCTGCCCGAGCGCTGCCTGTGCCTGGCTGGTGGCACCGATGCCCCTCGGCCACAGCAGGAGCCAGCAGGGGGGCGAGGGGGACGCAGCTTCTTTTGGGGAGCATGGGAAGGTCAGGAAGAGGGGGCTGCCTCTGTTTGGTGGGCTTCTTTAAAGGTAACGAGGGAAGAACCCGCAGGCAGGAACAATGGCCCCGTGTTATCGTTCCCAACATCTCCGACGGGGAATGCAGCCCTGAGATGTGGGAAATATGGACTCTCCGGGCATGGAAATTCCCCCACTTCCCCGCACTGCCACTTTCTGTGTAAACCTAAGAGATTTTTATAATTCCTGCCCTGCTGGCCGTAAAAGGCACATTGACAGGCCATTGCTGCACTTGAATTGAGGTGTGACCTAGCTACATTGTCCCATCTCCTTTTGAAATGCAGTCATCTGATGGCAAGAAACTGAGAAATCCGGGCTCGGTTTGATATGTCCGACAGCCAGGCCAATAAAGAAAAGGTGTTAAAACAGCCACACACACACACACACACTCTCCCTCACTCTCCACAACCCCTGTCTGAAGGTTTTGTTTCCCACCCACAAAGCCAATCATTTACACAGAAGAATCAGAACTATTTCTCGCTCGTGAGCTCGAGGGATGGAAAAAGACCTTCAGCTCCTGTACCCCCAGTATTGCTCACACTGGTTTTGGCTTCACTCTCAAAAGAACTGCAAAAGCAGCAGGACACAGAGAGACAATGCATCTTTAATACCTCTGGGGCGTTTGAGAGATAGGGCACAAAGTCCTGTGATCTCTTCTGTTTGATCCTGAAATTCATGTGTCACCCTAGAGAATTCTAGGGATATTTCTGCACGTGTTACTCAATCTTGCAGAATTCCTAATTCAGCACACCAGAGCTGCTCTAATTCCTCCCTTTCTGCCCAGCTCATACCCCAACAGTTCTTCTCTGGGGTGCTCCCCTGGGAAATGGCGTTTCCTGGAAATTCCTCCAGTTCTGACACACATCCAAGGCATCTGTGCATCCTTGATCTCTCACTTTCTGATAGCAAGGGTGGTGGCCAGATGGGGCTGCATGCAATCCCAGATTGTTAAAACTTGTGCTTTGGGGGATGAAAACTGAAATTTCATCCACTAAAGGACAGAAAATACACTTCCATCTCTCCTTTCTGATGTCACTCCCTTCTCCTAAAAATGGTGTAAATTTCAAATCCTCAGAGAAATACTTGTGACTCCACAAGGATGCAATAAAGTAGGAATCTTCCCTTTTGGAGCAATCCTCATTCTCCAGTGGCTTCCTTCAACTCTTGGTTAGTGCAGTGAGAGAAGTAGGGTGAAGTAGGAGAGAGCAAAGATCAGAGCTGAAGGATGAAAAGCTCTGGAAGAATCAGAATGTGTAGAGGAAGAAGGAACTAGAGTGGATAGTGGAAGTGGGAGGATTTCTCCTCACTAAAACAAATTTGATCCTATGAGTTAAGATTGGGAGTAGATTTCTTTGTGTTTTGGTGAAGGCAGAAGTGTTGTAGGTGCGTGATGGGTCTGGCCACTAGTCCTGCTGCTGCCATTTGGTTTGTGTGTGCATGCATTTTTGCAAACCTGTCCCGACAGAGTTTTGGAACCATTCTCTGCTCAGTTAGAGCACATTCAGGTGTTTATGCTCCAGCGCCAGGCTGCACAAAAGAAAGATGTCACTAAAGGTGTGCAGGGGTATTCCAGGATCTTTGGTGATTCATGGCTGTTATCTGTGTCAGTGATAAGCTGCTGTGGAGGGAGATGCTGCCTCTCCTCTTTTTTATAGCTTCACCTTCCGCTTTTACATTTTCCTACACTGTAATGAGTCATTGCTTATCATTGCAGCAAATAGATTTTCCACACTGGGGAAGAAGACAAAGCCTTTCAATCTCTTAGGTTATGCCAGATATAAAGTCATTCTTCCCTGGGTTCACACTGTGTGTCTGTCTCTTGTTTTCAACCTCTGAGCCCCAAATCTGGACCACAGCCCTTTTTCTGTACTCAGTGCCAATGGCACGAGAAAGGTCTGGAGACCAGAATATCTGCAAGAGTGCACAGACATGCCAGATTGCTGTGGGGAGGGAGAGGAAGGGAGATAAGAAGGACCCAGAAGGTGCACAGTGTGCCAACAACCCTTGCTGCCCACCCACCGATGTGAGCATGGCACATATTATGGGATTTCTGGAGCTGCACTGGATTGTGAGAGGGGAGGAGAACCTGACTTGGCCAAAGCCTGGGAGATCCGTGTGAGAGCACTTAGAAACCTGGAAGATCAGTTTCCTTTCCCCTTCACAGAACTTGACTCTGCTCAGGAAAGGAGAGCTGGTTGGTCTGTGTTTAATCATTACACCTTCATTTTGTGCTTTTCATGGGAGTGAGGCAGTCCAGTGACACCAAGCTTTTGGAGGGGCACCCATAGCACTGAACTAGGCTGCTTTGGAGCATTGTTTTCTCCTAGTGTTTGTGTTGTTTTGAGACTTGCTCTTAGCTTTTAAATGGGGTTTATTCAGTAACAATATATAATGTAAAAAAATTATCCTTCCAAAGTTGCTTCCTCTTCTGTCAATACAGATTTTAGGCTGCACGTGTGTGTATATATAGCTCATTTTATACATTATATACAGACATTCCTTACCGCTGCATTTATGAGGGGGAGAGGACAGAGCACCCCAAAAGGTCACGTTAGAATTTCCTCAGGGGAGGAGAGAACATATCTCCTCCAGAGGAATCCTAAATGCAAGGCTGGGGTTTCCAGGTTAGTCCAGTCATTTCTGGAGCCAAAGATCTTATCTCTTCTGCCCTTTCAAATGCTAAAAGGGAAAAAAAAAAAAGACAGTCATAAAAGCAGAGAACAAAGAGAAAATTTTTTCCCTTGTTTTTCTTCGAGATCTACAAACTTTAGGGTAATGCTTTTAAAAACAACGGGCTGAAAGGAAAACTTTTTCATTTGAAAAGTTAAAGGGACACACTTTTGTGTCCCCTTCTCCCATTTCCTTCTCGAGCAGCTGCAGAGAGGCGATGCTCAGGAGCTCCGGATGCCGGAGCCGCAGCCCCGGCGGTGCCCCGGGAGCGGCTCCATCCCCGGCGGTGCCCCGGGAGCGGCTCCATCCCCGCTCCCGGCGGGCGGGCACGGGAGGGCAGCAGAGCTCCGCCGAGCTCCCGCCGCCGGGCACAGCTCCCGGGGCCCGCAGCCCTGTGGATAATATTCGGGAATAACGCCCCAGTTCTTGGAGACGGCAGCACGGAGGTGCGGAGCTGGGCTGAGTTTGAGAGGACAAACGAAAAGCCAAACGCTTTTCCAAGCGTTTGCTTTGGGAGGGAGAACCCCACCCTGCTGTGACTTGTTCCAGCCTCTTGTCCCACCACCGTCCTCAGCAGCCTGAACGACTCGTGCAGATGCAGGGGCTGCACGCCGAGTTGTGCTGCTGCATCTGACAGGTGGAGATTATTAAAATGTGGACAGTGAAAGTGTAAATCTCAGTGTCTTTTCAGGGGTCTCAGTCAGGCTGTAAGGATGCTAAGCCCCTGGAGTCATGCAGTCTCTGTTGCACGGGCTGTCACAGTGTGAGGTCCTTTTCTGTGCATGTATTTTGATCTTTATAGACAGGGAAGCACTCTTCTTTAAAAGGGTGATTGGTGTTTCCTCAGCGCTTTCTCCATACAGGTAGGGGCAAAACTCCACATTGGACTGTTACCTTAGAAGACTCATAACATGGAAAACAAACTAGATGAGTAAAAGCTTGATTTTAGTTACTGAAGAATTACCCTAACTCCCTTACACATCAGTCTCATCTGAGCTGCCTTAACTAGGAGTCACTCCTGTGTATCTCGTGGACCAGGGAGTTTTGGTGAGCATAGATCTCTTCTAATTACCTATGGTGAGCATAGATCTCTTCTAATTACCTGAAAGTAAAGACCTCCCTTCTGTGTTATGTAGCATTTTATCAGCTGTGTTCCAGAGCAGAAACCCTTAGTGTTCATCTCTCATTTAGGTGGGGTGAAAAAATCCAAAGTTTTTCTGCCAGGTGGGTGCCATTTACAGCCTTGCCTTTGTCTTGGGTCATTACCACTAAGCTGGTGATAAGCTGCTATTAATTAGGGATTGTCAGCACGTGCAAATTGGAACAAGAGCACACCAAATGTGTCAGCTCAGCCCTGCTGAGGGAGCTGGCATTGAGAGCCTCCTGAGATGGTGATAAACCATGCTTTGAGGATCTGCCCTTTGAAGGCAGCAAAATTTGCTTGAAAGCATCTTGCTGGGGTTTGGTGTAAGTAGCCCTTCACAATTAGATTGCTTATTCTAATGAAGCTTTGCCAGTTGTTCTCTTTATCACCTGCAGGTTTGGTGATGAGCACAATGGCTCTGAAGGTGTTGGTTCAGCTATTTATTAGACATGTGGTGAGAGTGCAGGTGTGGATTGCCTCCTGGTCCCTCTCCCTCTCTGCAGACACTCAGCACTCGTGGTGCTTTGGCCTCATGCAGTGCTCTGGCTGTGCTGGTGCCCCGGTCACACTGGGGCTGAATCCCTGCCAGGAAAACCGAGCTGGAGACCTGATCCAGCTGTGTAGGGCATGCATGCCAAGCAGGCCAGTCCCTAGTAAATCTGCTAATGGAAAAGTCTTTTCATTTATTATGGTCTACATGGGAGTTTTACTTCTTCCAGCACCGTGGTTCTGCAGGCAGTGGAAGAGCCCCTGCCTGGATGTTGCAGTGTAAAAATGAGTTTCCTTCACTTTGTTTACAAATAATTTTACGTAATCGTACATAATCTTACGTAAACTACAGTCAGTCCAATGAAGAGGAGCCCACAAAGACTGATGTCCCAATTAAATGAAAACCATTCCAGAGCAGCAGCTGGCTTAAGCAGAGTACTCCTTTTGCACAGACCCAACCTTGTTACTTGTTCTTAATGGCAAATGCAGTGGCTAAGTCAGCAAGTGTATTTTCACCCTCCTGCTGGTTGAGAGTTTCCTCCAGGCTAGCATTAAAGGATAAGAGGGTCTACACATGGAGAAGTAAGAGTGAAGTAGGATAAAGAAGAAAGGATAAATGAAGGGGAAAGAAGCTGGAGTTGCTATCCAGGACGAGATGGATCCCTTGCACTTGACCATCACATCCTTTAGTTCCAGTAGATTCCGTGCACCTTCTTAGGAGCCTGTTTGCATGCTCCTGGCTGTGTGTAGCCCACAAAACGAGACCCGTGTGGGGTTAATTTGCTGTCCCCTCTCTCGCAGGCAGCCGAGAGACGGCCTTCACGTACGCGGTGAGCGCGGCCGGCGTGGTGAACGCCATCAGCCGCGCGTGCCGCGAGGGCGAGCTGTCCAGCTGCGGCTGCAGCCGCACGGCGCGGCCCAAGGACCTGCCCCGCGACTGGCTCTGGGGCGGCTGCGGCGACAACGTGGAGTACGGCTACCGCTTCGCCAAGGAGTTCGTGGACGCCAAGGAGAGGGAGAAGAACTACGTGCGCGGCTCCGAGGAGCAGGCGCGCATGCTGATGAACCTGCAGAACAACGAGGCTGGCCGCAGGGTAAGGGCGCTGCTGGACCTTTCCTTTTTGTCAGGGGGGCAGTCAGAAGGGTGGGGGTAGCTGGATAGCAGATTCCATGAGGGTTTGATGGGGGATAATCCCGTGATGCCCCAGTAAAAGCATACAGTTGTGTTTTCTGCATTCTTGTGACTATTACAATGTTGACAGTATTCCGGTTTTAATGTCAGGTTTCCATTTCCAGTGAATTCTGGGGTCTCTTGAGATACTGTATGGCACGCATTTGTAGGCATTTAGGCCCTTTCCAAATAAACTAGGTGCTGTTATGGCCCATTTTTAAGGTTTATGTCTAAAATTTGCTTCCCAGAGCTCTGAGAGTAACAGGCTGGTGGTGGAAAGAAGAACCTTTTGGCACATAGTGTTACAGAATCACAGAATAATGAGGTTGGAAGAGACCTCTAAGATATTGAGTCCAACCTATGCCCTAGTTCTTTTCTACTGCCATCATTTAGATTTTTGGGAATATAAGGCCAGGAGCCTGGCTATCTCTGAAACTCAGGCCTTGTTCAGTTACCTTGGCACTGGGCACAATAATAAATAGTTTGCTTTTAGGTGGCAAACATTTTCTGAGAAGATTCACACTTGTGATCTGAGGACCCCTAGGGATGGAGAATCCATGACTTCCCTTTGTAGTATGATGTCAGCATTTATGACTGTTTCAACTCTGAACCTGATGATCATTTGAATTTATCTGACACCAGCTTCCAGTCAGTTCTTTTTCTGACTTTTACAGCTAAATCCAAAACCCTCTTAGTAATCAGAATTTCCTTGGCATACAAGTATTTATCTACCGTAATTTATTCACCATTCTTTCTTGACAAACTAGATGGAGCACTGAAGACTCTCTCACTTTCAGAGGTTCTCATCAGCCATCAAATCATTTTCCTGTCACTTTAGTGTACCCTTTCCAGTTTCCCATACCCCTTTTGCATGCATTCAGTGTATGCACTTTTGCTTTTCACACAATTCCTCTGTCTGTGATTAATAGCCTGGAAGGTGTAGCATCATTCATATGCACTGCAGCTGAGTAATCCTGCCTCTTTCCAAAAGTAGAACAGGAATACTAACTTGAACATTTCTGCATTTTCCCCAGGGTGTTTTAAATTTTTATCATTCTTCCCTAGAAGTAAGCTTTTCAAAGGTTAATTTTACTTCTAATTCATGTTAAAAAATCCCATTAAGTGTACTTAGTCTTGCTCTTCTGCACATTTCTAACTAATATCCTTATTTTCCTTATCAATTTTCTGCCCTTTCTTACTTCTAATTGTTACTGAATTATCTTTCCCTTTCCCTTGGATGTCTGTCTTTTCTGCATGTAATTTCAGCTTCATTTTGACACCAAAGATTATTTGCTCCATTTTTTTTTTTGTTGTGAAATTGGTGTGTCAGGTTGAAGCATTGCAAGTATTTCATGGTTCTTTTGCAAAACCAAATTGGGGTAAATTTGCAGTAGGTGAAAAACTGGACTTGAAAGCTGAGTTTTGGTTTGGGATTGGGTTTTTTTTTTTTTTGCCTTGGGTGGGCAGAGGCTTTGCATTTGCTTAGGAAATGGGGAGAGTGTGTGGTGGGACAGTAGCCTGAATGTGACATTTTTTTCTGAATTACTTGCTTTGGGCATCCCACATGTCTGGAACATGAACTTGTCCTACAGATAAATTCCCTGCCTAAAGCAAGGAGTGAACCTGAGACTCCAAGGCAGAGTGTGGTCCCTAGGCTGGGGTGCCAGGTGAACTGCAGTAACATAGATTAAATGATTATTTTAGATTAGATTAAATTAAAGGGAAGACTAACCAGTGTGTAATTAAGCTCATAGATTTTAAAAAAACCCAAACAAACAAAAAATATTATAAACTAAGGGAGCTGGTTAATAAGCTCAGCTGAGGAACCTGGATGTGGAGGAGGTCTGGAAGTTTTTCAAGTCCAGGATGCTAAAGCCATTACAACTCTGCATGCCAACAAGAGTAAAAAGGTTGTAGGAAGAATATCCAGACCTCACTGAATGAATAACTGCCACAGAGAAGCTGTTAGGAATAGATCAAGAGCCTGCTAACAGTGGAGGGAAAAAAAAAAAAAAGATAGCAAATAAATAATGGAAAGCTCTGTCTTAGAGGTCAAGAAGTGTAAAGAGGAGGTGAGAACAGTAAAACTCACGCTGAGTCAGACCTTGAAAAGGCTAATAAAATAAACAGCAAAAGTTTTCTAAACTTTGCACACTGGAGGAGATTGGAATAAAGGAGACAGCCAGTGAGGACAGGGCTGAGTCTAAGGGCAGAGAAGTTTTGGTACCCAAAGTGAGTGAGTGCTTTGCCTAGGTCTTCCAAGTTGGGGTGGGGGACACTGGATATCTCAGAGGAAAGTAGGAAATAATTTGAGAAGACTTTTTCAAAGCTTGGTCACACAATCATTTAGAACATCTGATTTAGAGCACTGATTTTCTAGAAGCAGACTAGATCTGATAGGTCACATTTATATGAACTTCTGTGAAACATTTGAGGTATTTCCCTCATGGGAAATTCTTGGTAAAACTGGAAAATGTAAGGAAATTTGCAGTAGCTATGAGATGGACAAAAAACTGGTTCAAGGAAACATGTCAGTAAGTTGTGTGAAAGAATGTAGCTTGATTTTAGTGGAGCTTAATTAGCAGAGCTCATCAAGGACTTGCCCTTAGGATTTTTATTTCTGAGCCTCAACACAAGTGCTAGCAATGGGCTGATGAACTTTGCTGTTGATGCAAAGGTGGCAGGTATTATGACCACAGAGGACAATCTGAATTTTGTACAGCAGCTAATGGCACTCAGTAAAACAACATTCAGACCATCATTTGAGGCCTTGCATGAAATACATCTTTAGTCATTAGGAAAAGAGCAGGAAAGAATTGGTTGCAGCAGTTGGCTGCAAATGGCTGCAGATGTAATATGGCTTGGAAGGTGGTAAATATCCTGTAACACACTAGACATAAGTCTTTTTATACAACATGGGGGAATACTAATGCCATGTATTAAGCTCTCGTGAGGCCCCACAGTATTGTGTGTTCTCATATTCCCAAGTAAAATGACCTCAGACTAGAAAAGGCTTGTTAGGGCTGACCCAAGGGATAGGAATCTTTTCTTAAGAACGTGTGCTAGAGCAGCTTGCCATATTCAGGCTAGTAAAGTGAAAGTGGAGAGAGGATATGACTGATGTCTTTGTTCGTGGGAGAAATACTAGGGAAGG
Organism: Ammospiza nelsoni; assembly: GCF_027579445.1. NCBI lineage: Eukaryota > Metazoa > Chordata > Aves > Passeriformes > Passerellidae > Ammospiza > Ammospiza nelsoni. The sequence goes on from NC_080637.1 coordinate 69,356,080, forward strand.
AAAAGTACTTTTTAAGCAAAAAGCCAATTTGGCACAATAGCAAATGGGCATAAAGTAAATACATATAGGCTGGAAATCAGAAAAAGATATTTTATTGTTGAAATGGCAATCAGAATAATGGTGGCTGAAAACCTAATTGCTCTTAAAAGGGCATCCTATGCATTTAGGGAAAATGTTACTTGAAACAGTGCCTACAATAGCAAGAATCACACTTTATAACCCAGGAGGTCCTGTCTAGTCCTGCATTCCTAAACTTCTGAGATACTGGTTTTGTAAGTAGGAAGGTGCATATGAGTGAAGTCCTCATTCCCAGAAGTTTATTCTGGAAGCAAAGGACTGCTGGAGACCCAGCAGTGAGCACTGCAGAGTGACCACCAGCTGCCACCCCACTGCAGCCTTGCCCTGCTTTCACAGCCAGGGTTTCAGCTCATACTTTCTGATTTATAGGCAGATTTTTGGCACGTCCCTTCACTCAGTTTCCTATGAATGAGAAAGTTCTCCTTGAATCCTGAGGAGCTCTGGTGGCAGGAGAGAGGATTGTCCCTTCTCTCTGTGCCTCTCAGGAGCTGAGGGGGGACAGGAGGGAATCAGATGTCTTTTATCTCTCAGGCAGTCCTGACCCCATCACCCCTTCACTCCACATCGTAGTCCTTGTGGTGGTGGCTTCTGGCTTTATTGCTGCTGTTTGTTTGTCTTTGGCTGTTATCTCAATATGGGCTTTCCTTCCATCTGTCTTTTCCTCCAACTGGTCTGCATTACCCTCTCTTACTGCCCCCCTCCTTATCTGTGGCTCTGTCTGGCAGGCTGTGGCAGTCAGTCCTCCCCTGTGTTTACCCACTGAGCATATGGCAGCCCTCAGTCATCAGTCACTCCAGCCACTGCCTCAAGAGCCTGCAAGGGGGTCTGGCTAATTGACCACTGAGGAATTATCCATTAATTCTCCTCCTGCTCCCATTCCTGCACAAGGAGAATTGGAAGAGAACTTGGGCTTATGGAAAGGGGCTTTAAGCCCTTCCATTAGAGGCATTTTCAGCCTGCTTAAGTGGCATGGCCATCGGTCAGGCCCTGCCCTCAGAACTGCTTGTGGGGTCTGTTATTCTCTACCTTGACCTGAGCTCTGTCAGAGAGGAATTCTCCAATTTCCTCTGCCCTCTCCTCCTCTGGGCAGTGAAGGGGGACAGTGGGAGAGTCATTCAGCAGCTGAAGCTGTGTTGGCTCCACAGCACATGGAGGGTGGGAGCTGTGGGGGCTGAGTGGCACTGTGCTCACCTGTGAGCTCTGGTGGCACTCTCCTTCCCCAGAACGGCTCCTGCCCACAGGGGCCAGATGTTTTGAGCATCAGTTGTCTAAAGCCAAGTCAGAGTGAACTCGTTCCCATGACATTAACTGAAGGGGATTGAGTTGCAGTGTTTTTCTAAAGGAACAAAGCCCAGGATTAGGAAGAATCATAATACTTTATAAAAACACATGCGAGGGCAAGGGAGGCATGAGTGGCCTGGGATTTGACAGAACCATAACCAAAAAGTGCTAACACAGGCTTATAACAAGCAAGCTGGCAGTGTAGTGAGGATATAGTAAGTGTCTGGGGCTCAGGAAATTTAGCTGTAGCCTGTCTGGTCATAGTACAGCAGGAATCCTTAAGTAACAGTGTGGTTGGTCCTCTGCAGTTGTAGTTTGATCCAAGACAAGTGCTTAACTCCCAGCTTGGAGCTGTTACGTTGCACTGTGAGGGATTGCCTTGGTAAATTGAGCTCTGAGGAGCAGAACTAAAGCTTTTCTGTTTTAAGGGCTCACTCCATTGACTTTCTCAGGAGCTGGATTGGCCTCCATGTGATTTAGCCATTAAGGCAAATTGAATCTTCACTAGCTGTCAAAAGCACTAGACATTAGCTGGGCAAGGAGCAACCAGTTGTTGTGGGAGAACTCTGACCTCTCCCTGCTGGTCCAGAACGTTGTTGTAGGCAGAAGGTTTTGCTTGCATTATGCTCAATTGCCTTAATCATCTTGGCACGTGAAAGCAGAAAGCTGGGAAGCTTTCTTCTGTGTCAGTGAGTGAGGCAAAAAAGAAACCTCTGCGTTTGGCTGCTTTTTTTCAGCAGAAAACCTGGCTGGAAGACACATGGCCATCTCTTTCAGAGCACCCTGTTTTGTTCTCGTGTTCCTCGCTCTCCCCCTCCAGATACAGCTGGTGGTAATTTTGCAGCTGATGCCAAACATCTCTGCTTGGCATGCAGGGTCTGGCAAAAGCACTGCAGGATGCAGGATGGTCTTGGGAGAGCAGATGTGAGCCTGATGGTGAGGGGATGATGAGCCAAGGGCTGGGGGTTAAGCTGCTGTAACACAGAGCAGCTCTGACAGTGAGGGAATGCCCATCTCTCTGTCAGTGCCTGAGAGCTGACAGAGCTCACGTGGCATTGCACTTTTGTACCTGTCTCTGAAATGAATGGGAAGAGCAAACCCAACCTGGGTTTTTTATTTCTCAGTATTTCCCTCACCTCCCAGCTAGCGTGGGGAGGAGGAGAGTAAACAGGAGAGTTTCCCTTCACATCCTGAGCTTGCTCTGATGAGGGTTTTACACTCTGAATTTTCAAGACTCTCTGTGCTGACTTTGATGCTGGATTTCCAGGGCTGTGATGCATCTGCAGCCCCCGCAGGCTCCTGAAAATGTAGCTGGAAGTGTCTGGGAGAAGACAGCACGGGAAGCTGGCGTGTGCTGTTGAAATCCTGGCAGTTCTGCCTGGCGACAGCTGTGCTAGTGGAGGGAGCCGGGCACGAGATGGCGCAGGAACGCAGCCAGGGATGCCTGGGGAGCAGCGCCTCTGGGAGGGCAGGGATAAAATGTTTCTAAAATCATGGAGTGTTCAGGGAAGTTAGAAGGGAAAGATAGGCCTGGTAGGCCCTGAGAAAATGTTAGGCTGCACCTGTATAATCATTTAATGACTGTGATAAATGGTATGATTGTTAGATGTGATGATTGTTTGGTAATTGGGTATAATTATTGTTTAATCGTGACAAGAATTGTGAGAAACTGTGTTGGGGGGTTTGATAGAAATTACAAAAATCCATGCTTAGATGAAATCACAATGTAAGTTTAATAATTAATATGTAGTTATGGAACGATAAAGGTATAAAAACACGTTCATCCTGCACCCATGACAGAGTCAGATTTGGATCTGTACCCCTGACACCCAGAGCTCTTCAATAAAAGCACCTGTATATAATCATTAGCTATTCCTGAATGCTAGCACCTTGAGCTGCCTTCCAGGGAGATGTGTCCCTTTGTGCACCACCACCCCTGCCTGCCTCTCTCTGGGCACTGCCCCTGGATGAGCTCCTGTCAGGGCAGATGACAGGAAAGGGTGTGGGCCCATGGATTTGTTTCCAAAGGATGCAGATGTATCCCTGTAATGATAGTGCTGGTTCCTGGCGCGGGCAGTAGGAAGTGGGCTGGTTCCCAGGTGTTCCCTTTCTGCAGCACTGAATGGGAAAAACATGCCACACCGTGGAGGTCCAGCTCAGAGCTTCCTAATATCTCACTAGATTTAATATCTCACTAGATACGCTTTTCTGCAGCTTAGGGAGTTAGTCTAGACAAGCGTTAATACACAGAGCATTGTTCTATTTGTCTTTTCTTTTCTACTTTTTATGTAATTTTTCTGCTATCTCATGGCTACTGCTTAGCTCTAATCACAGTTCTGCTGTCTCTGAAGCCTCTTTTTGCAGCTTTCCCAAAACCCTCTGATTTTATAGATTCCCACAGTCTGTGAGGTGGGGAGTTTCCAGATTCCACGCAAAGAGGGCTCCTTCCCTTTTTCTGCTGCTCTTGACCCTGCTCTCGAGCCAGAAAGAAGGTGGGGTGAGGAGGTCATGTTTGCAGGCAGTGTAACCAGAAATAGAAATTCTTAGGGAGCAGGAACACAGCAGTCGCACCAGGGGGAGGAGAAGACCTTTGTCTGCTCTGAAGGGCGAAACAACAGCAATTGCGGGATAATCAAAGCGGTTCTGAGAGCGCCGTGAATGCGCTGTAATTAAGCCAGCTGCCAGTGCAGCGGGAACAAGCACGGCCCTGCCTGATCGCATTTCTCTCCCCACAGGCCGTGTACAAGCTGGCAGACGTGGCCTGCAAGTGCCACGGCGTGTCGGGCTCGTGCAGCCTCAAGACCTGCTGGCTGCAGCTGGCCGACTTCCGCAAGGTGGGCGACCTGCTCAAGGAGAAGTACGACAGCGCCGCCGCCATGCGCATCAGCCGCAAGGGCAAGCTGGAGCTGGTCAACAACCGCTTCAACATGCCCACCCAGGAGGACCTGGTGTACGTGGACCCCAGCCCGGACTATTGCCTGCGCAACGAGACCACGGGCTCGCTGGGCACCCAGGGCAGGCTGTGCAACAAGACCTCGGAGGGCATGGACGGCTGCGAGCTGATGTGCTGCGGCCGGGGCTACGACCAGTTCAAGAGCGTGCAGGTGGAGCGCTGCCACTGCAAGTTCCACTGGTGCTGTTATGTCAAGTGTAAAAAGTGCACAGAGATCGTTGACCAGTACGTCTGTAAATGAAAGGAGCTGCCAAAGCGACAAATCTATATTATATAAATCTATATAAATATATTTTATATTTGTATAAATAAACAGATTATAATAATTAAAGAAGCTTATTTAAGAGACATTTTGGTTTTGAAGTCTCCCCCCCCCCCCACATCCGGCCAGCTAATTTGATGTTCCTTCAGTTCTGCCAGGGAATCTGTCTTTGGGTGCATCTCCCCTCGGATGCTTCAGTCAAAGCATACCAGCATGTGCTCTTTCATTACAGAAAGAAAGCCAGTGAGAGAACCCACTCCTCTTTTCTTCTCTCTGATCAGTAAATCTCAGCATTTTGGAACACTTACTGCACATTGGAAGTTACAGCCAGTCATGGGTGAGTCCTAGTTATTCAGATTTCAAATCCTGCACTGGGAAATTTGGAACTGGTTCTTGGTGCCTCTAAAGGGCTTTGTCACATTTAGAGGGAAGGTTAGCTAAGGCTACGTGAGTATGGCTTAAAATCCAGAGTCTTGTAAACCATTCCTGGATGCTCCCCAGACCACAGTGGGGTAGAGGAAAGTTCACAGCCTGCTGTTGTGAGGAAGGAAGGTTCAACCTGTGGCTGACCAGTGCACAGCCTGGCAGTGCCCATGAAGCCAGCACCTGGCTCTTCTGCACCACCTGGGCCAAGGGAAATCTGCCCAGCTCAAACCACGTGGCTGTGTGTGTGAGGGATTTTTCCTTTAAATCCCATGCTGAAACTTCATTTTTCAATAGAGAGGAAAAGCTGCTGGTGCCAGGGGTGTTTGCAGAGTATATTTGTCAGTGGAAAGAAGTGCTGCACACACACACATGCTCATAGCTGCACTCCCCGTCCTGCTGCCAGTTCTCTCTGAAGTGGCTGCAGGTGGTCACCTTGTTCAGCTCTGTTAAATCCTCCTCACCACCAGCCCAGTTGTATAGTTCCTCTTTAACATAAAATGCCCTTCAATGACATTTCTTTCCCTCTGTTACTTGTGTATATGCCTGTTTTGTTTTATTCTTTTGGTGAGGTTCTTTTATTTTGCTGCTCTGTTTCAGAGGGCAGGGGCTGTGCTCTTCCCTGGCATAAGCTAACCACAGGAATGTTTGCTCCCAGGGTGTGGGTGTGTGTTCACTGTGGAAGTCTTCTCTGTTTTATTTCCTTGGTAATGAAGCTGTACCAGGGCAGAAGGCATTACCAAAGTCTGCTAATCAGTCTTGCCACATTGGGATTTTAGTTCAATCCAATTCATAAAGCAGGGAGCAAATGCTGTTTCTAGCACAAGACATTTCCTGTACCTCTCAGCATCTGCAGAGTTCATTTGCAGTCAGAACAATCAAGAGAAGCCAATTCCCAAAATATAAGGGTTTGCTAATATGCATCCGCTTTGTTACTGACACCACAAGGGTGTTGGGGTTTTTTTTCCCTGTAAATTTTAAAATGCTTAAAATATGCCAATAAGCAAGGAGCCAGTCATGAAGATTATTGTTTTTATATTAAACCTCTGTTTCTTATAAAACATTGCAGTTTTACAAATTCCACCATTTCAACCACCAGAGAACAATTTATATGTACCTTTCATATTTCAAATATTTGAGGACTCCAGAAAAGCACAAGGAAGAGAAATTATGCTTAATAATTAGGAGCTGTTGTTTTTTAAAACCAATGTGTCTAGTTTTTATTTTATTATTTTTTTAAATCCAACAGGCAATATATTTGCTGGCATCCCAGAAGGCAGTTTTTTGGAATATAAACAGTGGTCTAGATTTACTTTATTATATAAAATCCAAAGCCAGTGGTATTGTAATTCAAAGTAACGGAAATAGTTTTCCATGCATGGAAAAAATGTGAATGCAGTGGCCTGATCCAACTTCCATTAAACTTCAGTGGGAGTTGGACTGAGCCCAAGATGGGATCAAATGTGTGAGCTATTCACTCCTGGGATACTCTGTTTCTAGCCCAGTAATAAAATTTGCTCTACCTTGGATACATCTGAAAAAGACCTTTCCTCCCACCACCCTCACCTCATGTTCTTGTCCGTCCTTCTTGCATCAGTGCTTCAAGGTGTCAGCTCTTTGTGTATGACACCCTCAGGCATTGTTAATGTGTCTAATAGCTCAAAATTACTTCATCTGGCCTTTCTGATAAAGACCACACATTTTAGGGAGTCACAACTCTCCTTGTGGTTTGGCACCACAAATAATTTTGTGGGTGTAAACAACTCTGGGAGCGGAAAAGCTGGCATTGTTAGGGCTGCTATTCATCTGGGTGTCCCTGGATATGTCCTTTTTCCACCTAAAATGTTGTCTGGATGGAAAAAAATATGTTTTTTGGCCTTTTGTCCCAGCATTCCAGACCTCTGGCAGGCTGGTTGGAGCCAGCAGTTCCTATTGGACTAGAACCATGTAGTTGATAGGAGAGAAGTGACCATTAGATTTCTTCATTAGATTTCTTTCCTCTCTCTTTTTTTTTTTTTTTTTTTTTCAGGTTTCAGTATTATAGATTTTCTGGGAATTTTGTATCCAAAAATTTGATCCCAGTGAACTCTAGCTTTAAACTTAATTTCAATGGCACTCACACATAAAGAACCTCCATAGGGTGGTGGTAAGTATAAAATAAGAGCACAGCCAGACTGGTTTGATGCAATCCAAAGGAAGTCAAAGAGAAAGCTGCAGCAGAACTTCTTATTTCCCATGGAAGATAAAAAGTGGTGGATTTTAAGTTGTGCCTTATTTGATGTACAGAGTGATAGAAAGGGGTGTGGTGGGGCTGGGAGCTGAGCTGAATTCTGAGCTCTGCTGATAATCTGCTTTGTAATTTTCACACAGTTACTTAATTTCTTTGCAATTTGGCCTCCAGCCTCCTTCTGTATAAAACAAGGAGCAGGATACCTCCTTTTTTTCTGTAAAGATCTTTCAGAAACATGGCTGAAAAAAAGTTTAATTGAAGCCTGAGATTCTCTGCTCATTAACTCTGGCAGGCAGGCAGCTGTATCCTCATTGTGTGGGGACACTCAATTTGGCACAGCAGCACCTTGCAGGGTTGGAGGGGGTTGCTGGGGGGCTCAGCAGGAGCCTCAGAGGGTCTGCAGCAGCAAAACATTGCCCTGGCACAATGCTGGAGGCAGGGCTGTGCTACAAAAGAGAGGTCAGCTCAGGGCTTGTTTATTTATGGGTATTGAAGATCTTGTAGCTAAAGTAAGGCTTAGGGAGGTCAGCCTGGTTTCTGCCTGCTCAAATTCTGTTTGCAGTTTCATGTGGATAAGATACAGTACTCTGTTATGTGCTGTGGTCTGGTAACTGGCTGCCACATTCCTGAAGTTGCTGCACTTCAAGGCTGATAGAAATGGCCACCCTTAAGTCATGTAAAATTACAACATTTTGGGCTTAAAGGCACTGTGCAAATATACTGTTACTGCCAGGCAGTGAGCATGGGCTCCTAAACAGAGCAGAACAGGATGCAAATCTGTCATCATTTTCCAGCTGGCAACTACTGCCTGAGTTAGAGTGGGAATGAATGAGGCCTCAGTGTGCTCTGCTGCAAGGTAAGCTAAGCAATAGCTGATCCCAGAACAGAAACGTTCAGTTGATATTAATCATGCTACAAAGAACCTCTGAGAGGTTTGTGAGAAAATTTAAATGAGCCTTTTAACACTGCTGAGCTTCAGGCCACTTGAACCATTTGGAGGCTCCCATTCTTTGTCCCCAAACAGTCTGTGCCTGCTCAGGGCTCAGTGTAGCAGAGTGGCCTTTTGCAATTCAGGAAACTGCCACGTTGAATCCAGACATGCAGCACTGGTGGAACTTGTACTTTCTATATGGACCAAAGTTTGTTCCCTATGGACCCTGAGAAAGCACAAATTGAGCAGATCTTGTTCAGTCATATGAAATCAAACATGCAAGAGTCTCTCTCTGCACACTTGACCCCATCCAGGGAGAACCCTAGTAGGTTTAAATTACACTGCAGGAGCAATTCCTCATCACCTGTGGCTACAGAAATATAGAGAGTATTTTCATCTGCTGACACAGCCACAGAACATCCCAAGGAGACCTTGGGAAATACCTTCCAGTAACTACAGGGCATTTCTCAAGTGTCTGTCACAAGGCTATTCCAGAATCAGCTGCTTATATGGTCATTAACTTTCATTTAGCTTTTGTTTAACTCTATTTCAGGTTAAATAGTTTCTAGCAGATACTCTGTGAAGGGAAATTCACTGAAGGGCAGGCTGTGAAGGAACTGTCATAGGACAAACACAGCAGATGTGAAAATAATCTCAGATCCCCTTCTTCTCACAGGCAGACTGTGGCTGTGTCTAATTTTTGGGACACAGAGATTCATCCATCTCCTTGGTGCAGATGTATCCTGGCCACATTCTAACTCCCTGGCACCAGCACCCTGTGTGCAAAGGCTTGTGGATGCAGAGGCTGTGGGTAGCCTGTCCCAGCTCCAGGCTTTGGGACTAGGCCACCTCCTCCATACCAGCTCTGAAATCTAAATATAACCAGCTCAAAGATAAGCAAAGGTTAAATTTCTGTGCCCAACAGAACATGTACCAGAAAGCACAGAAAGAATCATGATCAGCAGTTGTGAATCCCCAAATAACAATAATAAACCCCCCCAGTATGATACAATGATCACAGTTCCATCCATCAGTCTTCTCTTGCAGGACATGGAGCTGTTACTAAAATCTCTTGTTTCTTAGCTATGTTTGAATGCCAGTTGATTTTTAATTTTTTTTTTTTTTTTAAATTAGAATTCAAAAAGGGATGACCTACACGATAGCCTTTCCTTGAAGATAGAAAGAAAGGGGGAGCAAACAGGGTCAGCAGTTCTCCCTGGGAGCAGAGATAAAATGCAGCAGCCATAAAAAGAAGTACTAAACGCTGCCCTGTGACACTCGAGTTGGACACCTGCCCTAATGTCACAGTTCCCTCTCCGTGTCACCCACCCAATGCAAGCTGTCAGGACTGGCAGCAGTTCCAGCTGTTTGGAATGTGGTGGGTGCACCAGACTTCAGCTGCCTGACTGAGTGGGTGCAGAGGGTGGAGCCCTTGCTGATTTGGGAGGAGAGGAAGACTCTGATAAGGAAAGAAATATAAAGAGAGTGAGCAGAGCTGCTTTGCTGGGAGGTTGCAGTGCCTCCCCCAGGCTATTTTCCCCCCCATTTTCTCCTTGTCCCACATGGTGGCAGCTGTCCTGGGGACGGAAGGGACCTGCCCAGGTATGTTTGCCAAGAGAGATGAAGCCGTTTAAAGGCTTGCAGCAGTAACACAATCCTGAAGAAAAAAAAAAAAAAGAAGAAAAAAGGTCCAGGCTCTTGCTTACCCTAAGGCAGTTTTATTCTGAATCATCATTTGTCTTGTGGCTGTTCCTAGAGTGCCACATCGCTGTGTCAGCCCTTCACAAGACTCCCAAAACATCCAGATGATGCTGGATGGGGCATTACCATGCTAACACTGCCTTTCAGGGGAAAAAAATTAAAATATGTGGGGTAGACCCAGTGTTGGAGCTAAATGTAACCCTGTCTTGTCCACAGCCTCAAGGAGCTGCACAAGGATTTAGCATCTACTTGGCCTGAGCAAACAGCTAGACCAGTTTTTTAGAGCAGCAGCTCTCTGCAGTTCACTGTGATGATCTTGGCCAGGCTCAGTTTCATTTGCTGCAGGCAGATTTGTTTTATCCTGCTCGGGAACAACAGAGTTAACCAGTAATGACCTGCCAACTTCCACAAATCACAGGGCTGTGTATATAGGACAGACACATTCTGAAGGAATTAAGGCAATGAACATTTTATTACTGCTTCATTTTCTAGGAAACATCTGCAAATGCCCAGGCAGTACATAACTCTGGTTTTGAAAATGTGTTTTACTGTATTGCAGGGCACAGCTTTGCTTTTTGATTTCCAGCCTCTTGAACCAGAATAACTACCCAAATTCCTTTTATTTAATATTTATTGAATCAGTATTTCTATCTCATTTTCCCTCTTATTTGGCTGCATACACGTTAAGTTATGGTGACAGGAAATGACAGATGAAAATGACATGCAGTTTTTACGTATATTTTTCGTCAATGAAGCTCAAAATATTTTCAAATCATTAGCTCCATTTTACAGAAGAAATCCTGAAAGACAGGGCAGGAAATACTTCATCCGACAGGCACGGGGTGGAGCTGGAGCAGCCACTGCAGCTGCTGCTCCCGTGCTGCTGCCCAACAGCTGCCAAAATACATCTTGATTGATGAGAGAAACCCAAAGTACTTGTAAGAGTGAAAATGTAGTGTTCAGTAACTACCTTGCTCCTTTCACAATAACAAAAACTTTGATGAATGTGCGAGATGGGGCATATTTTAAAGGAGGCAATAGGGAATCATAGTTTTATAAACAGAGTTTCAGAGTTTTAAGGAATGGGCTGGGTGTATTTGTTGTTTGTGGGTATTAGGGATCAAAACAACTCAAATTTTAATTTATAGGGATAATTTTGCTTCCTTTAATTATCTCGTTCACACTCACTGGTTTGAGCTAAAATTTCTGGGTGTGGGGACAAGTGTATTGGCTCAGCAAAGCACTACAGTACATAGAGCCAAATCACCCAGTTATTCTCCCTAGCAATTGCTAAGATTATCCTCCAACAGAGTAGTGTTCCCTTTGTGTTTTGACTGGTCTCACTGTAGAACTTGTTGGTGTAGAGTTTCCACCATTTTCCCCAAGGACACTGTTTTGGGAGGTGAAATCTCCACATGACAGAGGTTTGCTCGCTGCTCAGCCAACACTTCTCATTCCTTAACAGGGCAAGTTCTTGTTCTCTTTGGTGCTCCCCCTCCATGCTTTACTCCAGACACAGGTGTTTGGGCCCTGGACAGGCAGGCCAGCCTATCCAGTGAGGCCTCTTCCCCCTCCTCCAGCTGCCCTGGACACAGGGATGTCCACACCACAGAATCACACACTGGGTCAGGCTGGAAGGGACCGCAATGCTCATCTGGTGCCCCCTCCCTGCCTGAGCAGGGCCAGCCCAGAGCATGTGGGACTGTGTCCAGATGGCTCTGGAATATGTCCCTAAAGGGAGGTTTCACACCCTCTCTGGACATTCTGTTCCAGTGCATGGCCACTTGTACAGTAAAGAAGTCCTTCCTCATATCTAGGTGGAATTTCCTGTGCATCAGTGTCTGCCTCTTGTCCTATTGCCTGGCATCACTGAAAAGAGCCTGGCTCCATCCTCTTGGCACCCTCATCCAGACACATTGAGACCTCCATTCAGGTCCCCTCCCAAAGTGGTCTTCTAGTTAAAAAAAAAAAAATAAAATAGATCTCAACTGGCATTTAAACAGAGCTAAGAAACAAGAGATTGTAGTAACAGTTTCAGGTCCTACAGGAGAAGACTGATGGATGGAGGCCATGAGCATATGATCATTGTGTTATAACAGAGGGGTTGTTATTGTTATTTGAGGATTTACAACTGCTGATCATGATTCGTTTTGTCCTTTCTGGTATGTGTTCTGTTGCACACCTTCTCTGCTGTTTGTGGGCAGCTCTGGGCTGTTCCCACAGGTGGCCTGGTGGTCGTGGAAGTGCGGGGGTTTCCCCTGACGCCGATTCTGAGAGGAGAGGGTGGCACTGCCTGCTCAGGGCACACAGGAAGCAGCCAAAAGGGGAACTCCCCTCCAGCCTGGAGGCCATCGCTGGGGCTGGAAACTCCCTTCTTTGCCAATCCCTTCTGTTCTTTGGCCACAACAGTCCCATGTAGCAATACAGGCTGGGGACAGAGTGTCGGATCATCAGGTGACCCCAGCATCTGGGAAGAATGATGTGCATAACTCCATGATATCAGAAGGCTAATTAATTACTTTATTACACTATATTATATTGTAACTATTTAAAGAGATACATACTATACTACATCATACTTACTTCTAACTAACTACTGGAAAACCTGTGACTGTCAGCCAACAGTCCCAACACACACACACATGTGGATCCAATTGGTCAATGAATTAAAACACTATCACCAGAATCCAATCGAGCAATCCCTTCAGGTAAATAATCTTCCAACACATTCCACATGTTCAAAACAACAGGAGCAGCAAGCAGAGATAAGAATTGTTTTTCCTTCTTCTCCATTTCTCTCTGTTCAGAGGGCATGTGAATACCACAGCAGAGTGGTTGGAAAGCCAGCTGGAAAAGGACCTGGGAGTGTCGGTCAACAGCCAGGTGAACGTGAGCCAGCAGCGTGCCCAGGTGCCCAAGGAGGCCAGCGGCATCCTGGCCTGGATCAAGGAGATCGTGGCCAGCAGGAGCAGGGCAGTGATTGTCCCCCTGTACTGGGCACTGCTGAGGGCACACCTCGAGTGCTGTGTCCAGCTCTGGGCCCTTCACTTCAGGAAGAACTTTTTGATGCAGGAGCAAGTCCACATGGCAGCAATGAAACTGGTGAAGGGTCTGGACACGTTTCACAAGGAGTGGCTGAGGGAGCTGGGGCTGTTTAGCCTGGATGAAAGGAGGCTCAGGGGAGATCTTATGGATCTGCAAAACTCAGGAGGATGCAGCCGGGTGGGGGTCTGGCTCTTCCCCAGGCAACAGCGACAGGAGGAGAGCACACAGTCTTAAAATGCCAGCTGAAGGCTTAGGTTGGACATTGGGAAGAACTTCTTTACAGAATAACAATCGAGCTGCCCAAGGAGCCGGGGGAGTCACCGTTCCTGGAGGTGTTTACGTTAAGAGTGAACGTAGTCTAGACAACATGGTGGTGTGTGGCCACAGGCCGGACCCGATATCTCAGAACTCTTTCCCCACGGATTCCAGGAATCTGTTCCCGGGAGGGAGGGAATGAGTGAGTGAGGGGTGATCCCGGGCCCCGCTCCGCTGCGGCTGCGCGCCCTCAGCGCCGCCTCCTCCGTGCGCGGCCCGGCCCGGGCCCGCCGCGCGTCCTTCCGGCCCCGGGCGCGCAGCCGCGGCGGCGCCTCCCGCATTGGCGGCGGCGGCCTCGTGCGATGGTGACGCCGTAGGGCCGGAGGAGGCGGCGGCCGGGCCGGGCGGGCGGCGGCGGCGGCAGCGGCGGCCGCGGGACGGGGGCGGCGGCAGCACCTCCGCCGGCCGTTGCCAGGTGAGCGAGCGCCGGGCAGCCGCGGCCGCGCTCCGCTCCGCGGGGGCTGCGCGGCCTGGCCGCGGCCCGCGGGGCCGGGGCTGCCCGCCCGGGCGTGCGGCCGCTCTTCGGGGCGGCGGGAGGGACCGCGGCGGGCGGGAGGGCTGGAGGGCGGGCGGCCTGCGCTGGTGCCGCTGCTGGCGGGGCGGGAGGCGGGCGGAGGGCGCTGGCCGGGCCGGGCCGGGCCCTGCGGGCGAGCGGAGCCCTCAGGCAGCGAGAGCGCTCGGGGCACGGCGGAGCACCGGGAATCGCCGGCTGCGGGAGGAGGCTTTGGGCCAGGGGAGCGCTCTAAGTGGGTCAAGAGCACCGTAAGTGGGTCTTGTTTATAGCCTTCCGTGCACTTGTTGCTTGTGAGGGCAGGGAAATCTGCTGCTGCGCCTGAAAGCTTCTTAGGGAGGCAATAGAAGTAATAATTCCTCCGCTTGCAGTGTGGGAGCCCTTTTTGACAGCAGAGTGTTTTTAAGTGCTTATATCTATAAACACTGGAGTTACCGACAGTAGATAATGTAATATAAATATTTGATATTAGGGTAAGCACAGTTTGGATATTCTCAAGTGGCATTAGAAGAAACTTTTTAAAAAGTTTTGCTGTTTTTTTTTTTTTATTCCTGAGTGAATCAGGTGTTCATCTCTTGTTTGTTTGTGATGAACAACAAAGACGTTGAAACATATGGTAATGGGCTGGAAAACAAAGAAGAGATGACAGCTGTTCTTCTTTGCTGGGGTTTTCAAGCAGTGTTAGTTTCTTCTTGTGTTTGTCTTAGCCTTACAAGTCAGATGATTCTGTGGCTTCCGTAGATGTGTGGGCATTTGCTTTCAGAAAACCATTAATATTAAATTAGAACTTTTAATTTTTTATTTTTTGTTATACGAGCTTTGTCACTTTGTGTATGTAAACTATCATGCACTTGTCACACAGCAGAAATCTTTTAGATGTTACCTCTCGTTTAAAGAAACTTTGTGTTCTTCACTGCAGCATTGAAGCTTTTCAGGCAGCTCAATTGCCTTGTGTATCACAACCGTGTTGTGTATTTTTAAAAATGGATTGAATTGTATGAAATTGGCCAGGCCCTCTGGGCAGAGCCTTCTTGGCATAATCTGGCCTTGAGTTGATGTCTTCGAGTGTAATTTAAACGCCTGTTTTCACTCCCTTGCTGTAGTCAGTGTCAGGGAGTATCGAATTTCTGCCTTCATCCTGGCTCCGGGCTTCACAGGTCTGTTCTGGAAGTCAGTGAAGAGCTGTGTGCTGCACAGCACTCCGAGTTGTGAAAATCCTCAGAGTCCTTGTTGTAGTATTTCAGTGTGGAGGTGCTTGTTTGCTGCACAACCTTACTCTGCTGTAACAGAGCAAAACATGTTTGTGATCAGCAAAAGTAGGCGTTGTGTCTTGGAGTTATGGGTGCAGCACGATCATGAAACATGGCCAGTTTTCCTTGTTATCTTTGGCTGTGACCTAGCCTTGTTTATAGCACAGAGGAAGTTTGTGTTATGAGTTCCTTTTTTTCTTTTCCTATGGGGTTGCCAGCCACTTGCAGTTCAGATGATTTCCTGCCGTGGTGTTTGCATTATAGGGATAACTTATTAATAATGTGTGAACTTCATCTGTTCTGTGACACTTAAACCTGTAAGAAGCCTATAAGTGTGTGTTAGTAGGCAACTTAAAAGGAAGTCATTGTTGTGTTGGAAGTGTAAGATTAGTTGGTACAATACAGAAATTATTCCCTTGTCTGAGCTGACAACTAAATATGGTTGTGAATAAGGTTGTTGGCAGCTTTGCTGTGAAAGCCATGGAGGATCGCTGCTAATGTGGAAAACTGAATCACAATGAGTGATGGAGGAGCTAAAAGCTGCATCCCAACCTAGCCCAGGTTTTCAGAATGATCCTTTCTGAGCGTAAATCAGATCTGAAAACATAATGTGGTGTGAAGGACAGGAGTGTATTTTTGGCGTACTTCAAGCAAAGCCTTTCATGGTGAAAATTTCTCCAGCATATTCTTATATATTATATGTGTATTCTCAAATATAGATTTAAAGTGCCACGGGTAGAGAAGCTTAAATTGTCTTAAAGAGACAAGAGAGGCAGAGCCATGGGGCTTTCCTTCATCCCACAGCCCAGTCTTGGCCCTGATGGACTTGAGTCAGTGCTGCTGAGCTGGTGACATTGCTACGAGTGTGGCAAGTGGCTGGTGAGCAGGGGTTTTGGCAGTGTGGGTGAGATTCAGACTGAAAGGCTGACTCCTGGACACAGGGTTGGAAGGCTGAGCTTTGCAAAACCTGTGCTTGCTCTAGGCAAGCGTTTCTGTAGGTCTGTGATGAAGGGAAATTAATGGGAATTGGCAGGGCATGTAATGCCAGTGATTTTAATGCTGGGATCTCTGCTGTTATCTCATGTCTTCAGTTACATGTTCAAGGAGCTGTGTCAAGCATTCATGTACAAAAGATACTCAATATTAGGCACTAAAAACGTTGCAAGTTTCATGGGTTTTGGATTGCATAACCATATTGTCCAAGGCACTGTGCAAAGCACAAGGCTGGCTTTGGTCAGTGGACATGCTGTTTGTGCATGGGGGAAATCTTGATAAGGAAACTTCGTGAGGTCGTTGGATTATTGTGCCATCAGCAATTCAAATCCTTGAACAGAAGTAGTTCTGAAATGGAAATAGCAGTTTTGAGTATTTATGATTTGAAAGTGTCTGTCTGAGTCATTCAGTGAATTTTCTGACAGACGGTGTTGGTAGATTTGAAAAGACGTTGCCCAAGATAATGGTGGTGATTATGAAAAAGTGTTTGGGACAGTGTTTAAGGAAGGGACTATTAAACTATTGATTTTGATAGAACTTGTTTTAAATGCTTTGTCCTTTTACAAGGTGTATTTCAGCTTGTTGTGGTTCACATGGTGCCTGTCTTTAAAGCACTGTTTGTCAAGAGAAGTTTAACAAAGAAGCTGGTTTTCAAAACTAAAGAATATGGAAACAAATAAGATTCTAGTTCCAATTCTTCAGGAAACATTCCTGAAAACATTTTGAACTTTTATTTGTTTATTTGAATATGCTCCTACTACTGGAACATTTCACTTTTGAAGTAGGATGTTGCAGGTCAGTGTGTAAGCTAATAAGAAGCAGGAGGTGAGTTGTTTTCACACAGTTCCTGTTACAGAGCTTTGAGGAGAGCAGCCTCCTGCCTTCTGGGTTGTGGAGTGTGAGATGCAGACTTTCACCATCATGTAACTATAAAATTGAACTTGCCCAGTGATTACATCTATTTTCTGGGAAGTTTGTCTCAATGGTTTGACATAAAAAAAATATAATCTTAGCCCAGCTTGACGATGAGCCTGAAGGTTCCCTTTGAGGAGAGGGTGACAGACTTTGTGTCTGCAGAGGCTGCTCTCCACCCTGGCACGCGGCAGCTGGGGAGGTGAAGGGCAGGCAGCCTCTCTCAGGAAAGGGGGTGCCACACTGCTTGTGCTGCTGCTACTGGATTTGAGAGACAGCAAGGAACTTGAAGTGAGTTGGCAAAATTAATGTGCTCAGAAATATGAAAAGCAAATATTATATGTTTAAATAGTATTTTGCTTTCTGGTTTAACATGATTGCTCATGTATTCTGGAGTTGCAGGTCTCTGCTGCTCTGTTGGTGGGGGAGAGGGTCTCTCTGACCAGGCAGCATTCTTTGGACTTCTGTGAACTACATGTGTGTCAGTGATTTTGGGACATCTCAGGGCTGTCCTGTGGTTGAACTGACTGCAGAAAGGGTTTTTCAAACGTATAGGTGGATGTAAATTTCACAGGATGCATAATTGTTAGTGTAGAAAAATGTGCTGCATGGTTCAGATGGATTTGAATAGCTGTGAAAATGCACTGGAGTCTGCTGGGATGTGCCAGCTGCTGTAGCTCTCTGTGAACAGGACTAATTAGGCCCTTGTGAGAGCAGAAAATAGTCAGGCACTATTTACAGGGGGAAGTGTTGGAACAGCAGAGCTGTAATCGTTGGCTGTGAGGTACCTTCAGGCAGCAGTGGGAAAGAGAGCAGACAATTTACTTGCAGAATGGGCTGAAAGTCATATCTGAATACTCAGAGTGGGTATTTCAGTGTTCTGCCAGCCCATCTGAGTGCATTGCAAACCTGCTACAGGAAAGGCTACTTCCTTTCCCCCCCTGCTTTATTCTCTTCTTTCTGCTAGTATTATCTCAAAATGCTAAATGTTCATGTTTCTCACCTAATGGTGAAAACCAAAGGTACACCAGGTATAGATGTCAAAATGTTACAGTGTTGCCTGCATTTGAATAGATCCTGTGAGAGGGGTTTGCTTTTTTCAAATGGTTGTTTTTCTGAGGGAGCCTGTGATCATCTGCATGTATTCCAAGATAAGGTGTCACTAGGCTGCTGTATCACAAGTACTCCAAAGCAGTTTCTCATATCTGTTCATGTAGTTTTCCTCCTTCTCTTCTTCACCAAATTAAATGCTCTTTTCCCCCAACACATTGGTTCCATCTGCTTAGAGGATTGCAGAGACTGCCATTCTTTGTTTGAAGCCAAGGTCAATTGTGCTGCTCTGTTTGGGTCTAGAAGATGACAATTTATGTGCTGTGGAATTTTTTAGGACCTCACTGGATGTGTTAAGCAGTTCTACAACTTCTAGATAAGGGTAATTTTGCTGGTAGGAGCCTTCAGTGGGCTTTTCTCTGTTTTAATGACAGCACTCTGGAGAGCTTCCTGTTTTAGCTCCTTACTGATGGATTTTTATTTGTCAAGTTTGATTTTTCTCAAAATGTTGTCATAAGTGTGTGTTAGTAAATTGGATGTTTATGGATATTTAAATAACAGGCTGTTCCTTGAGGGAATGAGCCATGGGCCTTCCTGCTAAAGGAAATATTTTCTTCATGTAATTCCAGACTTCATTGAAGGCCCTTACTTGTGCTCCTTTGATTTCTTGTTCAAACTGTTTGGTAGGTGATAGTAAATTTTGGGAGATAAGGACTTTAAGATCCCATATGTCTCTACATTGTTTCTGTTTATTGTAACATGCAGGACTTGTGATGGAAATGAGATAGTTGAAGGGAAGCAGTAAAAGCTGGTTTTTGGGTGCAAATACCAACTCTGGCTGCTTAGATTAAATCTGAATGGTGGTAAAAGAGCAATGTGCTTTGCAAATTGTGTTAGTTTAAGAATTATTTGTGTGTCTCTGTATTCTCTAGAATGGCATGTGGCATTGCAAGGCTGGTCACAGCAATGTTGCACTGTTCTCAATATTAATCTTTTAGGCAAATAGTTTTTTGCTTTAATGGAACATGATTGTAGAAATAAAAGTAAGAGCCTATTCATAATTTTTATTAAAGTAGATATGTGACAAAGTGCCAACTATTGGCTTTCTGCCTGCTGTACCTTCAGTGGGGAACAAAATGGATTATTTCTGAGGTGAGTGTTCTGAGAGTTGAGAAAAGCATAACAAAGTCAACAAAAGCTTTACTTAGTGGTTTTCTGACCTTTATATGCTCCAAGCTAGAAGGAGGATGCTGAAAAAGGCTTGTGTCATGGTTATCTGAATGTCCATGGTTAAGTGCAACTGCTCCTTGACTTCCTGCTCTGTGACATTTTAATAATTGGCAACCATGTGAAATCTGCAGCATTACAGAAATAGTTCAATAAGAGATGTCTTATAAAAATCCTTTCCTTTTTATGAGCTTCACTAATTTGGGGAAGGAAGTTGCTAGGTATCTTAGACTTGATCTGTAATGTATTTCTCGAGGGGCAATTTTCAAATCCATTTTTGGTATAGCAGAGGAAATTTAAATATAAATACACTATTATTTAAATATAAACACATACCAATTACTTGTTCTCTTTTTGGATCATCTCTCAGAAACACAGAGTGTGATTTGCTAAAGCCTCATTTCTCTCTGATAGGATTTTTCATAGGTGTTTCTTCTGCTGCTCTTATATCAAACAGGACTGTAATCAGTAATAAAATGTTAAAACTTTCTGGGTTACAAAAGAAATCTTTGGTTCAGTAGGAAGTGACTTGTTGCTGAAGTATCTGGGGCGGTGTCTATTGATTTTAGTTACTTTGCAAAACTCTTCTAATTTAGCCTTGAACCTATACTCTAGAGTTTAAGGGTAAGATGTCTTCTGTCTTGAAGATAAACCCAATTTTAAGTGAAGCTTATCCTTGATGGGCAGCAAGAGAAGCTGACCAAGTTTCAGAGGCCTGGCATGACTGTTTGTGTCCCAAACACCAAGCAGCATGTGATGCTGCTGAAAATGCCATTTGTGTCAACTGCTTTGGCAGGACTTCAGGGTCCAGGTCAGTGGGGCCAAAGGGAGGGGACCTGCAAGGCTGTCACAGATAACACTCCACAGTCCCAGCACTCAGATAAGGTCGGGTTGATGCAGCAGTGCAGCTCTGCAGGACTGTGAATGCCCAGGACACGTGTTGGGCTGGGGGCAGCAGAGCCCTAAAGTGCTGTTGGAAAGGTGGTGCAAGATGCTCTCACAGCACATTGGTTTTTCATTCCTCCCTGTAAGCCCTTTCCAGCTGACTTTTTCTGGGCTGGTTAGCTGCTTCAAACAGCCCCTTGTTACACATCACAGTAAAGTCATTGTGAGAAACAAAGCACGATCACAGAACTCATGACTGTTTTCCTCTGAAAACTCGTGTCTTGGCTCTGCTTCAATAGTTCATTATTGTACAAGTGCCTGAGGGCTTATCTGCCTGCAAGACTCACATGAGTGTTTTCTGTAGGCTAAGGCCATCCGTGAAAAGGCACAATTCCACATTCCTGTTCTTTTAGCAGTAACTGTGATGTGTCCAGTACTTCTTGTGCTACCACTGGAAATCACATTGCATTTTGAGAGGCTATCACGTGTGGACATTAAAACTTCCTTAAAGCTCAGCTTCCTTCTTGAAGATCCTGTTTTGAGGTAACACTTTCTCATTTGAAGCACAAGGGACTCATGAATTGGACAGTAATGGGAGTAATGTGTTTGTAATAAATGAACAGTTCATAGGCATGTTATTTGTTACAACATTCAGAGTCACAGGTAACAGTGGTGGTATTTGGGGTTGACCAAAGCATAGTTGCATAATTCCTGTGTAGAATGACATTTAGTCATGCTAATGATGGAGCAATTGAGAATTGCTGGCACTTAAAATTAATTACTAGGCAAACATAAAAAGGAAAGGTGGGGAGCATACTCATTGCTGCTGCTTGCATCTGAGACTGCTTCTTCAGGGCTTGTGACAGGTAATGGGCCAGTACCAATATATTGTGCTGCTTATGGTGATCCAGTTGCTGAGCAAACATGCAGGATGTGTATGTTAAAACTGCTTCTCTTCAGGGATTGCCCAACAGCCTTTATTCATCTTTGAACTTTTGATTTGTTTGTACTGAAATCTTGGATCGTCTGGTGAGTTGTCGAGAGAATTGATTATATTAGGAAGCAAGTGGTCTGCTGGTGAAAACCAGTCCTGCTTTCTGTTGGAAATGTTGAATAAGGAAGCCATGCAACCGGGGAGGGTTTAGACTGTTGGATGTGAGGCTTTGTATAGAACTATTAGCAGCACTCAGTGTACATAATGTGGTGTGTGTAATGTTGGAGGCAGATTTTCTGGCTGGTGTACTCCTTGCAGTATGGATGAAGTAGGTTGTATAAATTACAACAAACCCCTCCTCCACCGGAGTGCAGTGAATGTCAGATTGAAGCTGTCATGCTGGTGCTTTACAACTCCAGTGACACAGGATCCTAAGATAAACTCAGCCTTCATTTAGGGAAATTTTTAGGCTTTAACAACATGCCATGAAGTGAAGCAGAGAAAATGGAAATGGATTACAGAAAGTCTTCTGCGTTCCTTGCTGTTTTCCTGCTATAATATTTATGTCGTAGAGGATCTCTCCCAGGCTCTGATTTCAAACTCCCATGTGGACCAAAAGCAACATTTTATATGGCTTGACAAAGGTCTCTTTTCACTAACTTCAAGTGACCTGAGGCAGATTAACATGCAGATTAATGTATTTGACAGTAATAAATCAGCTTTAACAAGTACCGAGGCAGAGATTTGTTTGGCAGAGAGTTTGGATAAGATGTGGTATTTGGATTTAAGTTGAACATTTTGTAGAGAATGATATAGTGGAGATGGTTAAAAATTTCCTGATTTCCTTGGTTTTATGCTGATGCATCTTTGTGCAATTTAGCTGTAACTGTGTGGAGTTTAAGTCAGAGTTATCTGGGTGAGTGAGCCTACAAAAATGGAAGGGTGTTAATTTAGATGAATGCATGCATTTTGTCACCCAGTGTGATGTAAATGTTTACAAGCTGCTGCATAGGACGCATACTCTTTGCATTTTTTCCCTCTCTATGTAAATTTATTACGTAGGATTTTGTTTTCTTGGAGAAACAGCCTTCATATTGATTACACATCTTTCTTGTGGGAATCTTAAGCTGTAACCTTCCCAAGCTTGAATACAAACATCAAAAACCAGGGAGGAATTTGAGGCTACCTTCCTCACAGGTAGCACAGCTGTTTGTCAGGAGAGCAGGTGTGTTGGGGAAAATTATTGCAGTGGTTGAGATAACTGCTGTGTGTGTTACTCCATGTGGAAGGTACAAGATCTGTCTGTTTCACTGTTCTCTGTTGTATTTCTCAGAAATGAGGCTTATGAGAAATTTGAATGTTTCCGTATCAGGGTGACAGTGTGACAAGTGGGGCTTCCAGATTGGGGATGATTGTTGAAGTGAGCTGCAGGAGAACATACACCAGTCAGAGACAGGACTGGAAGATGTCATTCTTTTCCCCTTCAGGAGGAAAACTGTGGAAATGAATTTTTGAAGGGTTTATTTAGTTTGTTTTCCGGTTTTGATTTGGTTTGGTTTTTTTCTCTGAATGGGGTGACTTTTTTTTCGTTAGTTTTTTCTTTTCCATTTGCACCTACTGTTCTGACTTTCATCAGTGGAAATCAGTGACATCAAATTGCTGTGGGACAGCTTAGACACTATCTCTGAAAGAAGTTAAAAATCATAGTTAAAAGATTTTATCTAATCTGTATGTAAGAACAAAAATTGGGGCATACTGAGTGTTTTGATTTCTTCAAGTCTCTGGAAAAAAGTCAATTTCATTGAAACTTGAAATTCCAGGGGAGCTATAACATAAACTAGTAAAACTACCTCTGGCTCAGGGTTCTGCCTTCATTGTGGAGTTGCTGCTTAGGCTGCTGCCTCCTGAGACTCTCTGAGCACCCTCTTGTGTGCAATGCAGGCAGGCTGTGTGGTACCCACCTGCCTCCAAGCCCTGCTGCACAAACATCTTTATGTTCTGGTGCTTCCCTCGCTCAGTTCTGCTCCCCCTGTGTGTCAGCCATGCTCAAAGTGCCAAGAGCTCCCTGAAGCAGAGGGACCAGCAGCTTTGTGCTGGTTGTGCTCAGCAGGCTGTGGCTGTGGGCAGTGTGAGAGCTGTGCCTGGCTGTGTTCATGGCAGGATGAAATCCTGACGTGAGGCTCCAAATGTGCCAGCCTGCAGCACCTCTCGTGGAGCCTTTGTGCTCTGTCCCTGACCTTTCTGCCTGTGCCCTGTGAGTCTGAGCCCCGGCCAAGCTGCAGGGCCACCCAGCCAAGCTGCCCATTCAGGGCAGGAGGCACAAACCTGGCAGCCTCAGGGCTTTGCTCTCCCCCTGTCCTCTTATGTAAGTCCCTGGCCAGAGCCTTCAGGGTAGTGCCTGCTGGCTTCTTGGGTGCCTTTGGCAGCTGTTGGTGTTCTTAGGGTGCTTTGCCTGCTGTCCCTAGGAAATTGTTTCAGCCCTTATCCTTTTTTCTACAGTTTTGTTTTCTGTCTCATAATAATTTAACTTCCTTCCTGTTTTATTTTGTTTGTATGCGTTAGGCTCTTTGCTGTCCTTCCTCAGAGACAACGCTATTTTAGAGTTTTTAGTGAGTATGTCCATCCCCTAAGGAAGCATGAATGTGCAAGCATTCTGAGCATGAATGTACAAGCAACATAAAACAGACATGCACAGGTATTCAGAGGTTTTTAGAGCTAAAGGTGGCTTCATGTGCTTGATGGATTTACACTGCATATTTGTCCATTTTCCCTGTGGATCCTCATTCTGTAGCAAAATGTTCCAGGGTTTGCTTATTGCTGTGTCAAAAATAAATTTTTTTTGTGTTTGAGGTCACCCAGCCTGATCTGCTAACTCTCTGTGCCCTTACCTTGGTTGATGGGCAGTGGTTGATATCTTCATTTTTCTTATTGTTGTTTGGCATGGTGCTGTTGTAGACATAAAGATTAGGAAACCTTGTGCTTTGTTGAAATCTTAACTGCAGTTTTGAGTGGTCACCCCTGGTTTCACATAAAGCTTTCTTTCCTATCACAAACAAAACCTTCTCTCAAATAATTTAGTAAATGTGTGAAATGTGATGTAAAACTTACAAACTATTACACATTGACTAACACATATTAAAAATAGATATTGGATTTTGAATTTCATAAGTTCAAGGCTTATTTCACATCTTGTTTACTTTGCTACAGCTGCTTGCTTATCTGCATAGGTCAGGGCTTGCCTGGTTATCTGGGCAGCTTGAAGGTCCTCCAAGGTTTTGCTTCTGCTTTTTCTCATGTATTAAATTCACAGCACTGCTTATTGACTTTCTTAGGACTTAGAGCCTGTCAGGGTCTCCTTTTTTTCCAAAATCTTGTGTGCCACTGCTGTGTGTCACTACTGGAAGAGCCTTTCATGCTTTCCATGATGGTGTGCCTGGGGATACAGGTGGGTAAGGTGCTGGCTTTGCTCTGTTCAGATCTGCCCCCTGTGTGGAGTTCTCAGCCAGAGAACTCAGCTGAGAACATCTCTGGCATACAGATTAGTGCCTGGCTCCTGTATGTAGCACTCAGCCTCTGCTGGGAAGCTTGGCCTGTGTCTTCTGTCTGTCTGTCTGTCTGTGCACATCAGGTGAATCCAAAGAGCTATGTTGCGTCTTGGTCACACCCATTGATATGGTAGCTTGTCTTCACATCAAAATTACATTAGATAGCTTATTTTTCTCACAGAGAGAGATCAAACTCATCCTAGAAAGAGGTTCTTTATTTGCCAGCTCCATTGACAGTAGGTGCTGTCAGCCTAAGGTATTTTTTCTTTGCAGAACAGTTTATCTGTGTAGTTTTACATGTATTAACACCCCTTACAGATGCAATTGTTCAAGAGTACCTTCAGTAAGTATTTAAAACTAGGACACATAACTATTCAGTAGTTTGCTGACCCAGTTCTTGCTTTCTGCTCGTGTTCCTTGTCTGGGCCCTTGTCCAGGAAATCAACTGAAATTCCTCCCCTTCCTCCTCTTAAGGTAGTGAAGGCTTATCGACTTGGCCACGTTTCCTTCTTTCCTGTTCGTAAAGTTTCTTTGAGCAATGGAGTGTCTCCTGTGGTATCTGGAGATCCTTTCTGCAAACAGCAAGCACAGGCAGTGGATGCCAGGCTCGCTGGTTTGTGTTTGGGTGCTGCTGTAGGATGTGCATGTGTGTCTGAAAGGCTCTTGGGTGCAAAGCAGCCCTGACAGGTCACCCCAGCCCCGAGTTCCCTCTCTGGGCAGAGAGTGCTGCCAGTTCAGGGGGCCCTTTTGGTTGCTTTTCCTGGGGCTGTTTCAGACCTTGTCATTCTGTTGTAATTTTCCTGTAATGCTTTGAAGACAACAGTGGATGGAGTCTTGCATTCCTTCAGCTTTGTTGTTGTGTTCTTGTTTGTGGTCAAAGAGGAAGTGCCCCTTGTGCATGTGTCTGTTGGTTAAAGTGACGTGTGTGCAGGTATGGCCCAGAATTTATTGCTGCTACAATGGAAATCTTAACTGTGGGACTCAGTTTTTCTTTCTGAAGTCTGACTAATGATTCTAAGAAGAATGTGGCAGTTACAGACATGAAAATGTTGCCAAAGACAGTTAAAATTGTAACACAATGGACTTTTTGGTTTCTGTCCCTTCTCTGTGATTTATTTTCACCCTTCCATTGCTGCTCTGGGTCTTCAGGTCAGCAGCTTTGGACTGCTGGAGAGGGTAACAGGTTGTCAGCCCTAGGAGTCATTTGTTGGGAGTATGATCTGGATGTTCCCTGTTTCTTTTTCCTCTCTCTAGGATCCACTTGAGTTTCCTTGGGATTTTTGCTAATATGCTTTTATTCCTCTTTTCTTTCTTCATTGGTCTAAAGCTTCAGGTTATCTCTGGGAATGCTTCACATAATGCTGTTTTCTTCAGTGAATTTCATAATTAGAGTAAATGCTGCATTCTACATGTGATTAAGGCAACCTGGGTGTCTAATTTCAACTTTTTCTGTTTATGTGAAATTAAACCTTTATTCTTGTTTTGCAATAAGAGATTTTCGTAAGTGTAAACTTTGTGTCTGTTTCCCTTGAGGATTTTTTTGCTTAATCTGCTGTTCTTGGAGTTTTATGTTGTAAATTATCTTGTGTAAATAGTTTGACAGAAAAAAATAATCTTTATTTTCCTCTGTTGGTGCTGATTGTCACTAATCCAATGTTACAGCCAGTCCTCATTGTGCTTAGCCAGCAGTGTAGCTCTGTTACAAAGGGTGGATGGCAATTACATGCTTCAAAGTAAGGACACAATAATTTTTTAGATAGGTGCTCCTCATTGCCCAGCTCATTTACAACATTATTTTTTTCAATTCCATTATGTGTTTGGGGTTTTCTGGTTTTGAAGATTGCTTTTTTTTTTTTTTTTTTTTTTTTTTTTAGCTGAAAGAGATCCCAACATGATTGTCTGAATGCACCAGTAAGTGGTGTTAAGTCATGGTAAACATCTAACATGTACATTCACAAAATACTTCCTGATCACTTCTAAGTTAACATGAAGCATGTTCATGATCTTAAACTGTTTCAGTCCTATCATTTACACTGGGATAGCTGTACTGGTTAGACCACACACTGCAGTAAAACTCTGTGGGGAGCACAGTGGCACCAGCAGAAAGTATTTTGGCCAAACAAACCGCAGCAAGATGACATTTTGTGTGAGTCTCTGTGGTCCTGGACCTGCTGATGTGTTTTGGGTTCAAGCTACAGCCCTATTCCATTTTAGCAATATTCTCATAAGGAGACTTGGGTGTTTTGAAATCCGTCCTTAGCCATAGGACAGTAGAAAGTAAAAGATTAACTTAACATTTCTGCTTTTAAATTGCATCACTGGTGCCTTACGATATCAGTGTCCTTGGTCTTGTTTCAGAATTCAAGATGAACTATGTTACCAGGAAATAAATTTATAACTGAAGGAGTGGCACTGAATGTAGGGGAGACTAAATGGTCACATCAGCTTTTCCTAATTTTCAACAATATTTGTCTTTTAAAACCAAAATTATTCTCTGGCTATTGCATTAAGGAAATAAATTCATTAAAAGTGGCTTTACTTGGTTTTAGTGGAACTTCAGGCACTTGACTAATTTAATTGGCATAAATTAGATGGTCTAGTTATGGTGGATCTGCTTCTTTTCCTTGAATTTTGGTTGTTAAGAAGGAATCTGAAAGATGATGCACCACTTTTTTGATCCTAGTCTGATACAATTCTGTGGATGTGGATGCTGTTTCTACAGTGTTCCTGTAGCATTCTTGCTACAGAAAAGTAGCAACTTTTTAGTTGTCTGACTTGTGGCAAACATAATGTTTTATGTTTTATGGCTTTTGAGGAGAGGGATATGTGCTGTTTTCAGAAATGCCATTGCTGAGGGCAAGTGAAGCAGTAGCTTTGCTTCATTTTAATTTTTTTACTAATACGGGAATGCAGACATTTTATAAACCAAATCTGTTGGCCAAAAACCAAAACACTGATGAGCAAACTCACAACCTTATGAGTAAAGATTATCAATAAAGTTAGAGAGCAGGTGCTTCCAAAAACTGGAAAGAGTGTAATCTTTTTACAACCTGGCCTTTATTAAAATGAGTGATCTTGGTAAGGTGATGGTTTGCTGTGCCAGGCGTGGTTTGCCCCTGGTCAACAGGTTGTAATAAAGACCATGATGTGTACTTTTATAACAATTAAAGGTTAGGGCCAACAGATAACTGCCAGTTTTTCATACATTAGGAAAATAGATATAAAATAATAGATATAAAATATATGGCAGAAATATATAAAATATATGTATGCAGTTAAACCTCTGGAGGTGGGGTGCTGCCCTTGGGCACCTTGTCCAGGCTGTTTCCCCAGCTGGGCTTTGAGCCAGTGCAGTTTATGTGTGTGACAGCATTTCATGGCAAATGATGATCTCGTTCCTCTCCACTGGTTAATGTTTTTCCAGAGTCCCCTGGAAGGGCTTGTGACAAACATCAGAGTGCCTGTGGGGTGGGCAGCTGGGAGAGGTGGAGCTGTGTTTTGCCCAAAGGGGGGAAAGTGGAGCTGCCCCCTCTGGGCACCAGCCAGGCCTTAAATCTGCACACCGAAATAAAGAGGTGAGCACTAAGAAGCACTGAAGGCAGCACTGTCCTGATGATTGCTGTTGGAAGTTTGCAGCCTGAAATGTGCATATTCCTCTTTGGTTTTAAAAGCATGGCTGCAGTGTTTGTTTTTATACAATTGCTCCAGGTCTTGGAGCATTTTCTTGGAGCATTTATCTAAAAGCTTCATTCAGTTTTTAGAGATTGAAACTCAGGCTTCCTAGGGGGAAGGGTAGGGTTATGCTTGCCTGTGGATTGCTGTTATTTTGGTGCCCTTTATATTCCCATGCAAAGATTTTCTCTGTAGAGGGTTAAAGGAAGTAACCTCAGTTTCATGGTGTAGCTCTGCATTTTAGTGCCTGCTCCAAATGCTTTGGTTTCTTCATCTCCACCCAACAGTTTTGTGAATTGGATGCCCTTGAGGCAGTAGTTAAAAGTATATATTCTGAATCTTCACTTTAGAGGAAAGTGATGTTTGATTTCAGGCTTTCACTTGCAGACAGTCTGTGATCCTAAGTGTTACTAACATAGGAGAACTGCATCTTTTTGTTTTTGGCAGCCATGAAGCAAAGTTGATGTGAGTAGCATGCCATGGAAATAAAATCATAAAAGAGCAAAATATGGGATTTTTCTCACTTGGAGAAACTGAGCCACTTAATGAAAAATGAACCAAAAGCAAGTTTTGTGGGTATTTGTGGAATGTAATGTGGAAAGAGCTTGAACTTCATTCTGAGTTCTATGCTGCTTTTGTGACAATTCACTTGGTTTTGGTTTATTGAAGAGTAGAACTGATTTACAGCAGTCATCCAGTCTGTAAGGGCTGGACATTGTGCTCTGGGGGTGGGCCAGCCTCTGCCATAACTCTTTACTCAGTTAAAAAAATGGGGTCCGATTTGCAGTACAAATTGGACAAATGTTGTAACAATGTAGTGGGATCCTGTGAAATGGAAGCATTTCGATAATGCAGGAGGCTGCTGGCTTGTTCCCTTTCTTTGACTCCAAATGCATCAGAATGTGCTTGATTGTTTGCCTCTGCAGCCTGCTGTGAAATAGCTGGGGCTGAAGTTGCAGTGACAGTTTACAAGTTAAAAAGACAGCTTTTTGGCCACTGACCCTCTGCGGGAGTCTAATCTTTGTTTTGTAGATGCCTCTTTATCTAGGGAAATTACATCAAGAAAAGAGGTGTTGGATTACTTCCTCATTGTTCCTCTTTGTTAAAGATGACCTCCAAAGATTTTTTACAGGCTGATTTGTACTTTTCCTTAGGGTACATTGAGAAAACAAAGTCCTCTGTGAGAATTTCCTTCCCCTCCCGTTCATACAAACCCTTATTTGCTTTGTTTTTGACTGCAGCTTTGGAATGTTAACTGTGGATGTTTTACCTCCTGAATTGAAAAAGATCAAGACTGTTAAATTAAAAAAAAAAAAGGAAGATAAAAGTTCCTTATTTCAAGTTGGTGTTAGAATACTGTTATTGAGGGACAACTTGTGACAACCAGAAATACAATGTTCCTAGAGAACTGCATTTCAATTAGTATACCTTATTTCACTCAAGGTAGCCAGAATCAGCTGTTCCACAGGCACAAAAATAGGTTGTGTTCTTTTCCCAATCAGTCTGTCCGTGGGTTGTAGTGGAAGTGCTCTGCCATTTGTACCTGTGCTGACAGTTCTGGGAAGGGACTTGTGCCTGTTCTGTCACTAAGGCCTTGCCTGAACCTCTTGGGAAATCTTATTTCAGTCAGCTTTGCCATTCCACTGGCGTGGCTGTAGCTGTCATGGCACATGGCACAGGCAAGGCAGGGTTTGTGGAT
The DNA here is from genome assembly GCF_027579445.1 of Ammospiza nelsoni. Classification (NCBI taxonomy): domain Eukaryota; kingdom Metazoa; phylum Chordata; class Aves; order Passeriformes; family Passerellidae; genus Ammospiza; species Ammospiza nelsoni. Next base: position 69,385,977 of record NC_080637.1, read on the forward strand.
TGATACAGCTTCTCCTACAAGATTTTTCAGGCACTCAAGCCCTTCATTAAATATTAAGCATTAATGAACGTTCTGAGAAATGTGTAGCCTGAAATTTTCATGGTGGTCTTTTGTTCTTTTGATAAGTTAAGGTCTGTTAGGGGAACGAGCTAATCTTAGGAGGAATCACCCACTGTGTGTACATTGTTTATGCTGCTTTAATGGCTGCTTTGGGAGAGGATCAGTAAGGAAAGGGCGTGCAGTGGATGCCATTGCCTACCTGAGCAGGGAAGTTTCTGCCAGTAAGGCAATTGAGAGGGGATTGCAGGAAAAAGCAATTTTCATTCTTCTTCCAAAGACCAGCTACAGCCAGAATTAAATATCTTCTGAGGATCATTCTCATGCTGCTTACAGGAAAGAACATACTGACAAGAGTGGAGTACTGGAGAGATTGCTTTGCTTAGGGGTAGTGGGAGGTAGTCTGACCATCCAGGACTGTGTTTTATCCTCAAAAGGGAGTGACAGATCTTTTAGATCTAATTACAAACACTACTGTTAATGTGTTTTCTTTGTTTTGCTACCATGTGTCATCATTTAGCTGAGGCAGTAAATCAGCCCTTGTGCCAGGTGAGCTCTGGGAGTTGGAAGGGCTGCAGTGCTTATCCCAGGGAGTGTCACACAGAGAATAATGGCATTATCCTGTGCTGCTCAAGTCTGGGTAACTAGTCTTTCCTTACCATCTTCAGGAGTGAGGCAGTGTCCCAGATATGCTGTAGCCGTGGGTGCTGGCTCCTGTGACATTGCGCAGCTGCAGTGCGTGCTGAAATAATGCTGCCTTCCAGTTGTGTGTGCACAGCTGGCAGGGCTGAGCCTCACACTGCCCTGGCTGTGCTCCTGTGGGCTGGCTGCTCTGGGGCTGTGTGGCAAGGCAGCAGCACGCTGAATTGACCAAAGCCTCATTTTGTGCTTCCAGGCTGAGTTTGGAGCCCTGCTTGCATCAAACTGCCAAGTCCTTTCTGAAAGCTGATGGAGCATTTAGGAGTTTCTGTATTAAAAAACCCAACAGACCAAACTCTGTAGATGCTTTTCTCAGCTTATTTTAAGCACAGCAGGAACTCACTGATTCATCTACATGCTGATATTATGGATGCAGTCATTAAGTAGATTTTAAGTCATCATGGCAACTTCCTCTTTAAATGGAAGCTAATTTTAATGGAACCTTTAATTTGTATGCTACAAAAAATGTTGAAGGATTTCATTTATGAGACTGATAATGAGACACAAAACAATATTTTCCAAGACCTCAAGTGTTCTATAGCTTTCCATTTTCTAGCTTTTGTTTTTGGGAACTGTGCAGTCTAAGGCAGAATGGGGCAGTAAGTATCCTCACAATGGTTCAACCATCATCTTCTGGTTAGATTCTACTATACTTAGCAATACTTCCTAATTTTTTAGGAAAAGAACTGAACTGTGAGTCATAGAGACTTTGTGATAGAACTCAGACTGCCTATGCCTTTCCTGTTCATAATCTTCACTGCTTTCTTTCATTTGTGAACAAATATTTCAGGCTATTTGCACTTCTGTGTTGGCACCTTCCAGCTGCATTCAGTCAGTGGTACATTTTTAAAAAGAAGTGAAACCCAGTAGTGGTGATTTTGGATTAGCTTTAACTTGCTTACCTTTGCATGCTCATTTAGGGCAAGCATATTTAGCACTGTGAGGATCCTGCATGATGAATGACATGGAAACATCTTAGTTCACTGAACAATCCCACTGTCATTTCAAGAAACAGCAACTTGTATTTCTGCAGAGCTCTGAAGATCAGCTCTGCTGCTCAATGCAAATCTGACTCTCTGGAGGTGAAATGCATCTTTTATTTTTAACCTTAGTGAATACTTGGCAGTGTGTGCTGGTGAAGTAGATCCTCAAGGCCTGATGTAAATTGGCATTCCTCTATCTGTTTTATTAGGAGAGCCTTTTGCAAGCATCTTGGCCAAATGTGGTTGAGCCTGTTGTGTGGTTGTGCTGTGTCCCAGAGCATTGCTCTCACAATGTCACAGAGGTGATGTAAGGACAGGCATTAGGCAATATTGCTGCTGCTGCAGCACACAGTGGCAATGCTGTTGCTTAAATCTGGCTGAAAGGAGAACCAGTACAACTTGCTGGTTCAACGTCTCATGGAATTGCCCAATGTATGGAACTGACTGGGCTGTTTGTGCTGACTGCCTGTTTGAAATGTGTGGGTTAGCAGGCAGGGGGTGTGCCTGTGTGTAACTTGTTTATAAACACCTGCTCTGCTTACATGCATTTTTCTGCATTAGCTACAGCTTCAGATTGCTTCAGTGGACTTACTGTGGTCTAACCCCAGTGGGCAACCAGGACCCACAGAGCTGCTTGCTCACTGCCCCAGTGGGTGGGAGAGAGAATCATAAAAGAGAGAACCTGTGGGTTCACATAAAGACAGTTCAATAACTACAGCAAAAGTTGTGGATACAAGCAAAGCAAACCAAGGAATTCCTTCACCACTTCCCATGGGCAGGCAGGTGTTCAGCCATCCCATCAGGAAAGCCAGGCTCCATCCATGTGATGTTTACCCCAGCCAAAACCAGCACAGTACTGTACTGAAATTCTCTCTTATAGGCTGCTTTTTGAATGAAGATGTCCATTAGCTTTATTTCAAACTTTATTTGTTGTTGTTTCTCTGGTGTTCAGCCATCCGATCAGGAAAGCCAGGGATCACATGTAGTGGTTACCTCAACCATGGGATATTTCAGCACAGTACTGTCCTGAAGTTGTCTCTTATAGGCTGCTTTTTAAATGAAGATGTCCATTAGCTTTATTTCAAACTGTATTTGTTGTTGTTTCTGTGGTGTTCAGCCATCCCATCAGGAAAGCCAGGCTCCATCACATGTAATGGTTACTTAGGAAGAATATTAGCTCTCCCCCAGCCAAAACCAGCACAGTGCTGTACTGAAATTGTCTCTTATAGGTTGCTTTCTGAATTAAGATCCCCATTAGCTTCATTTCAAACTGTAGTTGTTGTTGCTTACTCTTTTCTTTCTTACATCAGTTTTGCCAAATGGCAGTGTGATTATGTCTTCATGTTTCTTGCCTAAAAATAGAATTGTGAATTGGCTGCTTGAAATATGACAAAAACAGTTAAGATTTCAGTTCTGTGGCTTCCTGAATATTTGTTCCTGCTCTTAAAATCTACTTGCTCAACTCCTTCACTGAGCTTCCTGTGTAATGTTGCTAAACCTCCTCTTAATTCTCCTGTGGCTCTTGTGTTTACCAAGTAAACAGCTGTGGCCATTTTAGCTGTTGCATCTCAGATGGAGGTTGTGACCCTGCAGTGAAGGCAGCAGGAAGGTGGGGATGCCATCTGCTCTGCTGTCACATTGTCACCTTACCGTCCTGGGTGATTAAAGCACTGTGCCATGCTGAACTCGGACAACTCAAGGTATCATTCAGTTCTGCAGAGTCTGTTACCTGCTCATTAGCAGCTCTCTCCTCTGAGGATTGCCAGGCAGCTGAGGGGATAGAATATTACAAACTGCTGCAGCAAAATTAACCAGAGCCCATTTGTCAGAGCTGAGAATTATCTTGCAGTGATCATATGTAAATGAAATGAGTTCATGTAAGGACAGAATACATTATTTACTGGCTTTTTGGAGGTGACATCTTATTACAAAACTGCCCATATCAATTCCCTATCTTATATTTTTAATTTTCCCTCCTACATTATGACAAATTTCAGCATCTTTTATTGGGCAGTAAAATTCCAATTTAATTATGCATACTGGCAAGTTAAATCTTGTTAGATGGGTTGTCTTAATGTTGTGTGTTAGTCACATCAGAGCACTTAGGTGCTACAGTAATGACACCAGGTGATTAGTGCAAAAAGAATAGATTGTCATTCAGAGGGATTCTGAAGCTTCAGCTGTGGCTTCAGTGTGATAGTACATTCTGATGCTTTCTGTCACTCAGACTGCAGAGTTCTCTGGAGATTGTGCCTCCCAAGGCTGCCACTATCAAACAAGTCTCTCTGAACTGGCTGCTGAAGTGGCACCACACAGGGTGTACAAAACAAATGGGTAACCAAAAATACTCTGGATGAGGGCTCAGATTAACAGTTGTCATCAATTTTCTGTAAATTTGATCAAATCTTTAGCATTTTGAGTTAAATTTACCCTGAATACTTTTTGCAGTGTTGTAAGTGTAGAAGACAGTTTCTTTCCTGAGTAGGAGCCATGGGTTATTGTGTTCTCGGAGATTTACCTGTTTCTGATTGCTCTGATGGAGTGAACGGTGTTTAAATTTGTCTGCTCTAATTCCTTGCACAAGTAAAGATACAAACCCATTCCTTGCAGTGATTGTGACCATGTTAATTTAAGCAAGGGAAGCATAATCACACTGTGTACTACTGCCCTCCTTGCAGTCTGTCTAAAATTAGTTGCTGCTTGAGCTCTGCTTGATTGCTATTACTAATACTTAATGTCCTAGTTTGGTGAAACCTAGTCTGGATGATTGAGCTTGGGTATGAGCTTCATACCTGCAAAAATACAGTAATTATAGAGTACCTGTGACAAGTGGTGCATTTCTAAATAATATTAACAGCCTGCTGCTTGCAATTTTGTAGAAATAATTCATAAAAGTTGGCTGTGGTTTTGTAGATTTACTGCTTTTTGAAGCTCACTTTCTGTCACCTTTCAAAGTTGTGTTTAACTTGTGTTAAACACAAGGATATGAAACTGTTAGTGGTCTCAGGATGAGGATTCATTACCCAGCAGTGTAGAAATGTGTTTAATTGATCCTGTGGGATTTTGGGCACATATAAAAGCAGTTGTCATAGCTGTTTGTAGCTTGTAAGCAAGCTCTTCTTCCAGCCAACTTCTGCATTCCTCTTTCTGACTTCAGTTGAGTTACACAAACGATTTTGTTCTTTCAGAGCCAAGACATAATCAGCCAAACTGAACCAAGAGGAAAGAGAATATTTGAGAAGGCCTCCAGCATCTCATGAACGAACCAACGGAACTCGATAATGCCGGTTGTGCAGAGCCAGGTCTGCGGCTCAGAAAAGGACACATGTCTGACCCTGCAACCACACAGGCAGCCTTTGAGGAGGACAGCTCTCAAGAGAACCTCCTTCTAGTGGAGACACCACTGTCTTCTGACCAGGAAAATGTAAGTCATATGATTCATTACCTGCTAGGTTTTCTAGGAAAAATGAGTTTTGACCTAAGCGCTTCAGTGTTGTAATCTAACTTTTGGAAATGTGGACCATGAGCCTCAACCTTTTATTGCCTGCTAAATAACTGTAATAATACCAGGAAGATTCCAGAGGTATTCAGTTGAATAAATGTATGGGAACTTGGGTGACAAGACCAACTAGTAATAACTAGTTTAACCAGCTTTTATGTTTTTATTTTGTCCTCAAAGAAATGGGACTTGTACTGGTTTGTGTTCTGCTGAGATGCTGTTCATACAAAAAGATTTTTGTTCTGTAATTTTCAGTTAATTGTAAGTGAAAGGAGACCTGTTGGCTCTGGCTGCATGTAATCAGAACCTTGGCTAATTGGTATCTTTTTGATGATTAGGACAGAAAAATCTGTTTGCAAGCATTCTTGCTGTAATTAGACTGAACAGTGCATGATATCTTATCTCAGACAGTAGCCAGTAACAGACTCACAAGGAAGAGCAAAAGGATGGGGAAGCTCCTTGTGTTACCTCCTAGGACACTCTCCCAGTCTTCAGCAGTTGTTGGCTCACAGATTTTCTGAGCCAGTGGCAATGTCTGCAAGTTTTAGGTGCATGAACCTCTATAAATTTTAGCAGCCACAACGTGCAGAAGGGCATCCACAGCTTTATTAGGTGTTCTACAAAGACACAGTCGAAGCACTGGAGAAAAGTACCTTCTGGTTAGAGACTTCCAGAACTGTAATTAATGCTTCTCCCAGGATATATTCAGATGGATATCAGCATAGTTAAGTGGAAGAGGCATTCATCTTAGGCTCACTATCCAATTTATCATGGATTAATGAGTTTACTGTATCAGCTCAGTCACAGCAAGTGTGTGGTTTTAGCCAGCAGCAAAAACATGCTGGTGCTGCTTACTGTGTGTTGGGCTGGGGCTGTAATTGCATTTGCCACAAGTTCTGGGTGTTTGCAGGGCCCAGTGTCATGGATCAGCTGACATGAGAACTGCTATTTGCCTTGTCAGCTTGATGAGTTGGAGCCCTTACAGAATTTAGTGCCAAGCATTCTTGTAATGAAAAGTCAGGATTGGTATTCATGTCTAGAGAGCCAAGCCAGTGCACTCACAGTTGTACTGCAATAACTTCTCCAGAACATTCTCAGTATTCTGATAAGGTAAACTCCCAGAGTCTTTTTCCATTTTGTGGAAGGTTGTGAAGCATGGGTTTAAGGTGCAAAGTCTTGGACAAAACTGGTTAGAAAAAGAAAGGTTGAGTTGTGGTAGCAGATATTTTGAATTTACATGTTTATCTCTTGGTGTGTTTGGGATCATCTGCTTTGAAGACTATTTTCATTCTTGTCTCTGACTTTCCTGGTTGAATAATCAGAGTTACCTGTGGATGGAATGCCCAAGGTAAAAGTCCATAATTGATAATGTGCTTTAGTTCTTTCTGTACATTGCTTAGCTAAACAGAAATTATCTGGCTGAATCAGTGTTTAATTCTAACTTTTTGGCAATGAAACAGTTGAAATACTTTCATTCTCTCTTTCAGGCATTCGTAGCACATGTTGTCTTTTTGATTTTTTTGCTTTCATCCATACAACAAATGTTTGTGTTTTTTTTCATTTTGGCTCACTACAAATGTTTGGCTTTCTCATGTTTGATTTCTCTTTCCTGGTCTCCTGAAGTGGTGTCACAGAAATTTGTTTTTGCCATTTGGGTCTTGCTGTTACATCTTAATCTTCATCACTTTCTCTGCCATATATGGCCTTGTGCTTTTTAAATTTTTTTTTCATCCTTTTATGCTGGTCCTCAGTGATTTCTTGGGTTTGTTAGTATGATGCCTTTAAATTGTTTTTGTCTTAAAAGGCTAAATAATTGATGCTTCTAATGGATCATCCCAAAACACTTTGCTGTCAAAAGTGCCAATATTGGCTTGCCAAATGGCCTTTATTATGTGACATTCTGCAGTGTTCCAGATAATCTGGAAAAAACATTATGCTATACATCTTCCTCTGCCTTGTGTAAGCCTCAGCACAGCTGTTGCTCAAATGTCAGCTTGGATTCCCTCTTTGCTCTGCTGTGCATTCTGGCTCTGTGCATCTGTCTCAGCAGAGCAACGTGTATTTGTTCATTAGCCTGACTTCTCGTTCAAAAGCCTCATTTTCCTCTGGTCTGGAAGAGATTCATGTTCAGATAACAGTAATATAAGGATTTTGTTCTTGACCAGGTGGCAATCAAGCTAAACACAGCCTCAAAAAGGTCTCAGGTAGTGCCCACTCTGAATCAGCCACGATGGAGCTGGGGACAACAATTCCTGTTGGATGAGGGAAGGCAGTGAGGGCTGTTGTCATTTAATATTCCTCTAAATGCTTCTACTTAGGAAAAGCTTTTATCATAGTAAATATGTGTTCTGAAATGTACTAGGCTTAGGACTTGTTGTGTTAGTGTAAAAAGATGTGTATTTTTATCCTGTGATAATATGACATTGTTTATTTTCCCAGCGCCTCCTATTACTGTGCTTATATCATTGCAGCTCTCATATAAAATCTTCTCCAAACTCTCCTATACAAGATTCCTTTCCCTACTTGTATATCCACTTCCTACTCCACTTGTAGAAGTAGCTCTTAAGAGGTAGTAGTTGATGAATTTTTGATGAATTATTTTAATAGTCTTTTGTAAGGAGGAAGGCATGGAAGCATGTCATTATGTTGTTCAGAATTAATTTCAATCTTCCTCACAGCTTGCATTGTATACTATGTACTTAGAATTTGATGGACCAAAATATTGGTCCTCATAATAAAGCTTTTTTTTTTTTTTTTTGCTAAGAAAATGAAGGTGATATTAAGAAATAACATTTACTCCTAAAAGATTTCTTTTCTGAGGCTGTTGACCCTGGCACCTACCTGGGAGGTTGCATAGCTGTGAACTAGAAATATAAGATCCTACTTTCTGTAAATTGTGGCATTCAGTAGATACATGTAGCAAAGAATTGCTAGCCAAAAGCATAGACCATGCTTATTCCAAATAACAATAACACAGCTGCACCCTTCTGCCAATGCTGTTAATCTGCCAATTTTATAACAGTTCCTATGAGAAGATACAAATCATATAACATCAATATCCTTTTTATACCTGAACCTCTCAGTCTGTATTTTGTTCCATAACTCTCTGTTCTCTCCTGGAGTGCAGATATGTCCATAGCTTATCCCCTCTTCCCAGTACCAGTTTCAAGGACTAGATACAAATCTTGCTGTCTTTAAATGTGAAATTAGTGTGGTGGCAGGTGAGTGGTGAGCCTTCTGTGACTTGGACCAACAGTAACCATTTGTCTGCATGATAAGCACTTGATGATGAGAAAAGCATCAAGCAAAAGCTGCATAATTCTTCTCATTCCTTCAGCAGTTTAAACTTATTTTCCTTTATCTGGTTTACAGTACATGCTGATAAAGCATTTTTCATCAGGTGTTTCCCTCCTGTAGCATCCTGGATTGCCTTGTCTTTGGGACAGCATCCTTTCTCCTGTCCCAGAGTTTCTGTGTCTTAACTGCCTTTGTAATTCCAGCAGTGATAGTTCCTAAAGAAATCCCTCCTGCTGTGACTTTGTTAGGCTGACACAATCAAATGCATGTGACTTCTTACCATGTGCTGAATGGGCTCTTTGTGCAGCCCTGGAACCCTGTGCTCGACTCTTTCCCTTTGTACTTTAACCTGTCAGTGACAGGAGGTAAACAACAGAACCATTTTCTTTGCCTTTGTTCCAGTCATGGGTTTTGCCCGTGCCTGGATGATGATTCCTTTCATCTTCCCTGAAGTTGAGCTGTTGTGCTCTTGTCCTGTGAGGCACCAAAATGTGCCCATAAGGTGGAGAGCTGTTGCTTTGAAGTGTTTGATAACTTACAGTAAGGTTCTGGGGGCAGCTTTGTGTAGCCCTCAAGTTGTCTGAATGGGCAGAAAGAATTTGGGTAAATACTCCTCTGGATTGCTTTTCAGGGAGTGTGGGCTCTGAAGGGAGAACTTGGTTGACCTCTGACAAATTTCATGATATTTCCATGTACTTACAGGAATCTTTCTAGAGCATAAATACCAAAGTGACTTGAAGGAGGAAGGCAGAAGGATGTAACAGAATTTCAGGTACAAAAGAGAATTTTAGAGTAATTTAGGGTGAACAAATGACTCAAGGCTTTTAACTTGAATCATAAAACTTAAGGCATATTCTGTTACAGAAGTGTTTATGTATTATCTACAAGAGCAAACTACAGACAGACTTTTGGTTTTGCAGAAGGATGGATGTGAATAAATGGAATTGTTTACTTGACTCCTGGTGCATGCCAGCTGAGTGAAAAAGGCAGGTGAAGTCTTGAAGGTCAAAGAGAGACATTTGAGTCTTAAGAGGGGGGAAATATTTGTAAATTCTGATTGGGTGAAATTTCATCCTTTGCAAATCTACTTGCAAGTTTCAACCAATTTAGCTTTCTTTTCAGTCTGGCATTTTTCTATTGGTTCTTTGGGGTTATGATTGAAATCTTGGCTTTTGCTTCTGCATTTGCCTTCTTCCTCCATTGCATTGCAGGTTTTGTGTGAATGGAAGAGGCCTGGTAAAATCAAGTTTTGACTTCGTACCAAAGCACATTTCCATTTCTTTTAAAGCTGATTGTGTTCAAATGTTGTTGTTCTGTGGATTTCTTTATCACCTCTTCCATTCCTTCATTTTTGCAACTCTTGGGAAGAAATGTTAATTCTTTGAAAGCATGTGAGTTGACATTTTGCTTCAGATCAAAAGATCTTACCATCTGCATTTCTCCTTCACTTGCTGTTCTAAGAACTGGAAGTAATATGAATTTTACTCATACTGCTAGTCACTGAAGTAAGTGCTTGAATATAGTACATTTTTTTTCTACAGAAAAGCATTTTTGGATAGAGAGGGCAGAATATCTCCAAGTATTCCCACTTAGACAGTATGAAGGCAATGGGCCACGTTTATGGAGATTGTTTCCAGGCCCCACTGGTGCCTCCCTCACTCATTGATGTGCCTGGGTTATGAACAGACTGTCAGAGCTTGAAATTCTGCAGAAAAGGCAAACTGGTGATCAGTCAGCCGTGCATGGGCAGTGCCCATGAGGCTGGGAACATGCAGGAAATGGCCCCTCTCCATGCCTGCTCTGTCTCCCAGAAAACTCTCTCTGAGCACCAGGGAATCTGTCCTGGGTGATGGTTGTGGAGTTGCAGCTGGATTCAGTGTGTCCTGTTCCTGTTTCTGTTCCTGGGGAGGGCAAGTGGTGCTGCTCAGGGTTTGCTGCCTGTCAGCAGGTTCTGGAACCATTGCTTGCTGAGCTGGGTGTTGAAACTAGGAGAGGGAGGGAGTAGTTCTGTTTATAATTCACTGGCACAACAGTTTCCCTGCACAGGGGTTGGGTTCCATGGGTTTTGCCTTTGTTCTCCTGCAGATCCTATCTGCCTGATTTGGGCAGCAGTGGGGGGGTGTGTCAACCTTTTACAGTGATAAGAGAGAAAAAAATAGTGTTGTACTGCTGGGTTAACTTGCATCTTCCTCCAGCTGTTTCAGATTGATAGACTCTGCTGTTATGTTAAGTTCAGCAGTGCACTTTCAATCTCTCTTTGTTTATTTTTGTAACACAGCATTTCTTTTTCCATAAGCCCAGCATGCTTGTTTTCTTTTTCTCTTGTCAGGATTAACAATGGCAGAGGAGCAGAAAACGGCGCATGAGACTCCTCTGCAGTAGAAACAATTTCTACAGGCCCTCCCCCAAACTACTGCTGAGCACATGTTGGCATTGAGACCCTGGCCCTTGTCAGATACTGGGCTTTGACAGAAAATCAGTATAAAATCAGAAAATGAGCTCAAAGATTCAACAGACCCTTTTCATCTGAAGATATTTAAGAAGGGAGCTGGTTTAATCAGAGTGTTCTAGCAATGCTACAAAAAGTGACTTTGTCCTAGGACTATTTGCTAAATGAGTTTTGAATGTTAGTGCTTGTTTTTAATGAGTGCCAGCCAGCAGTCACCCATGACCAGTTGTGTAAAGCTGTTTTCAAGTGCTGTATTAAATGGACTGTATCTTTTATAAGAAGGTGACCTACAAAAGAAAAACACTGAACTCCAGGAACCTCCAAGTGCTTGACATTTTGACCAATGGGCCTAAAGGGGTTTTGGCACTGTGCTAATGAAAGATTTTTTTGGTCCAGTGACAGTAAAGGCAGCTTTGCACACCCTGCTCAGAGGTTTCCTTTTGGAAACTGGTGTGGCTGTGTTTACAAGCTTGTCTGGGAGAATGTGAATTCTAAAGGACAAAGCTGTTGTTTTAAAATAACTTGGGATGTGCAGAAGCTAGGGAAAGTCAGGGAAAGTTTTATGATGCTGTTTGCTTCCAGTTTATTTCTCCAATTCAAAGAATAGAAGTTGATGAAATTCTAAAAAATGTGCAACAGGCTTTTAGGAGAAATGGCATGGCAGCCTGCACTTATTGTTACTTCCCCCTTACAAAAGGCTGGTTGATAAAAGGTCAGTTGATAGAATGGGCACAGAGTTGCTGCTGAAAAAAAGCAATCTGGCCAGCTGAAAGGGATGTTACAGAACTGCCATTAGAAAAATAACATTTTTATATTACAGCCTTGAACGTGTTTTGGCCATTATGCTGAAAGCTCTCGAGTTACTGAATCTGGCACGCTGCCCCAAGGAACATAAAATGATTTGAATGTCATGTTAAGCACTATTAATAATTCATCTGATGAGATCAAGATAAACAAGAGCAAAAACTCAGAGTCATGTCTAGACTTTGTGACTTCAGTTTAATGTGGGGGATAACAGTGGTATTGTAAATGCAGCAACATATGTTTTGTAACTTGAGTTTTAAGAAGAAAATAATGTATAAGTACTGTGTCACATAACATGCCATGACTCAGTGTTAAATCAAGACATTTGGTTTTTCTGAGCTGTCTTGCCTGTGTCCCTACCAAGGCACAGAGTTTTGCCAGGGCACTGATCAAGAAGGCAGTGGGGGAGTGTCTGTCAACAGCTGAAGGAAGCAAGAATATTAGAACAAATTCAGACTGCATCATGCTTTGAAAATCCCTGTGGTGGTAGGTTTAGGGCACTGGTGACATCTTGCTGGTGAGTTGGCATCACAGACAGCTGAACTTTGAGACATGGGAGTTCATTAACTGCAGAGCTTAATACTACATAGGTGTGTGTATGGTCAGTTGGGCTCCTGGGTAACTGAGTAATGACTCTGTCTGGAAAGAAACTCTAATGCACAAAACCTGTGCCCTTTGTGGGGCCTAGCAGAGTTTTATTGCATTGCTGGTTGTCCTGGTTTCAACTGGGATTGCTCATTTTCTGCCTTCTAGCTGGTACAATTTGGTAGTTTGGATTTAGGGTGAGAGTAACATGGATAACACCCTGATGTTTTGGTTGCTGCTCAGCAGTGCTAGCCCTAAATCAAGGACTTTGCAGTGTCTCATGCTGTGCCAGTGAGGGGAGGCACAGGAGGCTGGGAGGGAATGGCCAAAGGGACATTCCAGACCATGGAACACAGAGCCCAGTGCAGGAACTGGGGGAGCTGCTGGGAGACAGGATGGGTGTTGCTCACATGGGGCTGAGGGACAAGGTCACCACTTTTTAGGATAAAAGGTGGCTCCATTCAGATTTCAGTTATCTTTTAGTTTGCACACTCAAATGACAACATTGACAGCACTTTCTGAAGTGATGAACCAGAACTTGTCACCTGTGCAAGGAGCAGTCATGTGCAAACTCTGAAGCTTTCTAGAAATCTTTAAACTGACATCAAGAAACTAAAAACCTCAAGAAAATACACTTTGCTTGAAGTCCATTGAACATAGCTTAGTCCAAAGTGGGAAAAATGTTTCTGGAATATTTTTCTGCAATTATGACTTGACTTCTGACAGGCTTTTCCCTAGTAAGGACTTTATTAGCCAGCATGTCTGTTAGCAAATTGGAGAGTGATAGTATAGAAACTGTCAGTCTGTGTGAGGAGGAGAAGCTGTTGTAGGAGACAAGAGAAGTATGTTGCATTTACTAGAGCAGGTTTTACTGCACTTTTCTCTGTAACAGGATCTTTGGCTATGTGATCTGACGTTTTTGGACTGCATTCAGAAGAGAAATGCTTGTACTAAATGTAAACTTTTTTTTACCTTTTCTGCTATTGCTATAAAAGTGAGATTTTACTGTTAAACTGACTTAATGATCAGCACTGTGCAATTGAACTCTTGGGTTTCTTGCTCTTTGTTTGCTCTGGTTCTCTAAGCCTTGGGTTTGCTATTAAACCTTTTTGATCCCTACCAAAATATGCTCTGGAATTCTTGTTTAGGTGATGATCTGTCCCTGGAAGTGCATTGCCTGGTTCTCCTTACAAAGTGATATAATTTAGTCTGATTTCTACCTTTTCATTTACATTCTTGTCTGTCACTGTTATCACAAAAGAAGCTGTAACACTTAACAAAATTAACTGAATATTGATAAACCAGTAAAGCTGATTCCTCTGGATATTTTCACTTGTCCTTCAGATGGATTTTATTCTCTGGTACTGTTACTAAACTCAGATTGTGTTTATACATCTGTTGGATAATTTCCCTCTCATATGTACCTGTACTGGTTTTTAGTAGCTTTAGCACTTTGTGAATTTGCAAAAGGAGTAGAATTAAAATTGGAACAATTGCTTGGCATTTCCATAGAGTTAAATGTCCAGACCTTTTAGAGTGTATATATCCAGAAGCCATGATTTTTGATTTTTGTGAAAGTCTGATTGTAAACGTTGCTGCATGTGTTCAGCAGAAGAGTGACAGCTCCTGATTGTAACAAGTTTGCTTGTTACAAACCAGAGGGTTTATTTAAAGATACTCTAAAATGCTCTGAAGACTTCACAGAATTGTTTAGACAAATCTGAGATGCTTTAAAAGAGGTTGAGTAAATTAGATGATGTAAAAGAACATCTGAAACATCAACTGAGTGAAAATCCCTTTGGCCTATGGCCTAGAAACTACAAAGGCAAAAGTTATTCTTGAAGCACTTAATTCAGGATATACCATAGCTCATTGAAAATGGGATTATCAGACTTTTCTTCTGGGCTCTCATTTCTTGCACAGTTTTAGGCAAGTGATATTATTTACTCAATATGTTTCCCATTTCAAAATGTGATTCTGTGGGCAGGACTTAGAAATAGTTGAAAATGTGTCCTACTAGAATGTGCTTGCTTATGTTGTTATGGTCTAGAATTACTCATGAATTTCTGATACAGTCTGCTGAAGAGGAGAAAATAATGAGTCCTGAGATATGAAGGAAGTTGTCACAGTGGAAATATTACAATATGCTTTCTGAGCAGAAGAGTGGGATTCTTTCCTTTCAGTCATTGAAGAACTGAAGGTCAATGGATTCCTTCAGATATGCAAGTCAAAACTGGTTTTGGTGTTGCCCTCCAGTGTAGATTTCTGACTTTAAACAAGCACAGCTTACTGTTCTTCCCAGTGAGACACTGCAGGAGGAGTCCAGGGAGGATGGGTGTTCAGAACAGGCCTCCTTTTGCTTCCTTAGCAAGAAAAGGACTAAGAGCTGAGCTTTAGGTTTTTTCCCCTTGAATGCTAATTGTGAAGTTTAATGGCAGGAAGGAGATAGTAAAATCAATTCCATTTTTTGGCAGTAATCTGGACTGTGTATATGATATGAATTCCTTTTATCACCAAAAGAAGCTCAGTAATGATTTGTTTGTAGGCACATGGCCAAAATGCAAAGATTTTGGACTAGCTCAGAAATAGCTGTGCTCTTCAGGCTTTCCAGTCTGTTCAAATTTAAGCCTTCCCATCATTCTAGAAATGGGAGTGTGTGCAGAGGGGGAAATGAACATTTTTTGGCTTTGAGTCACTGGGCAGACTGCAATGAATGCAGGCTTTGATTCTGTCAGGGACCTTTTTTCCTTCAGTCCACCCAGTTGTGTAAATGGAGCGTTGCTGACTGTCCCCCCATTTGAGCTGGTTATTGTGTGCTGCTGGGGAGGGAATTCTGGAGTAGCTAAAGGGCTCAGCAGTGCTGCTTCTCTCAAATGCACTGGGACTGGAGTGCCAGCCTTGCTTTTCCATAAGGTTTCTTTGGTTTCTAAACTGTGCAGATATCATGAGCATTTCCTCCAGACCTCCATGGCAGGGCACTTAGTCTGGCTGATCTTTACAGCTGCCTTCTAACCCAACCCATTCTGTGTTTCTGTGACCTTGAGTTAATTATTTATGATATTGAAAACCCAGAATCCTAGAGAGCTCCATTAGTAGAAACAGCCAGTGGAATTGACAGCGTGGGGCAGCAATGTCAGTGAATGTTGTTGAGTCAGAATGAAACCAAATTTGCTTTTTATTCCTGTGCCTAGCAGGAATTGTGCCTATTTTAGAAGGATACTAAAGCTATTTGCATCTTTCTGTTGCCTGGTGCCTTTCTGAATAGGACTAATGGGCTAACCTAGGCAGAGTGAGTGTATTTAATAATGTCTTTTTCTGCTGGAGAATCTGCTTAGAGCTGGTCAATATATCAATCATTGCTGTAAAATACAAGAGATTGTTCAGAGGAATTGTTAACTGGAATCATAAATGAAGATGATTAGATGGTACAAAGTACATGGCTTGTTTGTTTAGGTAATCAAGTTTTCCTAGTGTGGACAAATGTGAGGTCATACATAAAAATTGAAGGATGTGTAGTGTGTATTGCACACCAGAAATTGCATTCTGGGTAAGCAAAATTGGGTCAGGAAATGGGATGGGGCCTCTTTGAAAGATGAAGCTTCAGTGACTACTGCAAGGCTTGGGCACAAAACAGGTATGAACATGTCATCTCTCTGTCACAACTCCCAAAAGTATTGAAGGCTCTGGATAGCTCACTGTAGGCTGGAAGAAGCCTCCTTTTATTTATTCAAAAATGAGAATTTTAAGCAGCTTATTGAGTTAACCTGACAGAAACAGTTACTAAGGCTTGACACCAGGGAGAGAGCTGTAATGTGGGACAGAGGCACAGCCAGCTCCCATCCCTGGCCTGAAAGTTCAGGGCATTAATCTGAACATTACTGATCATAATTTGTAGATAAAGTAAGTGAGGTTATATACGATATTCTCAGTCACTTTGGATGGTATTATTGATACATCACCTTGATTTTAAAGTTGTTAGCCATGGTATGGGAACAGGAGGGGAAAAGTGTTCTGGGAAGTCTGGAGGAGGCCAGCCTCCCTCTGTGCTGGCTGTGGAGCTTTCTTGGCATGGCCAGGGGTGTGTGGCAGCTTTTGCATTAAGTCTGGAGGGTGCAGAAAGCTCCTTCTCTCCCTCCTAGCTTCCTCCAGTTTGTTTACATTGGAAGCTGAAATGTTGAATAGAGTCTTTGATGGGCCATGAGCATTGTAGGGAGCAAACAGGAATGTAGATCTTCCATGGCCCCCTGCTTTTCTCCTCCATGGGAAGCTGGAGAGTATCAAAATATGCAGATGATGTGATAAGTCATGCTAGAGCAGAGAAGTACCACACTGTTCCTGTAAAGTTCTTAATGATGTGCACCAGCCTGATATCCCAGCTCAGTGGATTATTTTAGTTTTCCTTTTCAGAATTCTCTTGGCACACCCTGAGAATATGGATGTTTCTCTTTATTTGAACTTGGCTTAAAACTCTGATCCAGGCCTGTTACTGCTTTTCTTTGATAACTTGCCGTTGTCTTACTGGCAGAAGTCTCATAGTAGTTTCTGAAATACCTTGAAAAATCAAATGAATGAGTAAATTCCAGTGCTGGATTACAAGCTGAACAGAAGTATCAGTTAAACAGAATAGATTTTCAGATTTGGAGTGCAAATTGAGGTGAAACATTTCTAACAAGGTAAATGGATTCCTCTCCTTGACTTACCTTTTATTACCCTGAAATGCCAGATCCATTATGGAGGCATTAACACTGGCACAGTGACATTGAAACATAAAATAGGAGTAATCCTTCCCTGGAGGTGGGGAGGCTGCAAGCCTCAGACTCCATATCTGGGATTTAATGAAGCATGACTTGGAGGAGCACTGCTGGCTCCCAAAGCTGCTGGAAACATATGCACAATGCATTAGACATGTGAGTTCTTCTCACATACCTAAGAATGTAATCACTTTTTTGCTTGTTCTTCTGAATTCTTTTCTCAGTGCTGCACAAGGAGAGACTTCTTTATTTGCCAAGAGCTCAAATCATAGCTCTGTGTGGAAAACAGCATCACCTTCCTCTGTTCATCTTTCTACAAAGTGTTTTCTCTGTTTTTTTTCCCCTCCAGTCTTCTGATGATAATAAACACAATGATGAGCCACCTCAAGAAGATGAAGGGTTTATGGGAATGTCACCTCTTCTGCAAGCCCACCATGCTATGGAGAGAATGGAAGAATTTGTGTGTAAGGTAAGGGCATGTGGAAACTGCTGAAGTAATTTCCTTTTTTAGGCAGCCTCAGTGGACAGCAGTCTGTACCTGGAGGAGCTACACTGCTCATGTGAGGGAGAGGAGGTTCTCACTGTCCCCAAATGGGCATCTCTTGTTCTAATTACCAATACTGTGCTTCCTCAGCATCTGTCTGTCATACAGGATTAAATTGTAGAGCTTGGAACAATAAGGATTTACAACTGACACTCCAGAGCTGATCATGCAACTCAGGTGTGTCCCTTGAGAAACACCTGTGAGTGCAAAGCAGAACAAAAGCCTTCTGCTTTGGGGCACTTTGACTTGCGAGGTCATTTGACCTAATTTCTTCAGATTGGCAAATATTTTGCTTTCCCAGCATCACTTGCATCTATTATAAAATAAAGCTTTGTCCCTGACTTGAAAACAATGCTTTATTGAAACCATACATAAGTAAATCCATTGTAGATTTTGTAATTGTTGACCTTGGCTCAATTTTTGCTACTTTTTAGAGCCACTGGCTGTGTCAGTCTCTGGTCCTCCTTTCTCTCTGAAAGGAATGCTCCCCCTTTATACACTGGTTCCTGCTGGGTTTATGAGCTATTTTTGATATTTTTACAGAGGGACCCTGGTGACTTGGTGGTCTTCTGTGTATGGATCATTTTGATTTTTTGCTTGATTTTTTTTGGTGTTTTTTTACTATGCATCTTTGCCTCTTTAAAGTATTTCGTAGGGTGGATTGTGTAAAATGAATTCCCTCCTTCTGTTTCTACCTCAAATCACATTTTTTGTTCATGAACTAAACCAGTTATTTCCTTGTTGAATGTATTTAAGAACCCAGTCTTTAACTGGGCTGCTTCTTCTGAATTTCTTTGTTTTGCTTCCATGCACGAGTGTGGAGAATTGATTTAAAAACTCTGAGCTCTTGTTGTTGAAACTGAAATAAGAATGTAGCTTTTTAACCTCAGTGTTTCAGGAACCTTCAGCCTTGCTCCTGTAACTCTAGCCAGCCATCAAGCCCCCAGCAGCCTGCAGAAGCAGCCCCGGTACATAAAGCAGCTCCTGCTCCCCCTGCCACTCTGAAGCCTCCATGTGTCTTGTGTTACTGCAGCAGTGCTGGAACATCTGTGCACACTTATTTCCTGTGGAGCCAGCTGCAAGAATGGCTCTGTGCACAAACCCCCCCCCCTACTTTAAAGAAGAAATCCCATGGAATTGAGAGTCATGAGTCTGTTGCCTAAAGTGCTCTGTCACTGTTTGTGAGCTTGGGAGCATTTCTTTCCCAGTCTGAATAAGGGGGTTGGACTCTTCTTGCTGGCCTCTCACCATTTCACATTTTCTGGCCCCTGTTAGGGTAGCTTCTTCTGCTAGCCTTCCCCAAATGCTGGCAGGTACACAGTCAGGTTGGCTCATGGTGGAGGAACAGGCTTATTTATTTATTGGAGGGAACTGGGTGTAGGCTTCTTCAATTAAATGGAGAAGGTGGCCTGTAGAAAAACAGAACATGGAAGTGAATTTAATGTTTTCTCTTCACCGGCAGTAAAAACACCCAATAGCCTTCCTGTCCAGTGGAATGCTGAAGTATTTCTTTCTGTGCTGGTGCAGTTCATAGTGCTGCAGTTTTGAACTGGAAACAGTAACTTTAGCATGTGTAAAACCTTTTCCCCAGAGATGTTCCATCAACTCTCCTCTGTTTACTGTACAGGTTAACTCCAGCACTTGTACCAATATGTGTTTTCTGACTGTTTCCATGCACTGAAGGAGCTCCAGTGCCTGCATTTCACTGAACTCTTGTATCCCCCAGGTGTGGGAGGGCAGATGGAGAGTGATTCCCCACGATGTGCTGCCCGACTGGCTGAAGGACAATGACTACCTGCTGCATGGCCACAGACCACCCATGCCTTCCTTCCGGGCCTGCTTCAAGAGCATCTTCAGAATACACACAGAGACTGGCAACATCTGGACTCATCTCCTAGGTACTCATCCTAAATCTCATCCAATGGGTTTGTCGCTCTCAAAGAAAAGAGAGCAAGACAGAAAGGTCTGTGGGGTTGTCAGCATTATCATTGCACTAGTAACCTGTTAAATTAGCAACTTGGTATCCCTCTCCTAATATTATCCCATCAGAATTGGATTGGACTTGCTTAATTATGGCATACTGTACAAACAAACGCATTAAACATTTCCTAATTTCCTAATAAATTACTGTTAGATCCTTCTTTTCCCAGATGTGTAGGTGTTAATTGGGATGGCCACAGGAACATGTTTAAGTTGCAGTTTCTCTGAGTTGTAAGAGTCTTGAAGGGAAGAGATGATGTTTGTAGAAAGAAGAGCTCTCAGTATGCATGAGCTTGACACCTCTGTGCCTTGCTGCTTTCCAGGATGTGTGTTCTTCCTTTGTTTGGGAATCTTCTACATGTTCCGGCCAAACATGTCCTTCGTAGCACCTGTGCAGGAGAAGGTGGTCGTGGGCTTGTTCTTCTTGGGAGCCATCCTCTGCCTCTCCTTCTCATGGCTCTTCCACACAGTTTATTGCCACTCAGAAGGTGTTTCCCGGCTCTTCTCCAAGTAAGTGCCTCAGAACAGGGCAGGCCAAATAGGAAACAGGTGGGAAAACAGGGCTGGGATTTGTGCCTGGAGCCCCAGTGTGGGAGTTGTTCATTTCATGACTGCATGTACTTTGGAACAGAGTTGAGCTGAGATTTAATGCAGCTTCTTCTAATTATAGTTTGTTTCAACATGAGTTTTTGTGCTGTCATTTGAGTCTTAAAACTCCATCGTTTTCTGCTGTTTGGCAGGCATGTGCTTGCATCTTGCTGCTCTGAGTAATATGCCTTGAGCTTAGTTGCAGGACTTTGAAATTTTAGTGCAACCGTTACTTCTTGTCATTTCAGCTGTTCTGACTTTGAACCTGAAACTTATGTAAGACAGTTCCACAGTGTGTATCAAGATGTCTTGCTCTCTTGGTTTTACTGCATGTTCTTTTTTTGGCTGGCTGCTGAATATCTGATATTTCCTAAAACTACTCAACCAGGATTCTGTAATCTGCAAGACCACCTCTAAAGTAGCCCAGCAGTTAAAGTCCCCTACTGAAAAATTACCTCTTCCAGCTTTTGCAGGGGTATTTTGTCAGGGTGTGGTAAAAAGCAGTGGCTATGATTTCCTTTTTTACATGGGTGCACAAAAAACCAGCATGGTTGAAAAATTGCAGCATTATTCCACTGTGGTCACTGAAGCTGATGCCCATTTAACTCTTACTTGTCAGATACTGAAGTGTTTGCCTTGGCTGTGTTCCCAGAACATTCTGTGTGCCCTGTCTTCTGAGGGCTCTTGCAGTGCTTTTTCCTCATCTGAAACTAAAATGTGAGTTTTCCTCACAAAGCTTTGGTCTAAAGGCTGCTGAAGGCATTGCTGATGTCTGTCTCAAAAATGGCCTTCCTGGCTGTCAGGTAATCCATTGCTGTAGGTGGAAGAGTTGCTGTCAGGACCTTACCTTACCTGCAACAGTGAGAATAATTTAATTGCAGTGAGAAGTAGACAGTTGCTCTACTAAAGAAGAGTGTGTAGGTGTGAGGATTTCCAAAGGTTCTCACTTCTTTTGACACTGATTTTTGTTTTCTTCTAGGCTGGATTATTCTGGCATTGCACTCCTCATAATGGGCAGCTTTGTACCATGGCTGTACTACTCCTTCTACTGCAACCCTCAGCCTTGCTTCATCTACTTGATTGTGATTTGTGTCCTGGGCATTGCAGCCATAATTGTCTCACAATGGGACATGTTTGCCACCCCTGAATACCGGGGTGTAAGGGCAGGTAAGACCTGAAATTAACTGCTTTGCTTCTTGACTGCCTTTCCTGCTTCCTGCTTGCCACCTGGAAAAACCACCTTGGGAAGACTTGAGGGAGTTTAATTTTATAGACCTAATATTCTCAAATTGGGAGCTTGGTGGGTTTTCTTTCAGTATTTATTGTACCCAGCTGGATGCACAGATAAGGGCTGGTGCAAGTCCTGGAAGTGCAATGCTGAAATGGACAGTAACACATGCAGTAGGAAAGGTGGTGCAAAGGATTTCTAGCTGCATCTAGCAGGTTTGTTCTCAAAAAATGACTGACTGCTTGGTGTGTGTATGTGTACTTGTTGTGCTTGTGCTTTTTTTTAAACACCAGACACTAGCAAATCATTGAATTCATGTGAATGATTTGTCTGGATAAAACACAGAGTTAAGATAAAGACTGTTTTTCTCTTCACATCATCAAAAGAACAAAACCAGATTTGGGTTCATATTTTGAGGTAGGGAGAAAGAGAGCTTTAGGGGGCAGCTATGGAATGTGCACACAGCTGGGTTGAATAGTAATATTTCTTGTTTCTTAACCTGCACATGCTGTCTACAGTAAATCTAGATTTCCTGGAGAGGTTTGGGTACCTTCAGAGCAGTCAGCTTTCCAAACTTAAAATCTCTGTACAGAACATGAATATTCCCCCCATGCCCACTGTTTTACAAGTTTTCTGTCCTTGCTGCTAAAATCTAAACAAATAATCAGTGTTCTCTTGTATGGCAGATCAGATGAGCACAGATGCTGCTTTTCTGTTTGGTAGGAGTACTTGTGCAGCATATGATAAACAGTCTCTTTGTTGTGTCTCCTTGTCTTGCTCTTGAGCGTGGTGGTGATTGAGGCTCGGTCTGTGTGGTCTCGGTTCCCTCTACAGGCCGAGAGCAGGAACTGGCCTGGCCTCCATTGGAGCTGGCAGGCACAATCAGCAAATGAAATATTCCAGCCATCTGCTGGGACCTGTAACTGAGTAGCTTCTGGTATATGAAGGAAGTTGTGCATTCTTTAGCTTCCTTTCCAATAAATCTCTTCTGGGGACCTGCAGCTTCAAGAGCTGTCACCCCTCTGCTGCTTGGGCAAATGCTGAGTTTTCCTCCTGTAGCTTTTGTGTTTTCATTGTCTCCCTTTGCCTTCAAACCTGACTCTCCCACATTTTCTTTGCCTCCCAGGAGTATTTCTAGGTCTGGGTCTTAGTGGGGTAATTCCCACTCTGCACTTTGTCATCTCTGAGGGGCTCCTGAAAGCAGCCACCATGGGGCAGATAGGCTGGCTGGCACTCATGGCATGCCTGTACATCACTGGTGCTGCGCTCTATGCCGCCCGCATCCCGGAGAGATTCTTCCCTGGCAAGTGTGACATCTGGGTGAGTCTGTGAGTCACTGCTGAGGAGACCAAGCTGAAAGCTGGTCCCCCTGAGCCTGGAGGATGTTGTGTCAATGTTTTCTTACTGCACCAGAAGCAATAGGTCTTCAGGGAGGGGCCAAATGACTCTGGGCTCTCTGAGCCTGGCTTAGCTGGTGCCTCTCTTCCCAAGTTGGCACAACCTGGCTGGTCTGAGGTAGCTGCTGGTGTGCAGATTCCCCTCAGCACATTCCTGGATTGCTTGAACAGATGGGCAAGGAACTGCAAACATTTGTGTGTGTGTTTGTGTTGAGGGTCCTGCAAAGGCACATCTTTACCTTGCTTCTGTGCAGAGCAGTACGTGGTCATTTCATTGATGTTCAGTGTGTTCTCTGGGATCTTCCCCATGGCTGGCTCCTCATCTTGTACAGCCAGTGAAAATGCTGGACAGAGATGGTAGGGTTTGGCCGAGAAGGGACAGTGGGGTGACAAGTGAGTGGGTGGGGGAAACTTGGTATGAGGGAAGTGGAGACTGGAGGAGAAATACCTGAGGAAGATGTAAGGAGAGAAGCTGGGTGGAGCAAGAGTAGAGATGAGGGGAAGCAGATCTTTGGAAGGCCACTGTCCTTGCACTTAGCATAGTTTAAGATCCCCAAAGAAGCCTAGAAGTGAGAATGAGACCTGCACCAGTTTGCTTGGTTGTTTTGTAACTATAATGAGCCAAACTCCAAAAGCACTGTTGTACCACCAGCTCTTTCCCAAGCTTCCCATGAAGCCTGCAAATACACATTTGTAGGAATATTTCAGGAGCATTATCCATGCTGGTATGGCTTCCCTCAGACAAGGGCATGCTTTGCCATGTAGCTCTCACAGTTTTCAATCTGCTCTACTCCAGTCAGTGACATCCTGGGCATTCATTCAGAACATCCAGTTGTTTCTAGGTTTTAATACAATATCACGTTTGTCTGTTCTGTTTCTCTGTGGTAGAGAAATAAAATACCAGCATGCAGAATCCACTTGGTAAAACTTATCTCTGTGACCAGAGCAGAGTTTGTACCTGTTGTCTGTATGAGAGGCCATTTTTGTCCATAAACCACCAGTGTGTCTTGTGGAGAAACTTAATTTTGAAAGCATCCTGCTTAAGCCTTTTGCCTAAGGTTCTGAAGTTCTCCTTGTCCCTTTGCAAAGATGAGTTAGAGCAGCTCTTTAGCACGTTTTTTGGTTCAGATGACTCTGAAGTGAAGGGGGATGTGTGTGTGCAGAGAATTTGATTATTTTGCTAAAGATAGCAGAGGGAGAAGAAGGGATAGTGGGGTGAGCAAGTAGGTGGGTGGGGGAAACTTGACATGAGGGAAAGAATCACAGAGACTGGAGGAGAAATACCTGAGGAAGATGTAAGGAAAGAAGCTTTTTGTTTGACCAGCTGGTTCAGATGACTCTGAAGTGCAGGGGGAACGTGTGTGTGTGCAGAGAATTGGATGATTTTGCTAAAGGTAGCAGAGGGGTGGCTTTAGCACACAGCCTGGAGAGCTGTGCGCTCCCGGCCCTGCCCGGTGTCCCCGCGCGCTCCCGGCCCTGCCCGGTGTCCCTGCGTGCCTGGCACTGCCCGGTGTCCCTGCGTGCCCGGCCCTGCCCGGTGTCGCTGTGCGCTCCCGGCACTGCCCGGTGTCGCTGTGCGTGCCCGGCCCTGCCCGGTGTCCCTGCGCGCTCCCGGCCCTGCCCGGTGTCCCTGCGTGCCCGGCCCTGCCCGGTGTCCCTGCGCGCTCCCGGCACTGCCCGGTGTCCCTGCGCGCTCCCGGCACTGCCCGGTGTCCCTGCGTGCCCGGCCCTGCCCGGTGTCCCTGCGCGCTCCCGGCACTGCCCGGTGTCCCTGCGCGCTCCCGGCACTGCCCGGTGTCGCTGTGCGTGCCTGGCACTGCCCGGTGTCCCTGCGCGCTCCCGGCCCTGCCCGGTGTCGCTGTGCGCTCCCGGCACTGCCCGGTGTCCCTGCGTGCCCGGCACTGCCCGGTGTCCCTGCGTGCCCGGCACTGCCCGGTGTCCCTGTGCGTGCCCGGCCCTGCCCGGTGTCCCTGCGCGCTCCCGGCACTGCCCGGTGTCGCTGTGCGCTCCCGGCACTGCCCGGTGTCCCTGCGCGCTCCCGGCACTGCCCGGTGTCCCTGCGTGCCCGGCACTGCCCGGTGTCCCTGTGCGTGCCCGGCCCTGCCCGGTGTCGCTGTGCGCTCCCGGCACTGCCCGGTGTCCCTGCGCGCTCCCGGCCCTGCCCGGTGTCCCTGCGCGCTCCCGGCACTGCCCGGTGTCCCTGCGCGCTCCCGGCACTGCCCGGTGTCGCTGCGCGTGCCCGGCACTGCCCGGTGTCCCTGCGCGCTCCCGGCACTGCCCGGTGTCCCTGCGCGCTCCCGGCCCTGCCCGGTGTCCCTGCGCGCTCCCGGCACTGCCCGGTGTCCCTGCGCGCTCCCAGCACTGCCCGGTGTCCCTGCGTGCCTGGCACTGCCCGGTGTCGCTGTGCGCCTGAGCTGAACGTGGCTCCGGGGCCGGGTGGAGCCCCAGCTGAACGCGGCTGTTTCCCTCTGCAGTTCCACTCCCACCAGCTGTTCCACGTGTTTGTCGTGGCTGGCGCCTTCGTGCACTTCCACGGCGTGTCCAACCTGCAGGAGTTCCGCTTCACGGTCGGCGGGGGCTGCACGGAGGAGGAGGGGATGCAGTAGGAGCCGCCCGCAGCCCCGGGGCACAACCAACCAGGAGAGCCGCCGGCACCACGGCCGAGCACCGGGCTTAGCTACAGGAATACCTAAGAAGAATCCACGTTTCAGCTGATGAGGCATGGAGCTTCATGGGGATTCTGACTAACCAAGATAAAAATTCTATACCTCAAGCAATGGAATAAATCAATTTGAAGACCAGGAAATTCTGCAAACCTAATTTATTCTTGGGATCTACAGATTGAGCTACAGAGGACCCTTTCCAAATCGGCTTCTGTTCAATGCCATATTTATTTGTAGAACTGGGGAGGGATAGCTTAGCGGTTTCCTTTTTTTAAAAAAAAAGAAAAAAAAAAGTCAAGGTTAAATTTATATCCTCTCAGAGGGTTTGGGCGTTGATTTTAGATGCTCTTTTGGGAGACAAACAAAATGTAAATAAGATTTCTAACTTTCTGTTTAAATAAAATTTATATAAATGTTTTAAACAATGGGTGGGGGGAAAAGGGTTTTTGTAAAGAATGCAACATGCAAGTACCACACACTGTTTCAATTTTGCACAAAATAAACTATTGCAGGAGGACCAGGTAAAATTCCCAGGAGTGAAGCTCGCTGGCCCTGTCGATTTTCCTAGTGGCCAGCATGCCCTGGGCAATGTGGGGTCCTGGCCAGCACCTGGAGCGGGTTCAGGACGTGCACAGGAGAGTTGTGAAGGCTGGGTCAGTCATGGTGTCGTGCAGGTCACAGTGTGAGCACGTGGAATTGCTCCAGTGCCTGGAAAGGTGCATCTGCTCCCTGCCCCAGCCTGTGTGCAGGGCGAGGTTTGGGATCCTGGATCCTACACTTGCTTGGTTTGGGTCTCATCATAGGAGCTGGAGCACGGTGGGATAACTGCATGTGGAATGGCAAACAGTCCAACTCCATCAGTGCCTGCCCAAGCCAGAGGCCCCAGGGAGAGGATGGTTGCCATTTGCAAGCCTGCTT
This sequence comes from Ammospiza nelsoni, assembly GCF_027579445.1. NCBI lineage: Eukaryota > Metazoa > Chordata > Aves > Passeriformes > Passerellidae > Ammospiza > Ammospiza nelsoni. The sequence goes on from NC_080637.1 coordinate 69,412,419, forward strand.
CGTTTGCTCTGAGGGATGGTGGTCATGGCCTGTCAGGAGATCGTTGAGCATGTGAGGGGAAACAAAGGTGGGGTCAAGGTGGACTGGAAAGAGGAAGCTGTGTGCTCCAGGACTGGGAGTTAACAGGCACTGCAGACCTCAGGCACGTTACCATCCTGTGTGTCAGGCTCCATATGCCAAGGCAGTTTGCAGGTTTTTCTTTTAAGGAGGAATAGATCCCTATTTTTTTAAATAATTTTTTTTTTGTCCTTAGGTCTGCTTTCCATCTGTGCTTTAGCAATGGGACTGCTGGTATTTCTTAAGCCTAAACCTGAGAGTTCAGCTGGATTGCTGTGGTGCAGACACACCTCCTATATAAGGGGAGGCAAGTACCCTTCTCCTGTGTAATTGATGTAGCTTGAGCTTTGGAGCCCAGTCAGAAGCCAGACTGCAGGAGAATCTTTGGAGTCCTAAGGTGAAACTTGAGCATTTTGTTTGTTATGGCACAGGTATTGGAGGCTTTAGCTGGAAATTCAGAGCAATTACCTCTCTCACAGATGAGTTAAACAGCTCATACCGTGCAGTATTTCACAGGGAAGGAAGGTAAAGGGTGGTTGGTTGTTGTATGGGGTGGTTTTTCGTTGTTGTTGGGTTTGGGGTTTTTTTTTAGATTCCCTCAAGTTTCAGTTTTCATTTTTCAAGGGAAAGAGATGGATTGCAAAGATCTTCCCATCCCTGGATGTCACAGTGTGTTTTGGGGAGTTGCTTTGTCTCTTGGAGTCACGTAGGAGCAGAATGCCCTCCTAAAGCTGGGTGGGCATTAAGGCTTCACCCTGGAGTGGAGTGAAGGCTCTGAGAGCAAGGTCAGCTGCAGGAGGAGGGGCTGCAGCAGCCTGCAAGTGCAGAGGGATGTGTTCTCAGCAGGATCCTGACCCTGGGTGCCTGTGGGGCTGGAGGTGGTTTATCCCAGGTCTGTGGTGTTTAAATGAGGGAAAGGGAAGTGTTCCCTTGGATGTAAGGGCTAACAGCACTGGCATCCCAGCCAGGCTGGGGAGGTGTGCTGGTGTCTGAGCCAGGGGTGGTACATATCACAATCAGAGCTGGCTGAAGGTGCTTTGGGATACCTCTGAACAGTACCAGCAGCAGCAGCAGCAGCCTCCATCCTGGATCACCCCACGTTCACTCCTCCAAGGGTGATTGTAACCTGGTCCTACACAGCACAGAACTATTACAAAAACACAGTACTCCACCTGCTATTCTTAACCCAGTCTCTCTGTTCAAGAAGTTTGTGTGTTCCAATAAAAACAACCTAGCTGTGCACTTTTCTGTAGCTTTTGCTGAGAACTCTTCCCAGGTTGGCACCTGAATGCCTTACTCTCAGCAGTCAGAGGCTTGCTTGCTCTGTGTGCAGGTTATTGCCATAGAATAGTTAGGACCTACAGCTTCTTTCCTTCCCCATTAAATAGTGGCCTTGTTCAGTATATTTCTTTTTAACAATTGCTTACTGTTGGAAGCAATGAAGCACATTCTGGGGTTTTGATGGCTGGGGACTCTGGTGATGGTTCCATATAAGATGGGATCTTATTACTTGCTGTATTCTTAACTTCTGCTAATAAAAGAACCAAATTGATTATTGTCTGGTCTGGGTCTTACTGCACTGTGTGGGCACGAGGGCTGGGGGGAAGAGGGGGGGGCATTGCTGGAGACTTTGGTGGCTGGGGACAAAGTTTAAGGTGAGTTGAGATAAAGAAAAGAAGTTCAGGAGGCTTGGACTTAAATTCCTGGTGTAGAGGAAATGCCTCCTATCCTGTATGTGTGTAAAGGATTGATCATCTCCTCCTGGTGTGAGGGCTTAGGGGTGGCATGAGTGGGGTTGGACTGGGCAGGGAAGGGGCTGGTGGTGCCCAGAACAGCCTGTGCCCACTGGGCCTTGTGCTGTTCCTTGGCTGCCAGTTCCTAATGGCTGGGAACTGCCTGGAAGGTAACACCCAGTCCTGCCCTTGTCTGGGCTCACTGCAGCTCTGGGTGTCCACAGCTGAGCTGGGCTTTTTGTCAGCTCCTTCACTCAAGGTGAGTGTTCTGCAGTGACTTGTAACGCAGACAGCTCCTGTTCGTGACCTGGACAGCCTGATGGATGTCTCAGGATGGATTACTATTATTATTATTACCATTATTATTATTATTGTTGTTAGTTTAATGAAAAGCAAATTCAAGGAACTTGGAGAAAGTTGGTAGCAGATTTCACACAAATTACACTAAAAGTAGCTGCCACATTAGAATATGAATTGGGTTTATTCTGTTTCCAGGAAGCAGAGTGGTATTTAAAAGTTGGCTGGGCAGGATAGAATTGCATGTCCCACCTGTCCTGTGTGTAGTTGTGTCCTTGCTCTGCCCTCTCCTGAGAATCACTTGCTTCATTCATTGCCAAGTACCTGAGTATGGATTAAAGTGCAGCAACCAAGGTGAGTGTCTGAGGCCACTGCCCAACTTTCTAGAGAAATAAATGAAGAGCATGATTAGGATGGAAGAGCTGACTGCTTTAGTTGAAGCTATTAAAGGCTTCCCTGCAAAATTGAGTTCTTTCTCCCCCCCCCTTTTTTTTTTACCCCTGCCTCCTGTGTGGCATCAAAGAACTTGTTTGAACCAAACAGTGCTGCTGGATCTGCCTGGAATGCCTGAAATTCTCCAGGCTGATTTCCAGGAGCACTAATGTGGTTTGAATGAAGTTGCTTAAAAAGATGGATTCCTTGGAGAGTGTCTGTGGTAATTCCTAGGTGCACATTGCTCTTGAAGAAGGAATACTGGCCTTGAGCGCATGGCAGCATGGAGAATGTCTCACCTGCTCATCTCCAGCTGTGTGGACAAGGAGCAGGGAAGCAGAAGTGCCTGGGCAGCTGCTGTGAGAGCCTTGCAGTGTAAGCAGTTCCTTGTTCACCACTGAGGGTTGGTGCCTTGGGCAGGGATAGCAGGATGGGAGCCCAGCACTCCTGCACGGAGCTGATTTGCCTGCTGGATCTTATCACAGTCACAGAAGGGTTTGGGTTGGAAGGGACCTGAAAGATCAGACAGTTCCAGCCCCTCTGCCATGAACAGGGACACCTTTCCAACCAGACCAGGCTGCTCAGAGCCACGTCCAACCTGGCCTTGAACACTTGCACAGATGGGGCAGCCACAGCTCCTCTGGGCAACCTCTGTCTCACCACTGTCATAGTGATGGATTTTCTGGTGTTTCCAGAAACTTTATCTTTGCCTTTCTCCAGTAAAATTCACCTGTAAACTACAAAAGCATTGGGATGCTGGGATCTCATTCAGTGGCAGCTTCGCCTCTGTAGTGGCACCACTGAGCACAGAGTTCTCTTTGCAGCTTAAAAACTGAACCGGTCTGGTTGTAAATGAGATGGGGAAATCTCTGGCCTGGCTGGGCTCCCAGAGCAGTGGTGTGTTTCCCTTAGAGAGGCAAATGCCACCCCTGCAGTTCCAGGGTCTGCCTTTGCTCTCACCCCAACCCTGCCTGTGCCTGGGTTGTTGGTGCTGGCTGGAGCTGGGCTCTCCCAATCCCAGTTTTTCCCCGTGGCTGTGGCCAGGCTGCAGGGCTGGCACTGCCACATGGGCTGTGGGGTGGCAGCTGCTGCTGGCACAGGCGGCCAGCCCTCCTGGGAGGGAGTGGCACTGCCACCACCTCCCTGCTGGCTCCCGGCCACGGTGGCAGCTCAGGGCTCTGCCCTGGCCCTGGCCCAGCTCCCCATCCTGCAGGGACAGCCAGCCTGGGAGTGCTGCCTCTGCCAGGGAGCCTCTGCCAGCTTGGAAAGCGATATTCTGTCCCTCAGGGCCTGGCAGCAGGAGGTGACAGCAGCTCCAGCCCCTGCTGCCAGGGCTAGAGAAGGTCACTGCTGGCTGGGACGCACAAGAGCAGCCAGGGGCTCTGGCCAGAGTCCCTGGTGTGGGGGTGTGGGGGCTTCCCTGTCCCTTTCCTGCTGCCGGTGACAGGCCAACCCCTGGTGCAGCTCCTGCCACCATCCCACAGCCTTTCCTGCAGCCATGCACATCCCTCTGCTCCCTGTGGCACTGGTGGGAAGCACAGCAGCAGCTGCCTGGCCCTGCAGAGCCAAACAGGCCTAAAGAGAGGGCTCAGTGCCCAGCCCTCCTCTGCTGCCAGCAGGGCCTGCCTGGGCAAGGGCAGGGTGCCAGGGCTCCCAAAATCTGAGGCAGCAGCAAGCAGAGCAGAGCAGGAGGGGCTCATGGCATTTCCTGGGGGCATTTACAGCAGAAACATGCTCGGGGGTGTCCGAGTGGGGCCATCCCAGAGGGCTGGGGCTGAGGCTGATGTCACAGGGCTGTGACAGAGCTGGCCGAGTGACAGGAGGTGTAAGGGTATCTGCTGCATGAGGCTGCCCTGAGCCCCGCTCCCCTGCCAGCAGAGGTTTCTGTGCTGACAGTGCCACTGGGCTCTCTCAGCAGAAAAAGCATCCTGGAAAATCCTCTGAGGAGCCTGAGGTGTGCATCAAACCGAGCAGAACTGTGGTACTGGTCCTTCCCCGTGCCAGAGATGGGCACACACCCCACACGCCTCTCAACACACTTGGGGTGTGTGGGTCCTGGCTGTGGCCACTGCTCTGCCCAGCCTGGCATGTGCCAGTCCCTTGCTAAGTCTAAGCCAGCTCAGGCCAGGCTCCTTTTGTGCACACAGCTGCTGCAAATCCCACTGACTTCCCCACTGTTTTGTAGCATGAAGTCATCCCCGTGTGGCCACACTTGTAGCCAACAGCCTGCTGTGCCCCAGCCACGATCCAGGGAGGGCTCGTGTGTGTGTGATGCTGTGCAAGGTGTGTGTCCCTGCCCACCACAGTGCTTGGGGGAGAGCCAGGCTTACCTCAGCCTGCAGTGCAGCGTCTGTGGAGCCTGGGAGGAGTGTCAGAGAGAATTCAGCTCCCTGCCCCCTGCCTGGGAGGAAATCAGCTGCAGGACTGGGGCCTGTGAAGCCCCTGCTGTGTGCAGCAGTGAGGGGTGGCTCTGATGGACAGCTCTGTCTGCAGAACAGATTCCCACCTGGGAATTTGCTCCCATTGCATTTTCCCTAACAGAACAAACCCTGCTCCTCTGGGTGTGCTTTGTGTGCTCACAGGGTGCTTTGTGTGGCACAGGAGGGACAGCTGGGATTGATGGGATCAGGATGGCAGCAGGATGCTGCTCAGCTGGAAGTGGGAGATGGCTCCTCTCACAGCTGCTGTGCTGCTGGTTGGATGCTCTGGCCTCTGCTCACTGTTTGCTTTTGCTGACCTATTTTCATCTGCTGTGCCCAGCACATGGCTGAAGAAGTTGGAAGCTGAGGCAGCTGCTCTTCCTGGGGATTTTTCTCTTGCTGAAAGGGCCATGAGTCACTGTCTCTGTCAGAGCATGAAATAGAATTTGCTTAACCCCGTGCTGGAGCCCAGAACTGGGTAGGTTTGCTTATGGTCTGCTTTGCTGCAAAAAAAAATTCCAAAACCCAGGAAGCTGTTCCTGGTGTGTGCTCAGGTTTGGGTCAGGCAAACCTTTGCTTCTATTTCTCAGTTTAAGAAGTAATCCAGTTCTCACCCTGTCCATTCCCTGCAGTCAGCACCTGTGGACAAACTCCCTGAGCCAGCCAAGCCAGGTACAGCTCTCATCTTCTCTCAGTGCAGGTATCCCTGCAGGACCCTGTTTATTGGGGATTGGTGCACCTGAAGCCAAGCATGGTTCATCCAGAGCATCCTCCTGTCCTGTTGAAGCTGAGTGCACATGGGGCTGCTAATCCTTTCTGACAGGGAGGTCATCCCTGAGAGGCACCAGGGGCAGGCACGTGGGGCTGGGGGAGCTGTGCCAGCCTGGGGTGCCCTGAGCCCGGGGCTCCTCCATCTCTGAGCAGCTCCTCAGCCTTGACAGCCGCCCCTTCTCCCTCTGTCCTGCCTTCACCTTCCCTGGCTGCTGCTGCCTCTGAGAAGGTCACTGCCTCTGAAGCCTGGAGCCTTCTCCACCTCCAGTTTCACTTCCAGTACTGCCGTGGTTCCTCTCCTCTTTGCTGGAACACTGCCAGGACCTGGCTGGGACTGGTCCTGTCCCCTCAGTGTCAGGTGACACGGGTGGCAAGAAGCCTGGAGTGCACCTGTGGGTGTCTGCTGTGCAGGGCAGGGACAGAGCTGCTGTGAGGATGAAGCCCTTTCCCACCCAGCTGCTCTGTGCAGCAGCAGCCCAGGAGTCCAGCCTGGCAGTGGTGGCAGTGGGTGACATGGTGGCCTTGCAGCTGCCATGGCAGGCACGTGGCAGGGCACGAGTGGGCAGTGCTGCTCGTCAGGCAGCCAGCAAGGAGGGCCTGTGTCCTCAAGGAGGTGACATCGTGCTGTGACAGGGGCCTGGAGGGCTGCAGGACACTCCCAAAGTGACCAGGGGCAGGTTCAGCCTTCCTGCTGTACCACCCTGCTGCCCTGGGGCCACCACAGCTGTGTCTGCAGTCCCTCCAGCCACACTCTCTCCCCAGAGTGATGCCCACCAAACATGCTGAAGCTGTGGTGTCTATGTAGAATATACCATATATCTGTTTTTAATGAGATGGTATGGAACAGTTCATAAAAAAGAAAAAAAAATAAGAAAAACGGGTGCTTCCCACCCATTGTCCATAAAGCTCTGTGAGGAATGGCCTGTGCCCACCAGCTGGGAATGCCAGGCCCAGGGCAGGGCACAGCCAAGGGCAGTGCTGCTCCCAGGGACAAAGTGCCTGTTCCTTGGCTGCTTCTGCAATGAGGAGAGCAGGTCAGCCTCTTCGGGTGGCTCACACAAAACCCCTTTGCAGAGGTAAGTCCACATGCAGACAAGAACCTGGGTGCTGCCATAGCAGTTAGGAGCGGCCTCCTTGGCAGAGGAGCTGCAGCTCTCCAGCTGAGCTGTGCTGCCTCCCCCTGCCCAGCCCAGGCGAGGCTGCTGCCATTCAGCCTCGGTGCCGTGTCTCACCCCCAGGACCAGGACGTGCTGCTTCCACACCCGGGGTTCCAAACCCGGTGTCACCCTGAGGGACAGGCAGGTGCTGTCCCCTGCCCCTGCTGCTCTCCTGGAGCCAGCTCTGCCCCTCCGTGGGGGGCAGGCTGATGGGGAATGTTCTCCATGATGATCGCAGCAGCCCCGGCTGCGAGCGGGGTCTGGGATGTCCGAGCTGCTGTGCCCGGAGCCGCCCCTGCTGCTTCTCGCATCTCCTTTAGCCACGGCCTTCCGAGGAGCAGCAGCTCCCCCCGCGCTGGACCCTGTGCTGAAGGACACCTGGGGAAGTGGCCGAGGGTGTCCCAGAAGGACATGTCCCCCGTGTCCCCCGTGTCCCCTGCACGGCTCTGTCCCGCCGGCTCCGGGCAGCGTCACCGCAGCAGCAGCACCAGGGGCAGGAGCAGCAGCGCCGCGCACACGGAGATCCCAGCGGCGCCCCCGCAGTCCTGGGCATTCTCCTGCGAGAGGGGAGACAAGGGGTCAGGGTCCCTGCTGCCAAGCCTGCCTGTGCCTTTGCAAGGGGGAGCAATGCCTGTGGCCGGGAGAGCACCCCAGGAGCCAAGGAAGGGACTGGTTTATCCCTGCTGGCCACAGCAGCCCTCCATGGGTAGGAAGGCACATGGCTCCTGGCTCCTAGCAGGTGTGTGTGTGTGTGTGCTCCTGACCCTGTGGCTTCCGAGCTCAAGCCCTTCCCAGGTGGTACAGAGCTGAAATCCTGCTAGGAAATCCTGGTGGAGCCCCCTCGGGGACTCACGGCTGTGCCTGGCCCCAGCCAGCAGTGACACACCCTATGCAAGGCTGCAAGAGGAGCATTTGTGCATTCTGGGCACCGCCAGCTGTCCCTCCCTGTCCCCAGTGTCCCGGGATACCTCAGGGTGGAAGGCGTGGCACGAGTCCGGCCGCCGGCGCAGCTTCTGGGAGCGCATCCGCTCGCACTTCACCGAGGCGTTGTGTGCGGGGCTGTTAAGGACTGGATGGATGGATGGATGGATGGATGGATGGATGGATGGATGGATGGATGGATGGATGGCACACACACCCCTGGGCCCCCAGGAAAGTTTGGCCAGGTGGAACTGCCCCAACCCAGGAGGATGAGGGGAGGGCGGGTCACCCTGCATGGGCTACAGACCTCCCCAAGCCAGGCCGTGCTCTCCATCCTCCACCCTTCTGCAATGGCAGCAGAAGGACAAACGCTACTTTCCACCCTGGCAAACATGGAGATGACAGGGCCTGTGGAGCTCTGCATCCCTGCTGGGCATGGAAGGATATATTTGACTTCTTTTGCATCCATTGGGACGGGTGGGAAGATGCTGCAATCGCAGACGGTGTCCGTGACCAGGAGCAGGAGGTTACTGCTGATGATCTGCTGTGCCACAAACATCCTGCAAGGGAAGAGCAGGTGAAAAAAAAACACAGAGCAAAATGAAAAGTGAAAAAAACCACAACTCTCCAGAGCAGCTTCCCTGGCATTGCCTGAGCCACAGCAAAGAAATTGAAAGAAAAAAAGAGATCATTGGAAACAGGGTGCCAGCAGAAAGCAAAAGAGACCAGTGAGCAGATGTACACAGGGAGAAGTGCCACTGGCACTCCTTTTTGGCCTCCTTTCTGGCTCTGAACTGGCTCAAATCTTTAACTCCATGCTTGGCACAAAAGTCAAAATCAACCCAAGAACCCAACCAACCAGCCAAAATCAAGACAAGCTCTGCCCAGATGGGGCAGCACATGACAGCACATGACACCTGAGCAAAGCCTGGCTTCACCCAGAGGTATGTCAGTGCCTATTTAATGTATATTTGTGTGTGTGCTTGTACAGTGCAAGGGTGTCTCTATCCTGTGGTCCTGGGAGCAGCAGAGTTGTGCTAAATTTCAAGTTACTGGAGAGAGAAGTAGAGGAACCCAGTAACACTGTGGGCTACACTGGAGTGACAGGACTGACCAGCTGGGGTTTGTTTGGCAGGGAGCCAGCATGTCCCAGAGCCACTGGGCACAGGGAAGGCTGGGGACATCAGGCTCTGCATGCCTGCACTGGTGGCAGGGCTTCTGGAACAGAAATACAGCCTTGTGGGGATGTGCCCACTGCCCTGGCCAAGCTGACTGTGCTGGAGCAGTGCCCAGTGTCCCTGGTTATTCACCACCTGGCCTTGCTGCCTTCCAGCCTCCAGGCATTTGTGTGTCCCCTTTTAGAGGTGCTGAATGCCACACACAGCAGCTGACCATGTCCTTAGTGCTCCCTGACTAATGAGTGCCCTGGCAGCTTTGGCAAGCAGCCTTCACCCCCTGCACAGATTCAGCCAGCAGGACAGAGGTGCCCCATGCATCGATCCACAGGCCAATGCTTCTGCCCAGGATGGAGCACCCAGCCTAGCCCTGCTCCACCAGGAATGCCTGCGTGCCAGGCCCTGGCTGATGCTCCACAGAGCCTGTGGCAGGGGTGAGGGGTGTCTCTCCCAAATACCTGGATAAAAGATGCCCAAGATGCACCAGGGGCTGTAACTACAAAGAGCCAAGCAGGACACAGCCCCTGCTGCTCCATCCAGCACTGCTGAGGTGCTGCCTCCAGCAGGGGAGGGGCAGCTCCCAGGCTCTGTTTGCAGCACAGATCTGTGACCCACAGAGGTCACTCAGTTCCTCTGGATCTGCCCAGACATTAACAGAATACCTTGTTATCATCAAATCTGCAATCTCATCTGAAACAATGTTTGGCAAGGCCCTGGTTTTCCTAGAGCCATGCTGACTAGTGGAGGCTGTTTTTCTAAGCTTTAAGTCTTTCCTTCAGCTGATCCAATACTGAAGACTAGGTAGGATTGTTTTGTGGGCTTTTTTTAAGAAGGAATTTTAGTCAGATCTGTTTGGGAAAGCTGGATCAGTGGAAATTCATCTTTTGGTCACCTTTCCACACATGATTGCTGATAGCACTGTGCAACCACTGAAAACAGCCTCTTTTCACAATGCCTTTCCTGTTATTTTTCACTGTCCATTCACTTACACTGAAAATGGGTAATAAAAAAGTGGACTCTTGTTTTCAGTTCTTTCAGTCTAACACTTATTTTTTTCCCCCATCCCTGGTTTGTTTGTTTGGTTTTTTGGTGTTTTTGTTTTGTTTTATTTTGTTTCATTTTTGTTTGTTTGTGTTTTGGGGGTTTTTTGTGGTTTTTTTTTTTTTTTTTTTTTGTTTTTTGTGTCGTTGTTGTTTTGGGGTGTTTTTTTTGTTTTTATAGAAATACAGGAAAGGGGGAAAAATTAAAAAGAAAAAGAAAGAAAAGGAAAGCCAAGAGTATTGCAAAAAGGGAAAGCCACAATAAACAGGCTTAGTGGCTTTCTAAGAAGAAAAGTTTTGCCAGTAACATGAAAGAACAGAACAAGTTCCTTTCTGAAATCTATGGAATGGAAAGATATATATATATTTAAATGCTGTTCTCTTTGTTCTCCAGCCACCTTTGCTTATTAACACTTTTTTTTTTGGTAAGACTCAGTACCCTGCTCTCTTCCCCTCTCTCTGTCCAGTGTGGCTCTGTGGCCAGAGCTGTGGCTGCCATGGTGGCTGTGCCACTGTGACCCTTCTGATGCCGCTGTCACCCCCAGCTCCCTGGGACAATGTCCCCAGCTGGAAGGAAAGCTGTGGCTCTTACTTTTGGCAGTCTCCACAGTCGATGAGCCCGTTGGTCTCCTTGATGGCAGGCTCGTAGACGAACACGGGGTACTCGGTGTCGCAGGGCTGCAGCGTGTCGTGCTTCTTGTGCCTGTGAGCTGGGGGAACGAGACAGGGACACATGAGAGGGGCACAGGGACCTGTCCGCGCTAAATGGGGACATCCCAGACTCGGGGATGCACTCTGGAGCAGCAGCGACCCTCCCGAGGTGGCCGGAGCAGAAGAAGGGGAAGGAGATGCTGCAGGAGCAGCCGGGCAGTGATGCCTGCTCCCACTAGGTGGTGTGGGAAAACCAGCCTATGTGAAAGCGCCTCCAACATCGTCACATCGCCACCGCAGCGAGCCCGGACCCTGCCGTGCCCAAACTGCACCCGAGGGCCCGCAGTGGCCACAGCACCCACGGACCCCTGGCCAGGCAGGAAGGACATTCGGGCACAGTGTTCAAGTGCTCAAAGGAGCTCGGGGTGTCCTGCTGAACCAGCCGTGACAATGAAACCCCTCCTGCCCTAGCCAGCCCTGGTTCATTCATGCAGGTTTTAAACACTGAAAGCTGTGCCTGGGCTGGCCCTCTCCCTGTGTGCCTGTGCCCAGGGCTGCGCTCCCTGCGGTGGGGCTCCCATCAGTGCTGGTCCCTCCTGAGCCCACTGACATTTCCCACAGCAGGAAACTGGAAGAGCTCAATACGTGTCATGTTAAGAAGAAACCACCAGCAGCAAGCAGATCTGGCCTGAGAGCACAGGGAAACAGACGACAGCTCTCGGGACCAGCAGACAGCCAGCTAATGAACAGCTGCTGGAGGGAGCAGCTGCTCCATCACTCATCAGTCACACCCTGCAGGACTCCCAAACTAATCTGGGGATGAGGGGGAGCTGAACCACCTCACTCAGCCTCCCTCAAGAAGCAAGAGCATTCTTTCTAGGAGTTCAGCAAAATCTGTCTTGCCTGAAACTACTGCCTTGGGCCCTTTTGGCAATTATTTTCTGCAGTGGGAGGTAGCAAAGGCAGCTCCTGGCTGTGCAGGACACAGGGGACTGCTGCTGATGGAAATACAAAGCTGCGTTGCTAGGGCAGAGGTGGCTGCGGCTCAGCCAGCAGCAAGCACAAGCAATGGTTTCTACATCAGCTCTGAGCACAAAACCTCACTCTGCAGCCTCCCACCCACACAGCAGCCACGGGCAGGGCTCCTGGGGGGAACAGCAGGGAACAGCGTCCTCCTCACCTGGAGGGTGCCCAGTTTACCCCTTGCAGCAGAAGCGCTGAGGATTTATAGGAAAATGCAGCAATCTGGGTTTTAATCAGCAGATGTGTGGTGAGAGGCACGGAGAGGGCACCCGTGCTTGGATGGGTGATTTGCATCGCTGCTCAGAGCAATGGTCTCCTCTCCCCCGGCACTGCAGGCACCTCCCCGCCGAGCCCGCCGTCCAAACAACGTGCATTACACGAGGGAGAGAAAAACTGCGTGATTTCCTCTGATTTTTCTCTCCACCGTGGCAATCCAGCAACACAAGACATCCATTAAGAGCCAGGAACTGCAGCCCAATCTTGCCTCTAACGCCTGGCCCAGATGAATATGATGGGCACTCCAACCCCTCCCTGCAGTGCAGAGTCTCTGGTAATTGTACTTTGTGCTTTTCTTCAGGAGTCTCAAAAAGCAGCACTCAGGAGGCTTCAATCCTCCCAGACTATGGACCCACCTTTTGGTGAGGTTCATTTTGCACAGACTCAAAAGCACACAGAGCCTGACTGCAGCACAATGCCTCGTTCTGTATTCACCCTGGATTCACACTGAATTCATCAGCCCAGCTTGTCATTCCGGGGGCCGGCAGCACCTCTGCCACCAGCCAGGAGCTGTGTGCCTGTGCTCTGCCACCACTCCCTGTCCCTCTGTGCAAACCCCACCTGCAGAGGCAGGGAAAAGCCTCTCCCGTTCCTGCTGATGGAGAATGCCTCTGACTAGGACCTGTCCCAGAGACTGACAGCCCTGAGGAGATCTGGGATGAGCAGAACACCCTGTTTCTGAGGTGAATTTCAGACACTTCTGATGGGGCATGCAGAATATCCCCATTTATGCTGTAAGGAGAGAAGCTGCAAACACTTTCTGGCTCTGAGCAGCTGCAGGGCTGGTAAGTGTATTCTGGCCAGGAAAAGTCCCCAAACTAAGACTAAAGGAGTGTGAGAAACAGAGCAGCATTTCTTTCAGCCTTAATTCTCTGGACTGGGGGTTGGGGAAGCAGCTCCAAACCCTGAAGCAGGTGGCCAGGCTGGACTGCCCTTCTTGGGGACATGCTTGTGGCAAGTCCACACATTGATCCCTGAGCTGCAAGCCATCACTGTCCTGTTGAGCTGCCCCTGGATTTACAGCACTGCCCCTGCAGCACAGCTGTTGGCAATGGAATGTTCTTCTTGCTCAGAAGAATCACTGTGATGACCACAAAGGTGACCTCATAAAGCTGGGGCAAACCGCTTGCAAGAATTTAACATATGGCTCATGTCACGAGTGGCAAAGAGCCCTGACACATCAGGACCTCATTTTTCCCTGTCCCTGGTAAAGAGTGACATCCTTTACTAGCTCCTGTTATAATATCATATCCTTTACTAGCTTCCTGCTATAACATCATCAAAGCAGATGGAGTTCAAGCAATAGAAAGGACAGTGGTGTGAAGGACAGGGTGCAGGGAGGGCTGGATGAGACCATCATCTTGGACAATGCAGAATGGAAGCTGATCTGAGGCCTCAGCCTCAGCCAGTGTTGGATGAGGGCTGTCATGGTGGGCTTGGAGAACCAGGCCCTGCAAAGGAAAAGTCAATTAAAGAGCCTGCATGAACCACACCCAGGTGTATTTTTAAATTGGCAGAAGTGGCCTGCACAGACTTTAAGGTTTTTTTTTGTTTGTTTGTTTGTTTGTTTTTTTTTTTTTTTGGCACAAGCTTAATGAAAAGAAGCTGCTTTAAAATCTAACTCCTGCCCAGAGACAAGACCTATGACAGAGATTATGCTTAAGCCTACTGACACTTAATTTGCTGGGAAGCAATGCAGCTGCAGCAGCACTGAGAGGTTCAGAGAAGCCCAGTAGCATGTACATCATCAGCAAAGGGCTCAGGCTGAGCCTCTGCATGCACATACTGGACATCAAAATGTTATCAGCAGCCTCAGAGCCTGCTGGTCAGGGATTAGTAAACAGCCAGAGGAGCTGATAACAAATTGCAAACTTTACAGCAAAGAGTGAGTTAATTCCAGGCTGTCATTGCTACCATCTGCACTTCCAGAAAGACTTTTGTCAGACATTTGGCAACCAATCCTTCTGAGCAGCAAAAGCAGTTGCTGTGCCTTGTTATGAACTACAGAGCCCAGATTGTGAACTCTTTCCCACCAGCATAAATCATGCATTCAAGTCAGAGAATTTACTCTGGGACATGTGACAAAATCTGCCACTTAGTTACCAATATAAAACATAGAATTTAACCAAATATCTTGTAAAATATCTTCTGAGTACATTACCATGGAGTAAAAAAAAAAAAAAAAAGAAACTTTTATGATCTATGGAATTCTAGAAATAGTTCTTTCTAGGCTGCATGCCTTGGCTGGAAGTATTTTTGGCTTAATTAAAAGCTTTCAAACCTGTGCTGATGTCCATAAAAGCAGAAGTCCTTATAAACACAGAGAGAAACTGAGATGCTGAGAGCAGAGAAAAGTCTGTGGCAGCAAACATATCTTCTCAGCACCTCTGAAAAGCAGATTTGTATGATGAGTGCAGTCTGAATACATCATGCCCATATTCCAACAGCAAGTCTCACCTTCCCAAAAATCAAGAGAACTTGGGAAGCAGAAATAGGCTCAGTGCTGCAGAGCCAGAGGTACACAGTCAGGCAAGGGGGAGCATTAGATCCCTGATCGTTAATTCCTCTGCACATAACCCGGAAAAAATGTGTGTGCTCAATTTCTCTCTCACAAAATGTCTCCTTCGCTTCATATTTTTCACATACACCAGCCTTGGCGTGCAGTCAAGAAAATGTTAACATCTCTGGCAAAAATCTACAGCCCCTTCTTAACAACATGTGCAATCCATTTTTTCCAGCCCCAATAGCATTCTTCCACCCTGCTACTCCCCCACACACATGGACACTCTTTTTTTTCATCTGCAGACACTCTCTCCTGCTCTTCCTCTTCTCCATGCAGTCAGACACATTCCAACTGTCTCTATTTCTCCATCTCTGTCTCACACATATGTCTTGCTGGGCAGAGAGCAAATTGGCAAACACAAGCTAGAAATGGAAGCAGGGAGATACAAACACAGCCACAGTCTGGACTCTGTCTTGGAGGAATTTCTAACTCGCCTGTAGGAGAGGATTTATGAGTTATCAGTTGAACCACTTGAAAGTCCTCCTGCATTATCCCAGAGCTGGGCTGGGATTTATCAGAAGGAGCTAAGCCATGGTGTGTGGAAAAGAAGACTTAAGTTACTTCTTAATAACTACAGTCTACACGACCTGTTTATTTTCCCCTGCAAGAAGGCACAGGTTGGTCTTTGGTTTGGGAATAGCAGCTGAAAAGAATGGGCCAGCTGGGAAGCACGGTGAAGGACACGCCATGGAACACAGGCCTCAGAGCAATGAGTGATGATGCTGTCTGTGACTGCAGCTCCCCAGGAGACTCATATGTTCCTTCTTTTATCAACTTCTCAGTGACAGACCTTCCATCACCAGCTCAGCCAGCTAAATGAGCAACAGCATCTCTTCTTTGCAGAGCAGGGAAACAGAGCCAGGCTCTGCCTTGGCCCTGTCACGCCTTCCTGCAAGTCCCCCACTGTACAAAGGGTGGAAAAAAGTCTTTCCTAGCCTAGGAATTTCTAGTTAATTCTATTTTTTTTAACTATTAGGTGGTTCTACTTACAGTGATGGAAGACAGCCTTGGCTGGAGAAGTCCCATGACACACAGACACACAGTGATGATGGAGACACGTGACAGATTCACAGGATGGCAGTGACATGGAGACAGGAATTTGCATACAGCAGTCATGGAGGTGATGTAGGAAAGAGATGAAGGAAGCACAAAAGGAAATGGTGATGAGTAGGACAGCAGTGACATCCCCCCTCCCTTTTTGCTCTCCTCAAGCACAGACTAAACCAGACTAAATCAGCCAGAGAACATGCACAGCAGGAATGCCACACCTGCCTGTTCCCTGAATGAGCAGCCTCTCCTGAACTGCACCTGCTCATCTGACTCTTCCTCACCAATTTCTGCATGGGGCCACTCCTGCTACCCTGATTTGTGTTACACAGCAGCCAGGGATGCTCAGGGGACAGATGCAGCTTCTACTGCCACCTCTTTGGAGGAGGAGAGTGGGATCTAAACAGCATCCCTGGACCTCCTTCTCTCTAGAGGGGAATTTTGCTTTCAAAAAATGACTGTTTCCCCATTATGCCAGGAGAATTCAGTGCAGAAGGATCCAGCCCTACAGCTGGCATGGAAGATACCACTGTCTCCACTACAGGCACCACTAGTGATCAATAATTAGCAAGGCTAATTACAGCCTGTGCTTGGCTGTGCAGAGCACACCTCCCCTTCCCCTTTGAGTCTCCTCAGGGCCATTCACATCCCCCCTGCCTGCAGGGGCTGGGATGGGGCTGCAGACATTCCTGGGGTGTTTCCAGCAGGCAGCACTTCAGGCCAGACACTATTTCAAGCCAGACACAGCCCTCTGGTGCTGTGCAATACCATGTGCCATCATCTTCTCTCCTCCAGAGCAGGTCTAGTTAGTGGGTAAGAGAAGACCCTCTGTGTGTTATTAACAGGTTTCTGTCTGGCTTCCTGGGACCTCTGCTAGGCTCTGGAGAGCCGGCTGTTCCACCCCTGCTCTGCTCTGTCCTGTAGCAGACTGGAAGGCAGGATTTCCAACTGAAGTTTTTTGCAGCTGATGGCCTCTCTCATCCCCTGCACATAGGATAGGGGTTCTCAGAAAGAAGTGTCTCCCCTCTCCTCAGCAAATTACCCTGAGGAGAGCAAGCAGAGTGCTCTGAGCAGGACACACCTCACCCTGACCACCCTGGTGCTGTGGCAGCCTGGAATGGGGGGACATGGGGGATCTGGAAGCTGCATTCCAGTGTCTGTGGAGGAAGGGGTGTGGGGCAGAGGGCAGGCTCCTTGCACAAGGCCAGGCTTCCCTGTGCAGTTTCTTCTGTCACCAGTGGCTGCAACACTCACGTGCTGTGGGGTGGCTGGACTCTTGTGTACTCACCATCTGCCAAGTTGTCTGAGTGCCAGAAGCTACTCATGTTAAACTCCAAAAGGAAGCTGTCAAAAGAGCAAGAACAGAGGATGCTTTTTCAGCAGCCTGGAAGGATGCAGGTGTCAGGGAGATGGCCCTGTTGCCCAGTGAGTATCAGTTCAAAAATGTTTACTACAAATTTCTGGCAGTGCAAGTCTGATTTTTTAGATTTTTAATTTTTTCCCCCCTCTCCACAGGCTAGAATGTAGCTCTGTATTGTAGGATCTGTACTGTGGAAGATCTGAATGGGCTTTTTCATGTGCGAGGGGCTTGTCAGTGAAGGAAGGAACAAGGATGGCAGCCCCTGAGGCTGGGAGGGGGTTCAGCCACGACAGGACCCACCTGAGGAGCAGGCATGATGGCCATCAGAAGCCCAGACTCTGGCTGCTTGGAGCCATGGAAACGTTCTGTAAAACCCTCAGAGCTGGACCTTTAGCACATCTCCCCTTTCGCACACCCTGCAAGCTGAGCAGTGGCACCTCCATCCCAATTTGAGCTTGAACTCTGCTTCAAGACCCCAGAAGTCTGAGGTGAACCCAAACCCAAAGCAGAGCCTCCCCTCTCTCCCCCTTTGCCTGGCACTCAGACCTGAGCTCTTGGCTTGCTGCCTTCAGCCCTGTCCCCCTGTGAGAGGAAGATGTGCATTCGCTCCTCACGGCCAAGAGGACTCGGCACCGAGGATCTGCACAGAGCCCCAGGAGACCCAAGTCCTATTTCTGACTCAGGCACTTTGTACTGAGTGATTTCAGGTAAACCCCAGCCCCTCTGTGGGCCTCTGCCTCTCAAAATGGCAATAGTAATAGCTTTCTGTCTCCCAGGAGCACAGTGCAGAGCTGAATGTCAGGAGAAGGCTGACAGCAACAGCAAAGCCTCACACAGGGGCTTCCACCTGCAGCTTTTCCAGCTCTTGCCCCTCCTGGTCTGAACCCCCCAAACACCCCCATCTTTTGGTACTCACATGAGGAAATCACTTATCAGCCACTTCACTGCAGCTACAAAGGCATAAATTGGCTGGAAAACAAAAGAAGAAATGAGAAATACCACAAGGAGCTGGTCAGAGAATTTATAATTGTCATGCAGAACCCCACGTTTTAGACCAAGTCCCTTCACTGATCAGAGCTCTTGAAGACAGGCTGGAAATACAAGGTCTGGGCATCACTGGAAAACGTTCAAAATCCATCAAAAGCCAGCAGAGCTGCCCTGCTACTAATAATACCTCCTCACCCCCTCCCCATGAGGGTCAGGGAGTTTATCAGGAATGTATGAAGGACTTTGAAGATGTAATTGCTTGATGATTTCTCTCCAGCGTGGATGACCTTCAGAGCTCAGAGCAGGAGAGAAACACAGCTAAATGGGACAGCACCAGTTTAGGATGCTTTTGTGTTCTGAGAGCAAGTGGTGTTTCTGGGACAAGTGACAGCACTGCCCAGGATTTAGTATTATCTGCCATTGATTGATTATGCTTAACTGTGCTTTCATCCAGCTTTTCCTCAAGATGGCATGACTTCTATCATCTTCTTGCTTTTCAGCTACAAATTGGAAATCCAGCATTATCCCAGGGACAATTCATCTGCAGAGGATACTGCTGCTTCTTTTCCTCATGGTAACCACGTCTAATTTTCATCTCCCCCTCTCATAATCATGCCCATGTCCTCAAACCCAAAACAGATGTGGCAGTCACGGGATGCAGGATAATGTTCCATTACTCCCATTATTGATGAATTCTCTTCAAGCAAAATAAATCAGAAAATAGTAAAATGTAGAGATGGCTGGCAATTTGACTGATTTTTATGTCTGTATATGAAAAACTGACTTTTCTTGATTTCTTCCTTTTCAAGGGTTTTGCTAAGAGGGGAAGATGAGAGATGGAGGCTGAATGCTCTCCTTTTTGTTTTGTTCCCAAGTCACCTCATTTTTGGCAGCTCATAGTTTGTGACATTTCTTTCAGTGATCAGGATTGGAGGATATAATCAAGAACTTATTTTCACTACAATCACCATGTGTTATCTAGCCAGCTCAAGTATAGCCATTGCAAACCAGGCATTGTTAAAGGTGCTATTGTTAAGAATGTTGTTAAAAGACAATATTTTGTTGGAAATTCTTTTACTGGAAAAAAATTACAATGCCACACTGTAAGGGAACTTCCTGCACTCCTCCCAGTATCTAAGGATCATAACAGTAATGAATAAATTCCTGTTTGGGGCTGTGTCAAGCAGTTTGAAGTGGCCTAAGTGTTGAGTAGTTACTTTGTTCTGCCTGTCTGAGGCAAGGTTAGGAAAGTGGAGTGGGATTGGAGTACGAGTTTGTATCAGCCTAAGAGAGGTTGCTTTTGGGTACTTCACTCTGCTAGTTTGTTCCCTGGGCTACCAGCATTCTCCCTCTCCTGCTCCAAGCTCACTCATCCTTCCCCAATGACTGCCAGTTTTCCCCAGATGTTCCCTGACACTTCAACTCTCCTTCCTGAGCTGAGTAAAACCACGCCCTGTAAAAGCATTCCTGTTCATTTCAGCTGCTAGCTGATTGCTTGGCTCCCAGGAGAACCTGCCGTAGTTTAGCTCCTGTTCTTTCCTGGTCCTTCCAATTTTCAGTGAGATCCTACATGGCAACAGAGAGCCACATTGGAAACCAACACCAGTGGCCACCACAGCTTCAGGAATCTGCCTGAGGTGAGTTTGGACAGTGCCATCCTGAAAGCAGACATCTCCTGAAGTGTTTTGGGGAATGCTGGAGCTGCCCTGCAGGAGGAAGCCCAGCCAGGGAGGGCAGCATGGAGACAGCTACGTACGCTGAGCAGGGGCCGTGCGCCGCTGTGGTGGTGGTAGGGCACCTTGCACATGGCCTGGTAATCATACATGGTCACCCTGCAGGCAAAACACAACAGGCAAGCAGTCAAAAGCAAGCAATGCAACACCCATGGGACAGACATGTCAGCTTTTCCTCAAAAATGTCAGGTATGAAGTGTTTCCTGGATTCAGGAAAGCAGTGACCTGCTCACACGTGTCTTTGCTGTTTGGCCAGTGCTGGATCTTGCAGAGCAAGAAATACAGGCTCTGGATGAATGTAACTGGGTCAGCACAGGAGGAAATATGTCCCTAATTTCACACAGTGAGTAAAGCAAGCTATGAAGCAGAGGAATTATAATTGTAACTACCTCAGATCCCTCTAGTTCCTGCTTTCAAGCCACTGAAACTCTGAACTCTCTTTTGAGGGAGTGGAGTGAGGTGAACAGAATTTTTTTTAAGAGAGAGAGAAATGTGGTCAGCCAGCTGCAATGCTGCATCTGTGGGGCTCTCAGACAGCCACTTCCCAGAAAGGCTTTCCCAGTGGCAGGAGGAACTGAAGCACTTCCATACCCAAAATGCCAAGGAATGTCTCCCATAACATCTTGCCCTGGGAAAGACAGAGAAGCAGCTGCTCTCTGGCCACACAGAGGTTGGAAGTTTCTGTCTCTCTCTGTGTTTTGCAGCAGGTGGAAGAGCAAGAGATGAGGAGAAACAGTGTATGTGCTGATGATGGCTGAGCCAGGCAGCAGATGGGGCAGGTAGCTAAAGGGGCTCTTGTGTCTGGATAAGAGAGCCACCAGCACCACCAGCATGTGCATTTTCCCTGCTCAAGTGCTTCTCAGAGGGACCAACATGCTCTGACCCACACAGCAGCAAAGGAGCACAGTGTGGAGATCCCCCACTTACCGCCTGAACATGCCCATGTTTAGCAGCTGGGTCATCACTGAGCCATCCACTGCACCAAAAAATTTTCCAGTCTGCAAGCACAAAAAGGGAAAAACAGAACAAACTGTAAATTTTCCAAATGCTTGATGGCTCCAGCTGATCTAGCTTGTCTGGAGGCTGCAGTACACAAGGAGGGTTTTTGTAAGGAGGCAATGCTGAGCTTTGTCCTTTGGCTGGTTGGAAAGCTTGAGGGAGGACTTCCCTCAACACCAGCTGGGCATCCTGCACCATTCCTACCACGCTTGGAAAAGATTTAGCCCACATAAGTCCCTGTGGCTTGTCAGAAAAAGGCAGACTCTCAAGCTGCAGAGACCCAGGCATGCTGAATCACTGGAGGCCTGGACTCTCTAGTGGATTATTTGGAATCCATGTTCTCTGGAATGGCTGAGTCTTCCATCTGAGCCTCTCTGCTACCCATGGGCACTATGGTTTTGGAAATCTCTGCTCTCCTGCTGCCCTAGGTGAAATGACCCACCATGCACGAGTGTGATGTACAGATTTCCTTAGGTAGCAAATGCAATATTACAGCTCACTGCTGTGTGACTTCTGAGCAGGCAGTGGCCCGAACAACACAACACAAAGCCACCCATCCCTGTAGCTTACATACTGTGCACTGGCACAGCTAGAACTAAGTTGCATTTGGGGGGACAACAACCCCCAGTCCTGCTTGCATGCCTGAACTAAAGATGGGGCTTGTGGCCCTCTGGTTCCATGTGTGCCCTGGAGTCAAAAACCTCAAATAAGGACCCAATCTCAAAACTGCTAACTGCTGCTTTAGAGATTTCTTCAAACAAACAATTCTGGCCTTCCTGATTACTAAACCATGACAAATATATTGCAAAATGCTTCAAACCTGTCAACTCCACTGCTTTGTTCACAGGGAAGTAAATGAAATATTTGTAAATAATAAAAGTGCAGATATGAGCTGCCCTCTGTTTTCCTGGCTCATGGGTCCTGACAGAGTAAATAGCTCCCATGTTTTATGGAAGCATTCACACAGTCTGGGATGTTTTGCTTTTCCACTGATAGGCTAGCAGTCATTTAGCATGTATTAGCAGATGACAGATGACTTCATTTATTTGAGTGGGACATTTCCACAAAAAAAGTGCAAACCCTTAGACAGATTTACCTAAGATCACATGGTAATCATCTAACAGTAGTGTTACATGGTTATGAGCTTCTTCCCAAAAGACTTTAGAAATCATTTCACTGCACAAATTGATGCATAACATCAGCTCCCCTTTGAGCATTTAGGCTGTAATCGTCTCAGACACTCCAATGTGCCTGAGCAAGCACTAACTTTTTTCACCTCCCTCGCTCTTTCAATCTGATTAGGGTGGTGGAGAGGCCAGCTGCTTCCATTTAATACCAGTCTGCAGACCCAGCAGGGAGATTTAACACAGTGCAAGCTGCAGGCAGTGGGGCAAGGAGAGGGGGCCACTGCAAGGCTGTAAATGAGGCCCATCCTGTCAAAAGATGTCTGGCTGAATTTCTCCATGCAGGACATCAATTGTATAGGTGTAAGAATGAGCAGCTATTAGTGCAAGTAAGTATGGCCTGGGGAGTGTGTTCAGAAAGGCAGCAGCAAACTGGCCTCCAACACCAAACCAGACATTCAGAGCTTGCTGCTGTTTTAGGTACCCCATGCAGGCAGTAACACAGAAAAGCATCACTTGGCAGAAACCAAAGCTGTCCTGTACTGGAGCAACGTTTGTAAAGCAGCTCTCATTACATCCTGCTTCCTCCAGTGACTGCTGCTCTCCTAGACATCCCTCTGCTGTGTTTCTCCTAACTCCCATCTCTGGGCAAGTTTCCAGAGGCCCTTGCCATTTCAGAGGTTGACAGCAGAAAGCATTGCTCTGACATCCTGCATGACACAGGCTGTGTCACTCCCCCTGCAGCTGAGTGTGCACAGGCACATGTGCAGCAAAGACACGCAACCCAGAGCACACATGTGACTCAAAAGCTACATCACTGCTCACATGCACCCATGCTTTGCTGGCTCATTGAACAATTTACACTTTTTGTACACTCAGAAGCTGCAGACAAACAGGATCTGCCAAATCGCCCAGGCTTTGGGCAGGCAGGCAGCCTCCTCCCCCAGCATCTCTCAAACAGAGCCAGCCCTTGTCTCTCCACAAGCTCTGAGCTCTGGTGGCATCCTGGCCTTTTGGCTGCCTCTCTGCACCCTGCTCCTGGAGTCCCACCTGGGCAGAGCTTGCAGACATCCTCTGCAAAATGCCTCAGGCAGAAGGCAGCAATCCTAGAAAAAGAGGTTTAGTGAGAGAGGGAACATCTGGATGCAGCAGGAGGAGGGAGCTCAAGACCTGGGATCCACAGCTGTGCCTATGACTGGCAGTGAAAAACAGCTAAAAACTCAGGGGTGGCTGTGGGGCCATGGCTGCAAACATGACGGAAAAGGCAGAGCAGCCCCCCCTGCAGCACAGCCTGACCCTGCCACTTATTTCCCTTCCTCCCAGAGCACCTGGTCCTCACTCACTCCCTTCTCCCGGCTCTGTGTTTTAACTCTTTGCTCCCTCTGGGATGAGGCTGCATGGGGAGATTAGCTCGAATTAAGAGATTACCCATTCTTCCCCAAGTAATCCTGCAGGGAGCTTCCAACTTGTCACTCATTAAAATCCTGAGTCCCTTTTCCATGGTGGTTTCCAACTGCCAGTAAGCTTCCTGCTGCCTTCATGCAGAGGTTATTAGAGCCAATCCCTCCCCCTGATCCCCCATGCCAAGGGCAGAGCAGAGCAGAGCCTAAGCCTTACCCCCTTCACCCTGCTCTGATTTCCAGTGTGGTCACCCAGGGAAGGAGGTGCAGGCAGCAGGCAGCTCTGGCAGGCAGAAAAGCCAAAATACCTACAAAAGCCCAGGTACAGGATTTTTTTGGGGCATTTTAAAAATGGATGCCTTAAGGAAAGACTACAGGATGGGACAGGGAAGGCCACACAGCAGCAAGGGATCCATGCAGCAACATCCAGGTGGCATCTAGGACACCCAGGATATTGATTTAATGCTGTCTTGAATTCCCTGTAGGGTTTAATGGTGTGAGGACTCATGGTGTCACCAGGAGATAAAAACAGTAACTGGAACAGGATAAAGAAATCAGAAAAAAAAGCAGTGGTGAACTCTGGGAAGGTAAAAGCTGGAGGAGGACAGCTCTGATGCTTGCCAAAATGCCTTATCTTGGAGGGATGTGGATAATATTTATAATTTACCCAAATCCACTATAATGCCATGTGTCTGCTAGTCAGATCTTTCAGAGATGAGCTTTGGACAAATCTGTTTTCTATAAGATGCAGGAAAAAGTTTTGAGGCAGAGCCCAGGACGCAGTGCTGAGGTCACACAGGTGACATGGTAGCTAAAGGGTGTAGCTGAGG
The DNA here is from genome assembly GCF_027579445.1 of Ammospiza nelsoni. Classification (NCBI taxonomy): domain Eukaryota; kingdom Metazoa; phylum Chordata; class Aves; order Passeriformes; family Passerellidae; genus Ammospiza; species Ammospiza nelsoni. The sequence goes on from NC_080637.1 coordinate 69,436,415, forward strand.
GACACATGTCATAGGAGTCAGTAAAGTGTCTTTGAAAATGCCATGGGTATCAGAGGAGAAAGCAATTCCCAAGACCCCCAGCCCATCCCAAAAACTCAGTAGGGCCTGGCCACCCAGAGGGGGGAGCCAATGCAATTTTTATAGCATTTCTCCCCCTTAGTCTTCAAATTCTATTTGCATTTTTGGCTTTTGGCACACATCATTGAAGGGACACTTCTCCCAGACTGTTCAGTGTGCTGGGTAGGGCACTTTTCAATTTCTTACAGAAAAGAGGTTGGTTATCCCTTGCAATAAGCTCCCCTTGGTACCTGTCTTTATCCCCCCTGGTGCCTCTGTGTTGCTGATTGGTTTTGCTCTGTGACTCTCAGAATCTCAGCCTCACTGAACTCACTGTGCAGTGCCTGCAGAATGCACAGTCTCACCTTTTTCTTTTGCCAGCCCATTCTGAATATGCTAACCAACCCAAGTCCAGGTGGGAAACCATGGGACTCATAGAGCTGATGTTTTCCATCTGAATAGCCCTCTAAAAATTCTTCTTCTTTCTCTTCTGTCCCAGCTACTTTTAGATCAGTGTCCCTACTTCATGCTTCACTGTTTCACCATATTTTTGTAAAGGACTCTGTTCAAGGCTGAAGAGAACTGAAATTCTACAGGTTATCTAGTCTCCCTTATCTCCTGATTTTGCCACGCTATTAAAGAACTGTAGCTGATAAGTTTTCTTCCTTCTGGAAGCTGTGCTGCTGGTGCCAATCATCCACCAGGAGGTCTGTTACCTTAATTTCCATTTCCATGTGACCTATTTGTCTCATCTTGAAGAAAGTAATTTCTGGGAGTGGATCTGCTCCCTTTTGGAAATACCCAAACTGCATTTGTTAACACGAGTACAATGACAATTTTAATGAAACTCCATGATTCTGTCAGTAACAAAATCCCTTCATTTCCCACTTCTTCTCTAAGCCCACTTTTCCTATTGACTTATTGCTTTGTATTTTATGAGACTGTTCCCACACATCACTTTCTGATGTCCAGAACTATGGGGTTTAATTATTTTGAAAGAAGAAGCTCTGTGGTGAATTTATCAGAGAACAGAAAAGTGTAACTCAACAATGCAGTGGCTGGTAGTGTTGACTTTACCCAGCTGCACAGGATGTCACATCAAACTTGCATCCCTTCAGCTCCCTAGAAATGGCTGTGGAATCATACATCTTATTTCTATTCTGAGCCTTTTCCCTTGCTCCTTTCACCTTTGCAAGTTCAGTAAATTCTCCGATTCTACAGGCGTGTTCCTGTTTCCAATTTACTTAAATTATTTTGTCTTTGGTTTTTGCCTTTAGCATTTTGCTCTTACCATCCCTTCAGTTTGTTTCCTGAAGAACACCTTCTTTGACTTCAGAAGCACTCAAAAGTACTGCTCCCTTCCCTTCCCTTCCCTTCCCTTCCCTTCCCTTCCCTTCCCTTCCCTTCCCTTCCCTTCCCTTCCCTTCCCTTCCCTTCCCTTCCCTTCCCTTCCCTTCCCTTCCCTTCCCTTCCCTTCCCTTCCCTTCCCTTCCCTTCCCTTCCCTTCCCTTCCCTTCCCTTCCCTTCCCTTCCCTTCCCTTCCCTTCCCTTCCCTTCCCTTCCCTTCCCTTCCCTTCCCTTCCCCTGTCTCAGCTCATCTTTCAATAGCATCTGTGCCAAGGGAACAGAGTCTAATTTCCTTTCTTCTGATCAAAAGATGTTTTGACTAGTTCCTTCCTTATCTCTGCAAACTCCTTCCTCACCTAGGATGTGCTGTCACTCTGCTGGGAGCCTTCCCCCTCACTGTGCAGTTTAATTTAATTACACCCAGCCACCCTTATTACACAATTCAGCTTCATTTGTTTTAAGCAGCTCTGGTGGGTTATTCAGGAACAAGCAAACCCCACTCTCCTCCTTCTCTTATGCTCTCTTACCTCTTCAGGTATTTTGGAAACAAGTATAAAGCCATTGTTGTCAATGAGGAAGCAGTTCAGAATCTGCAGAGATGGAAGAGAAGCAATATTAAGGATGGTTTTTATGGCTGTTTGTGTTCAGGATGGAGCAGTGTGGGTTTGTGATGATGCCAACAGCCTTGGCATTTCCACATCAAGCCCCACAGCTCAGCTACCACGAGCTTTACACAATTCTTTTCCCTCTCTGCCTCCATTTTAAGGGATTGAACCCATGAGCTGTGACAGGTCTTGTCTCTAGCTGGGGCTCTGTGCAGGCCTGGCAGGCTGTGAGCCACACTTCAGGCAAGGCATCCTTCAGGAAGAGACAGGATAACTGTAGTGCTCTTCTCTTTAGTAATATGGTATCTAATACTTTCCATCTTCAGATGTCAGAGTTTTATAACCACTCACAAAATAACCCTCTCCCCACCACTGAGTATCAGTGCTGATTTACTTTTATTTTGCAAAGCAGGAAATAGAGGCACAGAGTTTAGATGAAAACCCTTTCCTGCAGGAAAAACTAGGAAGCAGAGAAAATCCTACTTGAATACACAACAAAAAATCTCTGGTGATCTCACTTTTCAGGGCAGAGGAGATCCTGTCTCACATATTCCTGATACCAAGGCTGAAGCAGTGGCATAAACACAAAGACAGTGTCCAGCATGCATGTCATGCTGCCAGACACTTTGTTTTTTGGAAGATCTGGGATGCCAGGGAGACAGATTTGAAGGAGATGGACTTTCACTGGCTGGAATCCCAATGTCTCTGCCTGGCCCAGCTGGGGGAAGACCTAAACTGCAGATTTGTCTCATTACTATGAGATCCTGTCCCCCAGCTGTGCAATCTCTTGTGAGGAGACAACAGGCACTGCCTTTTTTGGGGAGACAGATCTCCAAGGAGAAGGTGGTCAGTGACACCCACCACAGGTACAGAGAAGAAACTGAGGCAACTTACATCATCCTGACAGCTGAGTGGACAGGCACCATCAAAGCCACTGCACTGCAAAGGGAAAGCAGAGAATTAACCATGTTGTGAAGGAAACTTCCCAGTGTGACCATGCAGGAGCTGCTCTGGCAGTCACTCCCCCACCATCAGAAGCTTTCACTGCTGGGACTGAGGCAGCAGCAGCTACAGTGACCCCACAGATCTCTGACTCCCCACACACCCCACACTCACACAGCCAGACAAGTTTTCCTTGTTCAACTCCACGTTTCCCATAGCAGGCTCTCAGACATAAGAACATTAAATCAATTTATTAATGGTGCAGTAACACAGAAAGAGCTCAAGCCTGTGCCTCTGAGGAGGGGCCCCAAACAAAGGAAACTGAGCTTTTATACCCTCACAGCCCATGTGTGATCATCTGGGGTCAGCCTGCTGGGACATCTGCTCCTGCTGTGTCTCCAGGTGGCCGGACACCTGGCTGTCCCTCATGTCCCCGTGGTGCCCTTTGTTGTGCAAAGGGTCAGTGCCAGGTCACAGCCTTGCCTGGGGCTCCCAGAGCTCAGCCTGCAGCTGCAGCCAGAGCCACCTGCACTGAGTGCATCCCTCAGCACATGGCTCATCTTACTGTCCCCCCCTTGGGACTGCTGGGCTGAAGGTCTGCAGAACAGCATCCCAGAATCTCTGCAATTCCGCTGGCATTTCCACCAGGACAGGCTTGGCAGCACCCCCAGGTCAGCCACTCCAGCTCCCCGCCTCTGCCAGCACCATCCCTCTCCTGAGGGCTCAGATCCTGCACCTGCCACCCTGACATGTGCCCAGCAGGACCTGTGCACTCCAAGAAAAGGCAAAAGCAAAGGTTATTGTGCACCAGGGAGAAACCAGCATGCATTTCAGCATCTGTTAGTATCTGGACTAAGAGCATGGTATTTCAGATGAGGGTTCTTCTCAGGCAGGGATTCTTTTGTTGTTGTTGCTGTTGGTTTCTTTATTCTCCAGACAGCTAATGATAAAATAGGATGTGAATGGTGCACATGTAGCCCAAGGCAGCATCCACTTCTTTCATTTAGAATTTCTGCGTAGTGGACTTGACATGTGTTTCACAACACTGAACTGGGTGGGCACACCAGGGGTTAAGTGGTGAGTAACAAAGCCCTTCAGGTGCTTATTGATTTCATAATTGTTCAGAGTTTGCTGTGGCTGCATGTGTCTGTCTCTTTGTGTTATTTTTTAATTCTATTTCCTCCACTAGCAGAGGGAAGAAAGCTGACACAGTGTTGCCTTTTCTGTGCATGGAGTCCCCTTCCTGCCAGAGGTTTTCTGGGGTTGGGGAAGGACACTGACATAGCACACAGCCTGTCTGCTCTCAGCCTGCTACCCACTATTTCCTCAAAACCCTTAGACATAAAATCCAACCCCTTTTCTGGGTGATTCTCAGTAACAAGAGGTAAATTTGCCATTCTAGACCACAACAAGATCGCAACTTTCAGTTAGAATTTATTTCTCCCCTTGAGTTTTGCAAAACAAAACCAGCTTTCTGTCCCTCTGTTCAAATTCAGAGGAGATTTGGAGATGCCTGAGTTTGTTTCAAGTCCCACAGCTTTGCAATATCACATGCTCACACTCTGAATCCAGCTGGCTTTTTGAGATTCTAGGGATGATGGTTTAAAAAAAATTCCTTTATCCACAGTTGCAAGCACCATCTCACCCCTGCCTCACCACAAAGCAACACGTGGCTGTTTTATTTCCCTGGATGTATTCCTAGAGGTCACCTTGTGCTTCACCCTGCAGGTTCTTTCCTTTGGTCAGCAGAGAAATGTGGTCACAACAAACCACAGTTATGGCCTTGGGGAATAACAAATACAGAGCCCAGGGTTCAGATATCAGCAGAGAAACGTGGTCACAACAAACCACAGTTATGGCCTTGGGGAATAACAAATACAGAGCCCAGGGTTCAGATATCAGCAGAGAAACCCAGGTGAACCACAGTGGTTCTCCACAAGAAGGGCTCACATCTCACACATCCCCCTCAGCAGTGTGAGGGCTGCGTCTCACTTGCAGACCTGGAGAGGTTCCAGCAGTGCCCTGTGCTGGGTTGGCCATGCAGCAGCAGCAGCACAGCCAGGACCCTGCTTTGAGAGCACTGGCAGCTTGAGAGGGGCAGAACTGAGCCTGTGCTCCCTGGCTTCTCTGAGATGACATCTGCTGCTCCCTCCTCAGAGACCAGCCCACCTCACGGCATCCTCCTGCTGTTGGTCAGGTCTCTGTGACCCACAGCACTCTGAGCTTTGCCAAAGACACTTAATTACTGTGAAGACAAACGCAGCCTGTGACAGGTTTGGACCCTCTCCAGAGGCTAGAGACAAGGGACAGTGCCTATGATATGCTGGCACACAAATGACACAATTAGGAAGCCAAGCCAGGCATGCCAGGATGCCTCCCTGTCCCCAGCTTTTGTCCACTTACATCAGTGTCATTGGGCTGGGAGGCACAGCGTGGACATCCAGAGCAGCACAGCATCAGTGAGGCAGGAGAGAGAGAGAGAAAACAAAATCTGTTAGTCATTCCTCTGTCCAACAGTGCTCACATCCTGGGAAAGCACATGGAGCCTTTTTTCACACCAGCACCTACCAGGGCCACAGCTCACAGCCACTTGGCACACAGGCCTCCTTCACCTGCTTTCGTAAGGCCTCCCAGCTCCACTTAACACCCATGAGGGCTTGTTTGTGTGAGAGCTGCCTGGCAATGGCCCTGAGCAGGGTGTTCAAAATGAAGCTCTCTGTTGCTGTTTCAGGATCACTCATGTGCTTTGCAGAAATCTTTTTAGCTCAGGTTAGGTTTATGTGATCCCCACCTGCGAGGATGCTCCTGCCCTCCCACCTTCTTTGTCATCCCTGTGTGATGACAGTTCCCTCTCCTGACAGCAGAGAGCTGCTTCTGCTGTGTGCTGCTGCAGTCCTGTCATGCTCACCCCTCCAGCACACCCCTCTGAAAGCAAAGCCTGGGAAGAAAGCCCCTGGGTGATGAGGGAAAGGTGTTTCATTTGTCTTGCTCCCCAGACCAGGGGAATTGTTTTAATTATTCCACTTCCTTCAGTCCAGAGGAGTATCTAATATTAGGACAACATCAAAAGCTTATCCCTGGAGCAAATAATTTTTATTTTGGCAAGCTGGCAGCGTTTTGTTATCATTATCAAGATGATAAGAGAAGGCAGTAGATTTTTTTTCTGTGTGCCCAAAATTGCAGATTTCCATGAGTCTTCTGAAAGGCTGAATGAGCAGAAGCATATTTCCACAATTAAATGTGTCACATGCAGCACAGCTAATGCCAGGCCAGGATGCTGACACTGTCACCACGGCATCTGCAGAACAGACTCATGGCTCACACGGCATTAGTGCTGTCAAAGGATTACAGAAATGTGTGACTTCAAACTAATCTACTTCATAAATCTCTTAATATGAATTCCACAAAAACCCTCATTAAAATGCCATCATGTGTGATGTAACATAGCATTGACCTTGCTGACAAAGAGCACTAAATTGTGTCTCTGCATGACTGCTGATGCTCTTACCTGTTGCATGGCCATCCAAAACTTGCGTTGCAGCAAATCCAGCTTTATTTGCACACCCACAGCTGCAGGGAACAACAAAAAAGGAGAGGATCAAAAGAGGAGCATTAAAGACAAATACAAGTCGGGAAATAAAGTAAATATTTGCCCAAGGTGATGGGATGGAAATCACAACTGCAACCTGCCTCCAAGTGTGAATGGTGAGCGCTGAGTCAGACTGCCAAGTGAGAGTCAGAGGTTTAACAAGGGAGAGGAAAAGGGGACACTGACTGTACCAAGGTACTGAGATTTCCCTCACACTAAACACTATGAAGCTACAAACAGATCAACAACAACACCACCACGAAAAAAACCCAAGAAATCCCCCAAAAGCCCCCCAGGGTGGCATGAGCCTTTGTCTTTTTATGGATGTTTGTGATCGCCCCAGCCTCAACTCTTATACCACACAGCATCAATCAGAAATAAAGTAGGCCAGTGAGGAAGGGATTAATTTGAAAACCCACCTGTCTCAAGGGGGAACCACAGAGATTTAGGTTTTTCCTAAGCCACTACAAAAGCACAGAATAATGAATGCCACTTGACAGGAAGTCGATTATGAATAGTGATTTGTTACCTGGTCCCAGCCCAGTGCACGGTGGCTAAGCAGAACTCTGTGTGTATGTGTGTTTCTTAATGAAGTGTGTCCTAATTTCCTGGCTTAATTTCCCTTCTATTCCTAGCATCATGCTCCTGAATAAAGGCAGAGTTGCAGAGGAGAAGGAAGGGTGCAGGGTCTCCCTGACAGGACAAGCTGGCTGTCCCTGGGTTGGCTGCCTACAAGCACACACAATAACCAGGGCAGTCATGCACAGCCTGGCGTGGTGATGGGGAACAACTGGGCTGTGTGTCAACTAGTTGAATCCAAGAGCTCTGGAGGAATTACAGCCTCAAGCAGGACCTTGAAATAGAATATAAAGTGCAAGTGAGGGAGAAAAAGTAATACAGGGAGAGAGATCTGGGGCCTTTTTCACAACCACCAATATCAGGAGGATGAAGTATTGCTGTTTCTACAGACTTCTTCTGAATTAAAAGGAGCTTCAAAGGGGGGAACAGATCCTTTAAATCTGAATCATGCTATGTGGGTGCTTTTAAGCTAACAGTGTGATCTGATGCTTTAACTCAAATGGGGATGAATTAAAACTGGAGTATGCAATGGTATATTTTCTTGCCTCATGTACAGAGACCCTAGCACCTGGCATCAGCTCTGTGTTTTATACCAGTGTCACATTCCTACTGCTGGTACATCTTACCAATCCCATGTATCAGAGGCACATTTCTCATCCAGCTCTCCCTGCTGTAAACTGAATCTGACTGCCTGTCTGCGGAGGAAAGGAATGATTCTCTAGAGCTGCATTGCCCTAAGCCTCGCAGAGCACAAACCAGGCAGGACAAAGAATGCAAACACAGGAGGAAGGACAGGGCTGAGTATGGCCTGGGTGAAGATTCCCCAGCCTCAGGGAGGCTGTGGCAGGCATGGCTTGGCTTGGTGCCTGCTGACAAACCGACACGCCATGACAGCAGGCAAGCGGTGCTGTTGCTGCTGAGTCCCCTGAGGCCCACGCACCCAATTTGGTACACAGCTTTAAATAAATTCATCCTTTCAAACCAGCTCAAGAAAGAGTCCTTCCCCTTAGCACAGCAGATCACATCAATGGGATTGAGTATTACCCAGGCCATATAGTTTTCATGAGGCTTGAAGAGGGGTCGATGCCTACACAACTAACCTTGCAATGCAGACTTACTCAGTGGCTCATGTTTTTGCCACTGGGAACACTTGGCCTCAAATTGTTCTTCAGAGAGGTTTTAGAGCCTGGTTGTAAATCCTTGCTTCTGCCCAGGAGGCATAAGCAGCACATACCCAGCCTGGACAAAGCTGCCTGCAACATGGTGGAGAAGAAAACCTGCGGGGTCAGACTGGTGGCCAGTGGCAGGGACAGAAAGTGGCAGCTGCTGGCAAGAACTGTGAGAAACTTTCACACATTTGGGGGACCTGAGTAAGACATGGGAGCTGAGGAGAAGCAGGCCACAATCAGCCCTCCCTCAGGAACAAATAGTGATCTCTGTGTCTTCATACTGTTGGTGAGGTCAAGGAGAAAGGAGGAAAGCAGTGATCCTGTCTGAGATAAGGATGAAGCTATAGCTCAAGTGAGAAGGGAAAAAACTGGAATAAACTCTGTGCTTGTTCCAAAGAACAACTGATTGTTAATGAGCGTTTTTGCTGTGGTGGCAAAGGGTACACTGCATCAGAGGGAAGATCTGAAGCCCATGAAATGATGAGTGGCTGCTGCAGAGTCCCCAGAGAGACCATGGCTAACAGTTTTATTTCTACTCACATAGGAATAAAACTGTTAGCCAGTTTTGCAGCCCAGCAATGCAATAAAGCAGTGCTGAACACCTGGCACAGGCAGGCATCACCATATTGACATGGTACCCAGAGCTGTGCACCTCTTGCCTCTCCCCACCCTGCCTGCAGCAGAGCCATGGCTGCAGCTCCTGGGCCTTCCCTGGAGCTGTGCACTGCTGTTCACCATGGAGAGAAGAGCCTTCCCCTCCACCTGCTCATCCCTGTGCTGAGCATGCCTGCTTCATTAGCTCATCCTCTGCTTGCCCCTCTTTCTGTCTGCAGTCTCTGCCTTCTCTCTTTGATTATCCATATGTTGTTCACATAAGGAGCTCTCCCCAAGATTTAATTCTTGGGCCTGCTGCACAATAAAAAGGCACAACAAAGTCTCAAGATTGCATCCTGCAGAGTGCCTACCAAGGTTTATCTTGCCATGCACAACCTGTTTTCATGGTAGCTGGTCTAATGGTTACATAAAACCTGTGATTCAGCTGGAAGGTACCAGAACAGCAGAACAGCCATGCCTGTACCATCCATTTGCATTTTCTAGTCCCTATTTCTGAAATATTCTTATTTTCCCTCTTGAGCTACTAGCTTGAAATTTTACTTTGAGTCCTCTAAAAATTTCACAAAAAGATAACTTCCAGACACATTAAAATGAACAAAAAGCCCAAATCAGCCTGTTTTATGATACTGGACCTGATAGAAGGGGCAGTTTAAGTAGATCAACAAAAAAGTAATTCTTGCAAATGTGAGCTACTGAGGTCCTCATCAAGATAGAGGAAGGCAACATAGGGGGCTGATTTTGGGGGGGAAGGCTACAGCAGCCTGTGGAGAGCACAGAGGAAATCCCAGTGGTGGTAGTGGGCTGGATTTGCTGCTTACTGCATCCCTGTACCAGCAGGTGATGTCAGGGAGGGCAGGGAATGCCTGTCCCTGATGGATGTCACGGCACCTGACGCATGCACCTATGGCTGAACACACTCCCTGCTGCAGCCACAGCTCAGGGGAACAAACTGTGGATCTTTCACCCATTCCCTTTGTCCCAAATACCCCCTAACAGCACCCCATAAGATTTCCCTGAATCCCTAAGGAAACAGGCACAGGGCTGTGCTGCCCACGGCGGGCACCTCTCGGTTGTCTCCCCCTTGGATGCCTCCCCACCACCATCTCAGGAGCCCTGGGATGGGGGGTGGGAAGGGGGTGCCTTTCTCCCAAGCCCACCAGGTTCTCCCCTGCTGTGTCCCCATCGCTCCTTGCTCCTATACAAAAGCCAGGGCTTGTCCCTTTTCATCCTGATGTCTTTCTCTCTGAGTTCATTGTCATCAACCGCAGCAGGGGCGAGATGGAGGGAGGGGAGGAACTGTTCAGCTCTTGTAACCTGTGCCTGACCAATCTACCTCCTCAGGGGCTGTGGGGAGCTCCTCCCGCCCTGGCATCTCCTCAGCCCTCCTCGAGCCCCTGGGCTCCTGGCACCCGGAGAGGGATGGCAGCAAGGGCGGGATGAGGGAGAGAGAGGGACTGACAGCAGCTGCCCTTTCTCCAGGATGCACTGAGAGGAATGAAAACCTCCCGAGCTCCTTCCTCTGGGTGTTTGGGAGCAGATCCTGCCTGCCTGGCGGGGTGACTCCTCTGCACTGTCTGTGCGCGTTCCTGTGCGTGTGCTGCTGCCATCGCAGATGTACCCCCAGCTGTCACTTCACCGCGCACAGTCGCTCCCTCTCCCGCCTCTCTCTCTCTTTCTCTCTCCCCCTATTTATTATTTACGGAGGATTACAGTCCCTTTCCCACGCTGTCATCTCGCTGTGCGGCTCCCCTGCCCTCCCCACGAGGCCAGAGGCTGGCTAGGGAGGGCTCCTGCCAGCTAGGCTCCAGAACAGAGGCACTTTCTGCTGGATTTGCTTTGGGATTGTACCGGGTTCAGAGAGCCGGGAGAGCTGCCATTCTCACAGGAGGGTCCATTCCAGCCTAAGAGAGGTAAGCAAAGCCGTTTCCCTTTTGGATTTCCCCCCATCCCGGCTAAGCGAGGCGAGCGGAGCTGCCCCGCAGGCAGCGGCTCCCCCGGGGAGGGGGCGGCAGGCAGGGCAGCGCTGCGCGCCGGGCGGCTCAAAGGCTCCCTTGTGCCAGACAGACGGACAGGGGAACGGCAAACCTGCTGCAGAGCTTGTTCCTGCTGCTTCCAGCCCAGCCTCAGTGCAGGCAGCCGGGAGGGAGCAACTTCTCCCGGCTGAGAACAGCACCGGCAGCTTTCCTTGCACCACCGGCGCGCCTCTGAGGCTGAGCACTCGGAGCTGCGGTCACCCCGTACCTGGGAGCTCCTGCTGAGCCCTGACTTCTGTCTGCTCCCCGGGGATCTCACAGGGTCAGCATGAGAGGTGCCACTCTCCTGACTTGTGATGGCTTTGCTGGCTATCATTTTGGACTCAGTAAGAACACCCTAAAATGGAGCAGTACGGACCAAAATCGAAGAGGTTCAGCACTCAGTGCACAGCTTTAGGAATGGGGGGTGGATGTGGATAGAGTGTGTGGGGGTGTGTGCTCATGGACATGACCACAGGACATGAAGTGAAGCATGCCAAATCACAAGTAGAGCCAAAAATAAGTCCCGAGTTGCTTTCAGCATCTCTGCAGGCTGAGCCTGTGATTTCTGAACTTTTGGGTGGAAGGCAGAGCACTGAGGAGGATGGGTGAAACAGCACAGAGAAGCTTCACAGCCGTTTCCAGCCCTGACTGGGAGGAAAGAGTGAGAATGAGGTCCCAAACGAGCCGAGGAGAAGCACACTGTGGACAGGAGTTATATGTCAGTGTTAGCCTGTCTGTGTCTGTGTGTGTTTGTGTGCATACATACACATGCACAGACACGTGCACACACACACACATCCCACACAGGGCATGCTGCCCCCTCCTCCTCCCTCTGCCTGACCAGTTTATTACTGTCCCTGCATCTCCTGCTAATTAAGAGCGACATGTTAAACTGGAGCTCTCCTGATTTGGGGAGAGAGGGTGTTTGAAGCTGTTGCTCCAAGCAGGTCATGGCCAAGCTGGGCCCCAGGCCCACCACGTGGACTGTCAGGTAACCTGAATGTGCCACATCCAGCACAGCCCTGATGGGAATGGCAGTGGGCAGGATACAGCACTGCTCTGCTGTGAGTCTGACCTGCCACTCAAGGGTGGAGAGAGAAATTCAGATCTCATTTGGGGAAGGACCAGAGCTGCTGCTATTGCAGGAGAAGGAAACCCTTAAAAGACAGGGGAACCCTTGAACACAGACAGCAACTTGTCCCAAAGCAGGGGACCTTCCTAGCAGCGAGGAGAAGGGAGCCTTTCCACAACTGCAGACCATTTTTTCTTCTGAGCTTTGTGGCTCAAATCTGTGGGGGGGCAGGGGTGGATTTTCCTCTAACTGCTGTGGGCAAACAACATTTGCAAGGGAATTATTCCACATGAGCGAAAGGCTTGCGGGAGTTGTCTCCCTGTCAGACATCAGTGCTGCCTCTGTTAGTGCATCCTGTCCACTTGGAGGAATTATGGTAAACCCTGAGCAAAGGGGCTGCTTGCAAAGAGAAAGGGAGGAAGCCTTCTTATGTAATTTTTATACCAGATCATGGCTTTACCCTTTCCTCCAGCAAAGTGAATGTCACATGCTAGCAAGGTGCACTCTCAGCTCAGACATCTTTAAGAGTCACTCCAGCTTTCTGCCCTTCCTCTGGCATTTTTTAAGCCTGATGCAGAAAGGATTTTCTAGGCTTTTCTGCACCACAGAAGCCTGGTGAAGGCAGAGCTGTGTGTCAGTAGGGCTGGGAGGGTCAGCACAGGGCCACAAGGATACCTGGGCAGAAGAATTCAGGGAGCAACAGAGCCTGGAACAGGATGGGGAGAGGCTCGAGCCTGTGGGAGGGCATTTCTGGGTAGTTCTTCCGTGACTTTTGTCTGTTGCTGAGTCAAAAGACAGAGCAGGCAGTTTCCTTCACTTGCCATGTTTGGTTACAAGCAGTTGCTTACACTGCTTGACAAGTGTCCCAGTCCTGGGTGGCTCAAACCATAGCTCAGATGACCATACTGGGATGCTCCGGCCAGCGGGGTAGCGCCTCAGCATGCTACACCATGACACACACTCAGTTCTGCCTGGAAAGAAGCAGCAGTGGGAGTTCTGGGATGTTCCTCCTGCTGCAGGGAAATACCTTGTCACACATACCCTATTCCTGCTGTGACTTTACCAAAATGCTGGCTCACAGTAAAGCTCTCTGTGATTGAGGGGATGGTAACAGGAAGAAGATGTGCATTTTTTTTCTATAAACTAGTTCAATTCCAGACTCAAGATAGGGAAGGAAAAGTTGCTTCATCTGTGAGGGGTTGGATTATGTGAAATATATTATTGATATTTCAAAGACAAGCAGTTGAAAGTTAGGAAATACTGGTACTGGAGGCAGTGTGCTACTGACTGGTAGGATCACACACTATTTTCATGAGCTGCTTCATTCAGGGTACTTGGCTACATGGTGCTCAAGGAGTGAAGCAGGGGGGCTCTCTTTTTTTTTTTCTTTTTTTTTTTTTTTTTTTTTGGTACTGCAAAATGTGTGTCTCTTTTATTTGTTTACTGCCTGCCAAGCAAGCCCTGCAGGCAATACATCACTATGCATTGTCTTATGCTGTTCTGGAGATGTTAGCAGCTACAGTTGCCTGTACAGAATTTATGCTCTTGATGAGGCAAGGAGAAGGGTGGTTTTCCTGGCTTTTGAGGGGAAAAGAGACTTCCCCTCTTAGCCACACAGGGAAGGAGCAGCAGGTGCAGGACAAGGGCCTGGGACCTCTTGGCTCTCAGTGCTATTGAGCCCTAGAGATTGTACCAGTTTGCTGGCTAAGCTGCCAGCATTTTGGAAAACAGCTGTGAGTGTTCAGCAGTTCTGCAAAATGGCCCCTAGGGTCTCGTGTTGAGCACCCACAAAATTAGGAATGTACAGACTGTGGCCTCCTGCCAAAACTGTGGTTTAATATTTAATTCTGACCATATAAAAACAGCCTTATTTATTACAACATCCTCATTGTTAGCTTGAGTATCATGTGTCCTTTGCACTGAGTATGGGACAGGGTCCTGTGAAAAAAAGAACTTGTTTGGGTGAGCATAGGCAGTGCTGTGCTGCATCCATGCAAGTGGCTGAATGAAGGTTGGACAAGTATAAGCTCACATTTAAGTCCTTAGCTTTGCAAGCCTATTTTATCATACTATTTTATAAATTTTTTTCTTCCTTTAATGAAAATAACAATTTCCTCGTTATATTTTTATGAAAGGGAATACAAGAGACTGTCTATTATTTATGTCCTGCATAAATGCCCCATGCCCATCACAGGAAGAACTGAGACTTAAATTTACAGCAAAGCCACACAAGTCAGAATTTCTTGACTGACTGCAAGAAGAGCCTGGAAGTTTTTCTTGGAAGTCATGCCCTGCTACCATGCTCCTCCTCACTTCAAGGAGGCTGGGAAGGTTCCTTCCCCATGAACCATGCTCTCACACAAGGGATAAAAAACAAGACCTCATCCTGAGTCTGGAGATGAGCTGTGAAAGGCAACTTGGCTTGGCACTCATTTCTTGGGCTGCCTTTCCTCTCCTGGTGAGACTCCCTAGTGCCAGCACTGCCCAAAGTGACTTTGCTGTGAGGTACCTGAAGGTGGGGCCTGCTCTCCACACCACTTCTAGTGATTTTGATGGGATGTGACTTTGCCATAAAGGTATTTTTTCTGTGGCTGCAAACCCCATAGAAAACTAAAGTCACATCAAATTTGGAGACCTTCCTCAGCCTCAGCAAGCTCTGCAGCATGAGGCTGTGATCTGTGTGCTAACCCAGATGCATCCAAAGATCCTGGCTGGAGCTCTGGGTTGTGAGAGCTGTCACCACATCTTGTTGAGCTATGGGCAATGTTCCCAGCTTGTAAAAAGCCTAAATGTGTCCCAGGGATCCACAGGCACCCCTGGAGCTGAAGGCAGCAGCCCAGATCCCATGCAGTTTGTGTGGACTTTGCAGGGCTGCCCCTCTTGGATGCTCTGGGAAGGTGATGGGGCAGCAGAACAGCTCCAGGTTCTTACAGGCAGCACCAACAACCTTGTGCCACAGTGGCAACCAAGTGAGGCAGATCTCTGCAACTCACTAGGGCAGAAAAAGGTCTCCTTCAGAGTCCAGTGCAAATGCACTGTGTGGGAATGATGAGAGGCAGCCTTTGCTCAGGAGGTTTGCCAGGAGCTGTGTGTATGCTGGGTTGCTGATCCCCTTATGATAAGGGCTGAGAGGATTTTTACTGCCAGCACCTTGTGCTCTGCCCCACCACTGTGCAGGCTTGGATGGTCCCTGTCCCTCTGGACATGCCCAGGGCACAGCCTCGTAACACCTTAGTTAAGTTCTTCCATTTTTCCAGTGTTTTCTACATCGTCTCTCTCCTCCTGCTCAGCAGCCAAAGTGACAAGCCACGACCCTTGCAGCTCATTTTGGGAGCCTGGCACCCAGGGAAGCACAGCCAGTGAGGGGAGTGAGGAGAAAGGGCAGCAGCCTTGGTGGCAGCAGTTCTTCACCACGCTGGCTTCTCCACCAGAAGAAAGAGTAACAAGAGTCAAGCAAAAGGAAGGCCAGTGAGCTCAAGGGCCCAGTGTATTTCAAAATGCAGGCAGTGACAAAAGCAAAACCAGTTTTTGGGCTAATGCAGAAATGGGCAAGTGTGGGGCACTTTGTGTGCAAGGGATCACCCAGGCTTGCAAAAGCTTACCTCATTTTTGGAATGAGAAACCACAAGGAGAAAAGGCTCATGGCTGAAGTGCCTTGACCCCCATAAGATGTAACAGGGGTCTCTTGATATCGATCTGGAAGCCCCTTGATTTGGCAGTCTGGTCATGCTGTTCAACAGAAATCTGGCCTGGCTCTGTCCAGGGACAGAGCTTATATTGATTAAAAACTTACATTTTTCTATCTTGCTGCTAAATTGATGCACCTCCATCTACTACTCTATTCATGTAAATGTATCTCTTATCTCAGACAGGCTGGCACCTTCCCTCTTAAAGATCTGCTGCATTCTTTGACTCTAAGTAAGAGACCCAGGGAAGGTACTGGGCCCTGTTAAAATTTTTGACCCCTCAGACAATCTTTCACAAATCTGGGCCCATACACACCTTCCTTCTTGAACACCACCCAAATAAAAACAAGAAAGAGAATACTTTGGGATTCAGAGCACCATCCAGCCAAGAAGTGCAGAAAATACCTGTGAGCACAGTAGTGATGGGAATGAGGACCACAGGACCAGGATTCTCCCACCAAGCTGTCTTCTCTGCCTGCAACCTTTTCCTGGTTGTACCACCCACCCACACCCCCAGGATAGGCTTGCCAGGAAGCAGGGAGCAGCATTTTAAATGCCAGGGAGCTGGAGGATGCTCGTGGGGTGTAGAGGGGGAAATGGGAGCAGAAGGGTGCCTCCCTCAGACCTGCAGCCCTTCTGTCAAGGGACTGAGCAAAAGGATTAAAGGCCTGAGCTACCACTTACCATGGGATTAACCCCTGCAGGAAATTAAAGTTGTAGGGAAGGCGCTTCACTCCACAGCTGAGAGAATGAGAAAAACTGGGATCTGGATTAGAACTGGCAGGGCTGGTGACAAGCCACCACCCACAGCCAACTGTTCCCGGCTGGATCAGAAAATGTTATCTCAACCTTCATGTAGAACCCCCCTCCACATCTCACTTGGTTACCAATTTTTGCCAACAGTGTGAGAAGAACAAAAACATCACCCTGTGGCAAGAAAAAGAGGAGGAAACTGGGTAGTCAGCTCACGTGTCCCTCCTCTGAGCCCCTCTCCCACTCCCTCACCCGCTTCCCTTCTCAGCTGCCTCCGCTCAGCAGGCAGGAAACATGCACGTGGTCTGTCGCGTTCCCTGGACTCGGAGGAGATGCTGGCACACACATGGCTGGATTTCTTCCTGTCAACTGCCCCCTCAGCTCTCCTCCTGCTGCTGCTCTGGGCCTCCTCCATATGCCACGCTTTTCGCTGTGCTGGGACTTTCCTGTCACTCCTGGTTGGATATCCCGCTCTCTCCACCTGCTTCCACAGCTTCCCAAGGAATTCCACATCTCCACAGCAATCTGGGTCTTTCCCAGCAGTGCTACCCTCTGCATCTCCCCTTCCTATGCCCTGTATTTCTCAGAGGATTTGCTGAGGCTTTATGTCCTTGGTTATTTCCAGCTCCTCCAGAATTTCCCAGTCTCATTATTGTGCATTGGTCAGGGAGGCTTGGGATGCAAATAGTGTTTTCTGCTTAAGCTATGGAATGAGGAATCAAGAAAACTGGCTTCTCTCCTGTTTTTGCCACAGGCCTGTCAGGAAACTTTGGGAAAACCTGGCCAAAAATCTTTTTATTCTGTGTAGCTTTGATAAGGCCTACAAATGCTCTCTGCAGGACAGGACAGCATTTACAACCCCAAGTGCAAACTCTGCACTCGACAGCTTTGAAACCCTCAGTGAGTGGGGAACTGATGTGGACTAATGATGAAGTATCAAAAGCAAGGCAGCTGAAATTTCTGCCAGCCAAAATCAGCAGCCAGTTTTACCTGCATCATTCACCTTTCCATAAAATAGGGATAAAGTTGATCTTTCTTGGAGGGTCCTGGGGAGGAAACATTTTTTACCATCAACACATTTTCATTTCAGAGGTGCCTCCATTGCCAATCCAAAAATCTGAAGCTTTTTGACCTTTTCATATCACAAAGGATGAGGGTTTTATTCACATCAGGTCAGGAATGTGGCAGAGTCCTTTACAAAACCAAGTTTTACACTTTTTCTGCTTGCTTTACAGCTTTCTGGATGAGGTGTTTTGCTTAGCTGTGATTGATCACTGCAAGTCAGAGGGCACAATTTCTTCTGCAGCTGGGTTTCTTGTATGAATTTAAAATGTGCTTTCCATTGATTGTGACAGCACAACACTAATGAATCCTGAACACATGTGTTAATACATCAGCAAGTGCTGCAAATAAAGCTGGGAAGCTCACTGGAGCAATGACACACACTGGATGTTTCCACAGCTTTGCTGAGCTTCTCTGCCACCTCTGAATGTTTCTGCATTCCAAAGAGACAACAAACAGGGGCTGCCACTGAGACAATGTCACCTCTTGGGATCAAAAATCTGCACAACTAGCAGGTCTATTGGGGACCTGAATGGGTGAGGTCTCCTTGCCATCTAAAGCCACTTGTGGTGTGGCAGTCAGGCCACACAGATTATGTGTCTCTGCTGCCACTTGCCCCACCAAGGGCAGATGAAGGGACATGCACAGAACAACATGTGATAGTCACTAAATGCTGGGGTACCACTGTCCCTCTCCACTATGGGATGATAGCAATAAAACATGGATCCTAAAAGCAACAAGGAAAGGGGAAGGAAAGAAGATAATCTCCTTAAAGTGTCCTCCATGCCCTCCCTCATGCTGCTGCTTTTCTGATAAAGGCTAAAGCAATTCAGCATTGGAAAGGGGAAAGGGACTTTGCCATGAAGGAGAGTGTGGGGGAGGGATGAAAGTCTGTGCACACTTTCTGATAATTTATTGCTGGCATCTGTTGCAGTCTCTGCTACCTACCCTTCTGTAATATAGGTCACCCACATGCCCTGCCAGTGCTCATAAGCCAAGCTGTTAACAGAGTCTGATCCCCCAGCCATGATCCAAGGGTTAGTGCAAGGGGCTTGGAGAGATAATCAGAGACAGAGGTTGCTGGGCTCTGTCTCTGACAGTGTCTCATCCCAGTGACACAGTCCCCTGTGTCTCTAGCCTCAGCGCTGTTGTCTGGAGAATGGGATGGATTTATCCACCTACCCAGAGCAGAAGCACTACTGGCTCTGCTTCTGGGGGTCATTAAACACAAAATAACACCCCTGACAACTATGGTAAGAGCCATCCATAGAACACATGGCAAGCTTTGGATAGAAGGTGACACAGAATTAGGAAGAGGTACTAAGCCAGGACATGGATACAGTAAACCGAAACCCTCCCTGATCTTCTAGCATGCTCCTTGGGACCCTTCCCACAAAAAATACAGCTTTGGGGTGATACTGCAAACATGACTGGTGTCTGGGCACAGAGGAGCAGGCACAAGGCAGGAATAGTGCCTGCTGGAGTTTTCAGGCCCTGGCAAGCGCTGCGGAGTCATTACAATCCCCTCTGCATCCCCCAGTTCCCTGCTCAATCTAATTAGGGGAATCCTCATTAGAGAGTCCTCTAGAGTCTGACAGCAGGCCAAATGTCCAAGTGGCACTTCAGCTCAGTGTATTTTTGGCCACTGGAGCCCATGGGCCAGAAATGGATGATTTCATTTTGTTGCTTTGAGCTGAAACTAAAAAAGTTGTCTTTTGCTGTCCTATTTGAAACAGTAATAGGAAAAGGCCATCACCAGCCCCACAGGCAAGGCTGCTTTCTCAAGAATGTGAAAAGACATCCAGCTCCAAGCACATGGAAGAAAGCTCTGGTCTCTGTGCCCCATGGATAACAGGGCATTCAGCTGACATGTTGCTCTAGGGAGAAGGAATGATCTAGAAAGCCCATGAGAAAGGCAAATGCCTGGTTTGTGGAGCCCTTGGGCGACTTCAGAGCATTCAGAGCTCCAGCAGTGCTGACCAGCCCTGAGCCCCCAAAGCCAAGCAATGCCAGGCAAGCTCAGAACAGACAGCACGGTGCCTCTCTTGTTGAGCTGGGGACATACAGGGAGCACTCCTAGGTCTGTCAGAGTCCTGGCTGCTGGAAAAATCCCTGGCTGTCAGGCTGAAAGCAGCCAGACACATCTGGCGCTGCCTTGGAGAGGCTGGAGGTGTGGGCAGGTGCTATTTGCCCCAAGATTACACATTCCCAGTGCTGCACTGGCAGGGAGTGCAGTTGGCCTGGTGCTCTGCAGAGCAGAAGGCATCTCTTGGGCCACAAGAAAACTGCTAATTAAGTCAGAATTCAAGACAAGTCAGAGGAAACCTTTAAAAAAGAAACTCTTAAAAATCCTCTCTGCCTCCTTGCTCTCTCTTTACTGTGGAATATTAATCACTAAGGGTATAATGTTCTTATGGGCAGTAGATGCGTAGGAGAAACTGAGTTTTTTTCTGGATCTTTGGAATTAAAATTTCTCCATGAACATACTTCAACGTATAGATGCAGAAGCTCATTGACCCTCACCTTTCAGCAGCCAAGAACCTCTATGTATTCCAAATCCACTGCTCTGCCACCTGGGCATATGGTGTGCTTGGAGAAGCAGGCAGCTTTGTGGAAGACATGGAGGTTAATAAATATGGGTTACAGAAGAGTCCCTGGAACATGTGCAAGCCCAGCTCCATGCACACATTTGTAGATGTAAGCTAGGTTGGTGACTGTGCATTTGTACATGAAGGTAGCTGCTTTTAAGTCTTGGGAACACGTGTATGAGTGCACACAGGGTGGCTGCTATCTATGGAGTGGGGAGTGTGGCATATATGTGACATGCTTTAAAATAATCTCGGGTTTATCAAGGCCCCTCCATCTCAGCGCATGTTGCAGTGCAGGAGACTGACATTAAAGCCTGAACAGGTGTTAATCACTATGCACTGTAATAAATTCTAAACATAGGGAAAAGGCTTATTTATACATGGCTGCTCCTCCCACCCTGCACTCTCTGCTTGAGCCTTGGTGCTGCCTGAGGGAAAGAGGCGCCTGTGAGGTACCAGAAATGAGTGCAAGAGCTGGACTTGCCCTGCTGGAGCACAAGGAGCCGGGGGTGGACCCTGACCCTGTCCCCATCCTCACGCCCAGGTGTGCCAGCCCTGCCCTGCCCTCAGCCCCCATCACTGCCTGGGGACAGCCTGGAAAAATAGCACAGGGCACTGGGAGAGACACCAGTGCATGGCCTGACTGGGGGCTGAGGGGATACCACAGAGGGAAACAATGCCATAAAGCACCCAAGGAAGCTGGCTTTGTTTTTTTTTTTAAATTGCTTTGCCCCCCTAATTGGAACGAAGCCAGCTGATACAGATGGGGTGTTACAAAACAGAGCCAAAAGGCAAGAGCACAAGGAACAGAGCTATCTATAACCCTGACAAAGTTAGATGGAGTGAAGGTGGGGAAGAGGGAAAGGCAGAGCATGGCAGGCGGCTGCCCCTGATGCTGAGAGCAAGGACGTGATCATTTGGCAACGGGATTTGGAGCTGATCGACTGGCGCTATCCAGCAGGCAGATAAGGCTCTGTGGCTGTCAGCTTAACTCTGCCGTTTATTCCAGTGCTGGAGGGAGTTAAATAGAGCACACGGAAAGCTGCTGCTGGGGACTGAAAGTCAAGCAGGGAGAGGGAAGGAAGAGGCTGTAATTGGGCAGTGTCCGGGGACTCGGGTGGAAGTGGCTGCAGGCAGAACCCCTCCAGGTAAGTGCCTGCAGCTTTTCATCCTCCTTTTCCATACGGACAGGTGGGGACAGGAGACTTCATTGGCGGCATTTAGGATGGAGAGGTTTCTGTGGGGGAGGCTGAAAGTCTCCTCGGTCAGGGCGAGCGCAAGCACCAAATGGGGACAGCTATTTGTTGCAGCTTCTCCTTCAGTGGGAACTGCAGAGAAAGGGCTCCAGCTCAGTTTGGGGAGTGGGGGGCTGCAGTGGATGAAGGCTGAATTGGCTTCTGTACTATGAGAGGTGTTTGGTGCATTGGCATTTAGGTAAATGATCTAAACAGCCTTGTAAATGTGCTAGCCTAGGTACTGAACCTGCTCGCAATTTTCATCAAGATGCTAATTTGAATATTTCCTGGTGGTTTACATTCTCATATAAAATAAATCAGTGGGGGAGCCTGGGGGAGGGTAGGCACCTGGCACGTGTGTGGGGACAGTGTCCTGGTGGCAGTGCAGCACCCAGCTAAAACAGCTGCTGTGGATGTTGTCAGAGCCCCTCAGAGGGGACGGAGGATGGCTTATTTTTGTACTCTGGTTGAAATGTGTCCATCTATGTGCTGCTGTGACTGTGGGTGGCACGTCAGAGAGTACACAGGGGGACAGAAGGATTTGTGGTGTCTTCATTTTTCCTGCCTCCTTGTATCCAAAAGGGAAGCGGGAGGGAAGTTGAAACCTGTTGTCAGTCACTTACTGTCAGGGGAGAGTTTTATGGTCTTTGGGTTTCTAATTAGACTGAGGATTTTTCCTTCTACTAATTAAGATGCAATTCCTATCTTTTCAACACTCCCACTCAGTCTCCCCCGCCTCAGGTCCTTCCTTATCTTTCTCCTCCGAGGCTCGCTCGCTCTTCAGCTCCTGCAGTTGCTGCAGTGGGAAATCCCCAAGCTGAAGCTGTGCTGCTCTAGCCACCACATCCATTTTACCTTAAAGCAGACAGGAAGTGCTGGTAGGGAATACGGCACGGGGGGTGGGGGGACGGGTGTGGTGGAGGGGGGAGGAGGAGCGGGCAGAGAAGCGGCTTGGCAGCCGCTGGTGCCCAGATCGCAGCGAGCCTGAGCCGTGCGTCAGGCAGAGGATGCACAGGTGGCACCAGCCTGCGTGGGGGCGACGGGAATGAGCCGGACTCTGCTGCCCTGGCAGGGTCACCTTAGCAATTCATCAGGTTAACCTTGAGCATGGAGCTAATGTAGCTACCGTGGCAGGCTGTTCAAGCACAAACTTCTCTCTGGCACTTAGGTGAATCAGGTTTTATTTCTGCACCGCGAGGTTCAAAGTGAATTAATGTTGCGCCTCCTGAAACACCCTCCATTTCTCCTCCAAAACAGAAGTGATGCCTCAAAGGCAAAACCCTAATTGGGGAGGGGAAAGGCCAGCTCTGAGCTCAGCACCCAGGGAAGTGAATGTCCTCTGCTCAGCTCTGCTTTCCCTCTACAGGACCTGGCAGGCAGGCTACAAGGTCACTCCCTCTCGCGGTGGGGCCGAGGGCCAGGCTGGCTGTTGGATGTGAAGGCACGCTGGAGAAGAGCACGATGCTGCCTGCAAGTGCTGGCCACCGGTGGAGGAGCAGGTTCCTCATGAGGTGGCAGGAGGCTTGTCGTAAGTAATGCCTGCTCAGGTACCAACTACAGCATTCCTGTTTGTCAAGGGAATGGGAAGAAAATGGGTCACATCAGGGTTAAGAACAGGGGAGAGGGACAGCTAAGAATGGAGATGTTTGAACTAATTCCTGATTCCTTTAGAGGCCAGGCTAGCTGGGAGGGAGAGTGATATTGTAAAGCTGAAGATGGGCTTAAAGTGGGACAGCGAGTGATGATTGCTTCTGAATTCCAGTGGGCCTGGCAGGTGAGAAACAGCACGACAGACACCACGGCACAAAGGTCCACTCTGAACATTCCTCAAATCAGCATCCTATGAGCTGCAGGCTCCTCTCTGTGCTTGGGGTATTACACAGGCTGCTGAGCAGAGCTCTTCACAGCAAAAGTCATAACAGATTTTAGAGGGAAATGCAGGATGTGAAGGCAGAATTCTCCTACTGGGCACTGCCACATGTAGTGAAAATCAAGGAGTAAATAAAGAAGCTCTCCTTCAAATTAAATTGTTAACATTCAGCCTGTGCATATTCCCAGTGGGCTGGGGCAGCTGCTGCAGCACCCCTGAGTGCAGAGCAGGCACTGCTAGGGTGATGTGGGGCTTTGGGAATTTATCTGCATCTCAGAGAAGTATCTGGGGACCACAGCAGAGTAAAGAGGACCCTTGGAGAGTGTCCCTCACTACTGCATGCCCAGGCACAAGTAGGTCTGTGCTTTCCCTTGCTCCAGTCCTCCTGGTCACATTTGGAGCTGCAGCTGTAAGAAACTGGGGGAATTACTTCCTTCTCCAGAAAACAAATATCTTTGTAATCCATCCTCACAGACTAGACTGTCTAAATTATTTATAATGAACGCTACTGAGTCTTGACTTAATGTGATATACCTGGATAATCTTTCTGCCACCTACTAGAGTCACCAAACACCCCACAAAGTAACTTGATCTTCCCTAAACACAAAACCACTTATTATCCATCCTTCTGTAGGGCTGGAAGACAGCTTCAAGTTTTGTCTATTGCTTCCCTGCCTCTCCTTCCTGCAGAGCTGCATCTTCACCAACGCAATGAATTCCCTGGCCTCAGCTCACATCCTCATGGATGTGAAATGAAAACGAGATCTCTTTTCTGTACGATTTTAGTAAAATATTTCCAAAAGCATACAGCAATATATGGGTAACAACAAGACATTTTTGGCATATCCTACAAGCCTGGCATAAATCCACTTCCTGAACATAACCACAGCCAGCTGCCTGAGGCTGTTCCTGCCAGCCACTGCCAGCAAACACACTGGTGGAACCCCACAGCCACCCAGCCGGCGCCGCAGGCGGCCAGGCGCTCTGAGAGATAAGCACTGAGCAGAATGGCACCTGGATAGCGTTACACATGGGCTGCTCTTGCCTTTCCTGGTGTACAAAGCAGCTGTTATCTCATCATCACAGCTGCCAATCTATTATTAATACTGGGCTTTTGTTAAGCATCTGGGAAAAGACGGGGTCACTTGAATGACTCATTGCTCTTTCCCTTCCCCACTCTGGCTCCCATTCTTTTAACTCCCTCCCTACAACAAGAGTGTGACATATTCTGAACAGAATTAAATATCAGTTACTCAGTCAGTACCTGTACTGCACTAGCCCATTGGCTATGATCTAATTTCATGGCAATTTCTGCTGTGGGCTCCAGCCTCTGCATGACAAGAAAGCACAGAGGTGGTCTGGGCAAAGATCTGTCTTACACTTCACCATAAGGGTCCATAATTGTCCTTAAAAGAGCACATTTATTGTCATGGCCTGGGCTGATGTACACCTGAGATCTCAACTGTAGGATAGTAAAAAATTATTGAAGAATTGTGAAAGACAGATGAAATAGGAAAGAATTGATATATTATCTCTGAACATTTATCCCTTGGTCCTTAACAAAGTCATACACCTTAGTATTCAAACAGGATAGTTCTCCTTAGACTACCAGTCCACAAATCTGCCAATTCTCACAAGGATCACTGGGAACACAAAACTTGCCCTGTGCAGCATGACAGGGTTGGAGTATGAAGGCACAACGCTGACAGAAGCAAAGTCACTATAAAAAAATGGGCTGGGGGTCAGATTAAACTCTAGAGAGTGGCACAAGGGAAGAGAGGAGACCCATGCTGTGCAGAGCTTCTCCACAGCATGGGTCTCCTCTGGCTCCTTCTCTTGTGGCAATCTTTTCACAATTCCGTTAGGATTCAGAAGTAAAACACCTGCTTGTTGGTTCTTGAAGAAAAGCAGGACAGAAGAACCTGGCTGCCAGTTCAGGAAGGCAAGACAATCAATGCATCCCCTTTAGCCACCACTCACCCCTCAAAAGACTCTACCAACCCAAGTGACTGCCTTCTCTGAAGAAAAGTGAGAAAGGGAGAGGACAGGCATGATGTACAGACAAACCTGCTTCAGTTTTAGTCAAATGCTCAAACTTGTCACCTTAAAAACTGCAAGGGAGCTGAATTTGCTTCCCACATTGAAGAATAGTGGAATTCATTGTGTGATCTCAATTCCACAAAAGGAGCTAAGATGAAGGATGCAAATGTTTTACATAGTCTGCTTAAACATAACTCCCACTCCTCTAATGACAAGAGGTACAAAGCTTGCTTTCTTGCTGATAATGCTTCTTTGTCACAAAAATGAGAGGTTGAAAAGCCACTGGCTCCCAGGGAGTTTGGTAACTCGTGCCCTGATGCCACTGGCAGGATCTGGAGCCATGTCTGGAATCCACAGCAGCTCCAAAAAATGCTGATTTGTGATTTGTCCAACCTTGAGACAGTGTAGGAGAAAGGGTGTGTGTGTTAACCCTTTTCCTGACACTGCTTTTGTCAGTTACCAAGGTACATCTCTTTTCCTCATTCCATTGCTGTGGGCCATTTTGGTCAGAGGTGGTTTAAACTGTTCTTTGCATGTCTGTTGTCTGCCCAGCTGGTGACCATGATTCAGGATTTGCCCCATGATTTGACTGTAGTCCAGAATGTGTCCAAAGTTCTTAATTAGAACAATTGCTGGATCTGTACCCAGTTACCACCTCTAGTTGGGCGGGGGGTCACTGGTCACTCAGAGATACTTTTGGGGCTCTTGCTCTGGGATTCAGAAACTGCTTTGAGAGCAATGGCAGGTACCAGGTGTGCAGTGATTTAGGGACCCCTTGTTACTTTTTAGCAGTTCTCTTGGTCATCCCTTTGTAATGTAATGAAATTCATTAAAAAGTGGACACACTGTGAATATGGTAAGCAAATGAAACCCTGATTTAGAGTCTTAGATCTGAGTCTGATCTATCACAAATATTAGGATTCAAACTGCAGGAGCACATCTGAAATGTAGGTTGTTTTACTTTTCATTTTTCTTAAAAGCTTTTTAATAACATATCTGTTTGTGAAAAATTGGAACTTTTAAAATATACCTGGTCCCTGCATCTCTACCCTGACTGTTTAGAAAGAGCTGTCCTTTGTCAGAGGTGTCACCTCCCACCACTCTCTGCTCCATTATCCTCTGACAGGTACCAGTGCTCCAGTATCTGTTGGCAAAGCCCGCTAGGATGCACTGTTCTGACTTTGTTGTGAAACTGGAAGGATATTTACTTGCTTGTTCTGAAAAAAACAGGCTAAGAGGAGAGTCATGCTGTCAGGATGCAGGCCAAGGGTAAAGCAATGTAGCTGTGAGGAAACTCATTACACTGCAGGGCATTGCAGTGAAGAGCCCTGCTGTGAGGGTTCTGTTGTAGCTGGTGGTGGGTGAGGATGGGGAAGCACTGATCTAATCCATGCCCTCTTCCTTCCCTGCTTTTCACCTTCCAGTGCTTGGCTGCTGGCTCTCACTATGTGCTGCTGAGTCCTTCTTTGCTTGTCCTTCCTCCTGCAAGTGTAACAGTGGCAACCTGGAAGTGGACTGCAGTGGTTTGGGCCTCTCTTCCATTCCCTCAGACATCCCCACAAACACCAGGACCTTCCTCTTTCTCAACAACAAACTCAGCATCCTGCCAGGAGCAGTGTTTTCCAACCTCTCTGCTCTACAGAGGTTGGACCTATCCAACAACTTCTTGGACCAGCTCCCTCAGAATATCTTCAGTGACCTGGGGAACCTCACAGAGCTGCAGCTGAGGAACAACAGCATCCGGGCCTTGGACAAGGACCTGCTCCAGCACACGGCCCTGCTGCGCCAGCTGGATCTCTCCATCAACGGCCTGGCCCAGATCCCTTCGGGCATCTTTGACGATCTGCCTGCCCTGCGCTCCCTCTCCCTCAGGTCCAACCGCCTGCAGAGCCTGGACAGGGTGACCTTTGAGCCTCTGACCAGCCTGCAGCACCTCCAGGTTGGGGACAACCCCTGGGAATGCGACTGCAACCTCCGGGACTTCAAGCACTGGATGGAGTGGTTCTCCTACCGAGGTGGGTGCTCGCGTGCGCGAGGGGAGGCAGGTGGGGGAATTTTGGTCTTCCAGGAAAAGCAAGCAAAAGGCAGGGAAGAAACAGAAGCACATACAACTGGCAGGTCAGGCTGACCTGATGGACAGGTCTCAGCCAAAGAGCATGGGGACCCTGCTACAATTTAGTGCCACTGCACCTTCATATAGCAACACTGCCACTCTGTGAAGTCCCCAGCAGCCCTAGATTTCCTATTTCCTTGTTTTTCTAATCTGAACTATTACCTGTTTTTTTTTTAATCTTGAGAGAATAAAGAACTTTCCTCAAGTAAAATTAAAATTTTAGGATTATGAATTCACCTTACTCTTTCTGCTAAAAAGAAGAAATGCTTTTCACACTTGGAAATAACCATCCCATTCTCTTTCTTAAGATGAGAGAATTAGAAGTCAGATTTGGCTGTAAAGCATCAGGTTTGCTGCCAAAAAAAAGAACATTAGGAAACAGTGACACTTAGGAAAAACACTGCAACTCATATTGGAGAACCCAACCTACAGCTCAAATTAACAAGCCAGGCCCCAAATCAGACTGGCTATGAAATCATCATTTCAAACTGAGCCATTTTTGACAAGTTTGCATTTCCAGATTTTCCTTGAAACAAGAAGACTAGAAAGGTACATGTCACTTATCAGGAATGCTGATGGGATGACATGCTTTCAGGAGCTGCAACTCAAAGAAAGATGGCACATTTTACAGGAGGGAGGACTGAAAGCCTGACCTTCTGTTTCTGGAACCAACGAGTAGGAAAGGGTCTCAAATCATGCGGATAGCAACAGTCAGCTGTCACATCCCTGCTGATCACAGCCATGCTGCAAGGAGATTATCTCTGCCTATGGCTTCACTGCAGTCTGAAATATGCATTTGTGTGAGCAGAATCAAACAAGCACACGAGTGCCACTTTGCACTTTTTTTTTTTTGATTTGTTGTTTTTTCTTGACTACCATATCACAAAGTCAGTGGAAAGCACGCAGACATAACTTTGCTTTTTTTCCTCCCTTTCAAGGAAATTGCTCAAACTCACTCAAGCATTTGTTTCAACATCTGTCATTATTTTCACAGAGATGGATTAGTTGTCAGAAGATGGGATGTGTATCTGTTGGTTTTTTTTGAGAAGGTACAGCCTGCTCCTATATTTTTGCTTTAATTTCTCTTTTTCTAAAGTGGTTCTTCTGAGACTTACATAACTCACTAAACAGTATGAGGCTGACTTAAATGGTTTCAGAGGGCCTTCATGTGTTGGCCTATTCAGATATGCACCAGGAGCTCCAATGTCAAACCCAGCCTAGGCAGAGACTTACTGGCCAGCTGACATGGTTGAAGCTTCTGCAGGAAAAATACTTTAGCAGGTGTGAATGGAGGCCCATGAACTCACCCAGCTGAGGATCTAATCCTGCTGCCTGTGCATGGGCATGGAGCTGTGATTGACTCTTGTTATCTCTGTTGGAACAGGTGGGAAAATCGACCAGCTGGCCTGCACCCTGCCCAAGGAGCTGAAAGGAAAGGACATGCGGATGGTGCCCATGGAGATG
The DNA here is from genome assembly GCF_027579445.1 of Ammospiza nelsoni. Lineage (NCBI taxonomy): Eukaryota > Metazoa > Chordata > Aves > Passeriformes > Passerellidae > Ammospiza > Ammospiza nelsoni. The sequence continues at coordinate 69,465,216 of NC_080637.1, forward strand.
TTCAACTACTGCTCCCAGCTGGATGATGAGAACAGCTCTACAGTGCTGGACAATACTGGCCCACCTTGCACTAAAGGAAGCCCTGCTCCTTCCAAATCTAAATCAGGCCCAGAACCAGAAGTGGAGCCCAGTGTGGGATGCCCTCAGAAACAGCGGTACAGGCCCGTGAGCGTGCGCCGCGCGATCGGCACTGTGATCATTGCAGGGGTGGTTTGTGGCATCGTCTGCATCATGATGGTGGTGGCAGCTGCCTATGGCTGCATCTACGCCTCCCTCATGGCCAAGTACCACAGGGAGCTGAAGAAGAGGCAGCCGCTCATGGGTGACACAGAAGGTGAACACGAAGAGCAAAAACAAATCTCTTCTGTGGCGTGAAACTGTTCTAGGAAGGAAGGGACAGCGATGAAAAAAGGTACCTGAGAGCAGTCAAGCATGGGGTTCTCCCAAAATACATCTTCCCAGACAGACTGTGCTATTGCTCCACTCACCCAAGTAGTACAACATGCTTCTGGGGGGTCAGGGCACCTGGCTCAATTTCTTTTCCTCTGCCCCAGGCCCATTTTGTGCCCTTTCACCCTTGGGCCCTCCCAGACAAATAAAGTAGAGTCAGACCTCGAGTGCTTGCTGTGCCTCATGCCCTTGCACAGAGTTTCCCTCACATGCCTGCTGCAAAGGCAGCTGGCACCTTCTGGGACCCTGTGTCATCCTCTCAGCTTTGGTCCTGAGTCATCCTGTGTCCTTTCAAGAGTTCTGTGCAAACAGAGAGCAGCTGTGTGAAACCCTGTGTGGGAAGCAGGACACCAGAAGTGTCCATGCCTCACCATTAGGTCACTGCTGTTGTGTGACACGAAGCTGCTGCCTACCCTACAAATCAGAGCTGCCAAGATTCCATCAGAAGGGAGGCAAGGTCCCTATGGCAGGGCAACAGTCAGTGGTAGATTTCTCACTTTTAGAGGTGGAAAGATGTCTGTATCACCCTAACACACTGCCAGGGAGCACAGTGTCCCTTTTCTTGCTCCTGGCCAAGTCCAAACCTTTGAGCTGGCACACACATCATCTGCTGCAGGTGCACAGCACAGAGTCATCCTCCTGTACACACACACACACACACACACTCTGACTCATTCTGATCCCAACACACACACACACAGAGCCAGTCCCAGTTCCAGGCATCCAGGCACCCCAGCTGCACATGCAGAGCTATCACTCATGCCCATGCTGACCTGCCCTCTGCATGCAGCCATGGATACATCCAGCCACTTTACCTTACCCTGATCATAGTAGTGTGTATCACCTTCCGCTTCAGACAAAAAACATGCACACACCACTGAGGAGTAACAAAAACATCTCAGCCAGAGTGCAGAGCCAGCGGGAACTGGCAGAAGAGGATGAAGAGAGGCAAAATTATTGAGATTCCAGCAGTCAGTGGAAATAAGTACACAGCATCAAAAAAAAAGAAAGTCTGTTCTTATCTATTTTATGTCTTCTCAAATAAATGGAGAGAGTAAGGATATGAAGCCTCCATTTAGAAATGTTTGATTGGCAGATCAGAAGTGGGTCATCAGGAAAGACTGGAGGAGGAGGTGGCTTACCAGGAGCGTGAGCCGTGCTGAGTAGTGTGAGCCTAGGGGAAGGTGTCAGGGGAAGAAGTCACACATAGTCAACCCCGGAGCTGCTATGGCTGGCACGGGGGCCAGCATGGTGTGTGGAACAGGGTGATGCAGCCAGTGTGACCAAAAAGAGTGGGCAGAGTTATGGAGGGTCTTGAGGTGAAGGCTGGAACCTGGAGCACAGTGTGGCACATGTGGGAGAGCCCAGGAAAGGTCTGGCACAGAAGGCAGCAGAGCCCACATGCACTCCCTTCACCATCATTGGGGTGTCCAGTGACACCCACAGCTGCACCTCAGTGTGCCCACACACACAGCTGTGCACACTGCCACTGTCACATAGGGTGATTTCCCCCAACCAGATTTTAAAGCCCTCAGACTGCAGTGCCTCCTATTAGTCTTAGCTCATTCTGACCTGACAGGGAAAAAAAAGTGAGAGGGGAAAAAAAAAATGAAAGGAACTCAACATAAGGACTCATTTTGTATCACTGGAAGTGGGATAAAATGCTGTCTCCAGGGGAGAGCGCACATTGCCATGGTAACCTGCTCTAACCCGTCACAGTGGGTATTCCTGGGCGAGGAAGATGACACCGGAGGTCGTGCATCCACTGTGCCTGTGCATGGTGTGATCCCTGCCATCAGGAAACAAGCTGGCAGCCAGCCCAGCCCTGCAGGGTGTTTCACTAGCAACCTGTGTTCAGAGCCTCAGAGCCCTGCACGCTCTGCAGGTGCACCCTGCCAGGGCACCTCACCTCTTCCTTCCACCTGCTCCATCTGAATCCCAGTGCTGTGGGACACCTCACAGCCCTCCTGCTCGCTGTGGCTGGATCCCTGTGGAAGCAATGCACACTGGCTCCTCACTCCTTCTGGTCCCAGAGGTGGCTGTACTGATCCGTGGGCACACAACACCATTAATCAAAGCCTGGAGTGGCAAAATCCCTCCTGGTCTACCCAGGGTCACCAGAGCCAAGGAGACAGGGTGCTCTGGACTGTTTTAGCATGGGGCAGAGGAGGATGTTCTTCAGGAAAGCATAAGACCAGGCTGCCACAGAGGAAGAACTGGGAGAAGCAGTCAGCCCGCCCACCAGTGTGAGCACACACTTTCCTCCCGCTTCCAGCACACTGTGGGGAAGAGGAAGCAAAGGAGGGGGGCTGGTGAAATGTGAGGAGGAAGAAAAAAGGACTCTTCCCCCATGCACTGTACAGCCACTCCAACCATCCCATCTGCTCCAAGTGTAGCCCGTTCTGAAGGGCAGAACTGGTGCACTGCAGACTCCATATGCGTGTTATTGCTGTTCCACATTCCCAGCAAGCCAGGAGCAGACTCTGCCTGCTGGATCCAAACCTCTCCCCAAGCTCCCTCTCAGGGGAACCTCTCCCTTCACCATACTGGACTCCGCAATCATACTTGAAATGGGACTTGAGTCAGAGTGGTATATTTATAGATCTATATTTTACTTGCATCAAATAATGGTGACATATTGCACAAAACAAATGGGATCTCTATATGTGTGTGTGTGTGTGTGTGTGTGTGTGTGTGTGAGATAAGAGAGAGACTGTTTTTAAGGGAATAGACTAGAGGTGAAATGAATGGGAAGAAGGTAGGGGACAATGCAGGGGTTGAGGGTGTGAAATCCTCCTTTCCCTGCACCTTCCCTGTGACTTCCTCCTGCCCTGACCAATTTTTCTTTGTTGCTAATAATATTTTCTATATCCTGTGTTGTGGGGCTGGTGATGACCTTGCCCATCCTTTCCTTTTTTTGTTTTAATTTATACGGCAGAAAGTCTGGATTTATCTCAACCCTAGACAAGGGACTGCTATGTTTAGCAACCCACCCAGGAAAGGAGAAGACAGGAAAGGGGAGAACTGAGTGTTGCTGGGAAACACGAAGGCTGGCTATGAGGAGTCCCTCTGGAAAGCAAATACTCTGTTTGGCAGGATGAGGACCTGTCCTTCTGCATGCAGAGCAGAGGGAAGTGCCCTCTTCATGGCACTGTTTGCAAACAGGCTCTTTCTCTGCTCCCCAGCACACCTGGAAATCAGGCTGCCCTGGTGTGACTGAGCTGCTGCGCTGCCCACAGGCACTGCAGGGAGCACAGCATCCTCAGCAGGCAGAAACAAAGCTCTGAGGGATGCTGGATACAGAATGAGACCCAGTGCTCCTTGTGTGCCCAGCCAAGGGGTTCCTCTGGTGTGTGGGGACAGCAGCTCCTGTTGTCCCTGCAGGTGCCTCAGGAAAGGGTCCTCTGGGCTGCCAGGTCCAACAATGCCAGGGTGATGCTGGGCTGGCAGGGCCACCAGGAACAGCCCTCCTGCTCCTCCTGCTCCCCTTCCCCTCACATCCACCTGTGGGACAGGTAGGCACATCCCTTGCAGGGAACAGATGGCACTTGTAATTCCTTTTTCTTTTTTGTTACTGTTTGAGGGAGAGCGACAAGATTTTCTAAAATGATTGAATGGAGGTTTCTTTGGCATGAGACAGAAAATTTTTAAAGGTATATTATATTTCTGGCTTGTTGTTACAGAATAATAATAAAGAATGTATTTTCCTATGCTCCTTCTTGTTTAAATGAGATCTCTGATAATACCATTCACTCTCTCCCTATCCCCTGCAGAAGCAAACACCTCAGGGACACAGCCAGGCAAAGGAGGAAGCCCCTCAATTCCCACAGATATATTCTTGTCTGTACACACAGTTTGGAGTGAACGTGCACAGACACACAGTACATCAGTGTAAGTCAGGGTGAGGCTCTAGGGCTAAACACACAGTAGGTGAAGGTGAGACCCTAGATCTAGAAACACACACACAGAATGCTCCAGGGACACAGCCAGACAAGGGTGATTGTATAACAAGGATAAGATACTGTGGCAATCAGCTCATTACATAAAAGTAGAAAGGGCCAAATTAATCCCTAGTGCAAGACTGCAGGAGCCAATGGAGTTATATTCAGGTCAAATTTGGTTCCAAAAGCTTTTTTTTTTTTTTTTAATTAGAACATAATGTAACAAATAGGGAGCTATGGGTTCCTACATCTCCAGCTTCCTGACCCTCTTGAGCAAGGTTATTTGGAAATGGATGGAAATTGCAATCTAATCCTATTGCACCCCCAAGTACACAAGCTGCTACCCCTAGAGCTAAAAGAGTCTCTCCACCAGCTGTTCCCTGGCGAGGTCTATCACACACAGCTAAGAAGTTTAAATTCCCCACTTGGCCACTTTCAGTGCTAAGCATACACAACTCATCACATTGCCCTGCTGTAAGAATAAGCTCATCCTGACGCATGTGGAACCACGCAGGATGTTAAACCCACAGAGCAAACCCCTGTGCCACCCTGCTCTCACTGCTGCACTCTGTCACCCTGCTGGGCTCAGGCTGATCTTCAGAGAGAAACTGGGAGCAGAAGCCAGCTACTCTTAATCTGCTCACAGCTGAGGCATCTGTTCTGCTAAAAAGGTATGTGCTGCAGGAGAATCACCATCATTGTTTAATAGCATGGTGTCTATGACACATAGTTTAATCTCATTCTGCCAGCTAGGTAGAGGAGTGCACGCAGATACTACTCAGCAGTTCATATAATACCAGAAACACAGAGCAGAAAAAAGCAAAGCCAACACACTCATCTGATGACTCTGGGCTTTTTCAGTTCATGAACTGTCTGGGAGCAGGCTGTGATTTTCTGCAATTATTTATTATAATTTGATTACTATTTGATATTAACCAATGTATTTGTCCTGCTAACACACCTACTCATGCACACAACACCCTATATAATAACCACATAATTCTGTACATATGACAGGTAAAATATATAAAATAGGATTCCTCCTCAGTATCTGGTCTATTAGGAGCCCATTGTGCTGGCTTGAAGAGGGTTTGCTAGCACTGATTGGAAGCACAGGTTGGAGGATCAGCTTCTATCCTCCAACCAGATAAACAGAAGCCCTAGCACAGGATTTCTGAGGGCCAAAAAGACTTCTCTCCAAGAATAATGGGCAATACAACAAGCATTCACCAATGAACATAGTTAAAGAATGAAATGTGAGTAAATAAACATTTTCTGTGTCATTCTGGGGTGCTTTCTACATCTGTTGCAGCCCTAGAAATCTGGGGATAAGGCAGCATCCTCACAGCTCTTCTCCCTTCACAGAAAGGAGAAAAAGCAGCCAACAAGGGCCAGATCTGTCTTTCCCAGGGTTCTGCTCTACTGCAGCCAGGCAGAGGCCATGAGCAGGGCACCTGGAGACAAAGAGAAAGCAAAGCATGATGCTAATAATAAGTCTGCCTCGCATGGAGCTTCTGGACCAGGACAACAACGTGCTGCTCTTTGCTTGGGGCTCCAGGCAGAGATTTGCCCCTTCACATTTGCTTTTTCTGAATCCTAACTTGGGAATGAAGTTGTTTGTTAGCACAGCTGCAAAAAATCAACTCAGAAAGGGCACTGCAGGAGTGAGAAATGCAGGTATTTAGTTTGAGGGAATACACACAGACCATACCCTGCGATATTCAACCAGCTCCACATAAAGCTCAAGGGAAATATGCACAGTAACAACAATGCTTTGCATTTCTATAGTGCTTGCCTTTGGCAGCTCTCTGGGAGCTTGCAAACATTAATGAATTCACAGAGGCAGAGACTCAGAGAATATAAAGGCCAGAAGGGACTTTAGATCATCCAGTCTGACCTTCTGCGTATCGCACGCTACTTGGAAATGGTGTGGAAAAGAACCACAAGCATTATTTGGGGTGGCAGAAAATGCCTTTCTGTGAAAGGCTGAAAGAGCTCAATCTGTTTAGCTTGTGAAACAGAAATTAGACAAACTATCCTGTAGAAAGACCAACAGTAAGTGTTTACATGCAGCTAAGCTGAATATTCCATAAAGCCATCCACCTTTGATTTGAAAAACACTCAAGAAAGGGAAAAATATTGTTTCCCTTGGTATCTTCTGACAATACCTATTTGTGTTCATTGTTAGCATTTATGCTTACTGACTAATTTGAATCTGTTTGGTTTTTCTGTTACAGTTTTTTGTTATTCTCTCCCCTAGATTAAGAAAAAATAAACCTTCAGTAACCAGCAGCTCTCTCTGTGGAGGCACTTTATACTCTAAATCAAATAATCTCTCAGTCTTCCTTTAGGTACAATAGGCAGATTGAGTTCATTAAGTCTTTCACTGAAAGCATTTTCTCACCTCTGGAACAACACTGGAGCCTATTGTCACACTGCTTCCAGCTTTTTCTCCTCCTTTTAGAAGTATTATCCTCATCCACCAGTATCTGTGCTCTATATTGCAGACGCTACATGACTTTTGCCACTTTTCTCTACTCCTTCCCACCAAAGAATGTTTCACTGGGTTGTGTGAACATTGTTCCTGCTTTAAAGATGCAGGCAAATATAAATGTTAGGACAAAACCCTAACAAGTAATTTTGAGGGAGGAAGATTATGGGTAAGTGGTTCTGATCCTACCTTTATATTAGTATAAATTCAGTGCATTTTAAACATGAGCCTCCAGATTTATGGAATTCTTGGCAAGAGAAAATTTAGCCCTTTATTTAAAAGGATTATCCCCTTCCAGCATTTTCCACTTTTTCATCCACTCACAGCCTCATATGGTTGGTTTTCTCGTATCTCTCACTGGACATAAATGTCCTGGATTCCCCAGTTATTTTTTCTCTCTCCCCCTTATTTTTCTCTTCTTGTGACTGATCATCCCCTTTTCAATGAGTGCCTCTGACCAGCTGCTTCTCAGATTCTCCCTGCTCTGGTCTACTCAAATGTCACAAAACACACCAGCCCCCACATCCCCATCTGCTTTTTAAACGTTTGTCATCATAAGCAGAGGTTTTTCTGCTCACTGTTCTTTACTTTGCAAAACCCAAAGCAACCAAGAGAAACCACCACAATGTCAAAGGCTGAGAGAGGGGTTTAGGTCAGCCCTAGCTTCTGGCCTCCCAGGTGCTGTGCTGGGGCTTTCAGCTGCATTAACAAGCTGATTTTTATTCAGTCATGACTGAAATCATGGAGTGTGGGAACTACAGGGTAGGAATGCCCTGCCTTGTGCCCAAGGAGAATGCTGCAGGGAATGGGAAGTTCCCTGAGTGTTTGTTTACCTTGCTTGTGGCTGGTTTTTGTTGTGTGACATGGTGAGATCAGGGACTTCAGCTGTTCCCTGGTCAAGGCTAACAGAGTCTCAGCTCTTTCTATTCCAGGCACCACCACTTTCTTACACAAGCTCCAGCTTAAATCCATTGTCTTTATACCTCAGATTCTGGCTAAACCTGCATTACCCTAACAGACAGGAACCCACTTCTAGTTTTGCACTCTGAGTATTTTGCTAGCCTGTCTGTACTAGACTGTCTCCACACAACCATGTGCTTCAGTTTAAATGTGTCCTCCAAGGTGCATTCATTACAGCAATCCTGTCTGCTTTGTCCTTGGCTGCATGTGGTTAAACAAGCTGGGTGCTCCAGGTTCCAATGCCAGACTTCCCTTTCCTCTCATCACCTGCCCATCCCTCCTGTCTCAGCCTGTATTCCTTTCACCAAAACTGTAACACAGACCACAGGAGAGGTCTCACTGGGTTTGGGTGGGAGCATCAATGTATTTTCCCACTGGGAACACCTCTCTAAGCACTAGAACAGCATTTGCTTTGTTCCCAGCTGCACTGCACTGTGATTCACCATCATGCCACTATCACCTAATACAGAAAATCCCAGCACTTTTTTCCTGAGCTTTCTCAGGATATGTTTACCACTAAGTGTCTCCTGCTGCCTTTCAGCAAGGCTCTCAGGACAGGTCTTGGCAGATGACAGTGGTTCCCTGAATTTAATGTGGGCATCAAGGAGCAATACAGTTTATACTGATGATCCACACTGAGGATCCTCACTGAGATTTGGCAAAACTGGCTCAACAGTTCCCAGAAGACAAGGACTGCCTCCGGTCCTGCTTGCTATGCTCCCTGCCAGATCTCTGAGAGTTCCCAGCTTACAGAAGATTTCTATTATTAGCTGTCAAGTGTATGACCTTGTCTGTCGTACTACTGAAATTCATTCTGTTTCTGGTACTCCTGCCAAGGTCAAATGAGGCTTCCTCTGCATATCCTGGTCCTTCCATGTACTAGCAATGCCTTCTAGTGTTGAATCACCAGGATACTCCTTCCCTCTCCCCAGCTATCTGAGCTGGGGTCTCAGGGTAATATTAGCAAGGCAAATCCCATGGGTGACCATGGGGAGTGTAACAAGGAACTTTTTGCCAGATTTTGATAGGTGATCTTGCTGCTGCTGTCTTCTCAGACTGACTTCTCCCTCCCTGTTACTTACAAGTCCTCACTTGATCTTCTCCAGTCTAACTAATTGTTTCTTATGTGGCACGTATCAATGCTTTACTGGAATACAGAGATGAGACCTTTGAAATTTCTTTTGCCTTCCACAAAAACAATCATCTGAAAGAAAGATGTTGGCTTGGCCTGGTGTTATCCAGAACTGATAAACTCATATTGCTTGATTCCCTTTCCCCCTGCTTGGTAATAATTATACTTTCCTTGAAGATCTCCTCTAAAGTGCTACACATTGCAGAGGTCACACTTGAAAGTCTGAGCCTGACAAACTTATTTCTCATCCTTCTTTAATCCTAACTGCTGAATTTTCACTTTTGCAGACTGCATGGAGTCACCACTGTGTGCAGAGCTGAAAAAAGCCCTTTGCTGTAAGTGTGCTTTTCCACATGCCAGCTCTCCCAGGGCCAGAAAGCACCCAGGCCCAGCACTGTGAGTGCACTAATCAGCTTCAGCTGCTTATTCACAGCACCCAGCTTGTTTCTTTCCCCAGGGATGATATTTCTGTCCTTATCAATAACTTGGGCACTGAGTCTTCTTTGGTTTTTGCTCAGACTATAGACTCCTTGATCCCAGCTTCACTCTTATTGACCAGAAGTGACCCTACTTTTTTTTTTTTTTTTAAAATTCCCCAAATAGCTGAACAATATTAAGCCATTTGTTTTAACCTCCTTTGCAAGGTCTAGCTCAGCTTGATATGTAAGCAATCCTCACTTTATCCCTACAGTTCTGACCTCTAAGGGAGGGCAGAGCAGGGCAGGGCTAGGCAAGGCAGCCTTCTTTGCTGCCTGCCCTTTTTCCATTCCACACAATCTCTCTGCAGAGCCAGCTTAAGCAGCTGCTTGTTGTCACAGACAGACGGAGGGCAAGAGAATCAGGATCCTCCCAGAAATGGGGGCTTCACACTGTCCCCAAAAGCTCAACTGCTCCCTCCCCACACTCCAGACTGATTGTTCTTGGCACTGTGAAAGCAGTGCCATGAGTCAACAGCAGAACACCCTCCACACACTGAGCAGAGTGTAGAGGTGCCATCTAACCAGAATTACTGTGATCCTGTGAGTGGGGTTTCTGTGTCCCAGTGAGAGAAAGGAAGAAAAGAAAAAGGTCTTTTGAAGGGAAAGGGATGGCCGAGTCCCATTACAAAGCCTTATGATAGGGAGATTTGTGCCTTAGGTGAGAGGTAGGGCAGGAGAAAAAGAATTCAGGATAAGTTTGGTGGCTAAAAGAATGTATCTTAGGAGAAGGCTGGAGCTGTGCTCAGATCTGCTAAGATTCTGTGATTCTCACCCTGCAAAACCTGTCTGCTTCTACCTTGGCTGAATTTAAGCTAAACCATCATACAACACATTTCCTATAACCTTCTCTGCTGCGACACTTACCATCTTCATCCTCATATCTACAGACTGCTCCTTTTTGGCATCATCTTTGCTCCTCTGCTGAGCTGTAGGTGCTGACAGAGCTCAGGACATCAGATATACCTGTGCTAAGGCTACAGACAACAGCAATTTGTGCACTTTGCATAGAAGACATGGGGCACTGGAAGGATGGATGTGAGCAGGGTAATGAGCTGGCCTTGCACTCACACAGATTCAGATGGTGTCAGGGCTGCCAGTGCCACTTGCTTGGCAGCCTGTGGATCTCCACACAGCTTCAAATGAAGGTCCTATTCATTACCCTCACTTTGGCAGTCCCCCAAATACCCAGTGCTTACTGACAGCCTCTGCACACTGGATAAAACTCCATGGCCACAGGTATCAACCCTGCACCTACCTGGAAAACACCACAGGCAGGAGGAAGTGCAAATTGCTCTGTGTTTCTGAGTGTCTGTGCACGTCCCCAGTGAGCCCAGGGATCTCACAGCGCACTGCAGAGCAGCTCTTTATGTATGCACATACACACATGCACGCACAAATCACCTCACACATCGTTTACCCACACATCCAGTGCACTCCCATGAGCACCCCTGGGTGGGGATACAGGGCCCTGCTGATGCTGGGCAGGCAGGAGTTAATGGAAGAGAGAGGCTGGGAAGGAAATTAAAAGCAAAAAAAAGTTGAAAGCCCAGCACATGATTCTTCTCCTATCGCATCTGTGAATCCTGGAGCGCAAGAGTAATTGTCTGCAATGAGTCAGACCAAAAGGCACAAGGTAATGGTTGCTATGGAAACCTGTGCACTGCTCTAATTCGGCTCGGAATTAAAATTATATCAAATAATTTGCAAGCAAAGGCAACACGGCAAAGGCGCTGGGTGCCAATCTAAAAGATCCAGCTCTATGCAAGTCTCTCCTGAGTCACTGGCAAGGGCTCTTGTCACTCCAAGAGTGACAGCCATGGCAATCAGTGGAGCTGTAGAGGCAGCAGGGATGGATAACTGGATAACCTTAGGCAGGAAGGTTTCTGCTACACATGGGCAAGAATGTGTAGCTCCAGCCTGGAACTGGGGTTGAGGATATCCTGGGACAGATGCCTCACCAGACCCTAAAACTCATTGCTCACCATTTTTTGTTATGGTCCCACTGAGAAAATTCCCTGAAAGGCTGGTGAGGGCAGGCCCTGGGCACAGGAACCTACCCACAGGGTCTGTGCTGGGTGAAGCACTGCCTGCATGGGCTCACTCCCTTAGAGCTTTTTCCCTGGTAAGGGGAGCAGTGTAAAAAGTCAGGCACTCAGCAGAGACTACAAATAAATATTTACTCTACAGAATTGGCTACTGTCTTCAGTTTTTCCCCTGACAAGGACTCCTCCCAAGGCAACAGACAATGTCTGCACACACATGGGGGAGGCATGCTCCCCATGCTGAAGATCACAGCCTATGCAGACAGCACAAACACCATGGAAGAAAAGGAAATTGCTAAGGTCTAGCCAGGGTGAGCAGAATTCTATGGAAGATGCCTCACATTACTATTTTCAGCATTCTTTTGAGGTCAAAATAGACTTATTTGTCCCTCTTGTCCCCAGTTACTGTCTATGCATGGAGACATCTAGCTGGAGTTCTGCAGGCAGATGTTGCTCTCTCTCCTGTTCACTGAGCTGGCTGGAGGATAATCAGCTCTGAAAAGGGAACCATGTGGCCCCAGCACTGATGCCAAACCTTGATGAAAGGCAAAGTTTGTAAGATCAGAGCCAGCACAAAATAACACAACCACCTCAGTTCTGTCTGGCTCATGGAACAGCTTGTGTGTGCCCCAGGAACACCCTGAAAAGCAGCCTGGGCACTTACAGGTGTCCCCCAAGGCTCAGTGGGTAAGCAGAATGCAATGGGTGGCAGGCAGGCAGATGGGGGATGAAGAGTGCAAGAGATGCTGGTTTTGGCACCCTAACATGTCATGGGGACACTGACATTGGATTAGTGTCTCAACCCTAAGGCCAGTCAAAGTGTACCCACTGATAACAGCCTCCAGACAGATGTGCTCAGAGGTGGAGAAGGCACAGCACTAAAACCAGCAGTGTTTGTGCCATAGGAGTGTCCCTAACACTTTCCATGACTCACTTCCAGGGCACGGCCTATTCAGATGGCTCTGATTTTGTTGGATCAAATGGATGCATGAGAAACTGCTCGGGCTTTGGGGGCTGCCAGAAGGGGCTGGTGTCAGGCAGAGACCAGACACAGCAGGTGATGGGCTAAAAATGAGTTGTCTTCCTTCTTTTTATCCATCATAAAGGCATGCCAGGGGGACCATGATTTCCATAAAGGCACCTGGTGATGCCTGAGGGACTCTCAGAAGTCTCTGCACTGAGATAACTTTGGCACAACCTTTGGCACGAAAAGAGGGACAGAATTCCTTCTGAAATACTGCAGTACACATTCAAGAGATCAGCTACCCTCATATTTTATATGGGTATCTTAATGCTGCTTTCTGAACCAGCCTAGTGAAATAATTTTAATTCTCCAGTTTATATGCAGCTATTTTCATGGAAAAGGTGCTTATGCTATTAGAGCTTATTTCCGTGAATTTAACAGCTTCTACTGATGCTACTGTCACTTTCCAGAGAGAAGGTTGAAATGTTTTATCCATCCAAACAACAAAACTGCAGGAATATGGAATTGTGTGCAGATTAGCTTGAAAAGATGCCACAGCAACAGTCCTGCTGAAAAAGCCACCTGCACCTCCTGTTCCTGCTTGCTGATAGCAGACAGCAGGTAGCCAAAATTGGAGACCAAGGAAGAGATGGAGAGACATCAAGCTGGCCAGGAACTGCTCTTCAAATTAAGAGCTTCCATCAGACTGACAGAGGCTGGATTTTAAGCAGAGGCAAAATGGCAGAATTACTCCCCATTATCTACTTTTCAGACTGATAGGTTTCAACTTCTTATGAAAAAAAAATCAAAACATTTTTTTAAAATCTGCTCCTGCTGCGTGTATAGAGCTTTTCTGAAAATACTGGCCTTGATAACTCAGTGTCCCAAAATTCTGTCTTTAAAACAGAGACAACATTTCTCCTCTCTGCCCTGGTTTGAGCTTACCTAAAGCTCTCCCCAAATACATCTGCATGAATTGCTGGTGTCATGGGATAATGATTTCACTGTGGTCCAATAACTGCTGGTAAGAGCAGTTACTTCCAATATCAGCAGAGAAGTGCTGTGTAAAATAAACCTGCATCTCCCAAGTGCCCATTTGGATTCTTTTTCTTGGGCACCATGTGCATGCCCCTGTTTGCTATCCCTGCCACATGACAGCCATGGACCTGACCCTACCTGTCCCTGCTGGGACTGGCAGCCAGCTGACAGCCCCAGGAGTTGAACAGCCAGAAGGGCAGGCAATGAGAGAGACGTCATCCACAGCCCAGAGTGACAGCTGAACTCCTGCACAGATTCCAGCAGTTTCACTCAGGCTTTAAATCACAAAAAGCTTCTGTCAGGAGCTCCATGTGATTTCTGCCTTGCAGCCTGAGGACCAGAAAGCCCCAGGCTCCTGACTCAGGGGAGGGAGCAGATGACAGTGCTATTTGGGGCAGGACATGGCTTGGGGAGAATGCCATCCCCATTCCTTATTTCTCATTTCCAACAGAGTCAGTGTGCATGAAAGGTACTGGACTGACATCCCAGGAGAACAGCTGCCTTCTAATTAATGAAAATTAATCATCCAAGCATTACTTAATGTTTGCATAGTGCTTTGAAGTGCCAAAGCACAACATAGCAGGTAGATATTATTCATTCCAAGAAACAGGTATAGTCAAGCCAGGGTTGCCTGTGTGGCTTCCCACCAAAAAGACCACACCAACTCAGCTCACACAGGTGCACCCTGCCCGAGTTCCTCCAAGAAATCTGCGTGTACCCTGAACCCCCTGTGCACCCCTCCCAAGCCCATGGGGGAAGGAGCGGATGGATGAAAAGGGGTGAGGATAGGGCAGGGCAAAGGACACTTCCTTTCCCTCTCAATTTGGCCACCTCTCCACCTGGAGTGTGGAGTAGCACCTGTAATGGCAAGAGGAGCAGCTTGGACTCCCCCTCAAACCCATTCTGGGATTTCCCACTCAGCTAAGACAGACTGAAATGGGAGGAAGGAGGCCCTTGTGCTTCCCCCTTCATCCCTCCTCTCAGCCCTCCAGACTGCAACTCTCTAATTCCATCTGACTGCTCCCTCAGTCCCTGACAGCAGCCAGGCTTGTGTCATCTTCCTGGACACTGGATTTTACCAGTTTGCCTTACTCTGCCCTGGCCATGGACTGCCATTCATCTGCCAGAAAAAGGGGCCCAATGCTGCCTGGAACTGGCATTCTCCCCATGGGGGCACTGGGGGTGCTCCCTCCCCATGAGCATGGCTGTAAATCCTGCAGCTTAATTCTTCCCTGCATGCATAGTGAACATTTCAAAGTGCTTACAAATCCCCTCAAGCACCATCAAGTCAAACAAGTGACAGTAATGATCAGTGGCAGAATGACAGGCCAGTTCATACCACTTGTTCTTTTACAGGGGCACTTAAAAAGTCTCTGTTGTTCCCCTTTTACAGAACTGTAGCTGCATTTATTCAGAAACTACAAATCTTCACAGATATTTAGTTTTCTGGGAACTAGTGCTGGGTATCAAACTTCTGCTAGTATAACTAAATTACCATGGTATCAATCCCAGTAAGGGCTGATATCATCAGAATAACAATAACAACAATCTGCATCCCATTCTGCTTTGATTGCCTCTTGTGCCTCCACACTCCCTCCCCTTCCTTCACCCATCTCCTGTACCCAGGATGGTGCTGCAGCTCTGTCCAGCATCATTTCTGCTGCAGCCCCTCACAGTCCCCTAGAACCAGAATCTAGCAATTCAGGATAATTATATTACTGTGAGGGGAAAGGAAGTGAGATTACTTACTCTCTAAGCTGACACCCTCAAGAGAAAAATAATATTTCAATTGGTAGTGTGACCACTAGTTATTGCCCTTTTTAAAAAATGACTACTAGCATGAAAGATTCAGCTGATGAACCTTAGTCACTACTAGAAAAGTAAATGGCAATATTGCACTTTTCTCCTCCCTGAACACCCCCACAAACATAAACTGGCACCCAAGCCAGCACATGGAAGCTACCTCAGCAAACCCTTGCACTCCTGCTGAAGTCAGTGCAGGCTACAGCTGGGGACATGAAGAACTCTGGACCCTTTGGGTGACAGTGTTTGCCCTGATGCTGTCCTTTAGCCCACCCATCCCATGGATCAGAGATGGGCTGTTCCATCAAGCATAAGAAACCAGGAGTGAAGAATGCCCACCATGTGTGAGAGCAGCAGAAGATTCTTGTGGTCAGGCCACCTCATGCACCTGCTGGGGACAGGGACTGTGATACCTTTAAGGAACAGAAGCAATTGAAAATTCATTTCTCTGTCTCAGCTTTAGTGATTGCCAGCAAGAAAACTGGTTGTGCATCACTTCCAAATATGACAGATTTTCCACCTTATTGTTATTGTTTTAAAATATGGTTTTGTTTCCCTATCCTTTGCTGTTTCCTCCACCCTCTGCAAAGGATCCTGTCCTTTCCCAGCATGTCCACACAGACAGTATTCAGCATAACTCAGTGGGTGGAAATCTCCACAGGGCTTGTGGAAAGTGCTGCTGACAGAAGAGAAATGGCTCTGTCGGGGCCAGATCCTCCTGCCACTTGCTCTTGCTCCAGTGCTTCCACTGAGAAGTTTCCTTCCTTGAATTTATGCTGAGAGCCAGATTGTCCTGGTTTCAGCTAGGGTAGAGTTAATTTCTTCTCAGTGGCTGCTAGAGTGCTGTGTTTTGAATTCATAACGAGAATGTTTTGGTTTTTTTGCTAAGTGTTTATCATAAGTCAAGGGCTTTTTTCCTTGTCTCATGCTCTGCCAGTGAGGAGCTGAACAAAGGAAAATGGAAGGGACCACAGCTTGGGCAGGTGACCTGAACTGACCAAAGGGACATTCTACACCACAGAACATCATGCCCACTACAGAAATGGGGGGAGTTACCCAGAAGAGGGATGATAGAAACTGCTATAGATAGACCAGTCTGGGTTTGGGAAGAGAGGTCTGTCATGGGTCAGTGGGTGGTGAGCAATTGCATCCTGCATGCTTGTTTTTCCCTTATTATTATTTTTATCATCATCATCATTTACCATTATTATTGTATTTTACTTAATTTTCAATTATTAAACTGCTCTTATCTCAAACTGAAAGCTTTACTTTGACTCTCCTCCCCAGTTCACCAGGGTGAAGGGGTGAGAGGCTGTGTGGTGCTTCATTTCCAGCTGGGCTTGAACCACAGCACAGATGAACTGCTTGTGTGCCTCTGCTCTAACCCACAGGTCAGGAAAGGGAAGGAAAAAGATCATGAAAAACAAGCTTCTTTTAAAAAAATGTTATTTTCTCCTCTCAAAATAATGCCTAGAAAAATGTTTCAGTGCTGTGCAGAGACCCTTGGTGCTGTTTCAATGCTCTTTCATTTTCTGCTGGGTACAACAGTGTCAGCTGGTATCAGTTTTGGGAGCAGCTTCTATCATCCAAGCACCTATTAATGTGAACTTTGCTGAAACCATCTCTGTTCACAGGTGCCTCTGGGCAGACTTCATAAAAATTTTCTGGCTTTGGGCACAAGAGTGAAATGTTCTGTTTCATAACACTTCCTTCACCTTATGAGTACTTTCTCAATGCCCAGGTGATAACTAAGGAGTATCACTGTCAGCTAGAACTACCGAAATCCTGGAAACTGAGGAATGCTTCATCACATGAAATTAATTTGCTATAGTTTTACTGACTAGTAGTATTGAAGAACATTCCCTGTCTCCTACCCAGCCTAGGCAAAAGCAATGACTTCAGACTGTGATCTGAAGGTATCTGCTGTATGTCCTTCTCTCTACAGGGAGACCCTGTAACAAAGTTGTTGTTTGGTGTCCATCCTGTCAGTCATTCCTTCCACCATGTAAGGCTCCATTAGCACTAACTATTCCTTCCCAACAAGCTTTGCATCACAGCATATAATAACTCCATTACCTGTTCCATCAGCCTCTTCCTTTAGTCACTGCTTGCAGGTCTAAAACAATTTCCATGGAGCTACATCTTCTCTTGCCCCAGTACTCCTATGCTGAGTGGTTGAGTTGGATATGGTGCCAGGGTTACTGGTAATGGTTTGTTTTGGTAAATGCCTGCTCTGTTTTGCTTCTAAGGCTGAAGCAGTTAGAACAGAAAATGGTAAATCTTCAAAAGCTTTGGGGTTCTGTTGGAAATAATGTGCTACATGAATTTTCCAAAAGAAGATTCAGTCTAGTGAAGGTCTGCAAAAAGGAGTTTAAAGCTCAGATCAGCAAGAAGTCGGGCAATCTATAGTTCTGAGTTGGAGTTCTAGCAACATATCCACTACACCAGCAGAAAATATTTTTCATTTGAGATAACAGTGGGGACACACAAACATGAAGCTGTTCTAAAGCCAAAAGTGTTTTCTGCAAAGTTTTAAACCTGCACAGATTTCCCAACCTACTCCTGCTCCAGAAAAAGGGTCTCAATCCACAAATTCACCAGCACTGGAGATGGGAAGCTTCCATTCAAGCAGCCCATTTCCCTTCCAGAAGCCTGTCAGCCATTCAGTACCTGCTCCATTATTCTCTGTTGAGCCTAGTTCTCAATACCACAAGCTATTGTGGCTCCTGTCACTTCCCTTGAATGACAAGCTAACAGCTCTCAGCTCCCACACTCAGTGCAAGATGCAGCCATTTCATTCAAGATAAAAAGAGAAATGTCCTACCTGCAGCAATTCCCATCTTCCCATCCACAGACACAGACACAGCCGTGCTCACTGTCACCACTTTTGGCAGGCCACCCCCCTCTGTCAAGACACAAATACAGCAGGCTTGGTTAGCTCACCCCCAGAGAGGAATAAAATGCAGCAAGACCAGCTTGCCCCCACATTTTCCCATCCAGGACAGTGTGCAGGTATTCCTCAACTCTGAAACATCCCAGAATGTTGAGGGCTGCATCTTTCAAGACACAAAGGCAGCCTAATGGGCTATGAGCAGATTTTATTTTTCTCTCCTTTATGGCTCATGATAAAAGTGATATCCTCAACATAAAGGAAGTGTCCAAGGCTGGATGGGAGGGGTTTGAGCAACCTGGGCTCAAGGAAGACATCCCTGACCATGGCAAGGGGTGTGGAACTAAGTGACCTTTAAGGTCCCCTTCAGCCCAAAATGTTCAATGATTCTGTGATAAAATGGAGAAGACTGGTCTCCTTGATTTTGGGCATGTAGAGTTTCTCTCAGGCCAGAGAGCTGTTCTGCTCAATGCACCATCTAAACCCTGTAGACAGAGGAGGAGCAGGACAGGTAATTCTGACAACATCTGCACACCAAAGGCCAGGCTTATGCCTAAGTCTTACCCAAGCCAGGCCAGCACTAGAAACTGCAGACACAGCAGCTTCCAGAGCACACTCCATTTGAGAAACAAAGCCTTTTGGGACTATGTTGCCTAAACTCTCTTATGCCCCAGGGTCTCCCAATTATCCCTGAGCTACTGCTTTAAGCATCCTGTAGGTCCTGTGACACATCTGCCAGCCCAGTGCAGATCTCTGAGCTCCCATGGGGCATTTAAAATCACATGGCTGGCTAGACTCAAGCAACTGAACTCCATCTCTCCTTGTCAGGGCAGTTGTTCCAGCCTGCAATTTTCCATGTGGCAGATTCCATTTCTATGTATTTTTTTAAGTTATTAGATTAGCTTCAGCTGGGGCACCTCTTTGGGAACTGCCAGGGGACAGTTTGAAGGCCAGTCTGATCAATATAGTCTGCACCTGGTTCCCTCCCTGCATGCTCTGTGCAAATCTCTTCCTTAGACAGATGGGTCAGGGATTCTTTCCTTCCCCACAACTCCAGCATTTGTTACTCCTTTCCATGTCTGCCTTCATCAGTTTAGGTGTGTCCAGAGCACAATTCAGTGCCTACCACAGTTTAGCCTCACATTAGGCTCCCACTATTTTGTTTTTGCTTTTTGATCAAAGCCACATTAACCTGCTCAAGTGTGTCAAAAGCAGTAAAACCTTTGTGAAATAAACACTCACCTCACACACCTTGAGCATGATCCTGCCTTTATGGTTGTCCTGGGCTGGCTATATCATGCTTGTATCCCCAGCTGTTTGCTCTGTATATGCTGGATAACAGGTTTTGAGACTGATTCCAAGGACAAAGAGGGGAGAGAAGATGCGTGGAGTTTGGGGGCTGCACGCACTCCTCCACATTCCTGCTCCTGGACTGTGTTATTGCAGCATGGACAGACAGCAGGACAGAGCTCTCCTTTGCTTCTAGTTAGATTTTAGCTAGCTGAGGCAGAGAAGCTCCCTGGACTGTGGTTTTTCTTTTTCTTGGACCTGTTCAAACCCAGCAGAGCACCGGCAGCTCCAGTGTGGGCACCGGGCCGGGCCTGGGCATTTCCAGCCCTGGAGGGGCTGACAGAGACTGAGTGAGCTGAGCTACAGCCCATGGAGGGGCTTCCTGAGTTTGGCATCTCTACAGTTTGGCAAGAGGTTTTATTGTTTAATATCATAGTTTGG
This sequence comes from Ammospiza nelsoni, assembly GCF_027579445.1. Taxonomy (NCBI): domain Eukaryota; kingdom Metazoa; phylum Chordata; class Aves; order Passeriformes; family Passerellidae; genus Ammospiza; species Ammospiza nelsoni. The sequence goes on from NC_080637.1 coordinate 69,485,137, forward strand.
TGGTTTTTTTTGTTTTTTTTTTTTTTTTTTTTTTTTTTTGTGCTGGTGAATGCTTTGCCTGTTAAATAAACAGTTTTTCCCACTTTTCTCCAAGGAAATATTTTTTCTGGAACCAGCTGGGGGAGGGCCACTTGAATTTCCTTCAAGAGGAAACCCCTTTGGAGGTTTTCTCCGAAATTTTTGCCAAACCAGGACAATGGTGAACCTCAAATGGCTTGTTCAGAGATGGGATAAAGAAGCAAAATATACTCAGAATCTCTAGGAAAAAAAATCCCACCTAACACATTAAAAATCTGGGTTGCAAGAACAGTGCTACTTGACATGCAGAGGCTTCCCTGCTGTCCTTTCATTCCTGAGACTTGTGGACACTGGAAGGAGGTGCTGTGCATAAATGATTCTGATGACCTGCAGTCACTTCCTGCTGGTTTGCTCCCCAACAGAGAACTGTTGGGGGTTTTCCCTCTTAGGTGATTAGAAGTCCATCTGCCATGAAAACCTCCTGCCACAGTAGGGGACTTGTGGAAAACATGAAAAGGGGACGTCAGCAGCTGATAGAATTTAATAAGAAACTGGGTGGCCTATTTTGGCTAAAATATGGGACAGCTCTGCTTCATCAGATGTCAAGGAAGGGCCTGGACTCTGCTTTATAGTAAACCACTGTCTCAGAAGCACTGGGAATTATTTCCTGGCCCTTCCCAGGCAGTCTCTCTGAGCCCAGCTGCTCATCCCTACAGACTAATAATCTCCTTTACAATTTAGGGCACGAGGTCTTCAGGGCCAAGTGCTACTTCTTACAAGGTGCCTGCAGGCACCAGGTTTCCAGGTGAGTGGGGTTCTGGACCTGATTTAAGCTTCTAACCCATGGCCATGTAAAACAAAGACCAGTGCCAGCTCCTTGTCTTCCGACTTCATCCAAAACCAGCTGTGACTTCTGAGAAAGCCACAGCAAGCCACAAGCCCAGTGTTTAGCCAGCAGTGACACTGTGGCCTGGGTAATGGCTGCCCTAGGAAGGCCCACTGGATATCACTGCCTGGTTTTCCAACCCACACTCTATCCCAAAGAGCAGATCCATAGCTTGCAGGGGAGTGAAAGGTCCCTCCTGCCATCTCTCCCCCTCTCTCCACACTTGCTTTATAAGTGAGATGTAAGGGTGTTGGGGAGAAAGAGGCTTTTGTAGGTTTTGAGTTTTTTCTCTTTCCATTCCTTTCCCTATACATCCTGGTTCATCTCTTGCCTCCCAGGCTGGTTTCTTCTCTTTTCTACTTGCTTTCCCACCCACCAGACTCCCACCACTGTGCCACAAAAAGCTTTAACAGCTACAGTGCTGAGCTCTGTGACAGAGATGGAGAGCTGGGGGCCAGGGAAGAGCACAAAGGGGCTCTTTGCCTTGTGTGGAGGAGTCTCACATGAATATTTTGTTTTGCTTATTGTTTTTAGGCTGTTTTGCTCTCTTCCAGCCTTTGAGAAGGTCCTGGCTGGCCCTGCATACTCACAGGAATATACAGGAACCAACACCTTAAGCAAGAGATATTGAAAAGCCACTCCTTGCTTTTCTCTAGTGTTTGAACTTTGCTGTGTGGGACACCAATGCTTCCTCTCCACCCTTTTCCTCCACCATCTTCCATAACAAACCCATCCTTTCCTGTCATGGAAAGTGGTGATGGAAAAAATGACACCCTCTGAACTTAGATTTCCTGACTGTCTGCTGGTCCCTCACCAGTGCCAGTTGTTATTGTCACCCAGCAGGGCTGATGCTGTTCCCTCCCAAGCCTGGTTTCATCTCTGTGCCTCTTCCTTCTGCAACACCTCTCCTGCTCCCTTCTCATGTTTCATGTGTATTCCAGCCCCACAAGTACTTCGTGTTCCCCCAGCTCCCACCTCTCTACACCTTTCCATCCACCCAAGCCCTGCATTTCCATTTCCATCCTTCTCCTCTCTAGCCCTGCATTGCTCATTCCTGACTGCCTTCCCTACACCTTGTAGCTCCATCTTTCAGCATCTTGCCCATGAGCTCTGTGCCCCTCACTGGTGTGAAGGTAACACCACGAGGGCAGGTCCCAGCACTTTCTACTAGGCGGGAGGCAGTGATAAAGGTATCGGGATGGGCGCCGTGTGGGATGTGAGGTGCGAAAAGAGCTTTTATTCTCTTTCCCTCTGTCTGCTCTGTGTTTAAGTTGGGATTACCTGATTCATCCTCTGAGACAATGCTGTAGATGAAGCTGCCGGGGGGATGCTCGGCCGCCCTGCGGTACCACAGAGGGAAGTGGTCCATGGTGAAGATGCTTTCCTTGTCCTTCTGTGTCAGGAATTTCCTACCGGGAGAGAACACGCTGCTCAGGGAGCCCTCCTCAGGGCAACGCAGTGGGACACCTGCGGCAGGGCGCATCGCCCTCACCTCTCCACCCGGGGTTTTTCTACGGGCGAGGGCCGGTGGTGTCGCCGCTGTCCCCCCGGGGCAGGGCAGGGCTCCCCCTCGCTCCTGAGGGCGGCCGCGCCCGCCGCGCCTCCCGCGACCGCCGCCAGGTGCCGCTGTTGGCCCGGGCCAGGCCCGCGGCGGCAGCCCCCGGCGGGCGGTGGGGCCGGGCCGGCCCCGGGCTCTGAGGGCCGGGCAGGGCCGGAGGGAAGCGGGCAGGGCCGGAGGGAAGCGGGCAGCACGGAAGATATACCAGGAACGACACCCCGGGAGCAGCGCCGCAGTGCCAGGGGAGCGGGTGGGCGAGGGAAGCGCAGGTGCTTGTGGCCATTAGTTACCGCAGGGGATGGGGAGCAGGTGAGGAAAGGGGATTAGGCAGTCTCCTAAAAAACAAACCACACACCCCAAACATAACGTTATGCAACTGTGGGAAAAATCCTCATCTCCTCAGGAGATGCTCAGAGCAGAGACCTCACAGCAACCTTCCAGTATCTGAAGGGGGGCTGCTGGGAAGCTGGAGAGTGACTCTGTTAGGAACTGTAGTGATAGGACAAAGAGAAATGGGTACAGACTGAAAAATGGGAAATTTAGATAAGATACTGGGAATAAATCTTTTAAGGTGAGGCCGGTGAGAAGCTGGAACAGGTTGCTTAAGAAGGTTGCCCCAGCCCTGGCAGTGTTCAAGGCCAGGTTGGATAATGCCTTAATCAACTTAATCCATGGGAGGTGTCCCTCCCCATGGCAGAATGGGTTGGGAACAGATCACCTTAAAGGTCCATTCTAATCCCTTAACAAATTCTATGATTCTGTGATTCCCAGAGAGGCAGGAACTGAAGTACTTGAGCAAAGAGATGCTTCTGAAGGCAAGAGGATGTGTCCTGGGAGCTTGACAAGACATGCAGTGGGTGCTCAAGCGAGACCTCATAAAATCAGGTCATTTGTTTCCCTGGAGGTTCATACAGCTTGCCTGGCAAGTCCTTTTGTTTTCAGACTCTTGTTTTGCTGTATATTTTGACATCATAATTCCTCATTTAGGATTCCTTCCTTTCAGGGGATTCCAGGAGCTCCTCCTGTGAGATATGTGGGGGTCTGTCTCTGCAGTGTGGTGACTGTGACTGTTTCAAGCACTGAATGCTGTTCCTGATGAGCAGTGGGAATTATCACATTAACCTCCTGCAGCACACAGCATTTCTCCCTTGTTGCCAGAGACTGACTACTCTGAGTTGTTCAGACTACTTCAAACACATGAAGAGTGTCACCTTTCAGGCACAGCAGAGCTGGAGGGTAGGACTCATATTTGGGGAACTTGGGGACAGTGAAACAGCTGCTGAGAAGCTAATGACCACCACCCACATGGTCCCTTTCTGTTCCATCTGCTGGTGTGCCTCTGTGACCTGTCCTTTCCTACAGCAGCATGCATATCCAAAATGCAACAGAATGCAAACTACCCTTTCCACGTCAAAACCCTTCAGTGCACACATCCTCCTGCCTTGAGGGAGAGGACAAGGCAGTGAATGGGATGTGACAGATGTCAGTCACATCACTTAACGCCTCACTGCAAGGCACTGGGATGCTGCTGCCATGTGGGCAGTGTGAGAGGCAGAGCAGCATCAATCTGGGAGAGGAACTGAGACAGAAAGATCAAACACAGCCAAGCTGGGATGTTGCTGGGGCACTGGAGTGCAGAGCCTTTGCACTGCAAAATGGTCCTGGGGACATGGAGTGACTGTGGGCATTTTCTGTGTCAGCTGACTGAAGTCAGGGAATGGTTGAAGTGTTTCATTTAAATGAATGCACTCTGGGACAGTATTTTAAGAAAAACTCAAAAGGACCAGAGGAACACAAAGGCCCCCTACTCTGATTCTGTGAATCAGCATTAATGCCATCAAGGTGTTTCTCCTTTCCATTCTGCCTCCCCAAAAGCATTTCTAAGGCTGGTGGTGATTTCATGCTGGCCCTCCAGAGACACAGACAGAAACCCTGTAATGCAGCTTAGGCACTTACTTGTTGGAAATCTTCTCAGAGCCCACATACAGGGCACTCCTCATGAGCCCAGCCCGAGTGCCCAGAAACGCCATCTCAATGCCTGCCTCAGTATCCCTGTGGGACAGAAATACACAAGCAGGAGCAAACAGTTCTCACAAGAACAGCCATGACCCAGGGTGAGGGCCTTTCAAACTTGAAGCCACATCTGGAGACCTGGTCCCAAGTTCTGCAATATAACCCTTTACACCAGGAGTGACAGTGGCTCCTCCCTGCTCATGGCAACAGGGGACAACTGGCAGGTTTAAGACTTGTGCTCAGATTTAAACCTTTGAAGTCTGCTTATTTCATTCTCTTTTAAGTAGGCCATAAGCTCCTCTGCCCCTGCTAGCTCTGCTTCAGGCTACTCTCACAAGGCTGAAGTGCAGGAAAGGAACTGCAGAAGGAGAATGGCTGGATCAGGGATGCAGGGAATGGCCAGGGTAGCAGAATGTGACTAAATAGGGTGTGTTGGTGTAGCTATTTAAAAGCTGTGCTGATAACTGTGTGTCCTAGCAGGATTGTCACTGGCTCAGCTTCTGTTTGTGTAGGGATACAAGGAACTTAAACAGGAGTCCAGTGGCCATGTACATCAGTGAGCAGGACGTTGTCTGCTGAAAGAAGGAAGATCTGTGAGACATGATACAAGACACCACAAGCAACAAGTGCCTCACTGGAAATAATAAAATACAAAGTTGTTCACTGAAACAAGCCTGTCCACTATCTTCCTGAGGTTCAATCTGGAGGTACCACCAATAGAGACAAGACCAATCTCTCTTTTCTCCACTAGAAAAACCCTCACCATACTAAAGACTCTCCCAAGGAGGCCCAGCTTACCGGAGTTTACTCCTAAGAGACACTTTTCAAGCTATTTCTAAAGCTATTGAACTATTTCTATCAACTTTTGGAGCTATTTCTGCAGTTTCTTGTATGCTGTGCCAAGTTTGTGACTATTTCAGGCACTGCATAAACCCAGAGCAGTGTTCTATCCATATTTATGACTTGTACACTTACAAGGACATGTTGAGGGCCAGTGTTGTCCAGTAGGCCTCCATGGGGGCAGTGACCACTGCATCAAACAGCACTTCCTGGACCAACTCCTCATCACCTAAGGAGAAAAAAGAACAACAAAAATCAGGAGAGAAAGACATGTTTTTCCCTAGATGTTTTAGGGAGTCCCGTGGCACAGTGGATCAATGTGGCATAAAAAAGAGGCCTCCCATTACAGGGCAGAGAAGATGTCTAACACCCTGGGTGGTGGAAAACACAGGAGCAGATGCTACAGCCAAGATCACAGAATTACAGAATCAATGATGTTGGAAAAGACCTCTGAGATCATCAAGTCCAACCTATGACCCAACACCATCAGGTCAACCAAACCACAGCACTGAGTACCATATCCAGTCTTTCTTTAAACACCTCCAGGGATGGTGACTCCACCACCTCCCTGGGCAGCTGTTGCCAAAACTGATCACCCTTTCTGTGAATAATTTCTTCCTAATGTCCATAATCATCAGACCAGCTCCCCTGCAAACTCTGTGGAAACGTGGTGCCCAAACAAGTGTGGGCAAGTGAGAGGCTTTCAAATGAAGTTATTCATGAGACTGCCACTTGACTCCTTCATTGAGCAGGCTGTCCACAGCCTTTGCCTCAAATCCCTGCCTTGACCTTTCCTCTGGGCATCCTGTAGAGAGGATATCAGCCAAAACCTTCCACTCATGTGGCTTCCCTCAAAACCACTAGAGACTTTTTTATGGTCTCTACTCTGTCCCTTTGATCACTGGCTTCTCTGTTTGCCCTCCTTCCTTCCTGTGAGTCCCAAAACATTTTCCTGTCCTGGTTTTCACCAGATGCTCAAGACAGTGCAGGCTACCACTCTAATCCACTTTGCACTGGAGCTAAGAAGTGATTAGGAAAGTTCAAGGTATTGTCATGTGCTAAATGACATGCCCTAGAACTCCATTTATTTGACCTGCTTTGTTTCTGTATTGCCCTACTTGCAATAATCTGTGAGAACATGGTGACCATCATGTCCCAGAAATGCTCCTTTCAGTGCTGTTCTAGATGGAGCCACCCCACCATTTCAGTGTTTCTGGCACTGAAACCTTCTGGGTTTATGTTCCAGGTGTCCCTTAATGTTTTACCTCAAGTTCTCCCAAATTTCTTTGCCATAGATTTCAGGATCCTTCTCTCCATAGCTGTTGTTACTCAAGCTTCAAACTCAGAGCCCACCATGAGATCTTTCCCTCTTGAGGCCCCCCATGTCTAGGATTCATGTGTTCAAATCATATTTGTTTTTCCTCCACAGCACTTCCAAGCCTGCATTTTTCTCCAAGTCAGCTCTCCTGAAACTTTCCTCCTCCCTGGCCTCTTCAAAGCATACATCTCCTCTTTCCAGCCTACTCCAAGGACAGCCAGGAGGGCTCTGCTCACACTGTACAAGGGAGGAAGGATTACTGGATTACAGTTGATTTTGCTTTTATGAGATTCCCATCCTTGTGCCAAAGGTTTGTGCCTCTGAGGTGCAGCCTTACATACAAAAGCTTGTACTTGGCAGCACTAAGGGGGCTGAAGGATAACCTAAAACCAAATTGCTGTAAGGAATTCCCATGCACAGCTGGCCATCTCTGCCCCCACAGAAATCCCACTCTTCAGTGGTGCTGTATCAGCTGCAGGAGAATGGGACCTGGTGCAAGGGATGAGCAACAGGGGGAGCAGGAAAGATAATAATCCTGTAACCATTTTTTTTCTCTTGGATCAGTTACCTGTTGTGTTTGGAAAACAAAATTAAAAATCCTTGTTCTGAAAAAAACCCATCTCTCCAATTTTTTTGGCCAACATTGTAGGTTCAAGTCAATGATAACATTTCTCAAATCTCTGCCAGTTTCAAACCATTTCAGCTGGGGAAAAAAACCTAACACCCCCTTCTTCCCCAAAGTTTCCTTCATTTATTATTTGTTGTTTTATAATTTTCAGTGTATAACAATGTTGAGGTTTTTTTAAAGCATGAGCCCTTGGAGGATGATGCCTGGTGTCCCTGGGAAACTGAGTTGTCTCAGCACTTTTCCTGGCTTCTCCTGCCATTGTCCCCTCTAGGCCACTCAGTCTGTCTGTCTTAAACCTGGAGTGCAGCCCCTGCCACGCTCCATTCAAGCCTTCCACTTTCCAGTATTTCCTGTGCTGAGACCTCCAATAAGGCTGAGTTATGTGTCAGCTTTGAAATGGAAAAAAAATCATCTGATAGACACAAGGGGGTGGATCCTCAGCTCATTTCCACTTGTGAATTGATCTGGCCTTGAGTTCAGTCCTGCCTGTGTAAGAAGTGCCAGAGGGGCTCAGTCTGAGACCAATCAGTTGTCACAGTCCCCTCTCCCTTGTGATAGGTACAGAAAGACCCCAGCAGGGCACTTTCAGTGCCTGGGACTCACATTCCAGGTCAGGCTCCTCTCCAGTGAGGAAACGGATCACAGCCTCCAGCTGGCTCAGCTTCCGGTGGTCGGGATCAATGTCGGTGATACAGTAAATCCTGGTGGGAAGGGGAGAACAAACCCAAAAGGGCAAAGAGAAACCACAGTCAAACAAAGGCTCCTGCATGATAATAACTGTGAAAAGAAAGTCAGCAAGAAACCTTGGGCTGCAAAGTCTTTACTTTTACATTGCTGCATGTTGTGCCCACTCTAAAGCTAACAGTGTGGCTGTAAGTCAAACCCTGCCACTAAGCCAAACACCAATTAACCTGCCTGCTGCGCTCTCCAGCATCAGCTCACAACACAACTGAGCTGTTCCAAATCCTGCCAGCAGTTTCCTGTGTTATGTTGTGTAAGATGTGTACATGTGCCTGTGTAGACACTAACAGTGTGATGGAGAGACCTGAAAAGCAGAGGGTCATGTGCAACATGAGACCAGACTAGGAGCAGAAAAAGTAAGTGACAGAGGAACAAAGTGTGCAATGAGGAATGGTCTTGCAGTGAGATATGGTGACAACAAAAGCTGTCCCACGGGGACAGAACTGCAGGAGCCTCAGGACACAGCTTGGCAAAGGTAAAAGGATGTATTAGAAATGCTCTGTGCTATAAAAGAAACCAGTCTTCTAATCTGGCTTCCAATTTTGACTGCTCCGTTGTCAGGACAAGGGAGAGGAAGGGGTTATAAGATAGAATTAAAAGTCATAAAGAGGCTGAAAGGAGTGATTTATGAGAAAAGTCTAAGAGAAATGAATATGTAAAGTGTGGTAAGCTAACACCTGAAGTCAGGAGTAGAAGAAGGAGAAGTCGTTGTTTGTGTCTCAAATGTGCTGCTTGTGAAACTTGACAGCATAATGAGAGGTGAGAAGGGGTGCAGGGCTGCTCGAATATAGTTATTTTGGCTTTGATACAGCCTGGGTTCATGTGACTGAGTGGGACTGAATGTTGGGTTCATGAAAACCCCAAACCTCACAGCAATAAATGGAAAGTGCCGTGCTTCACCCTGTTTCATATCCAAACCAAGCAAAACTGTAAGTTCTGCTTGCTATTGAAATGGGGGTTATAAATCACCTCCGTGTTCACTAGAAGTTAGGTCTAGGCACAGTTCAGAAGGATGCCAACCAAAAATAAACTAGGATTTAAAAAAGTATTTCAATCTCTCACCAAGCTCGCAACAAAATTGCCTAACAGGTCTGACATAGTGTAGGTTTTGTGAGACAATTCTGAGCAATGTGAGGAGGAACAAAGTAAGTGTGAGCACAGCAGACTGAGGATAAATCTCAGCTGTTTCTTTGGAGAGGAATGTGTCAGGTCTTGGTGGGATCTCCCAACAGAAGAGGGGAAAGTCAATTGCCTGGAGACAATCAGGTCTTTGCAGGTCCAGCCCCTGAACAGCACTGCTTTTCCCTAGGCACAGAGGGTGGTGAACTCAAACCAGACTGCTGGGAACTTTGCCCAAACATCATGACAAAGTCCTGTGTCACTGACAGGATTTCCTCCACTTACCATTCGTTTGCTAAAGACAGGTCTGGCTGGAGCAGGTCATGCAAACCTGAAACCAGAGAGAACATGGAGTATTCAGTGAGGAAGCAGACAGACACACAGAGGCTCTGAAGGAGAACTGGTGATGTTCAGGGTAGCTCCCCTGTCCCTTTCAGATTAACCTACCTTCTTCCACGGAAGTGTTCCCCAGCAGGATGTACTCCCCGTGCCCCCTGGACAGCACAACACCCAGGCTGCAGGCAAGAGGGAAAACAAGAGGGCTTGTCAGCAAGGAAAGGTGCCATTGCCTGCAGTTCCAACCCTTAATGACATTAACTCCCTCCACAGCTATTAAAGAAAAGAACATCATCGGAAGAGGATTAAGTGAGATCCGATTTCAGCACAGGGGACTAAGGAACTGTCTGCAGAGTTATGAGGCATTGCTGGTGACAATTTTTTTGGCCAACACTGTAGGTTCAGGTCAACAATAACTTTTCTCAAATCTCTGCCAGTTTTAAACCATTTTAGCTGGGGAAAAAAAACAACACCCCCCTTCCTCCCCTCCCCCTCACAATTTCCTTCATTTGTTATTTGCTGTTTTATAATTTTCAGTGTATAACAATGTTGAGGTTTTTTTAAAGCCATACACCAGTACCATAAACCATATTCAGTGGAAATGAAAATTTAAGCTGTCTCATTTCTCTGAAATAAAACAACATGCTTTATCTAAGGTATATAGCTATCAGACTCTGAATTTCAGGTAAATCATAATATTCCTTTTGAATTGACCCCAAATAATATTTTAATGGCAACAGGAACAAAGAATTCATTTATTCCTACTGCTCTACTCATGTCTTGTAGTAAGATTTATGAAGAGAAGGAACTGGTCTGCTGCTCAGACTTCTGATACACTGCATTGGTGCCACAAGTCCTTGCTCACCTGAAGGGTGTGCCACTGATGTCCGTGAAGAAATAATCATTGGTGAGGAAGAGAACTCGTTTCTGAAATGAGAGAATGAATGAGTAAGAGAGACCCTCTGACAGAGCAAGGGCATAGTGGGATGGGGGCCTGGGATAATGTCCCCAAGGCTGAGCAAAGCCAACACCTCTCACCCTGCTGGGGCTGGCTGGAGGCTGGCATGAATGTGCAGTATTCAGCATATCCAGCACCTTGAGACTTCCAGGATCCAGGCAGCCACTCTATCTTTGCAACAAGGGCTGCAGATAAACCTTTCTTTGTTCTAGGGCTCCTGCACTGGCTGCAGAAAGGGCTGGGGGGAAGCTGCCCTCCCTCTCAGCCCCTCCAAGCTGGGGCCCTGCTGCTCTTCTGCTAGACACAGCAGCCCTGACAGCTTTGCACATCATCATCATCATCATCATCATCATCTCCAGCTGGAGGGGGGCTCAGGGGCAGATAGGAAGGAGGAGTGGAGTTGAAGGAGAGGCAGAATGGCAAACCTATCCTCTGCGTGGGTGGGCAGCCAGGGCCAAGTCTCCCCACTCCTGTAGGAAATGCTGATATTCCTGACATTTGCTTTCACACCAAAGTGGGACAAAACATTAGCATATTCCAATTTTGTTAAAAAAAAATCAGTTTAAAAAAAAATTACATTTTCAATTTGGAAAAAAAGTGCTGTTTCAAATCCAAGCCATTTTGATTCGCACGCAAATATTTTTTTCAGACTGACATTTCAACTGAAGACATTTCAGATTATTGAAAGCTGCCTCAGAACTTCATCTGTTTGCCAGACTGGCCTTTTCCTGTAGGAAAGTGTTGATTTCAGTGGAACGCTTTTCCAAAGGAGAAAAGTTTCTGGAAAGTTTCTATCCAAGCCTTATGCCAGTATATGAACCCTAATATGTTTAAAATCCTAGACCCAGTCTGAGAACGAGGTGAGAGGATGTGTGTGGGAGACAGGGGAGGGAACACAGAAAACTCAGTGTTCCCCAGGGAAAACCATGCCTGCTCTAACCTGCTTGAGCTGAGCAGCCCTGGAAGGGGAGTGAGGCACAGAGGGCTCCAGCTCCACAGAGTACACCCAGTTTGTGCTCACTGTGCTGACAGGGATGGGGGATATCATTAGGTGTGCTGATGGGCATTCAGGATATTGGTAGGTGAGGAGGTGGCAGGTGGCTTAGCCCCTTTTCCCACCCCTCTCATGCATTGCAACTGTACTGCTGAACAACAGGGTCTTCTGCTGAGACAAGACCACACAGAATCACAGAATCATTGAGGTTGGAAAAGAGCTCTGAGATCACCGAGCCCATCCTTTGAGCTATCACCACCTTGTCAAGCAGACCACAGCACTAAGTGCCACGTCCAGGCCTCTCCTGAACACCTCCAGGGATGGTGACTCCACCACCTCCCTGGGCGGTCCATTCCAATTTAAAATAACCCTTCCCAAGAAGTTATTTCTCTTAATGTGCAAGATCTCCCAAAGGGCTGTGGTACCCCCAGAGAATATAACTTGGTGGTGTTTTGGTGGCTGTGGGTGGTACAAAAGGCATTTACCCTCCCTTTTCTTCCTGTCTGATCTGATGATGGAGGCAGGGAGGCATGGAAAAGACCTGACCACTACCCTGATACCCTTTCCTTTAGCAGGGCTTGTTCTGCTCCTCCTTTTTTCCCCTGACCTGCCCCTCTTCTGATGAGTGCTCAGCCAGCCCCAAGACAGCTGGAGGTACCACCCCTTACCCATGGCATGGAAAAGAAGCAGAGCCACCCCTGAGCCAAGTGGGGCTGAGGATGATGAGGCAGGACTTTGCTGCATAGCAGGGCTCAAGGGAGGAGAGCATGGGCACGCTGGCACAGTGACAGGATGGCTGACTGCCATCCCCTGCACTCTGGAAACACGTGGATTCCAGACTGGATGCTGTGCTAGGCATCCAGGCATGGCTGTTGCCATTACCAGAGGTTTGCCACAACTTCCACCCATGCCCTCTCTCTTCTGCTTTTACAGTCACAGTCCTTCTGTACTCAAGCTGTAAGAGAAGGCATTTCTGCCCCTAGAACTCCCTAACAACTGCCTCCTGTATTTGCTCCTTGTTTTTTCCTCTCTATCTCACTCTGTTCTTGATACCCTCCTGAAATCAATGTGGAGTATTGACATTTACGTGGCTGACACAATCATTTCTATCCCCTTCACTCAGGTCTCCTCTCCACAGTTTGGGTGCCTCATTCTATTAGTTTCAAGGCTCTGTCAGCACTTTCTTTGTTTCAAAGCTGCTCTGCTTCATCAGCTAGCAGAGTACAAGTGGGAATTACTAAGCTTCATTTCTGGTTTCCACTCTGTGTGTATTCTGCTAATAGTAAAATTGTCACAGACTCAGCCTCAGTCCCCTGTTGTGCTTCACAAGGCTTCCAGAGCTGCAAATGGAACAAATAATATCTCTTTACCAAGGCTACTTTTTGTTATCTTCTTTTTCCCCTGGGTAGGGGAGCAGAAGGATGTCTCTAAAATATTGAACTAAAAGATAGCATTGGATGACTCAGAAGAGTGTTATTGAGGGTGCACAAAGGGGTTAAGCTAGCAAAAGAAGCAATCTAGACCTACAAAGAATAGGTCTTGCTCTAAGACCTTGATTACTTTTCTGATAGAATAACTAAGGTAATGGATGAAGGAAATAAAGGTCATTCAATATATTTGGGTTTATATAAAGTACTTGAAACAGCTTCTCATGAACTTTTATTCAAAAAAATCAGTTAAAGTGGGCTTAAATAAGATATAGAGGGAGAACCAGCTGCAGGACTGTAAACCAAAAGAAACAGTGAACAACAGGCCATGGAGGGAAGAAAATCTAATGGGAGGAACAGACTCTGCCTTAGCAGCCCTTCTGTACAGGGATCTATCTGTAAGACAAAACAGAACATTTCTCTGTACACTGAAAAAAGTGTCTCAACAGCCCTTAAAATTAGAAAGGCTGGATGGAAAGGAGAAGTGGGTTTCATGTGGAAAAATGGCAACTGGAAAAAATAGCTAAGAAACACAGAATTGAGGGCGGCAGCTCCAGTGCAGTTGTGGGAGGGAGAAAAAAATTGAAGGGACAGCAGAAAGAAGATTGGGGGCTCCCTGTTCAGAAATATCCTACTGCAGAGAATAGCTGCTCTGTGCAGAGCAACAGGGAAACAGTTTCATAATTCAGTGAAGCCCTGGTATTTGGGCACCAGAAATGATAGAAGAGTCAACAGGAACAATCATAACAGCTGAAAAGTGTGCAAATATTTCAAATGCAGATGTTAGCAATGCTCAGGAGAAGAAAAGCAAAGCCATCAACACGTCCATGGGAGTTACAAACACCAGGAATAGAGAGAAAAAAAATGTAGGGACAAGATCTAGCAGGACAACCATTCAGAGGAAACAGAGGGGTGTCTTCAGTAGGAAATGGCCCCATTTCAGCAGCGACTGTGAGCATTTGGTTTGTTGGAATTAATGCTGACTGTGGCTTAGCATGGGAATAGTTCAGCCAGCCACTGAAAAAAAAATGCTCTCTATAAAGGATGGAAAATTTTCCTGAAATATAGAAGACTTCTGGGCAGTGTAACTTGCAGGACTCTGGAATACTTCCTAACAGGAAATGATGAAAGCCAAAATCTTCGAGAGAGTTAAATAAATGTGAATGAAAAAGTACCAGTGAACATAAATGTACGAGATAATTTTGCACTGATTCCAAAGGAAGATGTATAACCCTGCCCTAGAGCTGGTAGGGAGTGTTCAAAAGTCTCCATTTCACTACGGCTTTTCATAAAACATCTGCAAATATTTGCATAGAAATTTAATCCTGGACCTGGATAAAGGGAATCACATCCTGACGAAGTGAGGGACAAAGTTTTCATGAGTAGTTTTTTATAGAGAAAGAGGGTGGCAAAACAGTCTCCAAATCTCCCTCTGCCTAGGTCAGTTCAGCATGGTCTTCCCCTGTTGTAACTCTTGAAGATGTCTGATTCATTTCACAGCCCTATAAACAATGACCAACATGCTTTTTGGCTTTGCCTGGACAAAGCAGGGAGCTGAGAGATGTTTCCAGTACCTTTCTGAAAGCAGAATGTTGGTAGGTGTAATAAGCACTTCTAACGATGTTCTCCTGTATGTCTTTAGCACATGGGTTATATATGTGGTGAAACAATGAAATCCTCACACTCAGGAATGCTGAACATTGAAAACCACATCCCTTGTGGTTTTTCAGCATCCACTCCCCTGGGTGACCTGAACAGAAGGAGAATTTCTTACCCCTTTGTCCACAGGGACCTTCACATCCATGGAGAGGTAGCCTGTTTCCCCATTGATCATAGCACTTCTCAGCTGCAGAGGTGAACAAGTTTGCTGTTAGTGTCTCCAAGCAGGACCCAGCAGGAATTAACAAAGCCTTGTAATTAACACACAGGGGCTGGCAGAAAGAATCACAATTGGCTCCCTCTCCTCCCCAGCTCTGTCTTGCTTCTTTTAAACAGAAATCTTGTTTGCAGTGATCAGAATCTTTGGACAGTCAAGCTGATAAGTGATACAGAATAGTAATAGTTTATCCTGAAAGCTTCTTGATATGTCTTTGAGCAAAAATAAAAGATCTGGAATCTATGAAATTGCCAGTCTCACTTACAGACTTCACTGTTTGGCAGCCAGAAATTCATTAGCACAGTGCTTTGAGAGCCTGGAAGAGGAGGAAACTGAGAAACCCACTAACTCCCTCAGACTGAATCCAAAGATCTTTGACATTTTAAAAACTGATTTATAAATTATAGGCTGTATTCAGCAACACTTCTGAGGGGCAGCAAAGCAGCTGTTTAGCACAGTAAAGCAAGAATATATGAGAGCAGGGTAGGCAGTGAGAAGACCACTTTATTCAACCCAGGTTCCAAAGGTAAAATGTAATTTTCACAGTGACTCCCAGCCTCTTGCAAGAAAGATCCAGGAAATTTTTCCACAAGTAGAGAGGCTTTGACTTCAGGTCCAGCCTGCCAGAGCATATCAAGTCTATTGCTTCAGGCTGGATAGAAAAAAAACAGGTGGGAAGTAACTTACTCATTCACAAATTGTTTCCTTACTTCCAGAAACAGGCCTCCATTCAGGTGCTAGCCAGTCTCAACTGCACTGGCTTTACAAGGCCATGGTTTTGTTTATTATGGCTGTTTGATGTGGGTTATTTACAGACCTAGAATATAAAGCTCATGTTTCCCAAGGCCCACATCTTGGAAATGAAAACACTGACTGGTACTACTACTCCTTTTTGGCTAAGAGTGTTTTGCCTTCTTCCAAAGCCTCGGCATACTCTTTGTTCTGGTCTGACAGCCTGCAGGATTTGTTCTGAGTTTAGAATTATAGAATATCCTGAACTGGAAACAAGGATCAGCAAGTCCAACTCCTGGCCCTGCACAGCACCATCCCCAAAAGTCACACCCTGTGCCTGAGAGCATTGTCCAAACACTCCTTGAGCTCTGGCAGCCTGTGCTGTGCCCACTGCCCTGGGGAGCTGTTCCAGAGCCCAACCACCCTCTGTGGGTAAAACCTTTTCCTGATACCCAACCTAAACCTGCCCTGGCACAGCTTCAGGCCATTCCCTGAGTCCTGTCACTGTCACCACAGAGAGGAGATCAGTGCCTGCCCCTCCTCTCCCTCTCTCAGAGAAGCTGTAACTGCACTGAAGTCTTCCCTCAACCTCCTCCAGGCTGAACAGACCAAAAGACCTCAGCCACTCCCCTCCAGACCCTTGACCCTTCTCCTTTTTGCCCCTCACACTATAAATATCCCTGTGCTGCTTTACAGACAAGCCCTTGCTGCTGCCTGGCTGCAGGTTGCACCATTGTGCACCAGTTGGTGTTTTTCAGACAATGCCAACTTGCCTCTCCTGGATTGCTTTTTGCTGCATTACACATCATTAGCACTTGGGCATATTTTCCAGCCTGAATGTGCTGCTTATCAGCATTGCTGAGATTATACTGCAACTGATGTGGAGTCTGTCATTGATCTAATACCATAGCTACAAATATGAGTGTTGAAATGTTGGCAGCTTTCTGCTGCAGTGGGTGTATCTTGAGAGCCTCTAGACTTGCTGAAGTCACACTGCAGATATTGCTCACGTCACTGAATCTCTCTGCACCCTCTGTGACTGCAATCTTTCTTTCTTCTGGAAGATGCAGTACAGGAAGACAAAGTTGCTTTTTGTTTCTCATGCTGGTTTCATGATTTTTTTGTCCCCCGGATAGTTTTACTCTGATTGCCTATGAACAGAAACCTTACACTTGGTATTGTATTTGCATTCAGGTATCAGTGTCAGTTGGTCAGACTGACTTTGTCATGAGCCCACTAGCCAAATAAACATGAGAGCAAAGCAGATAATTCTTTCATTTCTTAGATTAATTTTTTTAACAGCAAACTAGGCAAAGAGGTATAGCTCTAAAAGTGGTTCCAGTTAGAGAGAAAACTGCAATGGGAGTAAAGTCCTCTAGGAGATCAGTGAACCTACAACAAAGCTGCTGGCAACTTGCATCTTGGTGGTTCCACTGCATGTAAGACCACTTATTTTTGTCTTGCTTTCCACATTACATAGTTCTGCTGTGTTCCCTTTCTCAATTTGCCACTCTTCCCCCTCCCAAACTCCTTTGATGCTGCCTTTATACTTGGCCTACACTAGTGGCAGTAGCTACTTTGATCCCCTTGCTGCTGTTTGTCCTGCCTGTTTAAGTGGATATCTGTAAGCATCAGATCCGTTTATCTCAGCAGTCTCTCCTGTAATCCAGAAGCATCACAGCTAATTCTATCTTACTCCACATTCAGTTCTTATCTTAGTCATTTAGGTATCCATTTCCTCCTAGTTCTGAGTAAAATAAAACCAGCCACAGAGGAACCTCTCTATGTGCTCATTTTACCTGAGGTCCTAGGTGTGCAAAGCAGCAGTGTGCAGCTCTTACAGGTGTACACTGTTTCTTCTTTACCACTTGTTAATAATTTTGCTCAAAAGACAGTAGAAAAGAGTTTGGCTTTTCTTTTCATCTTTTCTCTCTGGTCAGTTACTGCTTTCAGTAACTCCACACCTGCGCAGTAAGGTGGTTTCTGGAATTTGTTTTTCCTCTGTGTTTATTACTAATAGTGACTGCAAGCTTTAGTCCCCTGATGAATGTACTCCTTGTTCCTGATCTCATTAGTGGAGTGGCTTCAGCTTTATCTCACACACTGCATGTGTGGGTGACATCACAGGGCACTGCCACACTCCTAAACTACTCTGGCTTTGTATTAAGGCAGCATTAGGCTTTGTACACACAGACTGGCTCCCTGGAGCATCCTCCAAAGTGCTTCCTTCCTCTTCCCAGCACTTCTTCTTTGTTCCATAAGAAGGAAAACTCATACTGGGAAGGAAGGCAAGCACTTGGTAGGGGAGCTTCATCTTTTGTCCTCCTGTAAACCACCCATCTCTCTTAGTCAGAGCCAGTCAGGCACAGAGAAACAGCAGGAATGCCCCCCTCACCTTCCATACAGGCACACAAAGCAGTAGAAAGAAGGTGCTACAAGAGGCTAAATCCACTTTCTGACACTCACTATTTCATCCTGGTCTTCCCACTCCACTTCTGAAAGATCTACGCTGTTGTAGTTCGGCTTAGGCTTCAGTTTCTTTCCTTCTTTATACTGGAATTAAAAAAAAAAAAAAAAAAAAAAAAGGAAAAAGAAAAATATTCAAGTAAGTAGCTACATCAATTCCTAAACCAATCCTTTAAGAATTGGTGTGTAATTTGAAAAATAGGGGTGTCTCATTTATTCTCTGAATAGGCAGGCAGAATTTGTGCAGTAGGCAGAATTTCTTGGTCCCATGTCACAGATTTCTTTACACTGGCAGTGAGGCGCTAGGGCAGTCCCAATGGGAGAGACAGGAACACAGCTAAACTTACAGGCAAAGGCTGTGGCCTCCTTCCCCTAAACAGATCAGTGCAACACCCCTGCCTGCAGGAAATCAGTTTTTTTCCCTGCAGCTGAGTATAATCCCATTAACATTATAATACCATCAGGAGATCTCTTCTGATGGGAGTCAGGTTTAACTGCACTCACGGGAGACTTTTCACCTACAACTAACTGACGCCAGAGGGCTATTCCCCTAATCTCCGGGTGAGGGAGAAGGCGTGAATCGGACTGGGAGAGGCCAATTGACGCTGCAGGGATAAAGCAGCAAGGGCTGTGCCTTGCCCCGCCCTGGAAACGCGGCGTGTCCCTTCTCTTCACACACTTTACCTTTACAAGAACGTAAAATTTGGTGGATGATTGGTTGATGATTTATGATCACGATTTATATTTTTGTTTGGTTTTTTTTTTTTGGGGGGGGGTTAGTTCTAGGGTTAGTTTGTTTTGGGGTGGTTATGAAATGATGATGGCAGTTGATTATTGTTTTTGATACTAGGAAATATAGAGGAAGGTTAATTAAAAGTGTATTGATGATAAATGGTTTGGATAATGTAGGGACATATGGTTTCATGTGCCTGTGGTGACCCTGGCCAAAGCTGCCTTTCTGAAGACAGGGCCACCATGGGGCTTCAGAGCAGCTTTCTCTTGTGGTGACCACACTAATGCTTATAGATGTGAGCAGGTGGGTTTGGGCAGACCAGAAACGTGTCTGGAATGTAAAATCCTCCCGTGCTGGGCATCTCAGCAATGAGGCCAGCTGGCCCTCCTGCTCCTGGGTGCCTGCATGTCAGAGCTGGTGGCCTTCACAGCCCAAAACCCCCAAAGGAATCAGAAGCAGCACAGAAAGTCCCCGTGTTCAAGCCAGCAAAGGGTCTCAGATGCACAGCTGCACGTACCAAAGGACGGAGGTCGGGGTGTGAGAGGATGTAGCCGTTGTTGGTGTTGAGGAAGGCGTAGCCATGGACACCCAGCTGCAGAAAGAGGCATGACAATAATCAGTGCTGATCACACCCAGGCACCACCAATATTGAGAAATATTTTCCTTTTAAAGGTATTGACCAGCAGAAAGTGGAATCCATCCCAAAGCAGGTATTTGTCTGCTCTGTCTGTGCACAAAAGGATGTGCAGGAAGTTGGTCTGTGTACACATTCAGAAAAATATGTCCTCCTACAGTCTGATTGTCAGCATGGACAATCAGCACCCAGAGGCAGACTGAGCCCTCCACAGCAGAGATGCACAGGAAATGGGCAGTGATAGGGAAAATTTTAGTTTTAAAACAATTTTTCAGGAATAGCATAATCTATCAAGAGCAGACACCGGCTGACCTGATCTGTGAGAGATTTCCAAGAGAGCCATTACTCAGCTCAAGCCCATATATAATGCAAATTCCAACTACATCCTGAGTTGCTAAAAATCTGCAGATAGCCTGTGCTTGCCAAAACATTAGATGTCTCAAGAAAAACAGCAATGAATAAAGTTTCTATCTTAAAAAAAAAGTTCCAACTCTATTCCTACAGAGACAATCCTGGAGGGATAATGTAGGGAATTGAGGAGGTAACTAATTTACAGTCTGTCTGTGTATTCAGGGAATCAATTCTGTATTTCACACATCCCAGACCAAAACCTTGGACCATCTCTATGTGAAGCAGTTTCTTGAAAACCACACTTGGCTTAACTCAGTGTGGCAAAAATGAAACCAAGACACTGGATCAGCAAATTTCTTTTTTGGCCCATTAAAGCTGAAATTTCCCAGCCCAGTAAAAGCCCAATCATTAATATATAAGCTCCAGAGGTCTGGAATGCTGGAACTGGTCCTTTTGGAGCCCATGTACTAGGGAATTCAAGTTGAGGACCCTAGATTTCCAAACTGGTCAGGAGTTGGAGGAGTTTCTGAGAAGATATGTCCTGCTGCTGATATAATGAAATCAAAATTTTTCCCCTCCTTTCCTGGCACTGCTTGGAGGAAAGAACAGTGAAACTCCTTAGCCCAGAATAAAAAAAAATTATTGTATATCTGTCCTTTGAGTGACATGGGGGGGAGATAAAAAGGCATTATTCCTATATAGAAATCATATAAAAATTGACCCAAAGCAGGCAGCTTTGCATGCTGAGTGCAGGCACCCTGACACTCTCAGTTCCAGGGTTGTCTGCAGGATCATTTCCTACAGCTGCCTGTTAATGGTCTGCCCTGAATCCATGTCTGGAAGCACCACAGAAATTCACAGCTTCTGACAGCACTTTCAGTCCTGTGAGTCTTCAGCAATCAGATTTTGGACAACTGCCTCACTGGTAGTAGTTGTCTGATAGTTATTGAAGAGAAAACAAAAACTTGAAATGTTGGTTCAACTTGCCAGATTTCAGGGTGGTCCTTGGATGTGCTTGTTGTCTCCTGACTGAACAAAGGGTCACTGCCTGAAATCTACAGCAGAAACCAAACCAAACAGTGCATCTCTGGGGAAATTTCCTATGGATGAACATTTTTTTTAAGATACATTGAACACAGAGCTAATGGAAAGTTTTTTGACTAACAATTCTGGAGAGCAAATACTCTATCCAGGTACAGCATAAAATGAGTGAAAGCCAACTTTCTGTACACTGTCCTGCCAAGAAACCATCATGCTGATCTGGAGAAAGGAACCTCTAGGCATGACAGGAGAGTTGGCTCTCCACAATCCATTCAGCCCTCAGTTTTTCAGCTAAGAATATTGACAGTGAAAAGAATACATTTTTTGCCAGCTGGCATGGCAGCTCTTGTCCACTGGGAACTGGATATAAAACTTCAATTCTTCTAATACAGGCTGTCATCTCTGAGAGATTTAGGCTGGTGACCATCAGGATGCAAAGGTTCCATGACCTTTTGCCAACCTACTGGATCACCCAGTCCTTGTGTTGCTGAAGCAGCCTAAAAGCTTGTAGTAGTAAATTATTTCATATGTGCTGTATGGAAACCACACACCACTACATCCAACTCTTCCCTCAGGCTCACAGTTTTTCCTACAGAGCAGCAGAAGTGATTTTTCAGTCATGCCCATGGAAGTGTGAGTAGTGACTCTGCTGTGCAAAGGAACCAACTGCATTATCTCAGTCTTACCTTGTAGCGTGGAGCAAGTTTCAGCAACTCCCTCAGTGGTACATCAGAGCCCACCACACCCAGAAGAATGCCATGGGATCGCTTTAACACAAAGGAGAATCCATTTTCAGAAGCAAAACCTGCATAATTTTATACCTGAAAACACATTATGGTCTGCCTAGTAGTTTCTCACCCATCCCCTCTAGGCTTCTGTGAAAGTGGTTATTCAAAACCAATTAATATACTTCAAAAACTCCACAGAGGTTATTCCAGTGTTCATGGAGAAGAGTATTTCTACACAACACTAATCAGTATTCACTGCTGTGATTCAGAAGTAACAAAATCACTGACAACAAGTTTTGAGGGCAAATCCCTGCATTCAGTATGTGTAAATAGCAATAAGGTCAAGAAAATAATGCAAACCGACAACATGAACAGGTTGATAAATTGGGCCAACTAAATAAATGCCAAATACAAAACTGTTAACCCTGAAAAAAGGAAATCCCCCCTCCATGGCATGGGGATCTGTTTTTTCAATAAGCAGCTGGAGAGCATTATGGATAAAATACACCCAGACTCCCACTGCAGTGCTGTGCTAATGCAGGCTATGGTCAGCCCCAGGTGGAGAAGGCACACAGTCACTTGTAGGACCTGGATGAAGAATTTATCCCTTGTACAGCACTGATAAGGTACCATTCTCCATTTTAAAAGCATGCTGAGAAATTAGAAATGCTACAGAAAAGAGTGCCTAAAGGGTTTCTAACCCCAGAGGAAATGCCCTTATCAAATCATCGAACTAATTCAACCTTTTTAATCCTATCAAGATAGACAGGTTTGATTTTATGGCAGTGTAGAAGATGCTTCCCATGAGAACTTACTAAAGGGTACAGGCTTTTTAATCTGAGGAAGCCATTATGACAGGAAGGTGAGGTCAGACAACTTAAAAGCAGAATTCAGACACCAGTTTTTCACTGAGAGTTAAAAACCACAATAGAGAGAGCTTGGGCCTGGATGCCTTTCTTCAATGATGCTTTTGCCAAAACCAGGATATTTCACTCATCTGTGTGAGATGTAAAGGTCTGCAATAAAATGCAGACTAGACAAGGTAATGATCTCTTTCAGCCTGAAATTTCAGGCTCTGTAAACTAGGCTTGGTTTGAAAATGGAAGGGATAAAACAAGAAGCGTCATATTTAAGGGGTGTTTTAAAGAAATCACAGGCTATCATTCTGGCAGATAAATGATCACCCATCCACCCTGCCAGAGCTCTGCTGCCTTCCCTGATGGCTGAATGTTTGTTCAGAGCCCCTTTGGCTTTAGAGTCCCACAAAGCTGTGTTGCCTCTGTCTCACTCACCGTCTCATTCTTCTTGCTGAACACTGGCATGGCCACCGTCGTCATGAGCAGCAGGCTCTGAGCCTGGGATGCAAAGAGCTGCCAAGAACAAGAGGAGAACTTGTGTCAGCAAGTGCAGCACCCCAGGAGCACCAGTGCAAGGAGATGCAACTCCCAAGGACCCCAGATGTGCAATTGGCCACCTCCTTGTCTCCCACTCAGGAAACAGATGGCAACACTTTTAAATACTCAGTGTCCAAGAGGACTGTGGATGGATGCTTGTTCTTGTGGGGTGATGAGGATGGGATGAAAGCCAGTGAAATGCATTGAAGAGTTGTTTTAATGAAGAGACAGGAACCTGAAGAAGTGGTGGCACAATTTGTACCCACCACTCTTTGTGAGTGTAGACATGGGCACTTATACAATGAGTGCAAAATACACCAACACAAACAGCACAGAACAGAGAAAAGCAACACAAATATGAGCAAAATCACAAACAAGGTATACTGCAAACATATGAATACCACAAATGAAAAACACCACAGACAAATATTTAAATGGCACAAATGCACACAAAGCCTACTTATATACACTTGTTACTCAGCCATCTAAGCTCAGGAAAAAGAGACAAAGTAATGATCCAAACAGATACACCACAGTTAGCTATCTCTATGAGGGATACAGGACATGCATATGTAATGAGATAAGAGATGTTCCCAATTCAACAGAGGACAGATGCTCTAAAAGCACATGAGAGGAGGTAAAACAGGCAAGTCATGTGCAAAGGAGTCTCCCAAACACACCACCTATCAAAAGATTCCCATCCTTTACTGCTGGTAACATCACTCCTTCCATCTCTCATTTGGTGTGAGTAGTAAGGCAAGAAATGACCTCCAGTCCCTACTACAGAGCATGCTGAGAGCCATAAAGGAACAAGTCAGCAATCTAATCACTTGGTGGAGATTTGCACTTGGTATCTTGAGCTACTTCTCTGGATGATTTTGTGTGCAATCTTCCCATTTACAGCAACACTCACACTAACACACAGCAAGTAAACTACTCTGGACATGTGGAAAAAGAGATCAGGTGAATTAAGCCACCGCACAACACAGATAGCCCTACCCACTCTGAACCAACAGCACAGCTCTCCAGTACATCCAGCATTTCCTCTCCTCTTCTTGCCAGTTCAAGAGGAGCCTCAGTGCTGCAGCCCCCACCCCTGCAGATGTACAGGCCAGCTGTGGCTGTGAAGGCTGGCACTGGCACAAGGGACACAGCACATGGACAAAACACAGGGTGCAGTTACCTCCTCAGACTGTGGCAGCTGGTGAAAGACATGGATGAACACACAAATGAATACATGAATGGAGGAATGAATCAAAGACAGGACAGGTTGGGACAGAGGAAGACAATGGCAAGACAAGAGATAAGAAACAAGATGCAGAAAAACATGTGCAGCAAACAAATGTCTGTGACTGCCTTGGGAAGCATGACTCTATACACCAGTACCAGAGGTGGCAAATCTGCTGATAAAATAAACTTCCTGGATAATTAGTAGCACTTCTGGAGGCTTTGATAAGTACACTCAAGTACCATGTCCCAGCCCTTGTTTGGCACAGCTCATACAGCAGAAGATACCCCACGTCACCCTCACAGAGCCAAATGTCTCCCCACAGGGCAGGCCTGAGACAAAGCAGGGGGCATTGGGAGTGATGACTGTCTGGTCTTTTGCAGTGTGTCCTTTGCCCACAGGGCTGGGCACTGCGGTGAGTTAGGTCCTGCTAGTTTAAGGAAGGAAAGAGTGAGCCTGCTGCCTCAGTTGAAATCTCTATGAGTAGCAAACACTTTGCAGTTAGCTACTGGGCGGGAGGAAATCAGTCTCTGTGACCCTACCCTGAGCCAAGAATGACCTATTGTGTGAACAATCCTTTAGAAGGCACCCTGCTTGCACAGAAGCACATCTTAGGTGATGTTGTGCCTGTGTGATTAGTCCTGGGCACCTGAGTCACTGCAGATTCGTGTCCGAGTCTGCACACACACCTCAGCTCCAGGAGTAAGCAGAAAAGAAATATTGTCTGTCTCAGTAGAGCCAGAGCCCAGTAATTTCTACCAACCAAACAACTCCTGGCCTGTTTTCCCTAAGTTTCAGGGCTTTCTTTGGGGTTTGGCCCGTGCTGGGGGTCCTTACCGCGCTGTCCATGTAGGCTTCGGTCCAGATGATGTCGTGGTCGTGGTTGATGACCATGGGCCGGCTGAGCACGTGCAGGTACTCCATGACATTCTCCTGGACATCTGCCAGCGTGGAGATCTGAGTGTAGTAGCCTTCATGGAGAAACAGAGCTGTGAGTCACTCTGCTGACACATCTCCCTTGTTTCTAAATGAGTGCAAAGCTAGAAAACTGAATGTCAAAGGCTGGGTAATCTGCTCTTTGTAAAATGGGCCTTAACATCCAAAAGCACCTGTGGAAATCTAGAGTTTCAAAGCAGTGGTTCTGTTCTTCCAAAAATGCTGAAGCAATGTGCAAGATGAGAGTCTTGATATAACCAGATTTGTGCAAAGCAGATGCAAAATGTTGCTTTGGGTGTCAGGAAAAACCTTCCACTGATCAGAGTGCCTTTATTCTGGAAGGCCAAACATATGCAAGCAAAGGTTTTTCACCAGGCTACCCACTTGCCCTGCCCTATTTTATATTAAGATAAAATTCCACTTCCTTTTCCAGATCTTTTTCCAGCACTCTTCAGTCTGCCTAGTTTTACGTTCAAGGATGGCAACTACTTCCATCTACACATTGAAAGCAGAATAAAAAGTGCAAGTTACTTCTTTCCAAAGCTTTGTCCCTGCAGCTGGACACACAGCCATCTAAAACTACAAGAGTACAGGGCAAGGATGTTCTCAAGTTACCAAAAGGCCCTCACAGAAGTACCTGCTGGTCAGAAGTGCTAACACAGTAATGTCATAAGGATTCTTGTGTCCTGCTTCTTACCACAGGCATTGGTTGCACTTGGTACAGGATAGAATATGTCAGATGGAAAACTTCCCAAACACCAGGAAAACATTGCCATGTGAAAGGGCTCATGTTCTGATAAGCTTTGTGATGTGCAAACAGATTTAGTGTGCTTTAAAACAAAGACCAAAAGAGTTACACAATGCATTGAAACAGAAGAACCAAAATCAGGGAGCCCTCTGCACAGCTCAGATCTGCTAAGTGAGAATGCAAGTGCACAGAGCACATTTTTGTTACCTGGTTATTCAGAAGAATGCATTCTGACATTTTACAGTGAACCCACAGTACCATGAAGTCTCTGTCACTGATCTCCTGGCTGAATACAGAATTTAAAACCCAGGGGTTTGCTTCATTTAACAAAACATAAAAATATTATATGTAATTCATAGTGCTAATTAGACGAATGCTTGAGTCTTGAGCATCCCCAGCTCACAGACATTCTACAGGCCAGCAGCTCTCCTGTCAACTGTTTTCAGCAGCAAATGTTCCCATGCATTTCATGCTCTGCTGGAAGCACTGCTCAGGCTGGAAAAGTCTGTACCTGACACCCAGCTTCAGTTTTGCCTTCCTTTCCCTGTTTATACAGGACACTGATGCAACCAGCATCGCTGTCTCCAGAGGCCAGGTCATGCTCAAACGTGGATGGCGTTT
This sequence comes from Ammospiza nelsoni, assembly GCF_027579445.1. Taxonomy (NCBI): domain Eukaryota; kingdom Metazoa; phylum Chordata; class Aves; order Passeriformes; family Passerellidae; genus Ammospiza; species Ammospiza nelsoni. Next base: position 69,511,461 of record NC_080637.1, read on the forward strand.
TTCCCTTTCTTCCTTTACTCTTGCAGACTCTGACAGTGCTAACTTGACTTTTTAACTGGCCCCAAATGCACAGAGGTGACTCACTTACTGTGGATGGATTTTCTCATTCATTTAATTTCATGCCAGATAGAGAGAATAGTGGGTTTGGGGTGGGATTAACAAGCTATTTTTGTATCTCAGTGGAAATCACTTACACACAAAGAATTTGGCCAGAATACAGGGGTTAACCTGCAGACCTTGTGAAAATTGCTGTAAAACCTTTAAAGCAGCAATGTTTGTTTTATGTCTCAGCCAAAAGATGTCAGGCTCTCTAACAGAGCTTTGGACAGATTGTCAAAAGCCAGCAACTGGGACACAATAAGCACAGGGGACTTAGGTGGACTACAGCCAGCATGAATCTTGGTCATAGTGTCCCTTGGCAGGGTGACAGGAAAATGCGGTGGCTCAGCACGGAGCACTTGTGTTAGTTGGACACAGGCACACTTCACGTGGGCCAGCAGGGGCTGCTTTTTCCTTAGCTTGTCTTCCAAGCAGGGGCTTGTGGGCCCCAGCAGTGGTGGGTGAGCCCTGGAGGGGTGCAGGGAGGTTGAGCAGCATTCCCACACAGCACCTTTGTTGTTGCAGGCGATCCATTTCACGTTCGGGGCAAAAGTGACCTCCCGTCCTATGAGGTACGTGAACACCCGCACCTAGGAGCATGCAAAGACAGGAGAATGAGGCTGCAATGTGCTACCAAATCCAAAGGGCTGAAGTTTGGCATCCCCTTGTCCACTGGTGTGAACGTGGTGAGAGAAATAGCTCTGCTTTCACACAGAGACAGGAGCCTCTCGCACCATTTGTTTCCTGTTTTGTGGCCTGGAACTTAATTTCCAATTACAATAAGCCCAGAAAGCCAAGTAGCACCCAGGATCATCTGAATAACAAAGCAAAAGTGCAAATTCTGTTTGATTCTATAATAGCAGCTCTGCCAGGCACTCGGCAACCACATGCAGAGTGGTTTATAGCTCCCAGGAATCCTTTACCCAGGAGAACAGCGGGCCACATGAATCATTTAGAGAGAGCTTTACCATTTCTCTTGCATTTGACCACCAACAAAAGAGCCAATCCTGAAATAAACTGTTTCAACAGCCCCCTGCTCTGGTCTCTCAGTAGGCTGCTTCTCTCCCTTTGTGCATTGCTGCTAGCTGGGATGAGGTAAACAAATAAATCAGGAGGGTTTAGGATGAGCAGCGGTCTATTACATTTTCACAGCCAGCTCTGCTAGTGCAAGCCTGTAATCACAGACATCAGAGTAAACAGGGCTGGAAGGCACCTAGAAGGGCTGTTTGGATCATTCCCCATACCACCATAAGAACTTGGAATAGCCAAACCTTTTCTGAACAGGACCAGTTATAAACAGTCCTACATGGGATTAAAACTCTTAGCATGAGTTAGTTTTTAATTTTGAAATACTCAATTCAGTCTTTATAATCTCACCAGGAGAACATTTAGATTGCCCACACCTTTAGAAAACAAAGTGTATGAAAAAGAAAAGCTTCCCTGACCTAGAGATCTGCATTTATAACCCTCTCACCTCAGAAATCACCACAGCAAGCTCCTGCCTGGCTGCTTTGTTTGCATTTACAGTCAGGTGCCCATGGGTACTCAGGTACTGGAATATGTGAATGCTCAGCTTTGCCTGATATCCTGGCTCATGCTCTCCCCCTCCCAGCACAGCAGAACAGCCCCTTTCCCCTCCCTTTCCATTTCTCACTTCCCAGCCAAACCTTCCGATCGGGCCAGTTGTACTTTTCAAAGACAGCTTCATAATCCTCCACGGCTCCATCGGTGATCAGCATGATGGCTTGGTTACACAGACCTCCTTGGCCAGCATCTCTGAACTACAAACAGAGAGGGAGAGCACTGCTTACCCACCACAGGCTGGTTTTGATGAACTGCACTCTATTTATTCACAGTGGGCCACATCCTGACTTCCACTTGCAAACCCCACACTGCTCAGAAAGATGATTGTGTTCGCATGCTGCATATAGATTTTTTATTTATACAGCCTTGCCTGGCACATGCAGACACAGGAGGCTTTGCAGAAGTAAAATAATGAGGAAAAAATAAGTGCTGTGGAGGAAGGGTGTGATTCCCTGCTGCTTCACATCTTGCACAGTCGCATTAGTTTATGCAAAACAACTATGGATTGACCATAAACACGGCAATGCTGATTTGACAGCAGTAACTGTCACTTTTTATGGCAGAAAATGTGAGAGGAGTGGGAAATCAGACTCATTATTCCAGGATGAATCCATCAGTCAGCCAAAGAACAGCAAAGAAAGGCAGGAGCATATGAAAAAAGAAGGCAACTGCCATTGGAGCTGGGAAAGGTTATGGACGTGCCAGCTAGAGAGGCCATACACTGACATGACAGATGACCTGTTATTTATGCATAAGAGAGATTTCAGGCAGAGCAGAAGTGCACCAGGACTCTGGTACAAACACTGCCATGCTCCCAAGGGCACTTGCAGAGGTGTTGGACAGATGTGCTCCTACAAGCAAGCCAGACCCTGCCTATCCAGCCAGGGAGAGCCAGCCTTGGAATGCCGCCTGTCTCCTGCTCCATGTGCTTCCCATGCCCTCAGGTACCTGCTCTGGAGAACTGAGGGCCTCCTGCAGCACCAACACAGTGCTAAAGCCAGCAGCAGAGGCGGCTGAGGACATCCCAGGGACAGAACTGAGCACTTGGCTGCAGCTGCCAGCTCTGTGGCACTCTGTGCTTCTCCTTGTCCTGCCCCTCACTGCTGCTATGCTCTGAGAAGGAAAATCTGATCAACAGAGGAGGGTGCAGAAATTGATGCAGAGTGAAAAAATTATGGAAGAAGGAGAAACAAAAGCTCTCCTGCTAACAAAGATTAATGAGAGGCAATAATACGAGATAAGAGTATACAGGAGACCAGCTGAAGGGCGATTAAGGTTACATCAAACAGCAGCAATTTTAAACTGGATAGTTATATCTTATGGAAAAAAAAAGGTATGCAAATGGCACAATTAATTGTATAAAATTAAATCCCTGGATGGGAGAACAAGAGCACAGGCCATGAACTGGGAGTTTTTAGATGTTTTAGGGTTCAATTCCCAACTCCTTTAGGGTTTGGTAATGCTATGTTATGACAGACAAATGCCTTTTCCAACATGGCTGGTCCTGTGGTTCCACTGCAGATTAACATCATGACCATCAGTACCTTGATGCCAGTTCCAAGCCCAGATTTCCCCAGTAATTTCACCACTCCTTATTATGAAATTACTGGGCTCAGTGCTAATATCACCATAACATCCCCTTCTGCCACCATCTATGTTATCAGTCCTGCCTCCTCCAACTTCACACAGCACCTGTAACTACACTGCAGAGAGAATGGATTCAACAGCCTCTGAATGATCAGAGGTACAAACCCTCTCTGGCTGTGCCCCTGCTTGTATCACTGAGCAGAACCAGGACAGATGATCAGGAGTGATCAGAAGGATGCTGTAACAGGGTCATTTCTAACTAGCTGCTCTCAGTGAAACATCTCTGGGAAATACCAAGTCAGGATGAGGTGTTTGGATGTGCTCCTCCTCCTCTCTCATGTCCCCCACAGCAGCACATTCAGAGGGGAGACAGGCAGTAAAGGCTGAGGGTGTACAACAGGATGCAAAGGATGCTCTTAGCAAAGCAGGTGAGAGCCTCATGGAATTTTGCTAAAGACCAGCAGGTAGGAAAAAACCAGAGCCTCAAGTGAGGTATTTCTAGGACAGAGATCAACTGAGTGCAGATTAGCAGGGAAAACAGACAGTGTGAGTGACCATGAGGGAGGCACAGGGTGCAGGAGATGTTGTCAGAATGAGGCTCAGATCACAGATATAGGAACCTTGTGGTTATGAAAGCAGCTTATTCCTAACTGTTGCAATCTACAATATGTCTGTTTGGATTATTATTAAATTAACACTTAATTAAGGTCACTCACCATTTCATCAAATGACTTAAGATCTCTTCATGAAGCTTACTTCAGAACTCATAATTCTGAGATACTGAGAAATTGGATGTTATATCAGAACCAGCAATCTCCTAATTACAGGAGTAGATGATATTTTCAACAGGGAAAATGAGATCATCAGTGTCATAGAAATGGAGATTAAAAAGACAGATTTAGAAAACAAACGAACAAGAGGTAATCCCTGGTTTTTAGGTCCTTTGTGACTGGCTGCAGCTGTAGCAAATGATCTGACAGCATTTGCAGCAAGCTCTGAGCATAATTCCCTGCTCCGACTGAAGTCTCAGGAGCAGGAAAGAAGGGGAGATGAGGAATAACATGTCCACAGAAGAGATGTCTGAAGACTTGCAGGCTAGAGCTGGGTCAGTGAAGGAGGCACAGAGCTGTGTAACTTCAGTCACGTTGCCAGGACTAAGAGGCATGATCTAATTAATTCAGGGTCACAGTTTCCTGCACTCCCTTGTTTGCTCATTGCCTTTTACTCTGCAGTTATAGGCTGGCACAGAGCTCCCAGTGAAGAGATTGGAACCATCAGCATGGCCCAGAGATGTGCAGGCAGGCGTGCTGATTATGTGCATGCCTGACCAGGGGACTGAGCAGCCCCTCTCCATCTCTCCTGACCCATTATTTATGCAGACCTGCCTCTGGAATGGCCTCCAGAACTACTGAAAATTCAAACTTGGTGGAAAGCATCTCATGGGGAGAAAATCAGCAGTAGACAAGAAAACAAAGCCAGTGAAGGAGAAACGAGAAAGGGCATTAAGCAAGATAGCAGGAACTGATAAACAGGAAAGCCTGAGCTTTGCATATCCTGAAAAAGATGCTGTAGAATCTGGGTCCATAAAAATGTGACTGGAATCAAGAAATAATTTCTAAGTGTTCATAGAAGAATCAAGAAAGGGAGTAAAAATAATACAATGCCAAATGATAAACAGAGGGAGATGGTCAGGCAGAGATTCTTTAGAGCCTCCATCCTTTATCATCAAAAGGAAAATATTGTAATGGCTGGGTACTCACTGAAGTGATAGGAAACTAAGAAAAGAATGAATGAATTAGAGGCAGGGTCACAAAGTGGCAGGGTTAGGGAAAAGACTAATTTAAAGCATTTGAATAATATGTGCTCAGCATGAAGGGAAAGAATTGCAGAAGGTGTAGCTGAACTACTTGCCTTATGGGCTGAGACCTGACAGGGACTATACAAGATCCCAAAGGATGAAGAGGCAATCAACAGAAAACACAGAAAATGGATGGATAAACCCTCAAACATCTAGCATGCTACTAGAAAAATGAGTAACACATGCATCTTGTGAATGCGTAAATCAATAGACACAAGTGAGAGGCCACAAACCTTTGCTTACTTAAATCAGCACACAGGTTCATGCTTTTTATGGCACCAGTTTGCTCAAGTTACTCAGAATTTTTTGTCTCACTGAAATCCAATCTGTTACCAGTTTCATCACTTTTTTCCACCTATAGCCATTCTGGAATGACCCACTCAATTAACTTCAACATTTATGTGATTCCTGAGATCAGCAGTGAGTCAAGGCATGACTAAATCAGCCTGGTGGTAAGAGGAAACATCCAAGGTGGCCTTGGAAAGCAGAACTTGGCTTTTCTTGTCCTCCACAGGGTGGGAAAAGCAACAGCTTTCAAAATACTTGCTCTGAGTGTATCCTGAGAAAGGAGGACAGATGCACATTGGAAAGCAGAGGCAGTGGCTTGAACACAGAAGAGGAGGGTGGATACTGCCTGGAGAGGGATGCTGCAGAGACACATCAGCTGAATAGGAATTAACAATGTGACAGTGCCTGAAAAAAAAACTGTAGCTGTTGTCTTACGTCCTGTTAAGAGGACTACGGTGTGTAAAACAGGGAAGGCAATTATTCTGCTCTGCTTAGCACCTGATAGCTCTCAGCTGCAGCACTCACACACTGTTGGGAGGATGGTGGAAGCAGCCTGGAAGCAGAACAAAGGGGTATAAATCCTGCAGGAAAAAGGGGAGAGAACAAGGCAGGCCAAGCTTGTTGAAACAAGGAAGAGAGGAGAGCAGTGAGACAGATTAAAATTTAATAAATAAGAAAATACCTCAAAGATAGCACTTAACACCTGAGAATTTTGAAGCACTTCATAAATGTGTGCTTAAGACCATGGCTTCCCTTGGATGCATATTTTATTGAAACCACTTAGTTTGTGGCTAAATTGAAATGGAGAGTTCAAGTGGTTTATTGAGCATGGCAGAGAGGGATGGGGGGGTGTCTCTGGCTGGCTGTTCTCCTGAAACTGATCTGCAAATTGTGTCATGGATTAAAATATGCCCTGTCTCCCCCAGAGGATAATGGAGGAGAACAAAGACAGTGAGAGATTTGTGCTCTTCTTCAAGCCCTCTTTGCTACTAATACCTCATTGAGTGGGTCTCTGCTGGGCTATTAATTCTGTAAGCAATTGGACTGAGGAAAATTACCAGGGAAATTCTGCAGCCACTCTCATTACAGATATTACTGGTTGTCTCTTGTAATCAGCAAAGCCTGTTTCATCAGTGTGATGCTGCAATTTTCATTCTCCTGTGTGCTCCCGTGAGCAATAACAGGAGAGCCTGAGGAACAGCTGAGAGTGGGAATTTTGTCTGATGAGAAGGGGGTGGTCAATTCCACCAAAGTTCCCCCTTTTGCTGACTGTGACTGCACAGATTTGTTTTGGGGCACACTGACTAAAATCCTTTTCCTCTGCTCTTACCCATACAGGTCTAAGAAACTCGAGGAGATGATTTCAGAGAGCCCTCAAACCCCATGAGCACTTGGCAGGGGACACCCTTTTATCTTAGGCTGTGCTACTTGCAGAGCCTGGGGTGCTCCAGCTGCTGATATTAAGGCACTCTGCTTCACACATTTCTTTGGTAACAAAGATATTGTTTTATGGACAGCCATTTCCTAGGCACAGAACAGCATGTCACCTTTCCTCATCTGCAGGTGCTCAATGCCTGAGCCTTCTCCCCAGACCCAAGGTGAGCAAAAGGCATGAGAGAAGCAGTACTTCACCTTGTGAATGAAAACAGCAGAAGGTTCTGTCACCACTGGGTGTTGCACTGTCCAAGAGCAACCTCAGAGCTGTTTAGAGCTTGTTGAGCAAGACAGACTCAACAAGAATCAAGATAAGTGATGACTGCTGAAATTGTTGACTCTATTTTTTAATGCTAAATAGAGAGAAGAAATAAATTCTTTACCCACCAAAGAGTTTGTTCTCTATTACTGCAGTGGAGTCACATTAATCTACTGGGGTGCATGGGCAACACTCCCTGGAGGTACTTTTGGTTCACTGTTTCAGTGGAGGACATATTTGTCTCAGCTTTTAAGGCCCCTTCCATCCCAAGCCCTTCTATGATTCTATGAGCCACAACCCCACTATATGCAGTGCCATGAGGGGACGGGGGTATTCAGCTTCTTCTTAGTCCTTTTCCTTGTTACCATTCCTTAAGAAACAGAATTAAATTGTACATTTTCCTCCAGGCTACTGAATTTCCTATTCAATGAAGCAATGAATAATTTATGGTTCTTTTCAGAGGGATTAATTCTCCTGTACCTGTGATTTCTTCCCCAAGCACTGACACTCAGCAAAGTGACATTGAAATAAATCTGAAGAATAATCTTCCATGTCTTCATTATCACCACTGCTCACTAATAACATTACTTACAACCAGAACTGTGGCCCTCAGCAATCAGTTGTATTTTATTGCCATCATCTGGAAAGGTGCCTGGGCAATGCCCAGTTGTGTGGCTTATTAAGAAAAGTCACGAAGCCACAGCTTTGCTGGCTCCTGATCCTTCCTGGGCAGGGACTGCTGGCTGTGGACATCATGCACAAACCAACACTTCCCCTGAGATGGGTGAGCCCTGCACACTGCTTGTGATAAATGTGGGATCCATGAGATTAGCTCCTGCCTGCTCCACACTGCAGCAGCCTGAGGGATGTGCTGACACTGGGGGAGAGGAGTGCAGGGCTGGGCAGGGACTTTCAAGCCTCACACCAGCACCAACTCTTACCTCTCTCAGGATTTTGAAGGACTCTGTCAAAGCCTTGCTCACTGTCCCCACTCCTTTTGCCTGCAGTTCCTCCACCAGCTGCTTGAAGTGCTGGCAAAAAGAGAAGGAAGAAAACCAGGAATGAGTTGCAGGCAGGGTGTTCCCTTTGAGCAGGGCAGGAAAGGGTGGCCCAGAATAGGCTGTGCCAATGTAGCTCCAGCAGGACTGCATTTCTCAGTCTCTGGACTGTGAAGTACTGAGGATCCATGTAAGATCATGAAAGGGGAAAATCTGGGAATCTGACTTGCCCTTATCTGCTCCTTCAGGAAAAATAAAACATCCTGTGCACCCAAAAGCAACAGCAGGGGGAAAAATAAAAATGTGAATGCTTGTCTATGACTTAAGTGGCATTGATCTGCTTAAATTAAACCCTCTCTGCAAGACAGTGTTTAGGATGTTTGGGAATCCTTTGGGAATCCCTGCAAAGGCATCACCCTTTGTAGTCATACTCTGTGGCCTAGGGCTAATCTGGGAGAGAAATCTAATTGTTGAAGGCATACAGGGATGCAGTAATACAAATTAAAAAAACTGAAATAAGGAAAACAAAACAGAGAGGAGCTAAAAATACCAGTCAGCCAGGAGGGTGGTGGAACAGCTGGACACCTCAGGGCTGCTGAACCCTCCTGGATCAGAGCAGCAAAACCCTTCCACTGAGAGGGCTTGCTAGCAGTCCATCCTGATGAAGGATCAGGCCAGGCTGAGAACATATTCACCAGGAAAGGACTGATTGTTCTCATTTCTGAGGGCTGAGGATGTGCGGTATCTAAGATGGAGACCTTCTGCCCTCTGCACACAGTTTTTAACAAGGCAGCCTGGGCTAGGTCTGCTGGTGGTGCAGCAGTGGGGACCAGGGGAGCTGTGGCTGCTGCTCACCCACCAGCTGACCCTGTGTCACAGCAGCTTGGGGTAATTCAGGGTGAGCCACAGAGCCAGCACACAGCCCTGAACTGCTGCTGGCTTCTGAAATTCAAACCCTGTTCCTTGTCCCTGGAGTTTCATCTCACAGCATCTCAACCCTGTTCTCTGCCTGCATGAAGGGAGCTACCTGAGTCACACTGAGAGGGCCTGGTACTCACCTCTCTGTTATCTCTGTCTGCTTGGACCAGGATACCCTTAAAACAGGGCTCAATAAAATGAACATAATCATTGTACTGCAAAGAGAAAACAAGAAGAAAGGAGTTGTCATGGGAGAAAATTCACAAAATGGGTTCATGTCCTAGGTGCATGTTCAGAAAGCAGCATGGAACATGATGCCATTTTATACCCATTTCCCTTAAAAACTGTTTATAGTTATCATGGCAAACTAGGATTTTGATGACCTGTTTGTTTAAACAATGCATTAATTACAGTGTTTTGCTGAGTTCTAGCTGAGCAGATCTACACATACAAAGTTACTTTTTTTCCCCCACTCACACCACAAAGTTTTTATCCCCACTTTATGAACTTGTATCCCTGGCCTTGCTTCTAGCACTTTTTGCACATAGTTTTCACTTCTGGAGACTTTGTGAGTCCCCAGCTGAACCTTGTAACCTGAAGTTTGAAGCCTCTGGTGCACAGCTGAACAGTAACAAAGCAGGTTAGCACACATCCACTGGACTGGGATAATTAGGGGAGTGGATGATTCCAGGCTGTGACATGTGAGGAAAAGCTTGGTAAGGCCCCTGTGAACCTTTTCCTGCAAGGTTCAGGAGAGTGCAATTCCTAAGAGGCCTCTGAGGCTCAGCTGATCAATAGGAACTTAGGTCAGGCTATAAGGTCTCTGAGCCAACAGATTCTTGGTGTGAGTGCAGTAAAGAAAAAAAAAATTAAAAATATATCTATATATCTATATATATATAGATAGATATATAAACATGGTATTTCTGGGATTGTTTTTGAAGAACAGATGATATTTCAAACTCCTTAATGACTCCCCCTCCATTTTTCTGCCAACACTGTTCACTCTTCCATCTGTCCAGTCATATAAAGACAGAATTGTTGCCACTGGAGTTTCTAATTAGCTAACATAAGAAGCTATCAACAAAAAGCAAAATTTATATCTCAGTGGCTGTGCCCTGGCAAGCTATCATAGAAAGAAGCCTGGGGAAGGAGATGGTGTTTGAATTAGCTCTGAAAATTAGAAGGCAAGGAGCCTTTAACATGGCACCAGTCTTGCTATGAGTCATGGAAAGAAGTTTTGCTTTCTGTGGTCACTGGTGCTGGTTTTCTGTGGGTAACCAGCCCATCCTCACCCTGCCAGGGCTCAAAAAGGAAGAGAGTGACACTGAAGCTTCCTGACCAAGCTCCAGGCAGCCCAGCTGATGGACTCAGAACTGTAAGGGCAGCCTTCCAGGATGCTGGAGCACAAAAAGGCACATGGTGATAGTTTTCTAGCCTGGAAGCATTATCCTGAGGATTACACTGCTGCTGCTGGACCCAAATTCAGTGTTAGGGCAAGCTGGGTGAATTATTATCTCTGGTGTCTCTCTGCAGCCCTTTGTTATCTGTTGCAGTCACATCCCTAAGAAAACAAAAAGATGCAGCCAACACCCTCTGTGGAGGAGAGGTGAAATGAGCTGGCAGCCACCCTGCTGAACACACAGAGCTGCCTTCCCAAGGGGAATCTCCCCAATCCAACAGAAGTGCTGCTGTAGGTGGGTCACTGTGATTTGCTGAGGGGAAGGAGGAGGGGTGTGAGGCACCAGGAGAGAGCTCAGCACTGGAATGGAGGCAGACATACTGCAATGATGTTGACAAAGTCATTTTCTCCCAGAGTATCCAAAATGGTGACAATGGTGTGCTTGGCAATGGTCATCCTCAGGCCCTTCATGCTGCCACTGACATCCACGATGATGACAATGTCCTTGGGAGAGGTGGCTGCTTGGATGTACCTGCACAACAAAGAGCAGCAGCAAGCAGGGTGAGAGCCAGGGAGGGGGAATGCTGGGCATGCTGCTGTCACCCTGCCAGCCACAGCACCACGGCCACATTGCCCAGCAGGAACAGGCTGGCCCCAGCACCTCACTTCCTGCCCTGGGAAGTGCTGAGCCTAATGCAGACGTACACCCAAGAATTCTGAAACTCACCACAGTTCTGAAACTCAAATATCCCCACCACCTCCCAGCCACAGAAGTGTAATTTCCATGTGGCACATGCTAGAAGCCACAGGGAAAACTGTTGCTGGCAGGGCTTCACAACCTGCTATTAACTTTATTTATGTACCCCCTTGTCACTGTTATCTTTTCTGAAAAATCTCTTTACCCAGAATTTTCTCCTGAGAAGCCTCAGAGAAAAATGAAAACAATTATCTGATTTGCTTCTCCTGCGTTTTGCTGCTTTGGAATGGGGTTGGAGATTGTTTCATTGGTTTCATGTGAATTGTTTTTACTTATTGGCCAATCAGGGGCCAAGCTGTGTTGGACTCTGAAGAGAGAGTCACAAGTTCTCATTAGTACCTTTTAGCCTTCTGTCTGTATCCTTTCTGTATTCTTTAGTATAGTTTTAGTATAGCATTCTTTAATATTATATAGATCACAAAATAAAAAATTAGCCTTCTAAGAACATGGAGTCAGATTCATCACTCCTTCCAACAATGGGGGTCTCAAAATACCACACCCCCCACCTCCTGCAGGGGCACCACAGGACATTAATTACTGATCAGCAGCTCCCCAAGGTGTCACACCTTGGAGAAGGGGGAGAGAGGAAGGATCAAAGGTGCTTTGGCCAAGTCTCTCCGGAACTCACCAGCCACGGTTCCTGCAGTCAAAGGAGATGACTCCATTCTCATCTGGTAACCACTTTATTCCTGAGGAGAGCAACAAGAGGAGCAATCAGCACTCACCTGCACTGCTGCTGTTGCCTGCTGAGACCTGGCTACCCCAGGGAGCACAGGAGGCTGGACAGCCACAGCAGTGGCCATTCTGCAGAAATACAAGCAGAGCTGCTCGGTCTTTGGCAGTTCTGAGTAAACTGTTTATTAAAAAATGTACCTTGGAATAGTCTGTTCAACTGTGAAGCAACTGCTTGTACTTTTGAGTTTTTTTCTCACCTTGAGGTAGTTCTCAACAACAGATTTTTTTCTCACGGGGATGGTGGAGAGCATAAAAAAGCAGCAGCAGTGACTGGGATGCATCCCAGATTCCCTGCTACAGGCTCTGCTCACAGCCATCTCTGCATTCACCTTCCCCAGCATGTGCCAGGGCACAGAACAAGGGCAGGCAGCCATCTGACCAAGTGGCACCAGGCAGACTGCAGCTGCAGAGCATCTCAAGGGTTCCTGCAAGCACAGCACCTCCCTCCTGTGCTGTGACCTGATGTGCACTCACAGCTGGTGAGTGGATGACCAGCCAGGGTGGCCAGCTGCATCTGCCATGTGTGTCCTCAGAGGCTTGGCCACCACTCAAACCCTCAGGGGAGCCCTGCTATGGTGTTTTGAGAGCTCTTTGGAGGTCCCCTGCCAGCAGACTCCTCTGGGGATGCATGAGGGGCTGGTTCTAATGGAAGAAAGGGGTTTATGCCTGCAGAGTAATTCCTTCAGCCTTACCACCCCATTTTGCTCACTGTATTCTGCCCTTCTCAGGGCTGGGATGGCCACAGGCTTCCCAGACTGGATTCCTCCATGGCACAGGCCCTGTCTTGCAAGGTTATTGTGTGGCACTGAAAGAGCAAAGCCCATCTCTACTCTTTTACCTGGGTACAGCCTGAAGAATCCAGTGGAGCTGCCAAAGTACTGCCAAGTCAGCGTGGGATCCCTTTCAAAGTTGTCCACAAAAACAGGATTCAGGGCTTCTGACATGTAAACTCCATTGAGTATGGCAGGGTCTGTGGGGGAGAAAACTGTGTTAAAAGAAGGGAGGACATCCACCATCCCTGATGGAGGAGAGGGATGGGAACAAAGGCAGCTGCAGGAGGAATACAACCTTGTCCAAAGCTTTTACATTGATGCATCCTGTTCTCTGGCCATTCAAGTGAATCCTGGAGGCCAGGGCACCACTGCCACTGCAGGTGATCTCAGCTTGGTCAGACACTATTAATTCCATGTCTCTGCACAGCCTTGCCTGCCCTTGAGCCCTACATCTGGTTGGAATAATGCTCCCAGAGGCCCAGGGAGGTCATCACAGTGCTGAGCACAGCTGGCACAGCCTGCAGGCAGTGTTTAACTGCTGCCTGACAGGGGATGTGTGGCTCTTGAGAAGCAGTAGGCTGATGCATCACTGACAGCCTTTCTGCAAGGCCTGTCTAAATTTATGCTGGGTGTAATTACCTAAGACAGAAGAGCCCTAGGATTTACACAGTTGCACTCTCTCTCTTCTTTTCCTCATTGAATCTTTCTTTTCTTCTTGGCCTGCTCTTTCTTTGACAAAGCCTGGGCTGTCCTACCATGCCCCCATCTCCTCAGGAGAGTGAGAAACAACGCTCACTTTTAACATTTGAAAGGTGTTGTCATTATATTGCAAGAGTTCCATATTGTTGTCTCCTTAGTGCAAGTTTCCTACCTCCTTGATGTTTCTCATAGGCAGCTCCTTTAAGCACTGACTCTTTCTTCTTCTCACAGCAGCCAACTAACTCCAGTTCTCCCTCAACCAACAAATCCACTCTTTTATAGCACTCTTCTTCTTATTGACTACAGCTGTGGCCTGCTCCTAATCTTTGATAATTGGCCCAGCTGCAACTCTTTAGGGGGCAAGATTACTTTCTATACTACCTTTATTTACTTATATTCTATCCCCCTACAGAAAGGTTTATTAAACCTTAACAAAGTACAACAAAAGACTGAATAAGGAAACCCTGACAGCACTGGGAGCATGGACCACCATGTGCTCACCCACAAAATGGCTCCTCCACCTTTTATACCTTTGGTGCAGCATCAATTAACCCTGGCCCCTACCAAAGTCCATCAGTCAGCTCTTCCTTGCCATTCATTGGTGGGGATTGAGAGGAATGATGGATTCATCTTTACAAACAAACTGTGTCTGCTGGTAGACAACATCAGCACTGAGAGATAAACAATGGGAAGAATTTCACTGATTGATTAACGGAAGAAGATATTTGCCTTTACAAATAAACTGTAGGTTTGCTGGTAAATGAAACTGAATATTGAAAGATGAAAGAAACAATGGGGAAAAACTCCAAATTCCATAAGAATTAAAAATGAAAAGGGAGGTTACACATTAGAGGGAAATCTTTGGTATCAGGCATTCCAGGAAGTCTGTGCCTCTCAAGTACCTCAGCCAATGGGGAAAGAGAGAAGGGAAATGCAGCAGGGAAATTGGGATAATAAGGAGGCTGTGTCCTCCAAAAATTTGAGAGACCCTAGGGGAATATCCCATGGCCTCTTCCTGCCTGACATGGAGGCCTGTCCACCACGAGAGGTTTCCCAAGAGCAGATTGTACCTAAACCTGTCACAGTGACAGCACAGACATGACTGTCCCTTAGGACAGCAGCTTTCCAACCCTGCCTTTTTTTTTTTTTTCCCCTCTGTTGTTATTTTTCTATTCCCATCCTTGTTGTTATTTTTCTATTCTCATCCTTGTTTCCAGTATTGCTGCTGATAATTTCCACACCACCCTACCATCAGTGAGAAGGCAGAGGCCATTACCTTTGTTGTAGACATTGGTGGGCAGCTGGATATCACTGTAGGTTGTGTTCACCAGCAGGTTATTGAAATGCTCATTTGGCTCCAGAATGAATTCATCCCCAAGCTCCACGTAATTGTCATTTTCATCCTTATCATTAATCAGGAGAGAGTTGTAGTAATCAAACTGTTGATGAAGCAAATAGAAAAAAGACAAAGAGAGAATAGCACAGACTATTACCAGCACTGTTTAAAACAAAGAGGGGACATATGGAGAATCAGGGCTTCAAAGAGGATCAAAATGAGCCACAAACAAGCTATTACTAACTGGAAGTGTCAAGCTGCCCAAATGATGGTTTCTGGCCACTTTGTTTGTTGCTGTCATATGCCCACATGACTGAAAGCACTGTCACTGCCAGGAGCATTGCTTAAGAACCACTGCAGAGCACAGGGGCAGGGTGGCAGCCTCCTGTGGCCCCTCAGCTGTATTTAGGGGATTAGCTAGAAAGGTGAAGTGTCTTATGGGGTCTGGCTCCCAGGTTTAGCACAGGACACAGCAGTGCTGACCTCACCCAGCCTGTCCCTTACTGAGTTCACTGCTGGACATCCAGCTGGGATTATCCCCTCATTCTGGCACTCCAAATAGCAGGCACTCATTGGGAGCAAAGGACCAAGCAGAAGGTGCTCAAAGACAATGAAGTGTCCCCCCACCCATGAAGGTCACTGGGGATTTACCATCTACAGTCACTTTAGTACATCCAGGGCATTCTTTGTCCTTGGATAACCTATGTTTTTAAGATGCTTTTGCTGACTTTATCTGAGCCAGGGGTTACATAAGGATTAGTGTTCAAGCACTAGCAGCACCCAGAGGGTGCAAATGGAGTGTGCAAATACAGAGTCATGTACCTCAACTCACCCATGCCCCTTACTGTGAATGCAGCTGACCCAATTAACGTGGCTAATGGGATTCTTTAAGAAAGGAAAAATAAAAAGTGAGATGAAATTAGTAACTAGCTTGATTTCAAGGAGTGTTTTCAACTTTCCTGCAACTGAGACATGTACTTGCAGGGGTAGCCTGTCCTTCTGCTGAGCTGTCTGTGCTTGTACTGTGGATAGAGAATTTCCTTCCACAGCCTTTTCATTCCAGCTCCCCTCAGCAGCAATAATCCCACAGCTTGGCCACAACAAACAGTTATTAACAGAAAGCCAATTATCCAAATTGATTGGACAGCACCAAACTTTCACCTTAAGGGAAGTCCTGACGAGTGGGTGTCTGTCTGGTACAGAAAAGATGATGGGAGCTGTTAAGAAAGATGGTGAGAAACTCAGTTCATTTGGATTAAGGTTTGCTGTGGGTATTTGTAACAGCATCCTCCTAGTTGTTCATTCACACTCAATTTTTAGCTCATTTTCCAGTCAAGTAACCCACAAAGTGCCAGCTAATTTGCACGAAAACATCACATAATGACAGTGTTGGCCAGTGCAGTAAAAGTAAAGCCAATAACATCACTCAGCCCAATGTCTTCCCAAATCCTTCCCCTCCCAGAGCCACAGGGACAAATCTTTTTGGCGTTCCTAGGCTTGGGATCTGCCAAGGATATCTCTTATTTGCAGCAGTCTCTGAGTGTCCTGCAGACAAGGCAATTCCTAAGCCCAGGAACCTGGTGGGGGTGGGTTCCTGGCTGTGCCCTGAGGATGTGTGCCACGTTTGCCACTGACCAGGATAAACTCACCTCCAGTGAGGAGTTGTACTCATGGTTCAGATCTGCATCTTCTGCTGCTTCCACCAGCCTCTAAAGCAAGCACACAGAAACGAAGGTGAGTGGGTGCTGTGGCAAAGCCCTCCAGAAGTTCTCCCAGCTGTATCAGCGATTGCCTCCTTCACCACAACCACGTCTGGGGTTATAAACTTCCTTCTTTCCCTCCTCTCCTGCTGACCTGTCATTCTGTGCTACAGTTTTACAGCTTGGAAGGTACATTATTTGCAGCTATTTATTGCCAAGTGTATTCACACCTACTTACTCCAGAGTCCCTGCTAAACCCCAGAGCAATTTTAGATATCACAGGACATATACAAACAGAAACAGGTCCATTTAGAGAAACAACAGACAGATTTAATTTCATTTTCCATGAGCCCTTCCAAAAAGCCATGGGAAAGGCATTTCAGCCCCAGCTTGATGTCAGTATCTCATCAAAGGAAAAGGCCTTGTGGGAGTCTCAGTCTGGTATTGTTACTGAGACAAAGACCATGACTGGATTTTGTAAAGGGCTCAGCGATGCTGTGGCCATTTATAAGCTCTTACCGTTTATGGAAGGCAATAAAATCAGCCAGTTTTCTCCAGTATGATGCTTCAGGGCACTAATTCTCAATTGGTACAGACTGGGAAGGGATCCAACTAAACACGTACATGTTTTCAAGGTTGCACAATCAGCAACAGTCTCAGCAAAACTACATTTTGCTCCCTCACAAAGGATAAGGCAATCCAAACACTGGAGAAGTGTGGCTAAGAATTTAATGTTATTGGCCAAAGTTCTGGGACTAAATATGCCCACATTTCACTTGGAGATTCAAATGATGTGTTTCTGGATGACTTTTCCACATTAGAAGCCTTAAACAGTCAAGGCTCTGTGACTACAGAAATATGCTTTTCATAGTAGGTAAATACACCGGAATATGATAAATCCTTAGATGCAGGAAGCAAGGGGGGCCAGAACGATTACCTGCTCTGATCTCCCACACTGCAGCAGCTACAGACCCCTTGCCACCTCCTCCACACTTCCCCATGTACACAGCTGGAAATCCAAGCACCTTCCTTGCAGCCTGTGCTCAGGAGGTGCAGAAATTCCCCTTGAGCCACACACAGAGCTGAAACAAGCCCCTAGTCTTCAGCAGCCAGTGTGCACTATGGAAGGATGAACTGGATTTTTCACTTCTGAGAGGTTTTCTTCTCCCCCTTTTTAAACAGCTTGTCTCCTAAAAGAGTGTTCATTCCCTCATATTTATTCCTAGACTTTGTTTTTGTCTTATTTTCTAATTTGAGCCGAGGGAGAAGCCAGCATCCCCTTGTCTGAACGCCCACATCCTCCCACCAGTGTCTGCTTAAAGCTCAGCGTGAGCAGCCAGCTGCACCAGCAGGCTCCTGCCTGGGCAGGGGAGTCCTCACACAACCCCTGCACCCACACACTCCTGGTGCAGGCAGAGCCCTGTGCCTGCTGCTCTGGGGCTGGCAGGACACAAAAATTCCCTCCCAAAGCCCCAGAGGCAGTGGTCATACCTCAACAGCTTCCACCTTCCTGCGGAGCATGCTCTCCATCTGCTCCGAGAACTTCTTCACCAGCTCCAAGCCATCCACCTCCTTGATCTTCAGGGTTGGCTCCACATCTTTGTACTTCTACCCAAGGGAAGGAAGAAAATCCTGCTGAGCAGGAGGTTCTTAAGGAGGGGGATGAATCTATCATTGCTAGCTGGGTATTGTCTTTGTATTGAAACAAGTGCTCTGATTTTATCACCTTCCACCTTTGCCTTTCCCCCTTTTCCATCTGCAGATTTGAGGCCACAACTCAAAGCACTTGGACCAAGTGAAAACAACTGATCCAACTGTGAGCTTGTGGCTGTAGAAAGGAGCAATGCACCTGAAGCTACGAGTGCCTACAAGTTAGAGAGAAGCAGAAGGCCAACTTTTAAAAACCCAAACTGTGCACTGACATCCACAACAGCTTTATACATATCACACACCTCCAGCTCACTCAAGGCAGAGGGAAGAGCAAGGGAATGGAGCTGTGTGCTGTCACTGCAGCTCTTCCTATGCCATGTGAGCTCTGGGGCACTGTCCTGACTGTGCTGCCTCAGAGCCACCCCATCTGTGAGGGAACTTGCCAGGTCTCCAGCAAGAAGGGCCTGCTCAGTGCTCACAGGGGAGACTGGCAAGAAAAGCTGAGACAGAAAGGGATGATGCCACTTATTGGGCACCCAGGATAATAATTTAGGCCAAGAGCAACACAGAGGCAATTCCCAAAACCTAGGAATTATGAGCATGGCTACTTGCTGCTGCCTCCAAGGGGAGAGGTGCTATAATGAGGAGGATCTAGATCTGACAGCTTTAGAGATAACCAGTTTATTCTCACCACGTTTCATAAAACCTAGGAATTTAAAAAACCCAAGAGTACATCTAAACTGTAAGCATAATTTGTCTCCTTAAATCTGTTCTTTTAAGACTGGCTAAAATGGTCTTTATTTCTCCTTTGCAAAAAATCCCTCTGCTAACAGAGACAGCCAGAAAGAAAGATTAATGAAACCTGTGAAAGTTCGCAAGACAATTAACTTATTTCAGAAAAGACAGAGCCTTATCTCCTGAGCAATCTGGAAACTCAAAGGCAACCAATTGCAATTCTCTGGTCCCTCATCATCAGTTTTGTCTGCAGTGTGTACAGCCCCCCCTCCATCCTCACACTGTGTTAGCAACAGAGCAGCAATCTCAGCCAGGGCTGGGCAAAAAAAATGATGTGGTTAAAAGGGCAAGGAGATGGCAGGGGCTCTAGTGACACTTCTGAATTAGAGAGAAGCAGCAGGGAAAGGACTTTGCATGTCTTTAGGGTGAGCCCGTGGAGTCCCTTTTGTTCAAGAAGCTCCTTGACCATGCAGGAGTGAGCACGGGCAGAGGCAGAAATGCCTCGAGGACGGGGCAGGCTGAGGAGGTCAGACAGAAATAGCAGCAGCATCCAGCCCACAGCAGGCATGGCAGGGAGGCTGCTCGCTCTGTCTGGCATGATTAACAGCAAGGGTTTTACTGGATTAAAAATGCCAGGCCTCCCATCCCCTGGGCTGGGGAGCTGGGACAGGCAGGGGAAGCAGGAGGAGGAAGAGGATTGAGCAGGAAGGTTGGGGTAACCACACTGCCAGAAGAGAAATGTGCAGCACAACCCCTGACCACGGTGCCTGGCTGGTGAGACACTGCAGCACACCCCCAGCTGGTGTCTGTCCCTTCAGCTCTGTGTCACAGCTCTGCCAGCACAGAGGTGATCTCTGCCAGGCTGGGCTTTAATCAGGCCCTGCTGGGGGAGCAGGGTAATCTCTCCTGGGAAAGCTCACCAAGGGGAGGACACATGGGCAAGCAGGCACTTCACAAAGTGACCTGCCACAGTTACCCTATAGCACAGCCTCAGGTAAAAGCAACAGGGCTTTTCCCTCTCTCTGTAAATTTTTTAATGTGCTTTTGACATACTCACAAGCAGATGTTATGGGGTAAAAGTAATAATGAGAAATGAATACCAGTCTGCTCATGGCGTGCACCTCTCAGGCCTGAGATCCAGCCAGAGATGGGAAGGAAAAAAACCCAACACAAAAAAACCACCCAACTTTCTGCAAAGTTCCAGTTAGCTAAGGAATACACCAGTTTTGAGCTCAAATACTATCTGAGCTTTTTTCCTACAAATGAACCAGGAAACCACTACATGCCTGTATTCCTGCCCTGGAAATCTCTGCCTGTTGATGACTATTCATCCAAGATTTTCTAATGGTGGGCAACAGAGCTGTGATTTCAATCCTGTCACCAGACACCATGGCTGGAAGTCAGCTCAGGTGCATGTATTGGCCAGGATCATCCTGTACAACCTGTGCTTGGGGTTCAGGCTATCAGATCATTTTAAGTTATAGAACAGGAGTCAGGCTTGGGAGAACTGGCTGAAATGATCTGATGTTTGAAAAGAGGCCAAGAAGTTAGCTCAGCTCTAACACAAAACCTTTCCTTATTCATCTAGCACTTAGCATTCCCCTAAAACAGTAGGAGCAATTCATTAAGATTCCCCTTCTGCCGTGACGGGGGTGGTGATTTAAAAGTAGAATATCCAGAATTCAGTATCCTAAGTTTTATCTGTGAACAGAGATATGTCACCAAGTATATATTCTTGTTCCCACCTCCATAAAATCCAGCCTATTGAAATACACAGTGCTGCATTACTCACTGCTAGTGGAACTAAATTAAGAGTGTGAAAGACATTCCTTTCATCTTCACCCAGGAAAATGTCTTGACTGAACTTCTCAAGTTTGTCTGTTCTTTGCATGTTTTTTGGGCTTTCTAATAACACCAAGGCCAAGCTGTGATGCAGGGTAAAAGCCTGCCCTTGGGGATTCAAGGGATGTCTGTGATCTCACCAGGCCTCTGGGAATGATACAGCCTGGTAGGAAGTCAACTACTTGAGTTTGCAACATGATTTTAGGGTTCTTCTGGAGGAAACAAACAAAAAGTTCAAAGAAAACTAAGCAAACTGAAAACCATAAAAGAAAGTTTATGCCAAGTATTAAAGACAAGGTTTATATGCAAAGCATTCAGTAACTGAAAAATTATGACTCTCACAGCTACAATAAGCTGGTTACTTCAAGACCATTAGGCATGAGGGAGACATGAAATAAGATCCAAACTGAGATGACAGCACCTTCTGTATTTCCTCAGAGACAAAATGTCTGTTGACTTAAACAAGCACTGAGAAAAGAATCACCTGGACCTCTGCACTGTGCTCCCCCCACTTCTGCTGGTCTGGGCACAATCCTGCATGCAGAGAAATATCTGATGTGAAAAACAGGTAATAGCCCAAAAAAGAGCAAGGTGTCTGGGGAGCCGGTAAATCCATGTCTTTAATTTTCAGACTTTGGAGTGTTTGGCTCCCCAGGCCTAACATACCAATGAGATAATCTGCATAAAGTTATTTAGGATCTGCCAGGGTGCATGGAAATTATATTTATTAGCAAAAGATCTGTCTGCATCCACTTGTAGTGCTGGAGGTGCCAGGGATGCAGTGGGAGCCCTCTTGGGATAGTCCCTGCTTTGACATAAATTGTGAAGAAATCCTACCTAAAGAAAAGGACTGAAGTGAGTGCTGGCTGCTTCTCCCCTATTCCCTTATTTCCCAGGGAAACAACAGGAGATAAAAAAGCTCAAGAAGTTAAAAGATAAACTTGAGCTGCTTAAATTGCTAAAGTCAAGTTAGGGCAGAACACAACACCGCATGAATTTAGGAAATGATTTTTTACTCGAGTGTTCACAGAGCAAGGCTACATCAAGCTCATCTGTACCCCTACTCAAAGTGACATTTTCCTTCTGAGTCACACACACTGGGAGCTATGGCTTGGGGACCCCAGGGGACAACAGGCAATGCAGAAGCATCATCAAAACTGCTAAAAGCCCAATTTTTGCATCCACATCCTGCTGCAGCTGCCTCACAATTAGTGCAAGAAGTACCTTTATCAGGGCTGACAGCTTTTATTGCAGGGTGACTCTCTCCTCCCAAGAAAAGCTGATGATGAGCACAGACCTCAGTGATGGACGCTGAAAGCCTGTCCTGGTCAAACCCAGCAAAGTGAGTGCTGCAGGATATGATCCCTTACTCCAGCAAAAAGCAGCACTCTGGGGACAGGGAAACAGGGCTTAGCAGTGAGGCAAGGAATGTGATACCCAAAACCTGTGTTGTGCATGGGATGTGAGTGTAATTGACAATGGTAATATGAGGACAGAAGTCAGACACCTAGAAGGTGTAAGGGAAAACTCATGGCTTGTGTCAGAGAATCAGAGAAAGAGTAAAACACTGGATGGCCACAAAGTGGAGTGTGCATTCCTTTGGATGCAGTCAGCAGGCACCATTTCCCAAGAGCAGCACTTGGGAGGTGCAGGGCAGAGATCCCCAGGTCTGAAAGAGGAACAGCCATTCCCCACTGACCTAAGGAAGCTTCTCTACAGCTGCAAAAGGGACCATTTGTTTAAAGCCCCTGAAGCTACACCCTTGAATGCTGCTGGAAAGTTTAGTGCAGTAGTGCCTGTTTGGTGAACAGGCCAAGCAAACTCTGCCCCCCTGGCTTCCAGGGCAGCTGCCTGAGGCAGAGTCTTAATGGCAAAATGCAAAGAATTGATAAACAACTGGCTGAATACAGATGAGGAAACCAAAAAAATAATTAGTGTCAGCTGGAGAGATGCAGGAGGGGATGGTGGGGTGAGTGATGAGTAGCAGAGAGACTTAGGAAAGGAGGAATGAAGGGTCAGCATGGAAGAGCAGGAGGTGATCATCAGAGGGAAAACATGAGGAGTGCTGTTAAAAAGTATTTGTAACAAAAAGTGATACAATTAAGTGGGGCTCAGCAATGGCTGATGAAAGCAGGGAAGGCACTGAATGGATCTCCCTCTCCATCCATGGAGAATGGCCACAGGGCATCACTCTGGCCTTAGGGATATGGAGCTCCATGGTTTAAGAGACAGCTGCACACCAGTGCCTTGTTCTATCCTCCACCCTGCGAGGCACACAGGGAGGTGACACAAAGCAAAGGGAACCCTCACAGGTTTTGCCTACCTTCTGCAGCAGGAGAGAGCCTGAATACTTAGTCACAATGGAGTACAGCTCCCCACCAAAGGCATCTGCCCAGGACTTCACCCTAAAAAAGGCCAAAAGAAGGAAAACCCGTGTTAATAATTCCAAATCTGCAGAGGTGGTCAGACAGACAGCTGGTTAGTCTGCAGAGTTTTCTTCAGACAGCTAAAACTCCATCCTCCTGAGTACAAATCCCTCTATTTCTCTAAACCACTCTCCCACAGTGGCAATGTTCTGTCCAGCCACACAAGCAGCAAGGAGACAGTGCTGCTCTTGGACATTCCACCCAAGAGACTGGAGAGCAGGGAGAAACACCGAGTTCTGCTGGTCTTGAACTTGTCCCACCTAACTTTGGATGTGGAAATTTGGTCTTAGATGGCATCTGAGCTCCTTCTGTTGCTAGCAAAGGGAAATAAATTGCTTTCTGCAGACACCTATTCATCTCTCATGACAGGCCCTGGGGTGAAGGGCTAGACACTCAGTGCCAAATCTGCTGAAGAGAAATAAGTGTCAGGACTTAGAGAAGGTGCCACAATTCACCCCTTGCATTCAGCTCCTCCAGCAGAGCAGGCCACAGACTGATGAGCCAGACAAATTCTCTGCTCTCACTGGTGGTGCAGCTGCTTGATAATGCCACAGCTGATTATGCACATTGTCACTGTAAAGCACCCCCAGCTTGTGCCATCCTGGAAATAATGGATGGCAGCGATCCCACATGGAGAACAGTCAGATGTTGAGGAGCAGCCTGAACACTGAGCCATCCAAATCAAAATAGATGGCTCCCAGAATTGACAGAGCACTTCATCAGCACTTACACAAGCAATGCCAGGCAGCTCCCTCAACAAGGATTCACTTAAGAGAGATTTATTTAATGCAATGAGTGGCCCTCTCCACTTACACTTCTTTATGATAAGTGCAGAGTCTTACCTACAGCTTCCAGGGGAGTTCTTTGAGTCCCAGGCAGGCTTTAACCCCAGGGCCTGTTTTCCCAGTGCATTGCACCACAAATAACACACCAACACAGAGATGAGCGCAGGAGAAAAGCCAGCACAGCAATGGTGGAATAATCACAGGAGCTCACTTCTGCCTAGGAAAGCCTGCCTAAACTCCCCTCTTGCACACAGGAACACACAGGCTTTTTTAAACACATAGGGGATGATTTGGAGCAAACACAAAGCTTCAGCTCTGCACCTCTCTCTACTGCTATAAAAAAGCATGAGAGAGTGGGTGCCTTTTAAAATCAATCCTTAACTGGCAATGAGGCATTCATATTTAACCATTCAGTGTGAGCTAGCACCAGCTAAAGTAAATTTCTTTACTTTTGTTTTTTTTCTGCATTGTGCATCTGCTCTTATTTGCAGAGCCAGAGCTTTTATCTCACCATTTCATCCTCAGAGAAAAAAGCATACAGATATTTTCTAGGAGACCAGGATTTATTTGGCTATATCAGAGTTATTCTAGCAAGCCTGGAATAAAAGAGGAAACAGGGATCCCATGGGATGCTTTCCTGTTTGTTGTAGTAGTGACTAATCATTCCCTTAGATATGAGGATCTCTGGATCAACATTTAAATTGATGCCCATCTGCTCCTACTGGCTTTGCAAGTTTTATGTACAAGATGTTTTGTGCTGAATTTAACAAATATTCTCCAGTCTCCTTGCCTTTTACTGTAGAAAAAGAAAACCTAAACATGAAGGGATAGTAATTTCAGCAGGGATGTTTATTTTTCATTTCTCTCCCCATTTCTCTCCCCTCACCTCTGTTTTGTGTCATATTTATAGTGTGCCCCTGCTCCTTCCAGCCCTCAACATTCTTCAACACAACAGGGTGGAAGAGTCTGTGGTGTTAATTTCTGATTAGTTGAGCAACTTCTTGAAACTTCCAGTAACAGCAGAACTTGAATAAAAACGGGGTTTGTATAGTTTTGGGATGTCTGCTCTGGCTCAGGGACTGTTACTGTTTCTGGTCTCAAAGCAGAGGAGGAACGAGGCACAAAGACAGGGGGACCAAAGAGAAGGGCAGAGACTGGCAGCTCTGGAGGACTGGCTGGAAAGTTAAGGGCACAGAAGAATGAGAGGGCTCAAAAGTCTCAAATCTCTGTGTTACAGGGCTAAAGTTTGTGTCATTAAACATATCTGGCGGCATTTCATGGAAGTTGCAAAGTAGGAAAGTGAAGAGGCAGAAATACACTGGCATTTTTGTATTTAAAAGACAATTATTAGCCAGGGAAATGAGCAACCTTAGAATACTGGGAAATTAAGGGCAGCCTGCTGAACTTAAATTTTTTTTCATAAACAAGCGAGAGAAAAGGTCATTCTGAAATTCACCAGCTTGCAGAGACATTTCTTTTAATTGAAGCTGGCTCTGTCCAGCTCAGGAGTAGGTGTATGAAGGCAACAGGAGCAGCCTAAAGAGGCCACACCAAGTTGATCTTTGCCTCTCCCACCAGCATTTCCCAGTGTTCCACTACCTTAAGAAGAAGTCAGCCCCAACTCCTGCCTACACCACGGCTGGTGGAGGAGCAGGGCTGCGTCCAGTGGGGGAGAAGAGGCGCTTTGTGCGCTGAACTGGCACCCCAGCAGCACCGCTAGGAACTGACTGAGCAGATTTCTGCACAGAGAGGAACGAGCTGGCAGTGATCCAAGCACGATGCAGCAAAGCCAGACAGGGCTTGGGGAGCAGCACAGCCCGACTGAGCCTTGTGTCACCTCACCCTGCCTGAACCCAGCTGCTGCTTGGAGGGCTCCGCTTTTGTGTCCCCCCCAAAATGTCCCTGTGTAACCCATGAAACAGAGCCATTTTCTGCTGACTGACTTACTCCCTCTGGGCCTCTGGCCAATGTATTTCCCTGCTGAAATTTCATTTCAAAAGGGCGACTTTTGTGTTTTGGTTAAATTCATGAGTGGATTTGAAACACCAGGGATTAATTCAGCCATTGCTCTGGTTTTAGTACCAGAGGAGAAAAGCTCTTTTTCTATTGTTTATTCTTCATTCTTGCACAGGAATAAGTTCCAAATTGTGCAAAGTGACGTAAATTTCTTTTTTTCAGTATCACATTATAACAAAACACATCAGAAAAGGTTTTGGTCAGAGATTGTCTGCTTCTAATCCCTGCTCTTGTATTCTGTGGCAAGAACAGCAAAAAGGACAGGCTGGCTTCTAAATGCCATAGGCTTCAATGCCAAAAGATATTCCTATGTGGTATTTATCCTGGACATGAAAAGTTGATTTGCTTGGTTTGAAGTTGGCAGAAGTTGGATTTTATCTTGTGTAACCTCTGTGTCCCTTCTGTGCAACCCAAATCAGAAGCATTTTTGCTGGGGAAGGGCTTGATAGTGCAAGAACAGAATGGGCAGCAAAGTTTCCTGAGACCCTCCTGGATAATGTCAGTGCAGCTCCTGGGCAGATGGGCTGGATTGGTGGCACATCTCTAAGTGCCTTATTGGCAATTTTTGAATAAAAAACATTTCCACAAACGCAGGAAAGTGCTTAAGCTGTCTTGAGTTGATTTTTCAGATGTCTTCTCCTCAAACTGGCTGGCAGAGTTGTCCCCTGTCCAGACCAAGCTGCTGTCCTGCACCCACAGCCCTGTCCCAGCACCCCAGAGGCTGCCCCACAACAGCTTTAACCAACGCCAGCACTGACATTTCTAATCCTTAAAGGATTTAACTCGCCCAAATCAGCTTAACAAGGTGAAGTTTCTATAAACTGGGGTTGCTGAGAGCTCTTGGGCTCCTGGGGGGCTGCCAGGGCTGCGTTGCTGGCGGGGAGCTTTCCGGCAGTGACGGTGCTGGATGAGCCGCTCGTCACACGGACACACGCAGGCCTTGGAGCGCTACAAACCCAAAGTCTGCAAACCAAAAACCCCAAAAGATGCATCTAGAGTCCTTGCATGTGCAGTGCACGCACAAACCACGGCTGGGTGTGCTTTGTATCGCAGCTCAGCTTCTCATTCCTTCCCTCTGGAGCTCTCGGGAGGGCCATTACGCCTTTTGTAGAGAGGTGGAGCCAGCACCAGCAAGAAGGGCTGAGGCCTCTTTCCTCCATTCAGCCTCGCTCGCTAACATCCTCTGACAGCCACAGGTGAATAAACACGGCTGTGTGCTTTACCCAGGCCCTTTGCAGCCAGCACTGACCCAGACAAACGCAAGGGACCAGAGCTTTGGAGCTGCAAACCTTGCTGTGCACAAAGAGGTGTGTCACTGCCCCAACACCTCATGTGCACCTTCCCCAGCCAGAACCCGGCCAGTGCTGTGCATCCCTTGGGTGTTCCTGGCATCTTAAAACCCAGCAGTGCCTACTGAAACAACTCTGCTCAACTGGGAGCTGCCAAACTGGGGCCACTCCCGTCTGCCTCCATGGTGGGATCTCTGCAAGTTTTGCAGCAGCGGCAGCGAGGTTTTACGAACGTGTCTTTAAACTGGTTTCGCCTTCTGCTGCCCAGTGCATTAAAGGAGAGCATTAATAGATGTCAAAATACTTAACTAAAGGAGATGAGTATCATTGCTACTCTTGAGGAGTGGGAGGAAGAGGCATTGCATCTTAGCCTAGACCTGGACACAGAACTGGCAGCTCCCATGTCTGTGTCCTCTGCCAGGAGCCAAGGGAGGGCAGTGCCAGCCCCTGGAGCCATGTGTCCCCCTGGAGACATGTGTCCCTCAGGAGCAGCCTGTCCCTGCCGCGCCTGCCATGCCGGGGAGGCAATTCCCGCCCGCACCGCCCATGCACGCAGCAACACTCACGTTTCCAGCGGGATCTTCGTCTGGGCCCTGGCCCAGGGCGGCAGGCAGAGCAGACAGAGCATCATCCACGACACGGCCCAGGGCCCCATCCTGCAGGCACCGGCCATCAGCAAGGGCTCCGGCCGGCGGCGTGCGGGGGCTCCCCGCCGCTCCTGCTGCCCTGAGGGAGCTCCCCGGAGGCCCCCGCCATGGTGCCGGCCTGGGAGCGCTGCTTGTGAGGGGCCGAGCCCCGGGGGCACCGCGGCCGCCTCTGCCCCGGGAGCGCCGCCGCGGCTGCCGGGCGCCGTCGGGCTGTCCGGCCCAGGCACCGAACCGTGTGGGAGCCGCGGCCCGGTGCGTTCCCACGGGTGTGAAGCGGCTCCGGGCCCGCTCAGGGGTGCGCACCCACGGGTGTGAAGCGGCTCCGGGCCCGGGGTGCGCACCCACGGGTGTGGAGCAGCTCCGGTCCCGGTCAGGAGAGAGCGGCTCCGGGTGAGGAGCGGCTCCCGCTCCGAGCCCGGTCAGGGGTGCGCACCCACAGGTGAGGATCGGCTCGGGCGCCGGTGAGGGGTGCGCACCCACAGGCGTGAAGCAGCTCCGGGCCCGCTCAGGGGTGCGCACCCACAGGTGGGCATCGGCTCCGGCCCCGTTCAGGGGTGCGCACCCACGGGTACGGAGCGGCTCCAGGCCCCGGAGCGGCCGCGCCAGGAGGGAGCTCGGCGCTGGGAGCTGCAGCGGCTACGTAATCCCCTGCCAGCCCTTAATCCCCTCGCCAAGCAGCAGCAGCCGCAGATTTAGGGAAGTGGAGTGGGATAAAATCACCCGGGATTACTCTGATTTCTGAAGACGGGCCTTGGCTTCTCCAGCCGGAGGTCAGGCCGTGCCTGCTTTAAAGGGGTCGCATCCACATCCCCCAGAGCCTTCCCAGAGCTTCGATCTCTGCCTAGCGGGGCCTCCCCGACCTGCAGGATGCTGGCGGGTCCCTCCGGCTGGTTTTCCCAGCGTTATCTCCTGTCCAAAGGGGATCCGGGGAGCCCTGAGGGTACCGGCGGGTCCCTGCCGGCCCCTGTCCGGTGCTGAGGTTTGCACAGGGATGATGAGGCCGGGCAGAGCATCCAGGACAGCTCCGAGGCAATTGCCAAGGCAATTTCCGTCCAAACCGCAGCTGTGGGTCTCTGGCAGGGCAGAGGAGGGAAACTGAGCAGTGGAAAGCAAAAGGGACATGAAAGGAAGGGCTCTCTCTGCCAGTTTCAGCTGATCGCCTCCTAATGTGAATGATTATTTATTAATAGCCGGACCTTTCAGTTTGGCCAACATTCACTTGAGATTGCCATCCCTTGGTCTGTGTCTGGAGAGCAATGAATCAAAGGAGCCCAATTGCTGAGCCTGATGAATGACAGGAAGCAGCACACTGCACACTCGGATGAGGGTCACACTGTGGAAGCTCATTATCATCATGAGAAGTATGAATTATAAATAACTACAGATATGGCAACAGAAAGAGCATAAATTACTGCTTCAACCTGTTGAACAGCTTGGCTCTGTGGCTGTGAATTAAGCCATTTATTACAGTACCTTCCAATCATCTTTTGCACATTTACAAATGGCTTGTTTAATGTAAAATGCAAATGTTTAATGTAAAATGCAAAGCCACACTAGATTGGTAGGTTTCTCTAAGGACAGGGAGGGGGGAACTGGCTGTCAAAGCACTGAAATAAAATGAAGGCCTGTAGTATAGATGACAAGTATAAGGAAAATTAACTGAATCCTGGCCAAAACCAGCACAGATGCAGTTTAAATGGGATAATAGAAGTGACAAAGGAAATACTGAAAAGGGAATAAAACCAGGAAACACTGAATAGAGGTTAAATTGTATGATGAAGAGGCTGAAAGCCTGTGGTAAGGAATTAAGTAATTCCAGGAATAACTCACCGCAGGATAGGATGGCTTTGTCATTTATTACAATATTTACTCCAGACTGAATGTCTTCTTGAGAATCACAATCTTCAAGCAGAAGCTGCAGGCCTGGAGGGCATAAATTTCTCTTATGTTTTTAAGTCTGTGCAAAGGGCTTCATGGGAAAGTTGAAATGCTTCTTTCTGACCTTAAAATCTACAAAAGAATCAATTTCTACACAGCGAACACTCCAGAGAGAGCGCCTTTAGCACATCACATGGCTGCAGGCAGCTGCCTGAGCCAGCCTGGGAAGGCAACAGGCAGAGCAGATCTGGGCCCGTGTAATTCACCTCTCCCAAGTGGCCAAAATGTGCAGCCTCCTCCTGCCCCTGCAGCTGGAAAAGAGGAGAAAATTGCTCTTAGAGGAGCTAGGAAGACTGACAATGAAGCCTTAATTTGTCTGTGCTTACCAGGATTAAAACTGAGGGGTGGCATCCAGGGTGACAGGCTTCCCTGTATGAGGACTTGAGGGAAAAGAGGATAAAAATTCACATACTGGAAAAAAAAAATCTGAAATGAGATCTGAAGGCAGGAGCATCAACATTTTAGATAACATTTTTTCTCCACTTTGCAAGGAGCCATAAAAATTGCTATTGTGAGTGATTTTTGCAGGATCTCTTCAGTGTGCTGCTTGCAGCTGGGACCCAGGTTAATCCAGATGGGTTCTGGCAAGAGCCCTTGTCTGGGTGTGTTTGGTAACCCCTGAAACACTGATAGAAAAGGCAATGAGACAGCAGCACACTGAACTGGGAGATCCAAATCCCTTTATTTGGATTTATCTCATTTAGTGGATATATCTCACTTAACCCCTTAATGATCTAAAATTGCAAGGAAGTAAGATTGGAAGATTAAATGAAAATAGCACTGAAAACTGAAAACCCCAGGTGCCTGGAGGGGCCTTAATGGGATTAGTGTGCATCCAGTTGCTTCTGCAGAGCTCAGCCTCCACCGTGTGTGAGCACAGTTGGAGCAAGGGAAGGAGATAACAGCAGGGGCTGACTGGGGAAAAAGAAAATGAAATCTGTGAGAAAGAATGAAAGCAAATACATTAAAAAGAGTGAGAACTTAAAGCTGCAAGAGATACAAGGTGAGCAAGTGCAGCAATTTAGAGCTACATTTGCAAAACCATGAGGCAATAAAAAAAATACCTGTGTGATTTTTGTGCTGTAGACACAGGCAGGGGAGAGATTTACCTGCTCTGGTAAATGCTCTGGGAAGCAGGAGGATTTGGAGCACACATGCCCTCCCAGAGCCCACATCACTCACCCCCATGGGCTCTGTACATTTCTGCCTGCACACCCATTCATCTGCAAGCCACATGCTGTCCCTGCAGTTTATAGAAGCAGCCACAAAGGTGTCGTATTAATTAATGCCTTCAGCTGGTTACTTTGCCTTTTTTTTTCCTTTTTAGTTTTTTTTTTTCCACAGCTCTGCTCTAAATTTAGACTTGTTTAAATACTCCAAGATGAAATGAGCATTTTTAAAAAAATTTGTTTTTGCTAGCAGCATTTTAAACCCTCATCAGACACAGTGTTCTGAGCAGTAGGAAATTCAGGGCCCAGAGGGAGACACCAAGGGAGAGCAGAATGCACAGGAAACAAAAAGCACTGGAGCATCTTGCCACCACCTCTGAAGCCATGACAAGGAAAAGAATGAATTAAAAAAAAGAAAAGGAAAAGTAAGTGAAAGCAGATGCTCTGTTTGGGGAGAACTGTGAGCAGTTCTGCCCCACAAGAATGCAGCTTTCCTGAAAAAAAAAAATGCAGGCAGAGGGAAAGTGAACTTTATCCACTATCAAAGGGTTAAACTTAATCTTTTACATTTCAAGTCCACCTGAAGGGACTTGACTAAGAGAAAGGGAAATCCCATTTTAAAAGAGATTAAAGCCTTTTGTGATAAACTGGCTGCACTGGAGCAGCTTTCTTGGGGAGGAGGCTTTGCTCTGTGGGGAGCCCCAGGAATTTTGGTGCATCAAGTGCCTGAATAAATGATGGCAGTCATTCTGCCAGTCTGTGCTGCAAAGACACTTGATAGTGCACATCTAGCAACATCATCCATGCTGCCAAATCCTGTGTATTAGAGGCATGATGCAATGACCCTGTTTGGGGAACACTCTGCAGATCCCTCCTTCTCTCTGCTCACTGTGCTACTGAGGATTCAGGATTTTGCAAGGTTATCAGGACAGAGGTATTCGGGCCAAATTAAAGTTGTTCCAGCCTGGCAGGGCTACAAAAAAGGAGGGTCCCTCCTCCATCTGTTCCACTGTCAGGGTCAGCAGGTGGGGAAGGCACAGAGATGAGTTCACAGAGATCATAGCTTCCTTTGTGCTCTGATGTTACTGGTTCACCTACTTGCTGAAATCCTGATAAGGATTTATTAGGTCATGGCTGTAGGGTGTTTTGGAAATACAATAATTCTCTGAGCTCTTGCAGGGGGAGACAGCAGAGCCTCCAGTGCCAAGGACCCTCTTCTGGCTTGGCAATGACGTACAGGGACAAAGCAGCAAAGGCCCCGCTTCCCTGCCCTCCCCTGATGTGTTCGGGTGGCACTGTCAGTTTACCAGGGGGGTTTCCCTGTTCCCTGGCAGTGGGGGTGGCTCAGGGAGGCCGTGGAGCTGGGCTGCAGCCTCTGCTGGGCTCTCTGTGGTGATGCAGGCATGGAACATCTGCCTGTCAGGGACGACGGCATCGGCACAGCTGAGCCGCCTCTCTCTCCCCAGCACAGCGCTGAGGGCCAGGGGCTCTCCATCTGTGGGCTGGCACAGCACTCGTGCCTCGTCCTTGGGGAAGCTGCTGCACGCTGCCACAGCATAAATAAATAGAAATTTCTGGGCAGAAAGATTATTTTGTTCATCTTTCAGAGGTTGAAAATCTTTGAATCTTTCCTGCTAATTTTTGTTGCCAATACTGAGTGTTCAAGCAAGACCTGTTGTAGAAATGTGTACGAGAATTTATGGAATATTCAGAACTCAATTTAAAAAAATCTTAAAAGTCTTATTATTTCTTTTCCCTTCCTTTTGATTTCAGAGAAGGCAGCAGCTTTGCCAAAATTCTAGGTCACAAATTAAAACATTTCATGCTTTTCTCCTTTGAAAACGAGACCACTTTTTTTTCCCCACAAAAATCAGAGGCGATCAGTTTCAGTGTGATTACAGATAAAAGCTGGGCTTTGGATACATTTTACCACACATTGATGTAGGTGTAGATAAAACCAGTCCATTCTTTCATGAATATTAATGAAAACATGTTTTGTGATTTTAGGCAACCATCAATTGTTATTAAAAATACCCTGACAGTTCTGAAGAAGAGAAAGAGGTGGGGGGAGGCTCTGCAAACTGCTTTCCACATCCAATTAACACCGTTTTGTGTTTTGCTGTGCAATTACCCTGTAGTGAGTGTGAAAGGTGCTTCCCTGACCTCCAGCTGCTCAGCGGGCTGGCAGGGAATGGTGTTCACCCATCCAAGCACGGCAGGGCAGGCTCTGCTCCTTTTAAACTCTTTTAACCTCTGGTTACAATTCCAGTCACTTCCCGTCACCCTAAATTGCCTCCGAGTCCGTAATTAGCTCAGTCACCTGCCAGCTTCCATAGCACACACTCCTTCTTCCTCCCTTCGACATCTGACAGCATCCTGCTCTGCCAGCAGCTTTCAAACAGATTCCCCTCCACCCCAGGGCCTTTGGTGCCACGAGCCTGCCCTGAAAGGATGAAGATACAAATCACGTTGTGCCCACAAGGATCATTAAATGCCTTCTTTGATTTCCTTCAAGGAGCACAAACGAGCTCAGGAAGCGAACCAGCGTGTTTCTTGCCAGCCTTTTTTTGTGGTCGTTGATGTTTTTGAGCCCCCCTCGGTGTGGGGTGATGGAGCTGGTCCCTCCCTGTGGTGGGTGAGGAATCTCCAGCTCTCAGCCATCTCCTCCTGAGGTGGGTGCTGGCTAAGTAGATTGCCGACCCCAGGACAGAGTGGTTCCCAGGGATTCAGCCTGGTCTCTGTGTTATGAGAGAAAATAACCTCTCTCTTACTGCTGGAATGTGAGGCAGTGTGCAAAGCCTGAAAAAATCAGTTTTAGCAGCCTGGCTCCTTCTGCCTCCCCCCTCTGTTGTCAGCATCTGGGCAGCACATGGGACAGGCAGGAGAGAGGCAGGGAGAGCTCAGCAAAGCACTGGGTCAGGGACAGAGCAGCCTGCAGCACGCTGGAGATAAAACCAAGAACTGTGTCCACCATCCACAAAAACTGGAATGTAAGATTGCAAGAGTTATCCATAAATAATATTTTATATATATAAAATTTAAATATAAAATTTTAATAGATTAAATATTTCTAAATTTTCTGTTGCAAGAAAGGAAATTTCTATTCCAACTTATGATGTCTGTCTCAAATCATCTTTTATTTGCCGAAGCTGCACTCCACCTTCTGCCTTCTCGTTAGTGCAGCCTTGAGGCTGAAGTTTACATCTTCCTGAGCCAGAGGCTCCTGAAGTTTCAGACAGAAGCCAAACAGTTGTGCCCTGAGGGATTCCTTCACAGGAAATCTGATATGCATAAAGTAGGCAGAGCTGTGCTGAAATCTCATTAGTGATGGTTGCTTGCTGCAGCTCTGACCTTGCCTTAATTCGTTCAAGTGATGCTGGAGTTAATTGGCGTTCTCAGTTTGGAGTGATTCCCTTTTACAAGGGCACTTTAAGCCTGGATCTGCTCTGCTGGCCAGGCCTGTAACTCCCCTAGACAGAAGAAGCATTACCTGGCTGTACTTGTGCTCCAGTGTCTGGTGTCACACTCTGGCAGCCCCCGAGTGTCACCCAGGGCTGGAGGGAAACCAGCACCAAACACAGCAGCTGGGTTTGCAGCAGATGGTGTCACCCAGCCCCAAGGCTCTTCCTGCTCTGTCACCAGGCACAGGGACAGCCACCCCTCCCAGGACACTCCACCTGCTCTCCTGCTCCAGTAAATGCTCAGCCTGCACCTGCCTCATTTGGGAGGTGAATTCCTGGGACTGGCTATGGGAATTTCTCTGTGGTTGTCAGGGAAGCACACACGGACAGAGACACAGCACTCCTCATCCTCCTCTCCTCCTCATCTTCCTCATCCCACCTGGAGATGGGAGCTATCCGTGCCCAGATTCCATAAGCCCTTTCCTGGGCCACCTTCAAAGTGTGCCCTGCTATTTTCACAGTCCTTAGTTACTGGTCAGCTTTTTCCCATCCTTGAAGTGCCATAATTTTCTATTTGCCTTCCAGAGGTTTTTCCAGAGCTCTGCTGGTATTTTTTCCTATAGCTGTTTTCACCAGCTATTTTTTTTTCTCATCTACCCAGGCAGAAACAGCAGGTGGAAAGGTTATTCACTTCCAAAGCCTTCCCTCCAAGGATGGGCTGCAGCAGCAAAGGGCAGGCTGGTGTTCTTTGCCATCTCACCAACCTCTGTTGAGGGTGATCAGGAAAGAAAGGAGCTCACTGTTTTCACAGTCCTCCCAAAATGCTGGGAGGAGTCCAGCAGACCTCCAAATTCCACAGCATGCTGGTCATACTCAGGCTAAAAGATTAAAAAGGGATAGCCTTACACATCTAGTATGGAATAAGATGGAAGCAGAGAAGGTTGATGTGATGAGAACTCCTGAGAATCAATTCCTTAGGAGGGCTGAGAAATCTGACAGGTTAAAAGAGCATGGTTTTTCTTTTCCTGCTTTTTGGCAGGGCAGACACTGATCAGCTGGATTCAGTACACTGCTGAACGTGTTAACCAAGGAGAAAATTGATATTAGCTCCAGAAAACAGCCACTTGTGCCATGGCAGCTCAGGGCCATGGAGGAGTAGAAACAAGTGCAGAGAGCACAGAGTGAGCTCAGTGTCTGGCCAGGGGTTTTGTGGAGATCAGGTTTGCAGATTCTGTGCTCTGTAGTCAGGAGGATGTTTGGATGTTTTATCACCCACAGTGGGTTGTTTTCAGCATTGCTGAGCAGTCTGTTCCCTAGCACCTGAAGGCTGGGGAGGCCAAGGGCATAAACACACCTCAATAGCTCAATAGCCCACTCTGTTCTGGCAAAGTCATTTTATGGGGAAGGAGCTACAACAGAAAGTTTTGCCTTTTCCTCTCCCAGTGAAAATGGACTTTTTGTAATTCTGGTCTTTTCTGAAATGACAGTAGCAATTGCTCACCTCTGGACAGATCATCAAAACCCCTTTCAGACTCCCATTAAGCTGCTGCAGTCATCAGGCAAGAGGAAAACATTTCTAAGGCAGAAGCACAACAACAGCTTTGACAGCAGCACGTCTCAAATCACATCAGAGACTCAGAGCAGAGCTAATGGGACAGGAAGGATAATGGGAATCTTGCACCAACTGGTCTCCTCAGTGTCATCTTTGTCACACAGCTGGAGACAGCATATTTGGGAGCAACTGTAATTTATTTTTTGATCAATACAGGAGCTGCATATGAAAATAGCCTTGCTGCTCTGGTCACTCCCTGCTGGCTTTGTTCATTTCCCTGGCCCAGAGCAGGCTCAGGGCACGCCAGGCTGCCACGTGCCAGCCACTGGGATGCTGCAGAGCAAGGGACAGGGAAGGGATTCCTGCTGGGTGATACAGTACCTGCAAAGGGAAAGGAATACAATATCAGAAATCCTGTATTTGTCTGGACTAATTTTTGGTTGCTAGGCTGCTGCTGTTGCCTCTGTCTGCTCCTTGCTTTTTCCAGTTTTCGGTGCTTACACAACATGCTGATCTCTTTACAAAGGGCTGGATCTGGGAAACAGAGCAGTTTGGGCTGGGCTGAGGGATTTCTCAGCTGGCTGCAAACAAAAATGAAGTGTTTGGAGAGGAGTGAAGCTCCAGTGGGGTGTGACTGAGCATCAGTCTCTGCCTTTGACTTCTGAGACCTCCATACACCTGTTACGGAACTGCTCCTCATGCCCATTTCAAGTGGGGTAATGTTTCCTTCTCTCTCCTTTAGAAGGGTAGTGTGTATAAAAAGCACTTTTAGACACTTCTATCTAGCTGTTTATATAAATGCACTTGTAGAGCAATGTTGAAGACTTAGAAGATACATATAAGAAATAGAAATCTTTTAAAGTCATGTTGAGTTCTCATCTGAAGGAGATAATGAAATCATCACTTCCAGAAAAGGAGCAGAGCACTTCAGATTAAATACCCAAAGAGTGTTTGTGCTCCTCTCTTCTGTATCTGAACCTGCCCCTGTTCCCCTCCCCACCTTCTGTCTGTCCAGGCCTCCCTCAGCAAAGGGTAATTGAGCAGCTTGTTATGGTGTGGTGACAATAGCCCCACTTCTATCTTCCTGTCACTTCCTAAGCTGATATTTTATCTCTGAGATCTTCCCACTTCATAACCTGCTTGCTTCAAGGTGTGCACAGCAGAGACACAAGGGGTTCTTCATCCCTGGGCATGTGGCTGCTCCCTGCACTGACACTGGCCAGCCTTTGTCTTCTGGATTTAGCAGCCCTGCAGTGAGGGATTAGCTGAGTCTCCTGAAATTTAATGTTCTCTAAATTTCTGCTTTTAGCCAAGGAAGTGAAAGTTTCCCTTGACTTTCCGTGATTTTTTTTTTTTCCCAAAACAAAATCATGTTTTGCTTGTGCTCTTTTCTCTCCCTGGTACCTCTTCTGATTTCCACATCTTCATTTCTGCCCCTAAAGGCAAGCTGAAAATTTCCAGTTTTCACACCTCTTTAGAACTATTCACTAATTTCAAAGTCCTTCCTGGACTTTCTTGAGTACACAGTCATAATTTCTTCATATTTCTCAAAGGATTTAACTGGAGACTCCTCAACTTTACATTCCCTCTACCCTTCCCTTGATGAAGCTCCTGCTTTATGATCTCTGGAGGGGCTTTTATCAAAGACAACAATGCTTTTAATTGTTACAGGATTCATCATCTTCACCTGTGGTCCTGCTGACACTCTGAGACATTCCTAAGCTGTGGCACATGTTTGGTGGGATGTGATGGACTTGAAAGGAGCCCGTGGTGATGGCCTGTGCTTGCTGGTGGGGCAGACAAACATCTCCCTGCAGTTGCTTTGGAGGAACTGGAGATTTTAGGAGTTGGGGCAGGGCTAAGGAGGCACAGATGGGTTGGAAGCACTAGGTTTTGGCCAAAACAGGAGAAGGGAAAGAGGGTGAGACAGCAGAGGCAAGAGGATGATGCTGCTTGCAAGCACACCTCTCACAGAGATGGGAATTGCAGCTCTGCTGCCAGACTTCCAGCATTCAGTAGGTGATTCCTGAACTTTGGTACAGTTCTGCAACTTGGCAGCTCCCCTGATCCAAGCTCTTGGCTGCAGCTCTCTGCATCCATGGCAGAAGCCAGGAGAGGCAGGACTCCCGTGACAAGGATCCAGGAGAGGAGCCTCAGGCACAAAGGAACCCTGCTCAGACAATGAAATGCACTCGGGCTGAGTGGTGGTTCTGGGGCTACTGCTCCAGGCAGAGAGCAGGCAGCTGCCTGTCAGCCAGACTACAAAGCTGCAGTAAAAATGAAGGAAAACAGAGCTTTTGTTCCCAGCCTGAGCAGCCCTGCTCTGGGAGGGCTGCCAAGAGCCTGCACGCTTTCCTCTCTCCCTTTCAACCTTGTATTTACAGGCAAGTGCTGAAGAAAAACCCACAGGTGGGCAGGGTAATGAAGGGACATATTAATAATTTCTCTCTCCCTTCTAGGATGTTTGAGAAGCAGATTTCAGGTCTTGGTGAAGAAATCCAGGATGGGTGGCTGTACTTGGAGATAAAAGGTATAGCAAGAGATGTGTGGCAGCAGCACTTGGGCAAAAAATGTTAATATTTATGTAAGATCTAACCATGGGATTAACATCCCTCTGTGCACACAGTAGCAGCTGTAGGAATACCATCATTTTCCAGAGATCCCTCATGCCATGGAAGCAGGATACTCTCTTGCTGATAGGAGGATCTCATCCTTTCTAATCTTTTTCTCTTGTTTAGTCACACACTAGAGGGTTTTTCCTTCTGCCTTTACAGGGCTTACCTTGCTTTGTGTAGCATTTGTGTCCAAATAGAGAAAAAACATATTTTAATTAATGTATGCTCCAAATAGCTTAAAAAATGTTGAGTAGGGTTT
Organism: Ammospiza nelsoni; assembly: GCF_027579445.1. Taxonomy (NCBI): domain Eukaryota; kingdom Metazoa; phylum Chordata; class Aves; order Passeriformes; family Passerellidae; genus Ammospiza; species Ammospiza nelsoni. The sequence continues at coordinate 69,550,212 of NC_080637.1, forward strand.
TTTTTAATTACCTGTTTGACTGAAGCTGCTGCTCTCAGAAAATGTGCAGTGACTTCCTATTGTGTACACCTGATATTTATTCTAAATTAATTTATTGGATTTATTAAAGTTGTTGCTCACTTATTGAAAAGAAGAAGCATAGACATTACTTGAAACTCGAATTCTTTCCACAACAGCTGTAAAGGAAAGGCATTCTTACATAAAACATATTTTTTCCAATATCTATTCTTCAAAGTGATGTAAAAATCTTTTCCTCTCCACTTTACCCTTTTCAGTACTTGTTTCCTGCTTGTTTCAGTAGTTTTTTTCAGCTAAACTTAGAGCAATGTGGTTCCTGCACTTCACGTTCACTTCCATGCTGGGCAGACTTATATCTGAACACTGTTCTGGTTTGAGGATGCAATCTCCATTAAAATAAAAAATCCCCACAAATCTGAAGGGCAGATTCACAACCCCTCTCTGCTGCACTCTGAGGAAAGGCAGGGGCTTCTCACTGTCATATTTTCTGAGAAATCCCTTGCCCAGCATTCTTCTCCTGGAGCTGAGAAGCCTCAGAGAAAAATGCAAACAATAATTATCTGATTTGCCTCTCTTGTGTTTGGCTGCTTTGGAATGTGGTTTGGCAATTGTTTATCCAACAGGTGATTGTTTCATTGGTTTCATGTGATTTTTTTTAACTTAATGACCAATCACAGTCAGGCTGTGTCAGGGCTCTGGAAGGAGTAATGAGTTTTTCATGATTATCTTTTTAGCCTTCTGTAAGTATACTTTCTCTATTCTTTAGAATACAATGGCATGGCATGGCATGGCATGGCATGGCATGGCATGGCATGGCATGGCATGACATGGCATGGCATGGCATGGAATAGAATAGAATAGAATAGAATAGAATAGAATAGAATAGAATAGAATAGAAATCAGCCTTCTAAGAACATGGAGTCAGATTCTCAATTCCTCCTCCATCTGGGGAACCCACAAAATACCCCAGGGGCTGGCAGTGGTGTCAGTGCAGTTCAGCAGTGGGTGCTGGTGCTGGGGAAGTGCTGCCCAGGCTAACTTTAGCCCAGACACTCTAATCCCCCTGGCTAAATTAGGTTTGTGCTGAGAGCTGCCCTCTCTCAGATTAGGCTCGGGATCAGCAGCTGCCCCGTGGGAGGGACCTGCAAACACTCCTGGGTTCCCAGAGTCAGCCAAGGTAGGGGGTACAACAAAGTCACCTTCTGGTACCTGTGGCATTTCCCAAGTCTTGATGTCCTCCAAGAGGAAGAGCCTTTGGATCTCAGTTTCCTCAGCACCTCAGTGTTGGGAAGGATGGAAGTTTGATAAGGAAGTTTCACAGATATGTATGCTTGGCAGAAAGATTTTTGAACATAGAATCTGAAGAAGGAATAGAAATGAATGCAAGTTTTGATATAGAAGAAAAGAATTGCTGAGCCAGTCTTACTGGATAACCAAGAAGGTAAAGGGTGTGTTAGTTAGAAGGGGTTTTTATGACTTAGAGCAAAGGATAAACCCACCTCAAACAAGAAGAGGTTTTTACCAAGCACAAAGCACAGCAAAGTTGCAAGTAGAAAAAAGGTACCAGAATTTTCCACTGCAAGAAAACTGAAAAACAACTTTTAGCTTAAACTGTAATGTACTAACTTTTAGTGACTGGAGAATAGTAACATGAATATGGTAATTACAGTAGTTATGATAGGCTATAGATAATAGCTATAGATTGGTTCTGCTGTATTAAGATGCTCTGCAAGGAAAAGTGCAGTGCAATGTAACCAAAACCAAAGGGTCTCCAGGCCTGCCTGCAGCTGGAGCTGACAGCTGTGGGCACAGCTCTGTCACCCACCACCCTGGACTGCCGTAACATCCAGGATACATAAACTGCATTTTGGATACAACAAGCTGCATTTTGGAGAGCTGCCTGGAGTCCCCCATCCCTCATTCCAGCTCTTACGCCCCAGATCAGCTCAGTGCAGCTCCTGCCTCTCTCTGCCCTCCCCACATCCCAGCCCAGTGCTGCAGAACCCATCCCTGCCCTGATCCAGTGCCTTCCCTCTGAGCCCCGCGACATCCAACCCAACCTTGGCAACCAATGCTGCATTAATTCTGCTGCAAGACATGGTATGGTGTAGCCATCTTAAAATAAAGAGAAAAACTGGGAAAAGGCAGAAAAGACTGGTGTGGGAGCAGGATGAGCAGCTAGAAGGGAGTGGTTGGGATGGGCTTCCTCTCCAGCAGCAGATGCAGCTCAAAGTATTTATATTTGTAAAGCCACAACCTTTGTTTCCTCAGTGTCTTGCAGAACCCCATTTTCCACTTGCAGCTCGTGTATGCCAAGCTTCCTGCTCCAGTATTCCCAACTGAGCTGGGCACAAATATATCTAAAGGCCAGAACAAGCTTGTTAGAGATACTCACAGGAGTTTGGGAAAGGCAAAGACTTGTAAGAGTCTCTTAAAAGTCTTCAGAATCAGCAATAAAGTTTACTGTAGGTTGACTGAGGATTAAATCTTCAGTGCATTATTCATCTCCAGGAGTGGAATTTTGCCTTTCCCTGGGTTTCATGGACCCCTCTGGGTAAAGCTGCCTTCTCACAACATTTTTTTCATTAGAGCCTCCAATGCTTACTGAAAAATGTGTTTTAATTTTGCCTTTTCCTCAGCCAAGACTTCCAAGTTTGCTGAAATATTGAACTATGATTTTAATGTCCTAAAGGGGCACTGGTATCTCAGTGCCCACTGCTTTTATGACAGAAGTTCAAAGCTCAACACATTCTAAAGAGGAGGTGGAGCATCCTGCCTACTCAGCTGCATCCTGCTCCTGGGAAATTTTATTTTGCTGCACCATTTTAATTATCCCCATTGCAGCTACAACAAGCAGGAACAACAGAGAGCTAGTGAATAAAAATCAAATTAAGGAGTGGAATTTTCTGTGAGAAAATATTTGGATGCTTTCACTGAGTGTTGTGGGTTTCCATGATAGACATGGACAGAAATGATGCTTCAGTGTTTCACTGACTTTTTACTCCTTGTCTTCTCACTCTAGTTTAATATGGGGATTAATGCATAAAGCACTGCTGCAACTGCTTCTGCAATTCTTGCTGGTCTCAAATGTACAAGTTATTTAATTCTGATGGAAGAAAAAAAAAATCACAAAAACCCCAAACCAAAACAACAACATCAACAACAAAAAAACCCCAAACCACCACCACCAACAAAAAAAACCAAAACCACTCAACCAAAAAAACCCCAAACCAACAACAGCAAAAAAAAAAAAACCCAGAAAAACCAAACCAAAACATCACAACTCAAAATGAGCAGTATCACAAGAAATACAAAAAACAATAAAATGACACATGCATACTGTGAAATCATCTAAATAGAGTTAATGTCATCCTTATATATTTTCTGATTTTCTACTTGCTCTCTTTTTTTCCATATTCAGATAAAGAAAAAAATAAAACATGCCCCAAAAAAGGCAATTCTAAACTGCTGCAGTCTTTTCTCAAAAGGCCTATGAGCTCATAGTTCTAACAGTATCTCTAAAAAAAATTTAAAAATTGAGGAATCCAAATGTTTGCAACCACCATATTCAGAGGTGGTTCATTCATATTCACCAAATTTGATATCAAATTCACCATATTTGATACCCAAAACACCCTTTTTGGTACCATGCACAGACCTGGCTGCATAGAGGCACTCCCAGCCAAAACAGAGGTGCTAAAAACACAAAATGCCAAAAGGCAGAGATGAAGTTTTCATAATTCCATGAGAATCCTCCAGGTTTCCATGACATTCCAACTGTATTTCTGGATAAAGCCTTTTCTGACACAGGTACTTCAGTTTGCAGTAGAAAGGGACATGGGTCAGCTGTACACTCCAGTATGACCCCAAGCTCAGTCTCCAATTCTCAAATGCACCTGAAAAAGCAGATCCTGTCCTCTGAGATGGAAACCTGGACAAGAAGTTTGGCTTCATCTCTCCACAGATTTCTCTCTCCACTTTTCCTCTTCTGCTCATTGTCATAAAACTCATGGTTTGTTTCTGAGCTTGTTCCATCTTCTCACCACTGCTGTTCTTGGTAAACAGGACAGACTTTAAAACAGCACCTCCATTCTTTAGCAACAACACTTCTTCACTCCACAAAAGGCAAGTTTATGCCTTCTGAATAATCCCAGAAATCCCTTACAGTGCAACACAGTGAGAGAAATCCAATTCTGCCAGCATTACTTGGTGTAGATGTAACCAGAAGAGAGGGCAGTGAAAAGAAACCCTGAATTACCTCAATCCTTGTCTGCTTTAAGATAAGCCTCAGCTTGTCAAGCATAATGCCAATACTACAGTTTTTGTAAGCAGCCAGAGTTAACAGATGTTTTAAAAAATATGCCTTTAATTTCTGTAAGTTGCTCTGACAAGTAATAAATAAGAATATTTTTAAAACTTCTACTCACCTTTTTATAAATAAAATATTTGCCTCATAACTAGAAAATGTCTTATCCAGGCAGCTTGAGATGCTTAAGGATTATTTTTACCCACTAATTACAGAAGTTCTACATGTCAAATGAGGTCTTAACTATGTATCCTCATCATCTTTAAATTGCACTCTCAGATAATCCAACATCACAGACACCAATTATGCATGTATTTAGTTTCAAACTCTGTTGTGTAGATTGCAATATCTTCCACACCAGTTCATTCTGAAATAATACCAATTAACTCAGTAGAATGCCATCAATTATAAAGGCTACATAAATTATGAAGGCTACAGGATTAGAATTTGCTATCTTTAAGGTCTGCTTTTCCTGGTATCTGCTCAGCACATTAATTTCACTGAATCTGCAAGAATCATAAACTAACAACAGGCAACCAGAGGGTGATTTGTTGTCTATCAGTTAATTAGTGCAGGGAAACTCCAGCAGTTTCTTGGGGTTATTTGCTTATGTGAATAAAGAAAGTAGCTCTTGACTTGTTTTTTCCTATGTATTTAGAGCTTTTCCCAAAAAATGGCAGCAAATCCTCCCTACCCTTGCATGGGGCAGGAGCAACTCTTTGACTCATTACAACTGTGTAATTATTCAATTCAATTACCTTAAAGTAATTGAAACCTGCAGCCAAACTGACACTGAAGAACCTTCACAGATGAGGCTGAGTTGTGCCTACATCAGTGCCCACAGCAGAGAAGACTGAATAATCATTCATAGATTACAGTTTGGGTTCTCTGCACCCACAGAAGAAATGCCTCCTCAGCAACAACTGTGGATTCCTAAACTGTAGTAAACTGGCACTCCAGCAGCAGATGCTAATAAAAATATACATAAAAATCCTTTCAATCATTTATTTTAGTGGATTTAAAACCTCATGTGTCTTCTGCCAAGTGTAAAAACATTTTCGAGTCATACAAACGAAATATATAGCCCATGGTGCAATAAAATGAAATCAGCACATTGGAGGGATTATCCATTTTTATTTTCTTTAGAAATGGATCAATGGAATTACTGTGCTCCAGGAACACACTTAAAAAAATTTACACCAGGTAGCATTTCCCTTAACAAATTTTCACATTGCTTATAATTATGCAGATTGGACCTGGAACAATAGAAAGATGCATCCAGTGTCACCCCAGAGTTCTGTGACAGCCAAGTACATTCACAAACCCACCCCCCCCACCCCAATTCCTCAAACACCTGCAGAATCCCATCTCTACATCTAGCTAAAAATATTCTTGTCAAAATAGAAAAAGATTTTCCTACAAAAATTTTAGGGGAAGTCATGACACTTCTTCTAAATTGCTTTGCAGACAGCTAAGTACGACGATCAGTCTTCCCGAAAAGCTCCTTTTCCAGGATTTCAGGCGGATTTTGATGTTCCTAAAAATAGTCCAACATTGCCACCATGTGGTGAGGGACGGCTCAGGGAAAAGCAGGGACAAACACCTCGGCAATGAGGAACCACTGCGAGTGAAAAAGGACTCTGGATCCTGAGAACTGACTCCTTATGCCGGGAAACCAACTCTAAGCATGGACCAGGGTAAGAAAAATAATTTAAGATATTTTGTGAATAATTCTTGAGCGTTGTGATGCTCCCCTCACTAAAGGCACAATCCATTTCTGCTCACTTTTATCTCAGTACAGCACGTGTTTGCCAACAAGGAAAACCTAAGTGTATGCAAAATGCCTAAGACCATTCATTTCTTCAAACATAATCATACTTGAAAATTCCAAAATCTTCTTCCTGGAGTTCAGGAAGCCGTGGAAATTTATTTAAGAGATGATCTTTCACATAGGCTTTTTCATTGCTGCCTTCCTCACACTGAAGAGATATGCTTCATAAATAATGTTCAAGAAGTTGTCATCATTCTGAAAAACAAAAAAAACCCAACAGGTAATTGTTAGCAGGATAACTGGAGTAAAGAGATTAGAGGGTTATTCCATTTTATGGACCTGACACTTTTTAATCTTACTCTTTTTTATAAAAGGGAACAATAGCAAAGCCCTTTCCTTCACTGAAGATCTGTTTTATTTCCCAGGACTGCACCTCAGCAATGAGTACACTGAAAGAAGATTTTCTAAACTCACAGTGCATTTAAATTGAGTCCAGTATTGTTGCATAATAACTCAGTGACAATACTGCAATTACAGCCCTATTTCTCTTCTTTGCCCTCATTTATCTAGGGACTTCCTTAAGCTGTGTCCTCTCTTAGGTCAGGGATAATTCCAAGCATGTCTGAAGGAATAATGAAACACTCTGGATTGTGATCCTACACCAAAACCCTACCTGGGGAAATCCTTGCATCTTGTTTAGCTCTTTTAGGCTCAATGCTCCCTAAGGGATGCTGTCCTTTTGCTCTGATGCTAAACTTTTTCCTTCTGAAGAACATTTTGCAAGAATGAGTCAGCCCACATTAAGAAAGAATGTTATAAGTAGCTCACATAAACATATGAGGATAATTACAATCAAGATAATATTTAAGGAAAATTAGGTGCATCCAAGATTGTAGTTTTATATAATGGAAAATGACAGCTAACAAATTGGCAGTGAATAATTTCAAGGTAACTCAGTTAATCCTAACTACCACCAAAAATAGCAGGGTTAAATATATATTTTACAAGTACAAAGTTACAGAGGGTAACCCCAATTTTCCTTGACTAGTTTTTCCTCTTTAACTTCATGTATGGTTTTAATAGTATCCAGACACTCAAAGTAGGTAAAGGCAAGTTAATGTGATATTTTTTAATCCCAAAATAAAAGTAGAGGGAAAAAATGAGAAAGCCCTCCATCTTATTAAAGATACCATTTATTTTCTGAATTTGTAACCTAAATAAAATTTTAAGTAACTTACAATAATGACTTTTAATTTTATTCCAAAGCCATACAGGCACATAGTTTTGACCTATTAACTGGATGTGTTTCTCTGTCCCTTGTGTTCTGCAGCCAGGTTTTTAGTTATGTAATCTCTCCTCAACTTTTACTCTTCAGATATTACTCACACAGCAAATTAAGGAAAAAAAAAATCATAATTATGCATCATGCCAAAGCAGTAAACAAACATCTTATATATAACATTGTTAATGCTTTGTCACAATTAAACCTGAAAAACTGCAAGAAAAGGAATTTTATTTCATGTAATTTTCTATTTCAAATGCTAAACTGAATTAACATACATTCATGTTATCTAGCCCATATTTTAAAGTTGCTCACTCTCCTAAAATTGCAGGATTAAATCCTGCAATTTTAATCTCCCATCTGAATTCCTCTTACTGCTAACACACATCTCTGAAATATTTGGCAGCTAGGATAATCACCCATTATTTATCCTTGGCTAAAAATATAATCGATGTCTCTCTGGCTTAGAGGCTGACCTTACAAAGCTTTCAGTCATCTTTGTTCTCTCCCACCAAATTTATTACCTTTCCTGAACCCCCAATCAGATGCATTAATCAAAATGCAGTGTGCAAGGAGAGCCCGGCACAAGCAGCCCAACTTCCAACGTTTATTTAATTTCAGAATGAAATTCAGAGTTTAGACAGACAGAACAAGTAGAGGGTGCTGGTCTCAGAGCGGGCAGCAGGATCTGAAGCGGCAGCGCTGCACGGTACCTGGATGAGGTGCAGCAGCGTTTCCTGCAGCTGCACCTTGGAGACGGAGGCGCTGCAGGGCACGGCCGCCTCGGCGGGCAGGGGCAGGAGCAGGCTGCCCGAGCCGGGCTCGGCGCTGCCCAGGCGGCCGCTCTCGGCAGCTTTGGGCGCAGCGGGCGTGGGCTGAGCGAACACCATGGGGGACATCAGCAGCGTGGGGCTCGCCGTGGCAGGGATGCGCTGCGGGGAGATCACCTGTGCAGACAAAAACACGGGCATCAGGTAAAGATGTACGCTCAATTCTGTGGGAATGGAGATGGTGAGAACTACACAGATTGGCAGCAGGCACTGGAGATCAACGCTGCGATGTACAACTCCAGCTCAACACCACCTCTAGGATCTACTTCCAGATGGAAAGGTCTTCCACCCAATTTGAGATTGCAGACATGGATTCAAGCATTATAAATCTGATAGGCAAATGATCTTAGGACAATAGTGTTTTAGTGCAGGAATTGGACTACTATTAAATATCAGCACTTAGAGAATGCGGCAGTAAAATCTTCCATGCAGGGACTACAAGTCAGGAAGTTTAATCTTTGAGAACATGAGACATGCAAATATCACTATTAAAGACTAACCCCTGTGTGGCAGTCATATTTTCTGAAAAAATCCCTTTGCCCAGGATTTTGCTCCTGGAAGATGAGAAGCCTCCGAGAAAAAGGAAAACAAGAATTATCTGATTTGCTTCTCCTGTATTTTGCTCATGTGGAATGCGTTTGGAGATCGTTTACCCACAGATGATTGTTGCATTGGTTTCATGTGAATTGCTTTGACTCATTGGCCAGTCAGGGTCAAGCTGTGTAACAGCTCTGGAAAGAGTCACAAGTTTTCATTATTATCTTCTGTAAGTATCCTTTCTGTATTCTTTAATATAGTTTAGTATAGCATTCTTTTATATAATACAATATCATAAAATAATAAATTAGCCTTATGAGAAGACGGAGTCAGATTCATCATTCCCTCCTTCGTCTGGGCCCCCCATAAATACAATACCCCTGTACCTAATACTAGAAAGTATTGTCCAATTATAACTCTCAAATTACTTAATAAATATATACATGTATTTTCCCTTCTCATTTTACTTAAGGAGAGAGAAAACAAAACCATAGATTCAGTGATTTAGCTAAAGATCCATAGTGAGGTCATGGCACTGCCAGAAACAGAACAGACACACAACCAATGCACCATTAACAAAATCAAAGTAGCCCTCAAAGAGAGCCTTGGTGCTGCAGCAGTTCCCTCAGTATCCTAACCACACTAATCTGCACATCTGCCAAATAATTTTCACCTTCAAGTTTTGCAGTGAAACTTGGAACTTTAAATCATGCAGGATTAGCGAATACTATCAGATATAATATTAGCAAATACTATAATATGTAATACACAACGTAACAAAGTTAATTCATTCAGCTTGCAGACATCAGATCTCACTCCCGGTGATTCCAGTAATAAATCTTATCCTAATCAGCCATCTTCTTGCTATGCAAGTATCCAATCTTTTAAATGTACGTCAGAATTGATACAAGCTCACCAAAGCTCCTCCCTTTGGGACTGCAGCACAATTTATTGCTCCCATATTAAGGTGAAAGGCTGCTGAATCACTTCACTCTGTGTCCTGGATTACATTTCAATTTTGAAGAAAAATTAAGGTTAAGAAAACAGAACTGAGGTTGATCTTCGAGGTATGCAAAGCCACACAGATTAGCATTAAAGAACAGTTATATTTTTGTAGCTTGTCTCTCTCCTAGTTATCATTGCTCTACCCAAGACATTTCTGAACAATTTTTGTGAGACCATGATACAAAGAGAAATAGAAACAAAGAGGACTGAGATTTCATGATGTTTTATGGAAAATTTAAGGAAGCAGAAAGGCTGGGGTCAGGAAAGAAAGCATGCAATATACACCTAACACAAAAGTCTCGCTTTATTCTCTCCCAGTATTTACCCAGTTAGGTAAATATTGTGTCTGTTTCTCAAACAGAGAGTACTACAAAACTCTAGACTGCAGCTTTCTTCCAGCCCCACAGAAAGTAATCAAAACAGCCATGACCAGGTCTTGTTCCAAGTCCCTGACTGAGCAGAGGTATTACAAACTGACTGAAGGTTTGCACACCTATGCTTGAAAAACAACATTCATTTTAGAAGAAAACTAGTGTGAGTCCAAAGTGACATCCCTCTGTAGAGTGAGACCTCCAGCCTCTGCACAGATCTGTGGAACACCAGCTACCCCCAGATACTCATCCCAGTGCTTCTGCTCTCCTCATCCACACTGCTGCAGCAACTTCTCTTTCATTTACCTCCAGCAAAATTGGCAGGGCTTGCTTAAACAGGATGATTCTTCCCAATGTGATTTCAAGAATGCATACACAAAACTGCTCTATAAGGGCAGAAACCTCCTGCAAAGGGAAGGTTGGGAGCTGCTGGAGGAGATGCAGTGTCCCACTAACAGAGCTTAATCTACAGCAGACTCAGCCCCAGATAACACAGCCTTCCAAATCTAAAGACATTTTTCTCATTTGCCCAAGGCAAACAAACAAAACCTGAGACAAACTGTGCCCTTAATAATACACAGCTCCTCCTGACAAACACATGTTGTGGTTTCAGAGACGCACGAAGAATGCTTTGTCTTCTCTAGTTAGAGAGGTCTGTTAGGTAGGACATGCCAAGCATATGGAAACTGTATGCAATGAGCAATATTGCCATCTGCTGGTGACACAGCCAACATCCACAGGTCATGCACAACTTCACTGTCAGAAGAATAGAGTTTATGTGTCTTTTCTTAGTGCATAGCACTTATGTCTGTCCTCAATATTACAATGTATTTTTTGCTAACAGCTCAAGCTCAAAGCTTCTGCCGTTGAACAAACTCTTACATAAAAACATGGATTGTTGGGGGTTTGTTTTGAAAATAAAGCAAAATTTTCATTTGAGATTCAGCTCAGATCACCTTGAGTCACTGGGACAACTGACACCCACCAGAAAACAGGATGCTGAGCCTGGCATTACTACTGCAACTCCTGTAACACCAAGCTTTTGCAGAAGGCACTGTAAATGCTCTTTGGACCAATCTTTTAGCTTTGAGTAACTTCTCACCACTCATAACAGCCCTTCCAAAATTCTGTTGATCAACTTCTTACCCACAGAAACCGAGCTGCTTCTTCCTCCATTATCTCCAGCTGTCAGGTCAACACTTAAATCTCTGAGTCACTAATAACAGAGTAGGAGTCTGCCATCAGCTGTGCAGCAAAGAACAAAAAAATGTGCAGAATAACGGGTGCAGTATCTAACATCCTTTCCCTGAAGCCCAAATGCTCACTAAGATGTCAGACTGGTGTTCTGTGTGGCTGTTGGCAGCTGGATGATACCAAATCCACAGATCACCATGAACCAAGGAGTGCACTGGGTCTCCTGCAATGCAAACTGGCACCTTCTGTGGCTTCCCGTATGAAAAGAATTCCCAGGTGGAGCAAGTGGAACATCAGCACCCAGCGTGTGCTGTGGGCCTAAGCAGTTTTCAGAGGCACTGCTTAAAACTGAGAACATAATTCTGAGAATGGTTTAGGAACTTTAAAAGCAGTTAATTAAAACAAAGCTGGCTACAATTAACATTCCTTTGTCTTTCAAGTTTAATTTAGAATATTTTAATTGATGTTTAGCTACGGAAGCTGAAATTACTTTTTGAAACAAGTTTAATGCAACTATTTGCATTATAGAATTACTGAAACTGCAGTCAGGACAACAGAGAAGCAGTGCTGTGATGCTCACACCACACACACTGGGGTTTCATGCACATACTCAGAAGATGTAACATTATGTACAAAATACATTCTTGATGGAAAAATGCTCCAAGAAATGTGAAAAACGAGCTGCAAGATACGTGGTCTTCTGAAGAAATGATAAATTTGTGTCTGGGTTATTGTAAGCACTTTTAAAACCATAATTCTCATTAACATAAACACTTAAGCATGCATGTACCTATAACCAGGATAACACATCCCTAACACTAAACATACCCCTAAAAGCCCACTGTAGATTAATGTTTTTTATTGTCTCTTAAGCACACGTTACTGTCTGCATATGGAATATTTCACAAAACAGGCCTGGCACCACACCAGGCTCAATGCTTCCAACTATTATTCTTCGGCTTTTACTTTTTTTTAAATTTCTTTTCCCATTTTTTTGGTAACTGGTCTCTTCCTTTTCATGTGGGAGATCACAGTTCTTGTACCATATGGAGTTGCAGCAGAAGGCAGTTTAAACTTGGACTTGTAATGTGTCAGTTGTGGAAAGGACTATTGCTTACATTTTCTTAGTGCTGCTGATGGATTGAGGGTGTTCCTTTAATCTGATTTTTCCAACAACAGACACTGCTCAGATATCTCTCTATTCCTGTCAGACTTTTGCTTTTTCTGTATGCTGAAGCATAGTAGGCAATACCAAAACACAAATAATTACAGAGAACAAACCTTTTGCTGCACTTGTTGTCAGAATCTGCTTTGATCAATTTTGCATGAGCATGTGCAGATATATTTGTGCCAATTCAATTTCACTCAAATATCTACTCTGCAGGCATGGCAGCACTTGAAGCCTCTGGTCTACTGCGAGGATAATTTTATAAAAAGATTAATGTTGGTTTTAAAAGTTGGTTTTTATCTTCCAGGTTGTTTTTCAAAAGCAGGCATGTTTTGTGTGGCTAATTCATGGCTTCCAGAGGAACAGAGTCCTTCCTTCATTTTTAGCCTCCCTGCTTTTGTGCAATCTGCTGCATGTGAAAGAGGCCATTCCTCCCAGACTGCAGAGCTTTAGGTCTCCTAAGCAATAATTAGTGACATTTTTGTTATCATTTTTAGTCAATACATTAAATCTCCACATTTAATGCATCTAATACTGTGTTGATAGCAGCTGTGGGAAGCCCCTCCTCAGCAGTCTCAGCCTCCTTGTTCTGCTCACAGCCCTGCAAAGGAAGACTGAGAATCTCAGTTGCTGCCTTTTTTTTTTAAGGCAAACTTGCAGCAATAATCACAGTGAATGAGCCTTGCTCCAGAGAAGACTTTTCTGTTCTATCCATACTCAAGCAGTCAAAGTGCTGCAATTGCATTAGACCAGACCTCAGGAATTGCCTTTCCATATTGCAATTAATACTGGCACCACTGTCTTTTTCATATATACAAAATTAAAGACATTTGCCATAGCAACATCTGTAGGATTTTTTCATCTGAAAAATATATCAGCATATTACCTAATTTTTTATTCATGCATACTGACTTACAGTGTAGAGCCTGGACTTGCCTCATTTCACTTTTACCTCCATTATGTCCTCCCTCATGCCATCAGCACATGTACCAGTGAATCACACAATTTCTTACATTTAAAGCAGGCAAGTTCCATTCCCAGTGAAAACAAATCAATTTGTTTGACTTTGGATCCTCCTTTTATTCTTTAGCTCTCCACCGGAAAGTCAAAGTTACCATCTGCAAGCAACTGATTCTGAATAATTTCAATGACTAATCCCCAAAAAACTCTTTCATACAGATTCAGATCCTACTGCATTAATTAAAAGAACAAAAATAATGATGGCTATTTGCTGTATCAAATTAATATTCCTCCCACTTCTCTCATGGAATTAGAAAACTTGACCTGTCACAAACTTAGTGACAGATGTGGCTCTTTTATTTTTAAATGACTCCTTCAGCTTCTTCATGTATAGAAGAACTTGCTAGCATCTTGAAATATCCTGTAGTCTTTCAATCAGGTTTGACAGAATTAGAAAAACAGAATACAAGAGTAAAACAGAAAAGAGAAATAAAAAATAGAATAGAACAGAAATACAATAATGGAATAGTCACAATAGAAAAACAGCTTTTCAGCTTTACACTGGAAAGGGGAATACTTGGCATCAGTAATTTCAGACTCCAGTACCCCACAGCCTATCCCCAAAAAAGGAAGCTGAAAAGGGCTTAGATGCATTCCCAGACAGGACATGTGAAGACATTCTAGTGTAGAAAATACTACTGAAAATGAAGTTGTTAAAGACAGTAGTTGTTTTGGATGGGACATTTTGTAATTGCACATGTTGCTTTTCTGAAGAACATAAAACTGTACTCCATCAGAGAGATATAGTCTCTTAACATCTGAATTTTTTAAGACACTAATTTGACTTCTGGGATCAAAATAAACAGATTTTTTTGATGTCACTCAGGCACAAGACCTTTTTTCAAAACAAAACAGAAAAAATTAAAGAAAAATAGCTAATGAATATCTGGAAGTAGCAGGTGTGGTATAAGATAACTAACTGACCAATATACAAATAATTCTAAAAGCTGCAGTTAGAAAACAAGGGACCTTTTAAGTATCTTTAGCAACTGGCATACAAAAGAATGCACATCTACACAGAGGAAGCTATGACTAATTTTGCAGAAAATAATTATTAAACCCAAAATATTACACTGAATAGCAAGCCATTACACATAACAGCCAAGTGTAAGTGAGTGGCAAGTGAAAACTGGGTGACTTTTCAAAGGGGCTATGGGACAACACAGCACTGCAGTATTTCTGGTCATCATTGATGTGTAAGAGATGTGGCCTTCAGGATTTACAGTATCAAATCTTGGTAAATCAGAACTTCATGTTGGGAAAATATCACCTGCAAAATGAATCATGTACAACATGCAGCAGGACAACCAAGCCAAGCCTAACCTCAGAAAACATCAAGTTTAAAAGACTGCTGGATTTGTATTTATTTATGATGAAATTCCCCATTTACCTGGAAGTAATGGGGAACTCCCCCATGAAGAGAGTGCTCTGTTTCCTCACCTCAGAAAACATCAAAATTAAAAGACTGCTGGATTTGTATTTATTTATGAAGTCCCCCATTTACCTGGAAGAGAGTGCTCTGTTTTTCTGTGCCTGGAGCCTTTTCTATCCAGGAATCCAGTGATTTCAGGGTATTGGTGTTCTGGGTAACTGGGAACTTAGCTGCCAACGTTGGTCTGCTGGATACATGGAGCTGCTGTTCTTGTTGCACTATCTGGAGTTTTTTCAGTAATTCTTGAGGTGAAATCACCCCAGAATTGGCTGCTTGATTGCCAGAGAGAGGAAGCGGCTGTCTGGGGAGTTTGGATTGTTCTTTCCCAAGCGTCTGAGCCTCTAAAGTCTGGCCTGGTAGGGACCCATTGAAATACACCAGAGGGGGCTGGCTCATGCTGTTTGCTGGTGCCGCAGGTGCTCCAACAGGAGCAGGAGTCCTGCCGAACACGGCAGCTGTCGAGTTCACAGCTCCTGCGGCGCCGGGCTCCATTTTAGCCACCGATCCTGACTGACTCTGCAATTTCTGCAGGAGGCTCTGAGTGCCAGCCGCATCCTGAGCTCCGTGGGCCGTGGCCATGCCGTGGGCAGCCACGGGCTGGAAGAGGCCCGTCAAAGTGTCCCCGACGGGGGGGACGCTGCCGTTCTCACACAGGCGGCTCTCGGGGAGCTCGGCCAGCGGCTGCAGCTCAGTGCCCCGCACCATCAGCTTCTGGATGGCGGGGCACAGCTGCTTCTCGGCGCCGGGGGAGTGCCTGCTGGGCTCCTCGTAGGACAGCGAGCGAACCACGCCCTGCCTCGCCGGGACGCTCTCCTGGGGCTGCTTGCTGAGCGCCTCCGAGCCGTCTGCCTTGTCCTGTTTGCCAAACAGCGCTGTCAAGGACAGGTGCTGCGGTTCAGGATCCGCGTTCTGCGAGGGGACGAAGGAAAAGAGTGAACACAGCTTCCTCCTGCAGGAGTTACATTGTTACAGACATATTTTATGAAATATCCTTTCGTTAGGATTTTTTCTCCTGAGAAGCTGAGAGGCCTCGGAAACAAAATTTCACAATAATTATCTGCTGCTGTGGAACGCAACAGGTGCATCTTTGATTGGTCTCATGTGGTTGTTTCTAATTAATGGCCAATCACAGTCCAGCTGGCTTAGACTCTCTGGTCAGTCACAAGATTTTATTATCATTCTATTCCTTTCCTTTCAAAGCCTCCTGATGAAATCCTTTCTTCTATTATTTTAATATACCATTTTCTTTTAAAATAATATATATCATAAAAATATATATCTATACATCACAGACATCTTTTGTGGAAAATCCTTTCTTTAGGAGTTTTTCTCTTCGGGGAAGCTGAGGCCCCAGAAATAGAAGGGAAACAAAAATTATCTGCTGATGTGGAATGCAGTAGGTGCACCTGTGATTGGCTCATGTTCCATGTTTACAATTAAGGGCCAATCACAAGACCAAGCTCCGGGACAGATTCACAGAGAACTCTCTTGTTATGAGATCCCTATTCTATTCTTAGCTTAGCAGCTTTTGAACTTTTCTCTCTATTCCTATTAGTATAGTCCTAATGTATTATATATCATAAATTAATAAATCCAGCCTTCTGATCATGAAGCAAAACTCTCGTCTATCTCTTCACCCCTGAAGACCCTTACAAGTCATGTAACATCTATAAATAAAATATAGATCATAAATCAGGCTTCTGAAACACTGAGTCAAGATTCTCATCTCTTCCCTTGTCCTGGGACCCCTGCAAACATCACCGCATTACATTAAGTGGTGACAACATTTAGCCAGCAGAATTCAATGAAAAGCTGAGAAAGCTGCAATGCTCTTTTTTTCCCCAAGAGGATTTTTAATAGTTTTGTCACATAGGAAGGGCAAGAAGACTGTTGTCAAGCTGCTAATGTGGGAGAAAATCAGCAAATCTGAGACATAGCAGTGGCTTTGCTTTAAATAACATGAAAGAGCATCTTCTTTTACAGCCATCAGTACAATATTAGTAAGAGACAGAAATCTGCCTGTGTATGAAGTAGAGCCACTTCTTGTGCATCTGCTGGTCACAGCTGAATTCAATTTTTAGGATTTTGCACTGCGATTCGGCTTGAAGATATACCAAGAGACTTTTCTTTATTTCAATGATTTCCACTGGGGAAAAAGAAAACCAAACAAAAAACGCAAAAAAAACCCAAAAACCAAACAAAACCCCACAAAAAGTGTGGTCCAGCAATTGACTAGATCAGCTTGTGATCAAAACATGCCCTGAAATTTGCAAGACCAATATTTCTTTGTTGCATCAGCACAGTGTGTCTGTAGTTTGTGCGTTTCCACATCATACAGTGGGGGTTAGGGAGCTTTCACAAACCATTGTGCTTTAAAATCATTCCTTACAGTGGCTCAATCTCAAGTCCATGCAGTGACCTCAAACCAATGTTCCTGTTGCTCAGAGCAGCAGCAGCAGTCAGAAAACACCCCAGATTTTACCTTGCTCTGCTGGGAGATTCGCTGCTGCTGCTGGGTCTCACTCGGCTTCACTGGAATGGGTTTGATCAGGTTGGGGTTGCTGTAGATTGCAGAGGAACTGGTTATTTGTTTTGGCTCTGAGCAGGTCTTACACTGCAACACAAAAAAAGGGTTTCTTAGCATGTGTGACAATGTATTTTCCTCCAGTTCCCAACCACAGTAAAATACAGACATAACCAGATACTCAATAACCAAAATACTAACTGCAGCACTGATGATGAAGTATTATGCTATTAGAAGAACTGTAGCAACTGCAACCTAATTTTCTAAAACCACAAGACATATGTAAAACTGAACACTTGATTCCAAGATTTCCCTCTAATTTAAATCTCAGCTCTCTTTTTGGCCTTCTGCTTTTCCTGCACTTCAAAAACATAAAATACTTTAAAAAAGCACCTTAAAAACCAAGCAACAGACATGCTTTTCCTGTATGCAACAGGCAGCTAAAAGGATTAATGGGCCCATAAAGATAATTTAAAATGCTTTTGTCAACAAGTAGAATAATAACTCAACTCTTTTACATAAATCTTCACATGGTAGGAACTGGTAGGATGTATATACATGTACAGAAAAATAATTAAAGATTTAATCAATTTGTAGAATCAGGAGGATTTCTTATTATGAAAAAGATGGTCAAGACAGATTACTAAAAGTGATCAGGGACAAAAAATGTTATGTGGAGAGAGAAGGGCATGACTTAATTCAGAGAAAAAACACATAAAATGCTCTGTGAAAAAGTAAATGGAAAAAGAAAATGTGAATAAGATGCTATACATAAAAATATAGTCAATGAAACTAAAAAAGCATTGGGTATACACGGAACGCTACTGTCAGTAGAAAAGAAGACAGTGTCTTTGAAGTCATTGTCACTTGATACAGTTGAAACCAAGAAAGTGGAAAGATTTTTAGAAGAATTATTTAACAAGAAGTTAATAGAATTAGCTATTAATTCTAACCCCACTCTCAAATACACAAAGCTGATTACTTAACCCATTTCTGACAATAAACAAATAAACAAAGACATGCTGGTCCCAGGGCTGCCCAGTAAAGCAGAACTGGAATTCTTGTAAGGACTTAAGGGGCTTTAGTAGATCCTCAACACTTTAACTTTTTTGTCAGATTGGACAGATCCTACGTGGACCAAAACTGCATTACAATAAGACTAAATAGCTGGGTTTTTTTGCCCCAAACAGTTCTCTTTCTAATGGTTCTGCTTTTTCTTCAATGTATCTTCTATTTTTCAGCCCAACCTTTTGGGCAAAAAGCACATAAACTTTAACACAATGGATAACATCCTATTGAATATTTGCCAGTGAGTTCTGCAGAATTTAAATAATACCCTTATTTCCTCAGGATATTTTAATAGGCTGAATTCCTCAGAAACCTTAAGTACCTTAGATTCCACTGTCATACCCTGCATAATCCCAGCACTAAGCCTATAAAAATGAGGTGAGAAGCAGTAGTGTTTAACAGAGTCATCACTACATGAGCATATTTTAGACCAAATTCCTCAGCCAAATGAGCATCAGTACACACAAGAATGACATTGACCTGACTTGGTATCATTGCTGTGACTCGATAACAAGGCTAGTAGGTTGCTGTCAAACACAGAAGCACATGGAGGAGAAAAGAAGCCTGTGATGATTGCAGAGGCATCTCTAACTATTGGAGCTCAGAATTTAAAGCCATTGTGGCAGATGGGAGCACAGCCTTGCTGGTGAGGAAGTTGGGAGCACTAGCATGGCATTTTAAGCACCTGTCAGGTGGACAGGTAAAGATGCTATCAGATGCTATTATCAACAAATAATAGCAAAAAGCAGCATGAAAGAAATCCCACCATGCTCTGTAGTGAGAGAACCAGAGAACATCTGGCAATTCCTACACCTTGCTCACAGCTCTGTCCTTTAGTCAGCTGTCCTGTTCAAAGCTCTGCTGCTACAAAAGATTGATAAGCAGCCAAAAGGTTCTAAGATCAAGTCAAAGAAAGGCTCAGCAACACTGGAACAAAACTAGACACTTATGGTCCATGTGGATCAAAAAGAGCAAGAAAAAGGGGTTTTTGGCAAGTTTGGTAGAGTCAGAGATATTCAAAGCAAACAACAGCTCTGTGTTGTGAGATCCATACTCCACCTGTGCAGTATGAAGCTGGAAATGCTAAATGCTGGGAGAAGAACTGTGCAGCACAGAGTTCAACCCAGAGCTTGGGCTGCAGCACAGGACAAGGCACAATGGGAAAGGACAAACCCATTTTGTCACGATTTGTTCTGTACCTTTGCAACTCTTCAGCTGGTTTCTCCATGGCTGTCAGTGAGGCCAGCTTTTTTTTACCAGAGGTCAAGAGAAGGCAACTGTATAAGAGGTAGATCTAAAAAAATAACTCAGTAGTTTGGCAACTTAAAGCTCCATCAATTCAAAAAGGAAGAGAAAGCTGTGTATTTTATTTTGCATGTAATGTAATCTCTAAATGTACAACATAATTTGGGAACAAGGAACTTCAAAATGAGTTACAGTCCTAAAAATTGAGTAAAATTCCTTAAAACTTTGAAAATTGATGCTCTTGAACTGATTCTACAGCTTCCAACACTTTAACACACTCTTCACTGAATAAACACAATTCAAAGAAGAGAACAATATATTTCATAACTAATTTCAGCACATCAGACTGTAAGTAATAAAACATACACTGACAAGAAAGTAGATGTCATAAACCAGTCAAAACCCACAACTGCTCTGAAACATTGACATTAGAGAGAAAAATGGTTGTCATTGCCTTTATTTATCACACTCTAGAAATTTATATTACTAGCAATACAAGAAATCATACACATCCTGTTCATGAGAGGTCAGGCATTCATAGCACTCATGTCCCAGATGAGGAGGAAGTTTTTATGTTATTTTTTATGTCCTTGGCAATCCCTTAAATGCAGAAAGATTAAAGATAAAGTAAGAAGCAAATCTGCAAAAGATTCTAAAGGGAAAAGAGTCCTAAAAGCTATTATTTAAACAACAGAATTTCCTCTCCTTTGTCTTGTTTCCTGTGTGCTAATGCAGAAATGGAAGGTAACATCTTTTAGATTTATCACCCTCTTTTCACAGAATCTGAAGACAGCCTAATATTTTCCAGTTTTCCATCTGCAGTATTTTTAAGGTTATCTAATGAAAACCCTTTAAACATTTCAGAACATCTCAAATCATATTCTCTGATGACAAGATTAGATAATGATTCAGTATTAAAAGATGGGAAAACCACCAAGTTTTGGAAGTGTTTGTCCACTATAATACATTAAATCTCTACTGCAGAAAATACAAAGGCCCCAAGCTTCAACAGAAACTATACACAAAATTTAGGTTCCATTTCACCCTAGCTCAAAACAGTTTGCTATCATCTTTCTGAGGATTTTATTAGTAGCTACATTTCAGAAAAATAAACACGAGAAATGTAAAGAGATAAAAGTTAAGATGTATGTACATTGCCAGACTCTTAGGGAACACTGAGGAGCTCTATTATTGCATGACAGCACATAAGCAATACAGGAAACAGCAGCAGGAACCTGCAGGCTCTGTAACAATTTGTAGCTTATATATAGGTAGTTAAAATTATTAGATTTTTATTCCCCAAAGTAAAACGTTTTTGATTGCTCAATAATAGAGAACATTATTAGTCCATTAGTTACTTCTTTATTTAGAAGCCTCAGAAGACCAAAGCAGCGCACGGGCTGAAATCATACTACATTTCAACCTTTTCATTTCCTTCCATTAGTGCCTGAAAGGAGCTAACAACCACAATTAAAAGCAGTAACTTCACTGCCAAAAGTCTCCTGAACCAAGTCCTTTGTGCAAAGCACGGAAACTACCAGCAGGTAAATACTTCACCCAGAAAGAGGGCACAGCTTGCAGGGGCTCCTCAATAGCCACAACAGCTCTAAGGGTCAGATGAAAGGTAATTTATACTTGCTCTGAGCCTCTGCTATTCAACAAATAATCATATCCACATTCTCCTGCCAGAACTTGTTATTGACAGCATTAATTTCTTTTGAATTTTTAGCAAATTCGACATAAAATGAGAGAGCACACTGTCCAAAATCACTTGGAGTAGATCTATTCAAAACCCCAAATCAAATATTTTATGTTTCATACTGTAAAATGGGAGCAAGTCTCACCTTGGTATACTCATCTTTGGCCTTGGTAAGCATCCTTAAGATATCCACTTCTTTGTTATTAGCAGAATTCATGATCATGGGGGACACCCCTGTTCCTGTGCCCTGCTGTGCTTTGAATTGTTCCTGCTGAGTTAGGCTGAAAGGTGGAGGATATATGAGAAAAAAAGTACAAATCAAACATAAAAACTTAACCACAATTAATGTACAATACTTAATTGAAACTCAAATATTTGTCCTTCCCCATCTACATTAAAATGTGCAGTAAAAAAATCGCTATTAAAAAAATCTCTATAAAAATCATAATTTGACATAAGATTAATTTTCTCCAATCTTGACTACACTAGACCATAGAATAAAATTTCCATAACTGAGTCACAATTTCTATACCCAGAAGGAGCAGGAATTTATAGTGTTATTCAGTTCTGCTGGTGGTGGAGGATGGCAAACACACACACAAATCAGGCATTAAGTACTAGCAAATGACCAATTTCCTGCCCCAGCTGTTTTATTATTATTGTAGAATGCTGAGAATTAAAACACACAGCCAATTGGCTGAGCAACAGGGTATTTTTTATCTATATGAAATACTGCTATTATAAACCACTACACATGGTTTACATTTGCATGAATCCTCTGAAAACTAGGTTTTATTGTAGTAAATTACCAGTTTGAGAGCACCTAATCACCACCAACCGAAACTTGAGCTAGTTAACTAAAATGAGCTGTCAAAAACCTGGGCTTCCTAGGGTTCATTGTTTATTTCTGTAAATTCATCCCCATCAATTATTTCTTGGGTCACAGCTGACTCATTTTAGAGCTATAGAATATACAGCAAAACCAACAAACCCCACTGAACAAAACCCCACCACTGTCCCAGTCTGCATTTCACACTGTTTTGTCACTGCAAAATGAAAAGCAGCAGGTATTTTTTCAAAAAAAGGACATATGGAGGAAAGATGACTACCTTCCCATCCAGTATTTTATCACAAATCCTATCTGGTGTGTCTAATCCTATGTACCACAGGCAGCTGGAATAGCCAATCACTGCCTGGTCCTACCCAGCCCCTTTACAACATCCTCCACATTAAAGCTCTAAAAAATGTAGATTGCATATGTTGATAAAATCTGTATGACTTCAGCTCCCTTGTTCTCCAAGCAAACATGAAAACCTGCAGGACACCATCCTAAAAAAAAGGGTCCCTGCAAACAACACAGAAAAATGAGCACTGTCTATCCTGGACATGAGAAGAGTGATATTGGAAAAAGCTACCCATATGACATTCTTAGGATAAAACACAGCTGAGAACACAGTTCTGTATGAAATCTTCACCTCTGGCTGGACTGCAAAATTAAAGTTTAACATTTAGAAAAACACATTTTTATGTGCATGAAAGCAATGACTTTAAAGCTAATTGAAGTCTTGCTTTAAATGCCAACAACAAAGTGAATTTTGTATCTATTGCTAAGAAATGAGGAAGCAGGGATTCAGCCATGCTGTACAAACAGGACAAACCCCACAGAAATTGTATCAATACAGCATGCCCTCATGATATCCTGCACTTACCTTAATATAAGCAAAAAAAAAGAAAGATAACAAAATTAAAAAATAAAATCTTCCCAAATTGAAAGATATATTAAACCCCCAAAGAATACAATTCTTCAAAATAGGTCTCTGAGTCATCAGGAAATAAATCATATCAACTGGTACACTCTGATGTAGCTGGAGAGCTGCACTACAAATTAGGAAAAATTACTGCAATACTGTGACTTATTTATCATTTTATGAAATGCAGGCTCGACACTTGCAACAAAGTTTGTAAGTTTAAAGTAGAAAGGCATTATAATCCTAAAAACATAAAATGGGCATGTACATACCAGAAAACATACATTAAAAAATTTACCCATCACTTACTTTTTCATGAGCTCTGCAATTCTTTGGCATTCTTCTTTATCATAAAACCAAATCCCATATATGGACACTGCAAATGCACATCAAACACAAACTGTGAGCATCTTCTCAAACAGCAACTCTTCCTGGTAGATATTTAAATGTGACCTGCAAATTAATCTTCAAATTTATTTTGATCTTATGTTTTCCCCATCCAGAAACACAAAATGACACCTCAGATCCTATAAAATCAAAAAAGATCAAAGGCACATCTCTAAGCATTCAGATTACAAGCTCTTAAATACTCAATTAAGGCAAAGGTATTTGATCCTTTTCTTCAGAACACTAAACCAGTGGGGGTTTTTCTTTAAAATCTTTTTCTCTGTGCTTTATTTTATGTCATATCCATTTGGCTCCACTACCAGCATGCTGCAGGGAGCATTGCATGCATATGGAAGTAGGGAAATCTCTTTGGTTTTCAAAGAATGCTGAGGTCTATCTTACAGAGCATCAGAGCATCTCTACCTCCCTGGAGATTTGCTGTAATTCTGCCCATTGTTTTCTGCAGGAGATCCTGGGTTTCCTCCTCCTTCCCTCCCTATCCTACTGCAGGCAAGAGTTGTCTCTTAACCTTACCAGGAATTGGCAGTTCCTGCCATGTCTTCCAACATTTCATTTGAAAATGGATTTCATTTGACATGGGTTGAGCACCTGTTCAAAAACAACTGCAACACTGACCCTGATGATGTAATAATTCCTAATATTAGGAGAGTCCAAAAGCAATAACTCCTTCAATTCCACAGAGCCAAACCTGTGGCATATGAAGTGTTCCTTGGCTTTGTTCATGTTTGGAAAGAAAATGAATGTACAGCTGCTTGCAAGACATAACTATATTATTTTCTCCATTCTCCTCCAAATTTAAAGCTGTGTGTTGTCTTCTATAGAACTAAAAATGGTCCCAGCTGTTTAATACACATCACATTGGCAAAAAGTCTAAAATATCACACAAATCAGACATCCTGTAGGCATACAAAAATTAACTTTGAAAATATGTACTGTCCTTTTTATGATTATTGAGAAGTGTGATGATTTCTATTACTCACCTAAAAAAGGCAAGTAACATAATATGCACCAGTGGTTCTACAAATGTGCAATTTAAGAGCTGAACTGCACAAGTAATCTCAGTTTTTTAACAGAAATATTAAAATATGCATTTCAAATGCACATGAATATTCTAGCATGTTCCAATGGGTGTTCAGTAAAAAACTGTGCACCTGTAGAAAAGCATGTGAACAACTCATAAGGTTCCAGAACACCCACCTGTGATGCAAAATTCCACATCCTTCTGATGGAACACATTTGAAAATTTGTCCAAATCACAAGAAACTACATATTCCTCAATGCAACAGCACAGCAAGCAGACTGAGAATCCCAGACAAACCAAATTTGTTTTAATCAAGATACTCATTCTTTATAAAAGAATCTCCAATGGAGAAGAGTATTGATGAAATTTTAGCCATCTGCTCCATCTTCCCAAATTTCTTTTATGTCTGCCACAGCTGGTGGCACCATCAATTATGCAGCACAGGTTGGACAGCTTCACCTTTGGCCAACAGAACAGACATGCCACAGACTACTGATGAATACCTAATAAATCTGAAAGCTGACAGTCCCTTGGAAATGCCAAACTGCTTCTGGCCATTAGAAGCTGCAAGACTCACACTGCCTTGCTTCAGCTGCTGATTTATCTCAACTCAGAGACAAACAGAAGTAAACTGATAACCAGAACAATGACAGATTTCAGATTTTACAGAGCTACAACTAATATTTTGAAATACAGTTGCAACAAATACAAACCTCTTTGGATCAGAACAAGGGCACTGGGTCTGTGCCACCAAACCAAACCACACCACCACCCAACAACATATCCCATTTTAACTCCAGTTTTAAGTCAGGATACTGCAGATCCAGAGACCTTTAACCTAGTGCTGAGCTGAACTTCAAACCCACCCACATATATTTCTCCCCTTGGTTAAATGGTATTTCCAACCCAAATTAGGAAGAACAGCTGAAAGCAAGCTAAGAGCAAAGCCCAACATCCTGTGAGCTTAGAGCTCACCCAGTTGGTGCTGAAATCTTTCAGAAGTGGACAGTCCTACTGCTCTTCCTTCCACACTGCTCCCATCTGTCCAGAGGAGACAGACACTTGAAATTCACTGAGAAACAACCCCTGAGCTTGTGGTAGCACAACACACCCTGAACTCTTTTATGCAGGTGAGAGTGAGGGACCAGTGAGAACACAGCAACTTGTGGAAATCTGAGATACCTGAAGCAGCCATGGCATAAATTCACTATATTCTCCTGTAATCAGTATTTAAGAGAAAAAAAGTGTAGAAACAATGAGTATTGATGGCCTCCATCTTGATTAATGATGAGGACAAAATGAAAAAAAAAATCTGGTGTGTGTGGCAACACATAAAACCCCACAACCAGAATGAGAACCTAAGCTGATAACAACCTGTAACTGTCTGGGAACCTGGCACACAGACACAATACAAATTCACTGCAAGCTTTCTACCAGCATGAAAACACTGCCTGTTTTATCAGGATTAAACATAAACAGATTACTTTTATCTCCCTTCCCACTCTGTCAGACTGTTTGACAAAATAGAATTTCACATCTAAGTATCATGTGTAGAGTGGTAATTTCATGTTCGTGTTAAAAATGAATCACAAAACATCAGAGACACAAAGCAAATTTTTCCACTGCCAAACAGAAGAGGAAATATTAAGGCACTTCAGGCCCAGCCTCAACCATAAAGTTATGTAAGAAGAGATTGTAAAAAACGGAAAAAAATAAAATCAGAGTCAAGTAATGAATTGATGACATTAAAAGGAAAAAAAAGTGCCACAATTACAATATTATTAACAAGATTACACAAAGCTATGACATAATGCAGCTATGAACTCAAGAAGATGCAATTAACATTGAATGGGAAGCTAAATTACTGAAATAAACTGACTGAAGTTATTAATTATTAAGGGTATCAGTCTTTAGAATTTTTAGAATTTCTAAAAGGCAGGCCACTCATAAATCAAAACTGAAAACTTTTACCCAAATCTGTGAAGCTCCTTTAATAGCTCAGTGACTGAATTTCAGGAAGGGCACTATTTAAGTTTGAAATCACGACTTCAGAGCCAATTCGAAAGCTTCCGCCTTACAGTTTTCATTTTTTGGCTATGGATTTCTCCTGTCCTCACAAACACTAGAACACTTGATACTATTTATATGCAGAAGCTGACAGCTGCTATCTTCCAGAATTATAGATAACAATTTCCAACCTCTCAATATTTGAAACATTAATTTAGCTATTACGATAATACAGAATTTCTTATCGACCTCAATCATTCGTGTTAAGTATTCTATTAAAAAGAAAGGCATTTTTTCCGGGATTATTTTTTTTCCTCTTCATTATTCCAGTGATTAGATTTTTGTCTTCTGGATAGACATTTTCATTATGAAAGCTTTTGTTTCAGCAGACCTGCAACATGTGATTTTTAAGCTACTCCTCCACAGACTACATAAAATGGATACAGAAATAACTACTGACTAGAGATTCCCCTGTACCTAGGAACTGTTTTATACTTGCTGGTATTAAAAATAAAAAAATAAACACCAAGTCTGAAATTTTTGTGTTTATTCTTCATTCCATGCTTAAAGTATTTTGGTCTATGTATAGTCTAGACTCTTGCTCCTGAATATGTAAATCCACACTTGGCTATGTTAAAGAGAAATTTCTGTATCCATGTCTCGCAAGGCAGGCAGACACCTTTATGTTGCTATGTTTAGGACTGCAACAAGGGAGAAATATAGAAAAACCCGAGCACAGACAGCTGCACACTATCCTGGAAAGCTGAATTCCATCCCAGAGATGTTATGCAATGATACACAAGCTGTGAAATATTATCTGAAGTGGCTGCACTGGTTGTGTGTGCTTCATTTCCCAGTGGCTGAGGCGAGATCTTGGACCTGGGTGCAAGACTTGAGTGTGTGGCCTGAAAAAACACCCATCACCCCAATCCAAGTCCGTAAGAAACTTTTTTGAACATATGAATAATAAATACATTGGAAAAAAATTGGCTTGAGTAATTAAAGTCAGACACTCCATTCTAATTGTAACTACTCTGCCCTAGGATCTCAATTTGTGAAATGGGAAGAATAATCTTTATAATCTGAGCAAGGTAAGACAGTTCTCTTTGTTCCTGAGTTACCAGCTTTATAGTGATGATTATTGGAGAAAACAACATGAAAACTCCATAATTCTGACTCTAGTGCAGAACTCCAGAGGCATATAACAAAGGCCATGCATGAGTAATGAGGAAAAACCAGACTACTGAGTAGCCTCTTGATGTGAACACCACTCCAACTGTTTGATAGCTGAAACAAAGTCCTTATTGCAAAAGAAGAAAACCACACAATATAAAAGTCCATAAACAGAGAGATTGCACAACCAGCCTTAACTCTGGTATTTCCTAGTTTAGGAGTCCTAAAGTTCTTTTAGCTCTAAGCAGGCTTTAAATTCTTTCAAACATAAAATTTTGCTCTTTAGATATTAAACCCAAAACACTAGAAAAAGATTTCAATTGTATCCTGTTATACCACATTGACAGAAATGTGGATCATCAACAGGACTGGAATTTTTAGGCCTCTTGCTTCTCAGCATTGTGCAAAGCTGCACAATACAAAATATGTATTAGGTAAATGTATTTGTTTCTAAATAATGGAAATTTCTCTCTGGCTATATCCTGGTATTTCTGGAAGTTTTTAAAGAGAAGTCAAAATTTTAATGATTCCTCAGGCATTAAAAAGTCAATAAATTGAAGCAAGGTAAGAGTTTTTCAAACAACAAAAATGTGTATTTTGCTATGAGCTCAACCTAAATTCCTAAAAAGCTCTGAAAAGGCCCTGCCTGTTAAATTATCAGACAATTGTTCTTTCATTTAAAGGCTGATAAAGCTCCTGATCCACTCATTTGGAGAACTGTTAAAGACAGGGAAAAGGATGACTTGGTATCTCCATTATCTCAAATATTTAAAATATTATATATGAACAAGCAAGCTACAAAAAATGCCCTAATAAACAACCAAACCAGTTGTTAAAGGAGAAAGAATCCTACTCACAGACATGTCAATGCAAAGCACTGATTACACATGGCCTCTTTTCAGCTTAACCAGTGAAATTCAGCTGAGGAGGGAACTGTTAAAACAATTTTATTCTAAAATAAAACAACCACAAAATATGAACAACAAAACCCCCAACAAAATGAAAAAGCCCCTCCAGACCCCTTTCCCCAAAAGCAAATGGTTTGAGAGTGGGCAGTGATTGGCAACATTACTGAAGTCAAGAATAAGTTCGTCACCACCATCTGTTTAATTGTTCTTGGAACCACGCCTTAAAAATCAAGACAAAATTTTTGTTAATAGAATGGACCCTGAAATATTCCTACCATCATCTATCAGTTGTGAAAGTTGGGGGACCAATTTGCAGACTTCCAGATAGAGCCAGTGATTATTTCTGGTTTCATGAGGCAAAAAAAGGACAGCACAGACAGGGTGGATGGTTTAATAAATCATGTCTGTGACTCTGCTGTGAGAGACTGACTTCAGGCAGATTTTTGATCCAAATTTATCAGAAATTTTAATGAAGAAAAATCAACTGTGTAGCTGTCAAACAGAATAGGGTCACTGGAAAGCCCCCTAAATGGCCTCAAAGCTGAAGTTCTGTTAGTACTGCAGGAAAATTTAAAGCCTATTGATGCACTTATTTCCATAAAGCTCAGCAGATGTAAGAGTCCATCAGCAGGTTCTTTACTTTTTTTGGAAAAGAGCCCAAATGCAAACTGTATTTGCAAGATTTCCCTTAAATATGCCTTCTGTTGATGCTACAAGAAATTTTTATTCCTGACACAGGAATAGCATCTATATTATGATCCATCTGGCTTAGAGAATTTTTTTTTGCCCCACACCACTGGTTTTCCAGTCACACCTCTTGCCATTGCATCATCAGTCCCAAATAATTTTTAAATCATGATGGTGCATGACACTGAAATTACAGCAGGAAGGCTGTGGAAGCCAGGCTATCAATTTCTGAAATAACAAGTTGTTCTTGAGAAATATTTTTTCTTATAAATAGGCTCTCTTAAATAACAAATGGTTCCCGTTACTATTTCACAATAGACTTCCAAAATATCCCCATCAGACAAGAGTTCCATAAGCTAAAAACTACATCCAAATATCCTGATTCAACACAAGCAGGGTTGCTGTGAAATAAAAATCCATCAGGGAAAGCCTTACTGGAAAACAAATGCAACTCCTCAACGCCTGGAAGGATTATTTTCTAGCTTACCTGTGCTCTATATTCTCTGCAAACAATAGAACATGTCTTCAACACACTGCAATGAAGCCAGGCCCTGATGTACAGAAATCACCTGAGCAGAACACAGCAATGCCTTACACAAATCCAGGCTAAATATAAATCCACACCTTCCAGCAGCAGAAAGGCTTGTACTAAAAGGAGACTGTCACAAGTGGAAGAGGTTAAACTAGAAAGCTTTTCTTGATTCTGTGCACTTCCCTCCTACCTAGTAACAAAAAGCTAAAAGAACACTGCTCAATCAAGAAGGGGACAACACACCTTTTCCAGCCTGGAGACAACAAAAAAATTGCTTTTATTGGAAAGAACAGAAAGGAGAGCTACCTTCAGTGTCTCAATTTCCAGCCTTTCCTTTTTCTTTCCACTATGTTAAGAACAGCAGCAGCTTCTGTGTTTCTTGTGGAGTATCTGGGCTTCCATTCCCACAGGGAAGAGCTGCTCTGCTGCCTGTGACACACACAGCTGGTAGAGGACTCACCAGGATTCTCACATCAAGGTTTTCATTTATAATTTAGTCCAGTCTAAGAATATGTTCCCAATTATTTTTAAAGTGCATCTCTGAGGTACCTGCCAAAGGTACACCTCCAATTCCACAGCTATAGTTAAGTTCAAGGTCAAATAGTTTTCCAAACTCTGACAATGCCATTTTCCAGGATATTAGAAGAGAAGGGAAAAAAGAGAAGACTATTTTAACCTCAAATAGGTGTTCAATAGCATGTCATTTTTTCCTGAAACCTGAATTTTCACTATAATCAGTATGATGAGCTGTCACTCCAAATGGTTCAACTCCCACAAAATAATGAACAACTTCATAAAGGGCTTCATGAAGAAAATAAGCAACCTTAACTATACATGATGTTTCTAATTCTGACTGTTGTGATCTCATCTCTTATTTCTCCACTGCATACCTTCAGATCCTAAGTAATGGAAATACATTTGCAGATCTGGACTGAGCTCTCAGCCTGCAACAATAAAAGTCTGAGTTACTTGTATATCCTTGATCTTGTAACAAGAAACACATAAACACAGTAAGATAATTTAACCTCTCAATTTTGGTATTTTTCCATTTGTATGCTCTATACACAACAATTTTGTATAGGCAATTGTTTCATTTTTCCTACACCATCTCTAATTCTAAAATGGTTAGAAAAATAATTTTAAAAATCCACATAGAAATAGGCAAAAGTCAACTACTCCTCCTGATATCTCAAACAGTTAGCTGATATTTACAGCATATCTTATGCACTCCCTTTTATTGCTTTGCCACAGCCTGTTAACAGGCTACAGTCCACAATTAATGAGTTTTCTACTCTTCTGTAACCATTCCTTCCCTTGCAGTCAGCTGTTGCACTGCCTTCAGTAACATCTGCTTCTCTGCAGAGCTGCAGACAGAAACTTTGCAGCACAAGTTTTAGAAATAAAATACAATTTCACAGGCACAGAAAGGACATTCACTGTTCTCACAGAATGGCAGGCAAACTGTGGGTAGGTTCACACTGTGCTCACAAGCTAAATTTCACCCTGAACTCTATCATTCACATATGGCCACTGCATTTTTACATGCTTGAAAGCTGAAGGATCATTTAAGTATTAATAATAATTTTTCACCTGCATTTTTCTTGTGAAATTGCAATTTTGTAATTTCTTTCATGAAGATAGAAATATACCCCTTTGAAGTACCTTGTTGCTTTTTTCTTTGATTACTGTAATTCTATTTTAATTTGAATCTGTATTTATTCTATTTTAATTTGTATTTGTATCTATTTTAAAATTTTATTTTAACAACTGAAATTAGTGTTCAGGTTATTCAGAAGTTTACTGATTTTGCTATAATGTTGCACACAAAACATTCTGTGGGCAAGAACACAGAACGTTCTGTGTATATGAACAAAGAGAGAGACAATGCACCCCGAGATCAAGTTTGTCACCAAGAAAATGTAATTTAAGTAGTAAACAGTTTCTTATTTAACCTGTAATTCAACTGAAAAAGAAAAAAAACCCCTCACATTTATCAAATTCATTTCATATTAGCAGCTAGATATTTCACAATAGCAGCACTGGAAGGTACCCTGCAACTCTGAATCCCTGATTATAGACTAAAGTCATATTTAAATAAAAATTAGGGATTATTGCATGGGATTATTTTCACTGCAGCAACTGTATTGCTTCCACACAAAGTAGAAATATGTATTTCATTTTGCTTCAGAAGTCAGCAGTGTTTTACTAGTTTATGCATAATCCTTTAGGAATAAAACTTAACAGTAATCATAATCTGCTTCCTCAGTCTCTCCCCTCCTTCAGTTTTTAACTTTCAGTGCAAATTTGAACATCTACTTTGTTTTCTGTTAAAGAGTGTTAGAGAAATATTCACATGAGAGAAACCAGAATAAAAACAACAGGTAACAATAAACAGAAGGCAGCAAAGCCCTGCAGGAAGACATAGCATACTCACACACAAAAAAAAAATCCCAATGTTATTTCTCTCCTTTTTCTAATTATGAAATTTCATGAACTTGTTAATTGAGAGATGCAACACATGCCTGTATAGAGGATTTAACACTGTATGTTGTTTAGGAAAAGACAGTGAAATTTTACAGAAAGGCAGTTGGTTTGACAGAGCCAAAAGAATTGGTACAGCTCAAACAGAAAGTCCATATCCTTTCTAAAACAATGGGCAGCAGCAGATGATCCACAGAAAGGATCTTAGTCCCTTTATTGCTGACTTCTGACCTGAAGCTTGTGTCTCACATTACTTACTTTTTTTTCCCCCATCCCTGGCTACAGAATCTCTCTGGTTGGTTTAATGCATGTAAACAATACCACTGTTATGCAAAGGGATTATTAAAACAGGCTCTACAAGTCCTGGGCATATGTATGTCCAAAACAACAACGCCAGCAGGAAAAACCCACTGGGTATTTTCTGGGATTGATTTTAGGCAATTCATGATGAAGACTTTATACTTTGTGAAAGGAGGCCCTGCAGCAAACCCCACAAGTGGGCTGCAGCCACAGCCACTGAAGCAGAGCAGGCAGCAGGCATGAAGCCCAGTGCTGTTACTGCTTTGGACAGCAGTTAAGACAAAAAAGCAACTCTGCCTTTGCAGCCTGAGTGAAATTCCACTGGAGCACTTGCACCACGTTCCTGTATATAACACATTCCTTGTCCTTTAAAGGGTATGCTATCTTACACTTGGGAAGGGTTTCTTTCCTCTTCCCTCCTGTAATTGAAAAGTATTCTTTACTGCCGATTTAAGGTTTGTTTTGACAAAGAGAGCACTGATGAGGCACTCAAGAGCTTGTATTAAATCAAAGTTAGACAGAAGTGAGCAGCTTGTATATGTGCTGTGGGATACACTTGCTCACATATTTATCTTCCATGTTTTGAGAGAAGGTTACAAATATTTTTATACATATACACACACATATAAAAGAGCGTGAGTAAGCAAGCTCACATTCCGAGAGAAGTTTTCTGGCTATGTCAGGAGTGTAGTCCACCCTCTGCTAAGCAAACCTATTTTTTTCAAGCACAAGAGAATATTATCAGAGGAGCCTGTGTGGATATACAGAAACCAGAGATCGTCATGGCTCGCTGAGGTGACGAGCTGATGGGTGGATGGCGCCCATTATCTTCACTCCTCAATCCAAGTTTTCCTGAAAAACGGACAGGGGGAGGAGGAGGAGGCTCCAACTGAGCACAAGGCACAGAGGACAAGCAAAGGATTAGGAGTGAACAGCAAGAGAAGGAAGGACAACGCAAATGATATTGAAAACGTTTCGAAGAGCTAGAAAATAGTTCCTAGATTAGAAGATCCAGTTGTCAGCGATTTAAAACAACATTCAGGTTTTAACTTCTGTACAAGGCTATTACATAATCCTGAAACAAGGAAATTAACCAAAAGGAATGTGCCTTTACTATCTATAGAAAAAACCACTCAGCTTCAGCTGCTTGGAGGCTCCTTGGAATTTGAAAATGTTTCAAGCCTTGGTTCGGCAGGCGTATCACCCCCTGGGCAGCCACCAGCCGGGGGAACCCGACACCAAGTACAAGGGGAAGCTGGTGCATGAAACTCAGCTCAACTGCTTCTACATCAAACCTGGAGGTAAGACAGCATCACCCACTCGTGTGCACACAAACTGTACTCACAGCTGCCTTAAGGGCTGCCTTCCTGTCTAACTAGAGCAATCTGTGTCATGTAGGAGATTAGCCTAATACCTCACAGCAGAATTTGGTGATAATGTACTGGGAAGCCCTGAATGTGTGATCACACCACCACAGGATTTAGATAATTCTAGTAATTCTCAGATCTGGGGAGTTAAGTAGATGGATGGCTTCTTTTGGTTATATATTGTATTTAGAGCATCTAATCAACATTGCTTTCCCACTTCCACTGTGACATGATTTAAAAAAAAAAGGAATGCAAGTAAAGGAAAATGAAAGAAATATTTTTTTTTGTTGTAGACAAAGAGGCTAAGAAGTTTAAAACATAGGAAAGCTGAAAATACTAAATACATGTGTGCGTATGTGAGGGGATTAAGCTGCAAAGGCGGTTACACAAGGGATTTGTGAAAAGCAAGCAGCTCTGGAATATCCTTGTGTGCAGGAGAAATACATAGAGGAATTCATGTACATATTTCCCCTGCTCCTGAAACACCCAGCGTTTCATGCTGTGCAAGGGGGGAAGTGTGAAGCAGAGGGTGTACAGGTAGTCATGTGAAAATAACCCCTCTGAAAAAAAGAATCATTATCTGCTGCAAGCCCAACTCTTGAGCATTGCTGCATCATATGCCTATCTTATCTTGAAAAGACGTCAGGAATGCCCAGCACTGGCACTGCACTCCCCACAGTAAACGTCCAGACAAGCTAATTTGTTACTTATATGCTGACATCCATAAATGGGAAACAAAGCCTGTGTCTAGCAGATATAGGCAGCATTACTCTCCTGCCATCTCATACAGAAAGTCATCCCCAAAGGTGGGATGTTTGACACATGGGTCTAACTCTATTCCATACCCTTTTCCTACTGATTTGTTTGCCCAAACTGAGATACAGCTGCACCACGCACAAAATAATTATCAGCCATCTAAAAACTCCACAGCCTTTTTGTCTTAGCTCCTTAGCCTGTTTCTTCTCACATGGCATACCCTGACTTCCAGACTGGGCTGAAACTGAAAACCTGCATTAACATTACTGCATTTCTTTTCCTTACTTTTTTTTAAGCACCTTCAACACCCAACAGAAAAACATAATTAAAGCAAAAAGATGGCTGCAGTCATCACAGTCACAGCTGCAAAAAGCCACCTGACAAACCAAAACCTGTTTGCTTTGTTCAGCCAAAGGGTTCCACACTTGGCATAAAATCCTCAGGGTGAGGAAGAAACAACTAAAACATCCTGTTTAGAAAGTTTGAATAGGAAGTATCTGTGCTGAGTTGGGTGGTGTGACTGTGGTGTTACGCATCAAAAATTAAAACTGAAGGCCTTCAGCAGTGGTGTCTGCAAACTCCACTGAAAAACAAATTGTATTTAGTTTAAAGGAAAATATGAATAATAAAGCAGCCCTAGAGAAACTAAATTTAGAAATACTTAGTAGTACAAACAATTTTGCTTTTAAAACAACAAACAAAAAGGAATTTTGTAGTTCCTCCTCCTTGTTTTTTTAAATATGAAATGTAAAAACCTAAATCATAGAACATTTACTCTCCACAAAACCCAGGAAAAAACCCCAAACACCCTAAAGCTGAATTAATTAACAGCTGCTACTCCTAGAGTCACAATAATAATTTTGTTTGGCTGGAGCTTCTGCAGTTCACTTAGTCCAGTGTTCTGCTCAGAATAGTGGCACCTTCAGTTTGGGGAAAGAAGAAACCATGATCAACAAAAAGTTTCCATCAAAAACTATATTCTATGGCACTTTTTCAGTTGATTTATTTTGAATTCATTTTCCTGTTCCCTTCCCTAGGTTAAAAATACACTCCTCCTTCCATGGAATTAAACAGAGTTTAGCCACAAGTTTCAAACCCTATAGTTTGTGCACTCTAGAAGAGGCAAGCCAAATAACCTGACTGCTAAACCATAATTACTGATGTTAAAACCCACTTTCCTTCATGTCCATCTACCCCTGACTGCACTATTAACTTATGCCATCAAGTTATAATAATATTTTTATATCTCAGCAGGCAGGCATTAAAGATTTTCAGGTAGCCTTGAAAATTCAAATGAAACAGAAAGCATGAAAACCTAACATATAAATGCACATATTTTATGGTTTTAGTGATAAAAATATAAATTGGTATCTATACTATTTCCAAGGGGCAGTTTATTATTTTCCTTGACATTCTGAAGTAATTTTTACCATTTTCTAAGCACATTAAAATCATTGGTTAGTTGAAGTATAGACCACAAAGGCAGGAGCTATATGGGAAATGTAGTAGAAAATTAGTAATGCCTTTATCTATGTTTTTATAAACTGGTTTATGAACAGGTAATTTGAGTGTAGGTACAAGGAAGTCAATAAACTGAGTGCCAGAGGCTATCTTGCTTAAAAAAAATTATCATCACTATGAATCCAATAAACAGAGGCAATCAGAAGCTTGCTTACTTCTCTCAAGGAAATTTGCAGATTAAAAACTACACAACAGTTAGGTTGGACAGAAACTTAAACAGGTTTCCAAAAATTGCATGCAACATGACAAAGTACATGCTGCATCCTTCATTTTCTGGGTTTAGAATTAAAAACATTAATTAATTAAAAACATTATTTTTCAGCATGTATGTTTCCTTTGGAAATTTAAAAAAGGAAAAGAATGCCTATGCTCCAGCCTGTTAGTATTCCAACACTCTCAGCAAAACTGAGGTTTCACTTTAAGGCCAGGAACATCCAGGGAAGATAATCATGACCTCTGCTGTTGTTCTGTCTTGCTGGATACACAATGAATTTTTAAAATGCTGATCAAAGGAGAGAAACTGGAATGGAAAAGAGGAGAGATTTGTTTGTATCTCTGAAACAAAAATGTCTCCAAGGACAGAAGCTCAGGTAAAGCACAAACATTTGTATTCTGAGACATGGCACTAGTCAGTCCAGGCAGACTTTTCAAAAACAGCTTTACCCAAAACTGTTTAGCAAAAAAACAGGCTGAGAAGGATACATCCCTAAGAAGGGCAAGGCCAAAATTATTTAGCATTTCTACAGTTTGAGTTTGCACTTTTGTTTCAAATTGACAAACACTTCTCAAAGGGTTGTAAACTACAGAAATATTTTCCTAAACAAAACATGCAGGTTGTAGCAGGCCAGAACAATAGTTCTGCAAATAAGCACAAAAAATGGTTTTAACTTATTCAGTTGTGACAAAAACATGGCACTTTGTGTAATGATGCAGCAAGAGAAAGCCATGTAATGTTTCTGAATCAGTAGACCACTGATTTGGAGACATTTAGAGAAAAAAAATCACAAACTGGACTAAGTTAAACACATTTACAGTTATTTGTTTCAAAATTCTGAAAGACAAAGGAGGATTTGGAGAATAATCAATTGAATATACATTTCTATTTTCTGCATTGATCCTTTTGGGGTTTGATACTGGACCTGATACTGAATGTTGGCAGGATAGAGGCTGATAAAGGTTCTCCTTTCTAAACTGGTATTTTTACCCAAACCAATAACAAACAAACTCTGTTACATTGTAAAGACAAAGGCTGGAATACCTATTTTGCCTGTCTCAATTGAGCCAGGAGCAGTTTATTGGTCAATATGCAGAAGGCCAAGTCTAAATATATACACAAGGAAATTTCACCACCAAATGCTGGTTTCATGCTAAAAAAAAAAAATAAGAAAAGGAGGTTTAAAATACACAATTACACAATAACAGTGTAGATTATGAACACATTTCAAGGGGAAAAATACACTATGGTAGCCAAAAGAGGATTGGTTTTCATCATATATTCTTTTTTACATATCACTCTGATTCTTTTCTTGTTGCTTCCTACCTTTTCCCTTCAGAAGTAGATTTGTAAAGTGTTCAAGCTAAGATGTTTTTTACAAGAGAAATGCTACTTGCAGGGTCATTGCAGAGGTGGGACATTTATAATTCATTTGTATTTTTATTAGCATGCATTTCCTTAGAAGGGTGAACTAAAATGTGCCACAGTCTCAAAATAAGATGAGTTGCTCTATTTGAGAGCATCATTGATGCTGTAACAATCTAAGAACGAAAAATAATAGTTTGAGAAAAATATACACTGTTACCTTTTCCTAAACATTTTACAAGCACTTGCCCCCAAGCATATATTTGGTAAAATTTTCATTCATAATTATGAACTATGGGGGAAGAACAAAAACAACAAACAGCAACCCACAAACCACAGATAAAACCCACAAAATTTCCTTAGACAGCTGGCAAACTTCCCTCTCCCTCCCATCCCATTTACCAGACATCTCTGCAGTGTAAAAATCTGGGAAAATAATACAAAATTGTTCAGGGTTCTGACAGACACATGGCAGCAGGTTAAAGTGAAAAACTGAGACAAGTGTAAGGTTATGCACAGACCACGTGTGTCTGGACAGCTGTGCCAAATCCAGGCATGTCTGCTCTGCTTTGGTACCACCAAGAGCCCAAATTCAGCAGACACCTTTCACTAGGAAGGTTTTATTCCATTTCAGGCTGAGGAGATGACAGTAGTAACAGTGTGGCAGAGAAGGAAAAAGTAACTACTGTGTCCAAATAGGTGCAGAAACTGTCAGAGAGAAATACCAGCTGACATGTCACACAATTTCTTTCTGCACTCAATATAGCAGAAAAGCACCCAATTAACCTGTATCAGATCATTGTCACAATTAGCATACTATTTTAAGGCAGGATCTTGTGTTCTTGGCAGCTAAAATGCTCAAGGTGAAGCCAGTTCTGAGATAAGCAACTTAATATTCCCCAAACTGTTTCCTACAAGCATCAAAAGCACAATTCACTGATGAAAAGGTAAATGAGTGAAATCAAGAAATAATTCCCTGACCCAGCACACAGACAAAAACACCTGGTACAGTAGAGAGTGGGGAATAGCTGTAATTATTACACAGCTGCTAAAGGGAGAAAATTAAGGTAATTTAATCAATAATTTACTGCTATATATTTCTTCTGAACCATCTCATATCAATCAGCATCCAGGCTTAAGCAGCAGGCTCTGACTATTGGTTTTCCCAATAACTATCAGGAAAAACTAATGAAAATAAAGTCATAATTATGTAGTTATGTAATTATGTAGTCAAATACATAACGCATGAAAATTTAAAAATTGTAAGATCATCTAAACAACACCAGAACTACTGTCTTGCTCTCAGTAAGCAAGCACCTAAAATTGCAGAAGTTTAAAGGTCACATTGAAAATTGCCTGTTTGAGCCATAAACCTTCTGTTCCTTGGTGGACAAAGATTTCTGCTGGCATTAAAAACTAACTTGAGCTTCCCTCCTGGCTTTGAAATTAATAACCCCAGCTCTACCCTGACAGATTTCCCAAAAAAAAACTTTGCTGTGAAATAGTGGATCAGAGCAAACATTAACTGGCATGCATCCCAAATCCAGCCTGAAAAGTCCTGGAATTAGACTGTGCCTCCAACATGGTGTTCAGACAATAATTCAACTTAAGATAACCAGGATCACATGAAACAATAAAAGAAATATGAAAAAAGAAAAGGATTAAATATACCTTTTTAATCTTAAGCGTTTCTAAAACTTACATTTATTGTGTACAATTTTGTTTTTTTTTTTTCAATTGTGATTATATATTGGATACAAAGCAAGCTTTACAGAAGGATAGCTGTTACATCACAAAATGTTGTTGGGCTTGTCCACTACACAAGCACCAGCTTTTGCTGCCAAAAAAGATTTATTTTAGACTGTGAGATACAACCAGCCACAGATACTCAGCTGTACAAAAAGAATTTTGAATATTGGAAGAAACAAAACAATGGGCAAGGCCAGCAATTAAAAATGCAGAGGGAATTGTTAGTTTTGTTAGATCTGATAATGAGACATGTATGAAAAGCAGCCTAAGAAGTCATTAAGTCAAACAGCATGTTAGAAAAAGATAATTTGTTTCCAGATACTGTTAAGTATTGCTGCCAAACTGTTCAGTGTTCTGCAGAGTAAACTGCTGTCCCTGAGTACTCCTTGTTACTATGTGAAAGCAGGAGACAAAAACAGTCCTACAGCATAAGGGCCTAAACACCCCAGTTTTGTAAAGTTCATTTAACAATAAACCTCAAGCCTTAGTTTTGCAAAAACATATAAAGGCAAATTGTGCAAAAGCAAGAAAATATTAATTTATAAAATTGAAGACGAAATTCAGAACTGTGTTTGGATGAGACCCTTGTGAAAACCCCCACTTATTGTCAGGGAGATCCCTTTATTTCATGTTGCAAAGGCTTTGAAACACAAGGAAGAAAGGGCAAGAGGTATGTGCAACCCAATGAACAAATCACCACATGAACTGTAGGGACCTAAAGAAAACCTGGGCAACTCAAATGAGTTGGTAAAAATTGTCTCCCAATTTGCTCTGAAAACAGCTGTCTTCATGAAAATCCCAGAAAACAACAGAAGCTTTTGCTTTGAAGTATCAAAACCTTCAGTTTTCTTGAAGAAATAATAATTAAGCCTTTATAAGAATATTTCAGGAAGATAAGGGGTAACATAACCTTATACCAGAACTCACCTGATACTGACAGGATTTATAGGGTTTTTTTTAATAAAACCAAACATGAATCTGCTCTCAGACAACCAAACTCACAATTCAATGAAGAGGTACAGATTTACCCATGGTTAGAGCAAACAAAAATCAGATACACAGACCCAGACATCCTGCTCAGAAGCACAGGCTGCTACTTATATTTGAGAAATATCAACCTAAAGTTTTCCCTGCAAATCTAAAATTTCCACATCTTAGTGAAAAAAGAGCTTACATCCCCCAACCCCTGATTTTTCTCTTAGTAAAAAAAAGTATCACAATTCATGTGCAGTAATCAAACTAAAAACTTATTTCTGTCACCAGAGAATTATGACAACTTCTAATTACTCATTATACCACTTGTATCAACAAAAAAGAAATTAATGGATCAGGTTTCAAAAGGGATATTGGTATATAAATACAGAAACTTCTAATGAAGTTTCAAAACAGGATTAAACAAGATTACAGCTACATAAGAAAAAGCCTTCAAAATCAGATAGAATAGTACTTAAAATCCTAAAGTCTGGCCCAGTCTAGGTTAGCCTGAAGATGTCTGCAAGTCTTTTCAGTTTGCTTCTGAACTCCAGTTCTTTGTCAGCTTAGAAAAGAGTCTCAAAAACAGCAGCTTCATTTAGGCTATTTAGAATGTTCTTCCTCTATTGCTTCTACCACACAGTGTGTGTGAACAACAGCATTCCCTCTTGATATGTTTCCCAACTCCAAATTAGTTTATGAAATAAGAAGGTCTAGCAGATTATCAAATTGGGGTACTTTGCAAGCCATGGATTGCTTTTGCCTTTAGTTCATCCAGAGGGAACACCTGAGCATCACAGTTCACACAAACCATGTCTGAAATCTGCTTTTATGCATAAAGGACAAAGGCCAGATCAGGTACTACAGCTCTGCTTCCAAAGTGAATTTCCAACTGCTGCCTGCACATTGTAACAGTCTGTGTGCAGATCTGCATGCACAAATCAAATTCCTCACGTCTTCCACTCACTGCTGAACTTGCCTGACACTTGCTAATTCCTGTGCAAAGATAATCATGCAGTATCAACAGGAAGCCCAAAGTAATGACTTTGTCTTTCAGCAGGGTTTAAATTAGACTCAGCATTATGTTGTCAGGAGTTAGCCCAAGAGCTGAGGAGCAACCTGCCTTCCAACATGCCCTAAGAGCAGGGTTCTGGAGCTGGAGCAGAACACAGGGCTTGGATTGGCTGTATTTGCCCATTTTCATACAGAAAATCAAGACTACAACTACTACCCTGAGACTTCCCAGCAGTGACTGGGGTGTATTCAGAAAACACACACAGACTTGCTCTCAGCCCATCACAACCACAAACATCCACAATTTGTCAGTTAAATGAGGAGATTACTCCTAAGCACATTCTAATACTTTCTTTAGTAGGGTGGCATTGTAGGGAACACCGAGCAATTCTTCTCTTTCAGAACATCAAAAAAGCAAAATTCATTCCTTCAATTGCACCCCCTGAATGCTGCAGTCTAGGCACTTGGACTACCTTAACCAGGAACAGAATGAAGAGAGCTTGACTGCAATGTTTAACCCAAAGTGTCACATACTTACACCTGGCATTTCTGTAGAGCAGAAAAGGGTCCTGGAGCTGGAAATCAAGGTCTTTAGTAATAGGTTCTGTTCGGTTTTCCATGCTCAGTCTGTTCATTATTGTGAAACCATGCCTTGGAGAAGCTGATCTGAAAGGGAACAAGTAGAAATCCCATTAAGTCAAGGGAAAAGGAAATCACAATAATTTCTTTGTTGGGTAATTCTCCAACTCATTATTTATTTATTTTCTTTGTTAGGTAGTGCTCCAATTCATTATTTATTTATTTCTAAGAGATGCTACAAAAACCTAATTTTGTTGCCAAGGAAATAACAATTGACTTTTGCAGTTTTGGTAATCCTTTTTATTATGGCAAAGGCCCACATTATGTATGAGAAATAAACAGACCATCAGTATCATGTGATTCAATGCCACCTAC
The DNA here is from genome assembly GCF_027579445.1 of Ammospiza nelsoni. Classification (NCBI taxonomy): domain Eukaryota; kingdom Metazoa; phylum Chordata; class Aves; order Passeriformes; family Passerellidae; genus Ammospiza; species Ammospiza nelsoni. Next base: position 69,592,859 of record NC_080637.1, read on the forward strand.
AGCTCCTTGCTGGACTAGAAAGCAGCAATTAAACCAAGACAGAGCAAGGCAAGCTCTCAGCACTCAGGTGGACAACTGCAGATACTAACAGTCATCAGAGAGAATTTTCTACACCACCTAAAACCTAAGGACAAAAGCCACCATGTGAGAAACTGAAACAGGTTGCCCCAGAGCAGCTGTGAATCCTCTCCCATCGCTGAATAATCCCCGATAAATGATGAACCCAAACCATGCTGTGGCTCTAGGTCATTATGCTCATTCATGGAGATGACACTCAAGTCATTTAGATAAAACTGTTGAACCTGTCATGATCCTGACAGGAGACACTCCTTCCAAACCAAGTTTGGCAACAAAGGAAAAGATGATGGCTACACATTTGGGGAAGGTGCCACCTCTGCTTAATTGCTGCTGTGTGGATATCTCTATGAAACCAAAATACTGGAACCTGTTTTACAGGATTGGAGACAACCAAACAAATAATCCTTGTTTGCAAGGGTCAATATTTACCTTCAAACAAACAAACAGTCCACTTCCACTGGTGCTCATCCAGTTGGAAGTCTGATTTTTTGACTGTTCCTCGAATTCACAAAGATGAGCTGGGCAGGAATTGAGTCAGCCCAAGTAAAATGGTAACATCATTTTACATTGTGACTAAGGTAATGAGGAGAAACAAACACAGCACCAGCGGTCTCCAAACTGTCTGCTGGCAATGTGCTTTCCACAGGACTTCATTAATTTGTTTGTAGTCACAGAAAATTAAAGTTAAAACTGATGATGAGGACAATGCATGCTGTTACTCACAGTTTACAACCTACTCCATACTGCTGCCTAAAGTGCAACCTGTGCCCTAAATGGAAACTTCCTCAGGCAACAAAACCAGCAGTGAAAGATAACAACACCAGAAGGACCAGGTTTCATGTTGGCAGTTCTTGAGCTTTGAAACCAACACACCAGGAAACACTGCTTCTGTTTTGCAGCACACCAGTCACCACATCCAGCCAGTGCCAGCACAACAAAGGGCTGCTGCTTTCCTCTTGTGGTGGCAAATTTACAGCACCTGATCCCCACTGACCTGAGAAAAACTGCTGATGACCATTGCCAGTGCAGGGACTGAAACCAGCACTCCCACAAAGCTCACAGCCTCTTGGGCTTCTGTCACCTCACACACTGCTCAAAACCATCTCCTGCTTCCTCAGCTCTCCTACCAGATCCTCTTTGACACAAAAGCTGAAAAAGTAACTTTCTGCTTCAGTGTTACACCTCAGCAGCTGCTGCAAGAGCTGCTGACTGTGCAACTCTCTGATTTTAACAGCAGTCACAGAGAAATGCTGGGGCACCACCACGGAACCCCCACAACAGAACAAACACAAGTGCTACAACAAATGGCGCAAAAAATGAGGTTCTGAAAGCCACAACCAGAGTTGCTGCTAAAAGAAATCATGAAAACCATCCAAAATGTTGGATGAAATATGCATGAAAAATGAACAGACAAGTAGTATGAAAGTTGCCTGAGTAGGGGACACAACATTTCAAAAGCTCTGCCATTCCTTTCCTTTCAGCAGTACCATTATTTATTTCACTCTTTTTTGTTCAGACAATTTTAATTTGCAAATCCTACTTAAACCACCACAGAAGATTTCTACAGTTTACCCATGTAGTGTTCACAGGGGTCTTAGGACGAGGGAAGAGACAAGAATGTTGACTCCATGTTTCAGAAGGCTGATTTATTATTTTATGATATATACTATATTAAAACTATACTAAAAGAATAGAAGAAAAGATTTCATCAGGAAGCTAGCTAAGAATAGAAAAAAGAAAGACAACAAAGGCTTGTGACTGACCAAGACAATTCAGACAGCTGACTGTGATTGGCCATTAATTAGAAAAAAAACACATGAGACCAATCACAGATGCACCTGTTGCATTGCAGCACATGCAGATAACCATTGTTTACATTTTGTTCCTGAGGCCTCTCAGCTTCTCAGGAGGAAAAATCCTAAAGAAAGGATTCTCCATAAAACATGTCCCATACTGACATTTAAATCACATTTGGAAGTCTTATCAAAACACAAGGTCATGCCTCCTTCAGAGGGTTTTCCTTCCCACATTTACTTCTGGCAGTTTCAGTTTCTTTTCCTTAAACAAAGGGGAGCATTTTATTTCATTCAGCCATACTCCATCCCAGCCAGCTTTTCCACAGGTTTCACTCATATGTCAGAATGTGCTCACCTGGTGTAAACAAACAGCGTTCCCTCCACATCTGTCTTCTCCTGAAGAAAAGGAACATTAACAAAGTTGAAAACAGGGCAGTGTTTTGGTCACCATCAGTGAGCTCCCTTTTTCTCTGTTTCACCCAAGCCAGGAAAAACATTACTAAACCATATTTCTTGAGCTGGTGGTGAGAGGCTGGAGCTAGCACAGGTCACCACGCAGCTGAGCCAGGTTTGAGGTAAGATATGGAGCTGGGTTCATTCCAGGCTACACCTGAGCACAACACACAGGCAAGAGGCAGAGAAAGGAGTTTGCAAAGGGCACCTGCCCTCCAGGGTGTTGTTTGGCACAGAAATGGGGGAAAACAACACAAAAGGCAGATTGGGCAGGTTCTTCAAACACAGGCCCTGAGTCTGACTGTCACAGCAAGCCAAGAATCGCCTGCCAAGAGCCTAAATGTTCTATTACCTACAGCTTCCCCAAGGTAATTATGTTTGTACATTTTACAATAATGCTTTTAGCACTGGTAACTCCACTCTTTTGCAAATGTTTGGGTTCCATTACAGGTGTTGGAAGGGCAGAGGAGTGCCTGAGGCCCAGAGCCCTGAGTTAAACCCCAGCCTTCCATGGCCTTGGGTTAAGAACCAGCCCTGCCTTAAACCCCAATCTTCCATGGCCTTGGGAGAAAAACCAGCCCTGGGTTAAAACCCAATCTTCTGTGGCCTTGGGATAAAAACCAGGCCTGGGTTAAAACCCAATCTTCCGTGGCCTTGGGATAAAAACCAGCCCTGGGTTTAACCCCAGTCTTAACCCTTGGGATAAAAATTCAACCTGTGTTAAACCGCAGTCTTCCATGGCTTTGGGATAAAAACCAGCCCTGGGTTAAATCCCAATCTTCCATGGCCTTGGGCTAAACTCCAGCCTCCTCAGCTTTAAGTAAACCCCAGTCTCCCATGGCCTCGGGCTAACCCCAGCCTACACCACCCCAGGTTAAACCCTTTTGTCCCACAGCCCCACGTTAAACCCCAGCCTCCCCCGCACGTGGCAGAACTCCTCCATCCTGCAGCCTCCCAGAGCTCCATTGCCGGCACCCCGGTGCTCCTCAGCGTGCCCAGGCCGGCTGTCGGTGGCGCACCGGGCACACGGCAGGGACACACCGGCACACGGCAGGGACACACCGGCACACGGCAGGGACACACCGGCACACGGCAGGGACACACCGGCACACGGCAGGGACACACCGGCACACGGCAGGGACACACCGGCACACGGCAGGGACACACCGGCACACGGCAGGGACACACCGGCACACGGCAGGGACACACCGGCACACGGCAGGGACACACCGGCAATCGCCGCCGGGCCCCTCCCGCTCCCCACCCTCACACCTCGCCGGGGGCGGGGCGTGCCGGGAAGGGGCGGGGCGTTCCCGCGGCGAGGCCCCGCCCCCGCGGCGCGCGCGGTGGGCGTGTCGGGGCGGGCGCGCGCACGTACCCACTGGCTGGCGCGGTGGCCGAAGGTGTAGAGCGCCACCTGGCTGGCCACGTCCACGATGCCGCTGATGTAGGGGTCGTGCTGCCGCAGCGCCGCCAGGCTGATGTCCAGCCCCCGGCCCAGCGCCGCCGCCATCTTGCGCCCGCCGCGCAGACCCCACCAATCCAGCGCCGAGCCGCGCCGCCTCGGGAGCAGCCGCCGCAATCGAGCGCCGAGCGGCCGACGCTCAGGATGGCGGGCGGTGGCGAGGGGCGGGCCGGGGACAGAGAGACGCGGGGTCGCTTGGTGCGTCCGCAGCAGCGCGGGGACACTCCAGTCCCACACACAGGGACACAGGGAGCCGAGCTGAGCATGGTGGTTCCAGCTCCTCCGTGTCTTCCTGGGAGTGCTGTGGTGCTCCTGCTGTGGCTGGGCTCACCCCTTCAGAGGGCACATGCGGGAGCTGCGCCTGTTTAGTCCAGCTTCAGGTCTCTGTAGGAAAGAGAAAGCTAAGGGAGATCTCATCAATACATGTAAATATCGCCAAGGGAAAGTGCCGGACTAAAGCGGTGCCCAGCGACAGCTCGAGGAGCGGCGGGTACAAATTAAAACCCGAGGAGTTCCACCTCAGCACGTAGAAGGACTTTACACTGAGGGTGGCAGGGCACTGGAACAGCAGCCCAGGGTGGCCACGGGGTCTCTCCGGAGACATTCCAAGCCCACCTGGAGGCGTTCCTGTGCCACCTGCTCCAGGTGGCCCTGCCTGGGTGGGATGATCCCCTGAGGTCCCTTCTGAACCGAGCAGCTCTGGGAGTCTGTGTGGGTGCTCCGGTGTTCCTGCAGAGAGCGGGACCGAGCGTGTCCAGCCCGTGTGCCCGCGAGCTTGGGGTCCATGAGGGGCTCGGAGATCCGTGAGGGTCTCAAGGATCCGCGGGGAGCTCGGCCGTCCATGAAGGGTTCACAGATACATGAGGGACTCAGAGATCTGTGAGGGTCTTGGGAATCCATGAGGGGTTCGCGGATACATGAGAGGCTCAGGGATCCGTGAGGAATTCGGGAATCCATGGAGGCTTCTGCCCGGCTCCAGCCCCCCGGGCCAGGGAGAGCAGCGGGCCCGGATCTCCGAGCCCACAGCCAGCCCGTGTTTGCTGGCACACCCTCACACACCCCTGCACCCAGCCGAAGGGAGCAGCATTGCAAGCTAAACCATCACACAGCCCTCGTGAGCAAAAATATACACACAAACACATACTTATATATATATGCACTCGTACGTGCAACAAGCAGCTGAAACCTAAACAAGCACGCTGTAATATGGAGTTATACAAACAGCAAGCAACAGATGGACAAGAGCAAGGATTCAGTTGCCACCTTTTCCCGTCAGGCACACATGTTTGTTACTAATCTGTTGGTACCGACAGTTTACAGCAAATACATGAGCTTTATGAGGCATGCAGATAAGCTCAGTATATTGTACTTCCATGGAAAAGATTGCTTAACCCTCCTGCCTGAACCCCCTGGAAGAGCAAATTCTTTTTACTTTATCACCTCAGCCACCACCTTCCCTGTACAGAAGCAGTAGGGTGATATATTTACAGCCAGAGAACTTCCAGGATGCCTGGAAGAACCAAGGTGGTGGTAGTGGATGCTGTCTTAATTGTCTGCAATATTCCTGACACAGCATTCTCAAAAGGATAGTAGCAGGACAGAGGGGACAAGGTCTGCTGTGGAGTTTTCTTCCCTTCTTGCTCCAGGCCAGATGGAGCTGGTGGGATAGAGAGAGCAGTAGCATCTGTTCCAAGAGAACATGGGCAAGCCAAGGTAAAAGATTCCCATTGAGTGAAGTGAGGATAGGAGAGAATTGAGAGACAGCAAGCTGGGAAATCATAGAATTAAATGTACCAACAGTGAGTCTCTTGAGTAGAGTTAGGAGTAGCCATGTTGTCAAAAAGAAATGGAAAGAAAGGCTGGTTTTGGGGACTTAGGAGAGACTCTATAGGTTTTATTGTATCCCAGAAGGCCACCAAAAATTGCATCACTGAGAGTAAGACCTACAGCTTGCTCTGCAAGCATCTATTAGCAGAGGAAACATCTGAACATACTCTGGTTATAATCTGTCTCACTCTCATTTCCTCCTTGTCTAAAGCCACCTTGTTTCATTTGGGGCTGTGATGAAATACAGCTTTAGAGTTTCAAACTCTGTGGTTTTTTGTGATCCTTGTGGTAGGAAAATGGCCCTAAGCAGTTCCACTGCAAAGCTCTGGCTGACCTACAGATGCTGTAACAGCAAGGAAGACTCATGGGCTCATGCTGGACAAGGAGAACTGCTGTCCTTAGCATGACCCAGAGTAGGGAGGCAAAAAAAACCCAAAACCAAACAACCAAACAAAAACCGAAAGAAAAAGCAGTAAGTAGGAAAGATAAGCCAGCTTTTGCTTAAATAATTAACAGATGCACATTAGTTTCTTTTTGCTGATTAATTAGTTCTCATTTCACAGTTTCCAAGCACCCTTAAGCACATTCCTCCACATGTGCTGGGACTTCTCTTTACCATCATCTTCAATTCTTTGGCAATTCTCCTGCTTACACAAAGTCCAAACGTCACCAAGGATAGAAACATGAAACTTGGAATCCCACTCCTTAACTTTTCCTTTACAGATGCTTTTTGCAGCCTTCAACAATAATATTTAAAGAAAAGATGCCCTGCTATTTTTTTTCTTTTTGTTTTCCTTTAAATCTCTTCAAGCAGACCTGTCAGATATTTTGGCTGTGTATTTTTGTTTGTAGCTGCTTTTTACCACCTCCCTCCCAGGTCCCAGTGCCCCTTTCTCACACAGCTGGACAGACAGCTTCCTGACATTTTGTTTTGAGTCAGCAAACCTGTCAGGCTTCTGACCAGACCTTTTTATATTTTCTGTTACACTCTGAGGTACCTTCAGCAGGTTCCAGCTGTTTTCCTGCATAAGTGCAATGTAATTGCTCCTTCCATTTAGCCTGAAGTAAATATACTTAATAAAGCCATTAGTTCTGCCCTGCTTTATGGGATCACTTGATAGCAAACTAAAAATTCTCCTATGAAACAAGATGCTGTTAAAAACAGAAACACTCTGAATTCTCTAAAAAATTAAGGATGTTTTAGCAAAAAATGTCACAGCTTAAAAATATGGACTATTTAAACTATGGTTCTTTTTCTTACAGTCAGTAATCCAGTAGTTCATGACAACTGTAAAATCAAGTCTGAATGATTTTGCTGTAATTTTGTTTATGAAACAAAGTAATTTTCTAGCTTTCAAAATGTCATCATTTCATGCAGTATATAATTAGACTGTAACTTTGTCTTCTACCTACCTGGATACTGTTTTGTTAAAAAAAACCCCAAACCACATCTTGCTTTTGATATGGCAAGAAAAGGATTTTGTGTAGGTAACACTCAGGCCAATTTAAGGTAAAATCCACCCAGCATGACATTTTGAAGGTCTCCTTTAATAAAAAATGCAGACACGATTAAGCCAAACCTTTTCATGAGGGTTGTTCAAGCAGTTACTAAACCTTCACATTCAAGGATCTGTGACACTTGAAAGATTAAGGCATGCTTCCTCCAGCAAATTATTGGCACTGAGCATGTGATTTTCTGTGGATTTATGTGGGGACACTGCTCCAGGTCCCAGGCATTCAGTCCTGCCCTTCTGGCACCGTGGTTCTGGCCTGGCACAGGTGTGTGCGTGGCCTCAGCGTGAACCAGGCAGATGGGGGAAATGAACTGTGTGAGAAACAAGTGCCCAGAGCCCTGCTGAGCTCCCAGCCTCCCCTGGCTGCCTGCCCACACTCGCTCCTTCCTCTGAGCTGCACCTTTTTCTGATAAACAGCAGAAATCACTTGAGCCAGTGTGATGCTGAGCACCTCATTTGCCTCACTTCCTCTTCTCCAGCCCTTTTGGAGCTGTTATTGCATGGTAGCTGCCTTTGCCTTTTTCTTCCTTCCCAAAGGCTGCCACAGTTTTCTTCTCACCCTCACTGGTGGCACCACTGCTGCCCCTGCTAGAGAGGAGAGTGCTGAGGCAGCATCCCTAAGTTCCTCTCACTGATCCAGGGCCACTCAAATGCATTTGTGTGAAGCCTTCCAGCATGCTGCTTTCCTGGGAGCAGCAGGTTGCTCTGGAGGAGCCAGAATGATCCAGCAAGGCTTGATTACCCATGCTCCACATATTCCTGGGCATGTGCCCTCAATGCTGCAGCATGGCAGCTCTCCCACTTTGGCAACCAGTGCCCCGTGCTTTGTACTGGAGCCTGACTGCATCCCTTCCCAGGCACATCTGAAATATGATGGTTTTTCAGCCCATCTCCCTTTTAAGAACCTGTGCCCTGTGATTGTGCTGGAGCCTGGCTGCATCCCTTCCCGAGCACAGATTATTTGAGATATGTGCTCTTCTCAGCCCACTTTTATTAAGGCCCTCACTAGCTTTGCACTGGAACACTTTCCTCATGCTCAAAAGTTGAAATTTCAGGTTGTGCTCTGAGACTACTTCTTAACTGCAGCCCTAGTGGCTAAGACAGCTTTAGTCTATTTGTTATTAGTTTATTACTTGCTGAAATTTCCTTCATGAGCATAGAGTCAGGCTATTATGGCTTTGTCTGTTGCTGTTATTAAAATACTCTCTCTACACTAAAAGTAAATCTGACTGCTTTCATTCCAATTCTAACCAAGTCCCCTCCTGCCCCCAGATACACCCCAGCACATCAGGTTCTTAGCAGGCACATGCTTGTCTGCAGCACAGCTCTCTGGTGAAATTTATCTGACTGTTTTGAGACTTGCTGAAGTGTTAGTCCACAGAGGTATTATTATATTGGAAAGGTTCTATATTACTAGAGCTTCCTACCTCCTTGATGTTTCTCACAGGCAGCTCCTCTGAGTACTAACTCTTCCTTCTTCTTGCAGTAACCAACTAACTCCAGTTCCTTCTTAAGTACCCACCCCACTCTTTTATAGCACTCTTCTTCTTATTGGCTACATCTGTGGCCTGTTAAACTCAGGCATGTTCCTAATTTCTGATAATTGGCTCAGCTGCAACTCCTTAGGGGTAAGATTACTTTCTATGCTACCTCTGTTTGCTTGTATTTTGTCCCCCTACACACATGAATGGGACAGCATTCTTCAGCATTGTTGGATTTAGAATTCTGCTGTATTAATTACGAAATAATTAACTATCATTTACTGTGATTTTGGGGGTTGCATTTTTCCTGCACGTAAGAACCTGTTTTTTTTGCCAAAAGGCTTACTTTGGGGGGATAGAATGTAAGAAAATAAAGGTAGTGTAGAGAGTAATCTCACCCCTAAGGAGTTGCAGCTGGGCTAATTATCAAAGATTAGAACAGGCCTGACTTTAACAGGCCACAGGTGTAACCAATGAGAAGAAGATGCTATAAAAGAGGGGTTGGGAACCAGACCCCAGATGGCTGCTGTATGAAGAAGGAAGAGTCAGTGCTCTGAGGAGCTGCCTGGGAGAAACACCAACAAGGTATGGAACTTTTGCAATGAGGAAACAACTGTATGGAACCCTTGTAATAAGAGGACAACAGCTTACTATCATAATCACTTAGCAAAAATATAGCTCTTTACTTATTTTGCTGTGTGTTTATTTGTGAGGTACTGAGCTTTACCTTTTTATAGGCCCAGTTTCTACTGATAGCTCAGTTTGGTAAGAGCTAGAGGAAAGTTACCTACTATCATTAGTAGAGCTACATTTTTTCCTTTCTAACTTCCTATGTACATATTATAACTGTGAAGAATTCTTTTTGTTTTATCTTCAGTCACTTTTCAGAGGAGGGCATAATCTGAGCTGTAGAAATAAGTTTAACACGAGGAAAAGACTTATTTCAGGAGAAGGAAGTGAGAGCCTATATTGATATACTTGCATTGCATTCTAGTGTTTTTCAGGAAACTTAAAAAAATTCTTTCTGTACATTTAATCAGTAAAAATTTTTATTTCTATCAATGTTAGATTTTCAACGTTTAAAGTGACTCTATGATTTCACTGTCTAGTCATTAGGCAAGCAGAAATCAGAATATGATAAACCTATCAAAGGTGTGTGGAATATTTTGTGTGTGGCTTGTTTTTCCTGGTTGTTTTGCTTTTATCCCCAAAACTTGCCTGACTTCTATAGCTATACATTTGTGAATATGATTCTGTCAGATGTCTTAATAAAATTCTAGATTTCATCCTCCAGTCTTTCTCTAATGCTGATTATATTCCAAACATATATTGTTGATTTCCCTGCTAGAGCAAAGAAAGAATACTGTCAAAACTTACAGAAGGCTTTTTCCTCCTCTTTTATTTACTTAATGTAGCAGAATTCACTAACTGCAGTAACATTTCTCATAAGCTTTAGCTTTGCAAATTCCTTTACTTCCACCCCCATGCTACTTTAATTAAAGTTAAAATTTAACACTAGATTTTATCCTGAGAAGGCAACCATTTGGAGCCACTATGTGGTTTTTTTCCTCTGTGATTTTGTTACCACAACTGTCTGTGCTAAAGCTCAATAAAATATTATTGATAGCTATTACATTATTGCTGTCCTGATAAAATGACATAAACTGTTGTGAGCCATCAGTTTCATTCTTTGCTTGGTTGACTGGCTGGACAAGCCACCAAAATATTGAGGAGGATCAGGCAGTCCTGTTATTTCCCATAGGTTAATGAGGTACAGCAGCAATTATATTTTCCCTAAGATAATGCCTTTGCAGCCACATCTCCCTGGTAATCACCATTTAATTTGGCAGCATCAAACACCTGTTGCTCTAAAAGAGGTATTTTCCAACCAGCTACAGAGAAGATGCCCCTATTTAATTAATTCCTGGTATGGAAAGTTTCATTAGATAATTACACTAAGTCAGGACCTTATTTTTATGCCTCACCTGGCAGAGCAGTTTTTGCCCTGTGCAGGGAGTGGAGTCATCCCAGAGCCAGTGCTGGGATGCAGAGAAATCCACAGTGCTGGGGAGCTGTGCCTGTGGGGGCAAAATATCTTTTTGTGAGTTCTGAACGTTGCCACCAGCTTTTGTTTGAGCTTATTGAGGAAGGAGAAAGTCTGAATAACTTTATACTTTTAGCTGTTACAGTGTTGCTTTATTAAGAGAATTTGCATTAGTTGCTTCTCAACTAGCAGAAGTATCCTCTTGGGTTTTGTTGGCATGTTTGTTTTCTAAATGAAGAATCTTGGTGTTTAAGACTGATACAGCATTTCATAGCCTTAAATATAAGTGAATGAAGAGTGTTGCAACAATACTGACTTTCAGAAAGCAAATAAATATAAGAAGGATCCTTAAAGAAATCAAGCAAATAAAGTGATGTTTCTGTTTTCTTCTGTCTTAGATGTTCCCCCAATGCTTTTGTATTTTTGATAGCTGCCTATTGATATTGCTGGGGGGAAATTCTTGAGTTACTAATGGCTATTTCGGCTCTGCTCCTCCAGGTGGGCAGAGCTGCTGAAGGCTTTCAGAAATGCACCTTCTGTAGTTAAAATTAGACTTAAAAGCTATTTTAAGTGTCTTTTAAGGTAAGACATCTAGCCTATAATAGCATGATTTTGGCACAACACCTTACATGACCATTTTGATTTGTTGCTGGCTTTATTTTGCTAGAAAATATGAAAAAGATACTTGTTTCAAAATAATCTTCCTTTCAAAGTGAAAATAGATTTTTCCCCCCTTTTGTTATGCAACATGTTGCAGTAAGGATCCACAATCACCTTTATGTTTTAAATGCTATTACTTACAGCTTCTGGGAGAGTAAAACCATTTCATTTTTATTTTAAACCTACATTTTGGGCTTTATTTGTGCTGCTTTAGGGTTTGTGATAATAAGACGAAAGGCCTGGGTAGAAAAAGGAGTTCAGATTTGTGTAACTGAGCCAGAAAACAAAACTTGGTAACATTTGAATTGTTGCCCTTGGAAACAATAAATGCAGTCTATCCCTGGTTTTTAGAAGGGTTGGATTTAGGCAAAGGCACCTTCCATCAGGCAGCCAATACAAGATTTAAGCACTTTTGAATGAGATTTTGAAGTGGAAACTAAAGGTATTAGCACCACAAACCTCCAGTGAGTGTGTGAGTCTGGGTTTATTACAGTTGTGTGAATTTGTTTCCCTCGGTGGATTCTGAGAGCTGTGGAGGCATTTGGCTGTCCTTCTCTTACAATCTGATTTTGTTATTTTCTGCTGATGCTGTGCTGCTTCTTCTGTCAGATTAAATTTACAGGCATATTACCTCGCCTGACAGAAACATGAACTGCATGGATTTTTCAAAGGAAGGCTTCCATAAGGAGAAACAGGACAGGGTTTTTTTTTTTTTATTTTTCCCCCCTCTTACTTTTCATGCTGGTTTGCCCAAATCTGTTAATTTTATTATCATCCTAAATTACTCTTATAATATTGAGCTGAGCTTGCTTTCTTATCTACAATGAAATTGCTGTGTCATTGAAGCACTAGTAATCCTACCAAGACTGTGTTAAACTAAATCAGGTTCAGGACATTTTGGTGGGGGTTTTTTGTTATTTACTTTTGACTTGCTATGCAGCTTTAAGGGAAGATCCTTCTGCAACATTTTCACACAGCTTCTGAGGGAATTCTGTTATTAGAAGGTCAGCTGATAACAGCATTTTGTGGTGCTCTCAGAATTGCAGGATTCAGGTTGAAAGGGGAATCTGAAGGTGTTGTTCAACATGATCATAAAGGGGAGGCAAGGAGTGGAAGAAAACTTCTGAAAGTGTTGGTGCAATACAGAAACATCTAGACTGGGCAGATTGGATTCACAAATCACAGCTGGTGTCATGAGGGGACAAAAGGACCAAGAGGCAGGGCTGAGGGGGAACAGGCTTGATTGGGAAGGCAGGATTGGTATGCAAGCAAAACTGAAGCAGGTTTGCCATCAGAATGGGACACCTGCTAGGAACAAAGTTAAATGGAAATCACAGGCCTGGGTCTGGAGGAAGGAAAATTCAGGAAGATAATGCAACTGGAAATGGAGTAAGTGGAGTGTTTTGATGGAAGGAAATGCTGAGCACAAGGATGGGTAAACAGTGTGCTGTCATTACCAAGAACTGTCCTGCCATGGCCATTTTTTTAGCTCACTTTAATTGCTGGTTGTGACGTGACCTAGTTGAAAGTGGCTGCTACAGAACAGAACCTATGGAGAGTCTCCCCTCACACAGCACTGAGCAATTGGAAAGCAGATAGAGCATCACATAGATTTTCTGTCTCTTTGTCTCTGAGGGATACAGACCAGCAGATATTTTCTCTCAAGCAAGAAAGAGATGTAGACTTAACAATTTAGAGGAAGTTGATTGACCATCAAGAAAGTGTTGTAATGATTGAGGAAGCATTTATGAAATGATAAAGGCTGCTAGAAAGCATCTCTCTTTTCCCTACTACTTGGCAACAGTTGCCACAAGACATAGAAGCCCTCTGTGCAGTTCCAAGAGAGATGATGTGGTCTAACATTTTCAAATGTCTAAGTATCATTAATTCCAGCTGACAAATAGCAGTTCCATTTTATCCTAAAAGTCATACTTATCCTAAAAGTATGTCAATAGAGACAGTGGTTTGAAATGTGGTTAGGATATGGAGGGAGTTTGCACAAATTATATAAACCAAGCTTTTTTGTCTGAGCTTTAGGCAGTATATGTGTGTGTGATTGTATACAAAATAAACCCCAGGCCAAAAGAGGCTCATTTTACTTATCACTAAATATTTTAAGCAATGAAATGATGTAAAGCTTCTCTGAAGTTTGATTTCCTCTTATCTGCATTAACTCCATCAGTGATGGCTCCATTTTCATTCAGTGTAAGTGAATAAGATTGTCTGGCTTATGGGTTTTTCCTTTCACATGGCTAATCCATCTTGCTATGCTAGGAGAGAATGATAACCACATTAGTTTTGTAGTTGCATTGATTCTGAGCTGTCCTGTGGTACTGAGGAATATGATCTTTGTGAATGAGAATACTGTGCTTCAACTGCTCTAGTAACAAGAAAAAGATTCCAAATTTGCCTTTTCTGTAAAAATGTTTCTTAACAGATCTTTGACTTAAACTAGAGTAGTAGTAATGGGAATGGAGATTCCACAGCATTTCTAGGCAACCTATTCCAGTGTTTTATTACCTTTGTAATAAAAAGAGTTCTTTGTGCCTAATTGAAATTTCCTCCTTTCTGACTTGTCTGCTACCTGTCATCCTTTTGCTGTGTACCTCTGATAAGAGACAGGCCCCAACTCTCTGTACCCTCCTCCTGAACACTTGAAGACAGCATAAAGGTCTGTGTTAGTCATCTCTTCTTCAGGCTTAACAAGCCCAGTTCTCTCAGCCTGTGCTCATTCAATGTGTGCCTCAGCCCCCTAATTCTCTTAGAGGCTCTGGACTTTTCGTATTGCAGTGTCTTGTACTAAGCAGCCCAAAACCAGATGGGTCATTCCATCTGTGGGCTCTGAGAATGACTCCCCTGTGACCTGCTGGCAACAATATTGGTGAGAGGGTCCAGGATGTGGTCAGCCTCCTTCACAGCCAGGGCATGCTACTTGCTGGTGTTCAGCTTTTTCTCTACCAGGACACTGGCTCTCTTTTGCAAAGCTGCTTCCCAGCCTCTACTGCTGCATGGGATTATTCCATCCCAGGTGTAGGGTTTGGAATTTGATTTGTGGCACTCCAGGGAAATTTTCATCTTCCATATCTAATCTACAGCTCTACAACTGAGCTACAAAGTTGTAGGGGAAACTCTCAGATGCCTTGCCCAAGTCAAGGTAAGGGGCACCCATTTTCCTCCCCTTGTCCACAGAGTCAGTGATCTTCTCACAGAATAGTCAGGTGTGTGTGGCATTGTGTGCCTTTGGTAATTCCAACCTGACTGTTCCTTCTTATCCTTTGTCTGCTTGGATATGGCTTCTAAGGTGACTTACTCCATGATCTTTCTGAAGTTAGGTTGACTGCCCTACAGGAGGAGCTCCCTGGCTCCTCCTTCTTGGAAATGGGTATGGTGTTTGTCTTGCTGTTCATCAAAAGCATCACTTGGCAGTTGTGACCTTTCAAAAATGAGAGGACAATTTTACAGTGACATTGGCCACCTTTCTCCATACCTTCACATACAGTTTGTGTTGTTCCAAGGATCTGGGTGTGTCCCACTGGTTTACAGGCTCCATTCCCAGAGACTGACCCTGGGCTTGGAGACTCTGAAGGCCTAAAGACAAACCTTATGAAGAACTAAACCCCTTCCCCCAAAAAGCCCCAAACAACCCCTCCCCACTCTGAAAACCAAAAATAAAAACCGGAAAAAGATGTAAGGCAAACCAGTCACTGAGTACCTGAGCCTTAGTCACATCCTTTTTCACTGCTTTTCCTGCCAGACTGAGCAGTGGGGCCATATCCTTCCCAGCCTTCCCTTTGCTGCCAATGTACTTACAGAAGCCCTTCTGCCCTCTAATCTCTCAATTTTCCCAGCTACATCTGAGCTTTGGCACTGGCCTTCCATCTCCATGTTCTTGAGCTGGGATGGGAGCTCCCTGTTCATTTGTGCTGGCTTCCTGCCACGCTGGCTTCCCTCCTGCCTGGCAGACTGACCTGTTCCTGTGCACTCCAAAGAGGGTCCATGGGGACCAGCCCCATGTCCTGGGTCACTTAGCCCTGCAGGGCAGGGTTCTGGGGGATCCCCCACAGCCCATTCCGAAACAAACTGAAATATAGTCTGAATTCCAAAACTGTGACTCCAATATTTCTCTTGCTCAATTTCTTCCAGGATGTTGTACTGCAGAATGCTGTGTTTGCTGCAGCCTTGCTGCCCTTGACCTTCACATCTTCTAGCCCCTCATCCTCTTTTTATGTATACCAGGCTGACTGCCTCTCCTAGTCATCTTCTTGATAAGCCACATCAAGAAATTGTCATCAACATATTAACATGATTATTCATGAGAAGAAATTGATTTCATGAAGTGTCTAGTTCAAAATTATGAACTAAAGAAGTTTGAATAAGTTTCCCAAACTACTGGGTAATTATCCAAACAGAACCATTTAAAGCTCTTCCACTCCTTGTATTAATAGGAGCCACAATATTCCCATGCTGACTATGAGAGGAAAAATCAATATCAGCAAACGTACATTCATATTGATTTATCTTCCCTTTTGGCTTTCTAATTTAGTAAAGGCTACTAATGCAACATTACATAAAGATTCTCAGGAGAGTAAAAAGGCTAATAGGAGCAGGTATTTGTTTGTTCTGGGGAGGTGAACTGACTGTGCTGTTCAGAGTCAATTGCTGCCCAGTCTTTGATACATGGACTTTTGAGCTGTGTATCAGAGAGCATTATTCCAGGGAAAAGGATTAGAAGGAGGCACCAAGATGACTTTTTGGAATGCAGGCCCAGCACACTGTTAGCATTTTTGTAAGTCCTCATATGTGTGTACAGAGCAGTTAACCTTTGTTAAATTAGGTTAGAAAAGGGTTTTCAGATCACATCCAATTCTTAAGAATATATTTGATTTGTAATAGATTATTTCATGTCTTTTGCAAATAATAATTTTGTTTCAGTTTTTTTGTATAATTTGAAAACAGAAGTTTGTGGCTATCCAGGACATCAGAAAGGTGAATTATGGGAAAATGAGTCAGTTAGACACCTGTATGTTACATCCTGAGATATTAAATGGGGATGTGATACAGTACAAACTATTGAATATTTCACCTGGTATAAAGCTTCAGGAAAAAAAACTTTGAATTAAAAAAATGCTCCTTGTATTGTTACAAACATGGAAGTGCAACAGGTTATAAAATGGGAAGAGCATTCTCTGTGCTCTTACTGTGCACAATTAATAGGCACAGGTTTGTGATTGGAAGGTTTCCACATGGTTGGGGTTTTTTTTCCTCCCCCTTTTGAGGATACAGCACTCATGAGGACAGTGTCAGAAAGTAGGACATTTCCTTATCCTACCAAAGGACAAGGAAAACAACAGATTACTAGAAAATAAGACAGAATAATTAGGTCATTGAAGGTCTGGGCTCATAGAGGTATTTGGTGTCCCAGAAGAACAGCTGATAATCTGCAGCAGAAAAATCACATTTTGAGGATGAGTGTAAAGGTTGAGTTCTGTCTTCCAAAGCCCAAATTCCTAACTTTTTTTCAACTTTTCTTGAATTTGGCCTCGAAGGCATTTTATTAGGGAAGCAAATGCAAGAACAGCCTTTGTTACACTCTGTTGGAGAATTAATTTTCCTTAGTCACCTTCATTGAACTGTCAACAAGTCCTTTGCTTGCTTTGCTGGAATGAAGGAGCATTCCAGCTTGATTTGGGGTACCAAAAGACAGGGTGGCTGTCTCCAAATGGCCATGGCATCATAGTTTCAAAATCTATGTTCAGCCTGCTCTTTCCTATTGTCCATCAGCAAAGACTTTGACTCCTGCTGGGAATTAGTGATACCAGAGTGGTTCACTGTAGAGATCTGCCTTTTTTCCAGGGGAAGGGGTTTCACTGTAAATCCAACCTCTTTACCCAGTCTTTTAGTTCCAAAAGTAGAGAACAGAAATCAGTTTCACAGAAGTAAGATATTCCAGGGGTTCTGTCGGGAAGTAGTACTTGAACGTAATGTAAATATTATAATTCCATGGAAACAGAGTGATGGTGTTACTCACAGAGGCTTAATTCTTGTATCATTCACACAGTCTTTTGGATATCACCTTCTTGGTATGCACCTCCTGAAACACAGGCTTCCAGCCACCCCTGAATTTGGATACACAAAATGGTTTTATTGTACAGTTTATTAGAACAGCTGAAATATTTCGATTCATAGCCCTTCTTTAACCATTTGGAAAACAGGAGAAACTATTAGTGAGTGTAGATGATCATACTCTTATGTCAGCTGTGAGGAGGAAAGAGGGGCTACAGCTGTTGCAGAGATCCAGGGGTGAAGTTCCAGTTAGTTTTTAGGTTCAGTTCCTCTTGTGTTCTGGGCTGATTCTGGCCCTATAGCTTGTTCTTTTTCAATACTGAGCATATGGAAGTCACAATTCTTTTATGGAACTTTAACTCGACAAGATTCAAGTCATGTACGTGACAGAAGGCCTTGAAATCTGGGCAACGTTGCTTGTCAGATTGCAAGTCCTGGCTCTGAAGCATTTATTACCCATTTTCATTGGGAGTTTCTAGTGTGTGAATTTTTGAATATTGTAGGATAAAGCACTTCATACCCTTCTTTTAAAAATTATTTTTCTCCAGAAACTTGCAGAATAAATTCAACCTCCACCCTGAGAAGTTTCAATCCAAACAGTTAAAACTTTGTTATCAAAAACTGAAAAGAATGTCTTGTAGTAGTGTTGCCTTGTACTTATGTTGTGCTAAAGAGAGGTTATTTTTAAATGAAAATCAAATGACAGGGTACCATTTAGTAACACTGTAGTTCCTGTGGATTTTCAGTTCTTTCATTACAAGGTCTCATACAACTTCACAAATACCTCAGTGAAATGCAGAAATACTATATTCATCTTATTTTTAAATTAAAAAAAGGGTTGGAAAGGCTGCATTTTGTCAGTATGAGTAAAGAAGCAACACTTGTTTGAGGTTAGAGATGAAATAATTTACCAAGTCCTTCCTGGTAACCTTTGAATCTGCAATTTAGGGAGTACTTAGCAGTTCCATTTTTGTTTAGGATGCCTGAGGTCAGTATGGCCCTGTGACTTCAGTAACTTTGAGGTCTCTTATTGTTTGTACAGTCACAAAAATCTTGCTTAGTGGCAATAATTTGGTGGTTTTTTTTTCCCTCCATATTCCCAGGTAATGCCTGTGCATTTCCTGCCCAGGTGTCTGGTAAGTGAATCAAGTCATTTAGATATTCTCTTCCATCATTTTGGTTTTGCCCTGGCTAGGAAAAACAAACCATGAACACCTGTGATATCTGGTCTGGAAAAATGCTTCTCAAGACAAAGATTGACTTGGAAATAATTATGGATAGTTTCTAATAGAGGATTCTCTTGGTGCCCTTTCTTTAAGTTAAATGGAGACTCAAGAAAAAAAATTCAAGAGGACAAATTTTAATGTTTTATCTGTTGGCCTGTAGCTTTTAGAAATGTTTTCTTAAAATCCACACTGATACTGTTTGTATTACAATGACCAGTGTCATTCTTCATTTGCAGTCATTTTTACCTTCTACTTCTAATGGCCAGTAATCTATCTCCTGTGGCTTGGTGAGGTTATTACCCTCTTTACATTCACAGGTTTGCCTATATTAATAAAATACCTCTGATGATACTTAATGTATTATGTTTGAACAATTTTCTGCTGGCAAAAAAATGAGAATTATTATTTCAGAAATGTTTCAAATTTTTAGCAAGTTTCCCAGTTGAAATATTGACAGCATTGTATGTAAATGATGTTGTTTTCCTCAGGGAGAGTTTAGCAAGGATGTTTCTAGTGTGTGTCCCTTTCTCTGTAAGCTACAATAATAAATTTCTCTGCACTTATAAATCTGCTCTTCCCACCCTTAACTGGGAGCACACCAGCTTCCATGGTGCTACAGGAAGGAAAAGATAGGAAAATGTCAGTACAAACATCCTTACTAACTCTGTATAGTGGCTGGGAAGTGAAGGGTGGAGGATGCAACAGTTTGGCTTATTCAAGATATGTCTTGAAACCAAAGAAACTGAAAAAATTCTTTCTCTCTTTCTGGTACTTTAAATCTGATCTGAACTCAGAAAGCTAAGGAGAGTTAAGAATGAAAAATCACAAGGAAAGTATGCAAAGATGCAATGAATCAATACCTTAAACAGTGCCAAGTGTGGAAGAAACAAAAGTAAAATATGTTGCATGTGTTTTCCTTTTTTTTGGGTGGGGGTAATGTGGAGTGGATTGGGAAGTTGGGACAGCTGGTACATCTCTTATTTAAATATAGTGTATTTCAAGGTGTACTCTGGCTTATCATTTGGAACTCAATAACAGCAAGTGTCCAATAACAAAGGTTTTGAGTCCTTTAGAGGTCATTAATCTTTCTCTGAGGATTCAGTAGTCATTGTCACTCAGGAATCCAGGATGACAGCACTGTTTTCCTGGATATTTTGCTATTATGAGAGTCACTTATTCAGGAGCACCTTCTTTATGTGCTTTAACTTTACTACAAGTTACTTGTAGTAACTTCCACGTGTTGGCCTCTCACAGGCTGACATTTTACCCATTGAGTTCATGGGGCCACGTGGTTTTCCCTGCATTCATGGGGGAGCACATGGCTCAGGATGCTTGGGGAGTGAATTCCCTGTTCAGAGCTGAAGGGAGGTTATGTAGAGAGGGCAGTGCAGTGTGCTTTTGCTTTTTTGGATATTCTGTGGCACACAGACTGCGGGTAAGTGGTACCTTGATCCTTCTTGGAATCACTTTTACATTCAGAAGAAATAAGGTGGTGGAACAACAGCTTCAATCCCACCCTGCTGCATGTGTGTTTCTGGTGAGAGAGGAAAATTCAGCTGGCAATGCCTTCGTGATGTGCACTGTAGTTTTTTGGGTCCAGCTCTGCCAAATGTGTAGATGGTAGCAGGCCAAATGCAGCCTTTTAGTTATGTCTACAAAGAGCTTAATTTGATCCTGGCATTAGTTCTGGTTGCTTAAAGCCACAAAGCAACTTTTTTCCTTTCTTTTAACCCTACACAAAGGAGGCTGCTGCTAGTGTTGCAAAATAATTGAGCCAGAGCCTCTTGCAATCAAAAGATGATTAGCTTCTTGTGTTAGTGTGTGTTCTGATGTGAACCAATCCATTATGTCTGTTTTGTGTTCCTAGGGATGCACTATTTTTGTGTGGAACTTGCAAATGCAGGCACAGTTCACTGATGTTTATTGGTGACCTTGTCTTGTCCTCTGAATTACGGACAAATCTGCTTTGAACATGGGGAAATGCTACTAGCAGTCATTAAGTGGATGTTAGGGTTTTTGTAGTTGTTTAACCTCTCCAAGGCCCTGCTGCAATTCTAGATGTAAAAAAAAAAAAAAAAAAGAGAAACTGAATTATGGGTGTTTAAAGCTGAAATATTTATAGAAGCAGTTTTTTATTTAAAAATAGCATTTGTGCCTGAGAAGATCAGATGTACCACTTGAGTATGAAAAGCCAAACTAGATTTTAGTTCATATTGTTAATAGAAATTGCATGAAGTTTGATAAAGTAATTTAGCTGAAAGTATTTTTCTTCCAGTCTAGGTTTTGGAATGGCTTTTGTGTTATTAAATATTATAAAGAAAACTATTTTTAAAAATTCTGAATTCTTTATAGTTATAGAATGCAAAGACTGGTGGTTTAATTACTGTTTATTAAAGAAGAGAATGTACTAAATATCAGAACACAAGCCATAGAGATGAGATCTCTCAAATTAAAACAAAAGCAAATGATGTCAGAAAAATTTTGCTTATTGGGGAAGATAGATGGGAATTCGATCACCAACAAAGTAGAATGTATTGAGATGAAAGTGTGTTGTTGAAGTAGATTACAATTCAAAACTGGACTATTTAGGATCAAAATTTACTTTGATTGCCTGTGAGGGCAACTTATGTGGACTTAAAAAATCCATCCTTATTAAAAATGAAAAGCAACAGTATGTGAAATCATGAAGTTCCTATTGATCTGAAGCCACTATTTAGGTAGATGAACATTTCACCTGAATGAATGTAAATCCTGCAGGATGTGGCCCAAGTGATTTAAAGGTGGTGGCAATTGTTAATGCTCCAGTATCCACATTGTAGCCAAATTTGGGTTGTTTGGAAAGGCTTCCTTATTTGAGGAATCCTACACTGATGGGATTAAAAGAGTAAAGAAATATCCTGAATTACTCTTCTGAAGCTCAGGGAAAGGGTGTAACATACTGTGGTGTTTTTTCAGCTCAATGAAAGGAACTCTTGCACTTTATAAAGAAAGTGCTAAAATGTGTCAGGGAGTAAAATAAATGACTTGTGAGTTACTGCTTTGACTTTTCAAATATTATCTTAGAGCACAATTTGGGGGGAAGAGAAGTGCCCATGGAGCAATGATCCACAACTCTAAATAAAAAAATCCAAATTTGAATGCATTTTACAGACAGGTATTCCCAATACTGTGACAGTGCTCTTAAATAAAAAATTGAGGATAAAAGTCTGCCTAAAACTTTGACTACTGACTATAAAAACCAAATCCTGTCTGAATAGGGAGAAATTCTTGCTTCATGTTTCCTTAGGATGACAGATCTTGGCTTTGCAGCTTACCTCCCCAAACCAGAGTAAAGCAGCACTCTTGATTAGTCAAGAGAAGGTGCAAACATTAATATTTACTCCATCACATCACACTATCTGGCTCCACCAGCTTGGAAAGGATGGCTTTAGTCGTGTAGCTTTCCTTACTTATGGGTGTCAGGAAACAGCAAATTAATTGGGAGTCCAATTGTGATTTACCTTTTACCCCTTACTCTTGGTCTGCCATTCATTTTGTCTTTGTAAGGCCTAACACTTCAAGGTGTCTTGTTTCATGGGTCAGAAGAGAATATTTGCTGTATGCTGGAGCACTGAGTATATAAAGAAAGACAAAAAGTAGGTGGAAGCTGGTGTGGAGCTTGTTGTTTTTTAAAAAAGCACAGAACTCTTTTTAAGCTGCAGAGTTGAAGCTACTTTTATGTGAGGGTCCATTAAACATTTATTCTCAGAGGTAATTATGGACAGAGGGGAATGTTAACATCCAGGAATACTGCAAAGCAGCCACCTACTCACCCTTTAATTTCCTAGCGCAGGATTGACCTGACGCCCTGCTTAATTTGAAAACACCTTGCATCCTGCCTCCAAAAGTATCATTTTGCTACAAAGTTTGCAAGATCCCTGTGACTTCATCAGATGGAATCCAAGCATAGAGAACAAGATCCTATTTTCTATCTTCATGGATACGCTAAGATTTAATTAGTCAATATTATAAAATTCCATATAGGCATGACAATTTGGTCCTTCACTTCAGCATAGCCCAGCTTTTAGTTGTCCTGCTTGCCATAGTACCAGCAATTTATCTCTTGGAAAATCAGTTGTAGTTACTAATCCAATGGGACTTCAAGAAGAAATTAGGGTAGCACCAAAGGTGGTAAAGCTGGTCAGCAGATTGCATTATTCTCCTGGAGAAGTACTGAGCTAACAAAACCATGGCTTGGGTTTCACTGTGCTGCCTGCTGTGCAATCTCTCTGTAATTGTAACATACAACTGGTAGCTCAATTCATGGTCATTCTACATCTCACTGAACCTTTTCATATTCACATTCTGACCAAGTTCTTACAGCAGTAAATCGTTTTGCTTGGCATTTTTCAATTCCAATTTCAAAGTATGGTGCAGTGTTAATTCAAAATGAAGCTTTAACTCAAATGTCAATTGTGACTAGTAAAATTATTCTTAAACACTTTTTGTGTGCTCTGAAGATTTTTTGGATCTGAATATCATCAGTGACTGTATTTAATGCTGCTGCAAACTATGGGAGCTTCATCTCAAGGACTGAGGAACTTAGAACACGGGGAGTCACGAGTGTGTTCTTAACTGGGGCCAGAACATCAGCTCAAGCTGATTGCTCCTTTGTGTCACTCTCAGGGCAAGAGTGTGATTCATCACTTCCATTCTGCTGAATACTCAAGTGCAGATGCATCTTCATGGGTTAGATTTTACTTCCATTGACGACTAAATGGCATCGTGATCTCATTCGTAATAATGTAAGTTGGGAGTAATTTGGTAAAGGCAATTGACCTACATCGGTGTAATTCTTGTGTGAAATCTTGTCAGATTCAACAGCTTCTCTAGAAACAGTTTTGATCTTAGCAAATACATATGTTTAGTTCCCCAGGAAAGCATGTGGATTTCCCCTGCACTGGGGAGCATCTGTGGGTTCTGCTTTTTATTTGTCAGTAGAATATTTTAAAAATGAATTAAGACATTTAAACCTTGTGTTCTTCATGTGTGTAAGTTCAGGCATGATGTAGCTTTCAATGAATTATTAGACTTGACCACCAGCTCACTTCCATTTTGACAATAATACCATCTGCCATTCTTTCATAGTGTGCTTGTTCCTCTATCTTTGTAGCTCTCTTGATGACTACATTGTTTTGATATGCTAGGCCAGTTAAGCTGCAAAAATCTAGTTTAAAAATAGCTGTATGATTTTAAAATGATTTTTAAAAACTGGAGGAGCTCAGAAGAAAAAATTGTTTATATATGGTTATAGATCTATTTTTGTAGTTCTATTTCTGGTAAACTGAAGCTGATACACCAGCACAAAAAAGAAGATTTATGTAAGTATAGATATGGAGTCATTTCAGGCTGTGGTCAGGATCATCTTACTGGCATGTCTTTGGGTCACTGGGCCAAGCAGGGTTTGTTTAGGTTTTGTTGTGCATTTTTCTTTCTTTTTTGTTGCCTTTTTTTCCCCTCTCCATAGCATTCTTCCTCTGTCAACCCATTTTATTTTGAGAGCAGAATTTCCTCCCTAGTTTCTTCCTTCTTCAGCTAATTCATGTCTTTTGCTTGTAGACATCCGCTGGGCTGCAAAAACAGCAGTACAGTAGTGTAGAGCTAAATACAGATATTCAAAACATGAAATCTGTCAGTCTGTCCCTTGGGCACGAGTCTGTGCCTGTTCATGTTAGAACAGCAGACACATGCCTTATTAAATCAGGTGCTCTTTGTGCAGCCTGTGCTCTGTGGATTTTCTCTGCTCTGCTGCTGTGCTCATGCTGATAAGGGTTCCTTCCCCAGGCTGCAGTGCAACCAGCAGCCCCTGTTGTTTGTGGTAGCAATTGCCACAAACACCACGGATTCAAATGGGAGTGAAATGCAATCAGAGGGGTGTAAAGGTCCCATATTATAATTTTCTACATTCTCAGAATCTACCAGCCTGGAACTTTTAGGCTGTGCTTTTCCTTTGGGACTGACAGGCAGCACTGACCAGTAGAGAGCTCAGAATGTGGATATCTCCATTTCCCTGCCTCTCTCCAAAGTTCAAGCTGTGTTCCTTCAGGAGATGGCAGCAGATGATACAATAATTGTACAAGTCAGGCTCCTGTGACTGAAGAGGAGAGATGTCCAACAGTTACTCAGTTAAGTAACAGAATTATCAAGCTTTTTGCATTGCAATGATACAGAGGGAACTGAGTAAGATTTTGAGCCTTTTGTGTTGAAGCCTAACGTAAGAGAAGAACTCTTCAGACTAAAGAAAGATGGTCCAGTGCCTGATAGCTCACAATGTGGAAAAAAGCTTTCATATCAAATTGGATCATGCTGTGTTTTATTTTATGAGCACTCATGCCTGTTGGTAAAGAGCATGGCTTTGTTTTGCTCTGGAAGTGTAAAAGAAGAAACTGAGGAAATGGACAGAGTTCCTCAGTTTCAGGGATTTAGTTGTTGATTTCAAGGAGCCAGGTCTGAAATGTTCATCTTGATTTCACTCATCCACTCTTATTCTGAAGTCACAGGACTCCCACTGTCTAATGGAAACACAGGTAAATGAGACACAGGACATCTGAAAAGGCTGTCAGGGAACAAAGTGGGAAGTGGCGCTTCTGTTCTCTACAGTTTGGTTCTTGTGCAACATTGGGTCAGGCATTTATTTGGTTTTTACCAATATGAAAGATTTCCTATGAAAAGTATCATTATAATTTAACAGGATCAAGACCTCAGTCCTTTACAACTTCTTTTTTTCCCCTTGATTTAAGGAAACAGGGCAAAAAGCTGAGGAGGGGACAGGAAAAAGGATTATGTCAAAGAATGAAATGATGCTTGCTGTATGTGCAATTGGTACGAGCTTTCCATTATCTTTTTATTTTATTTGTTTCTATTTCTCATTAAAAATCATTAGTTTCTCTTCCCATGGCGTAAAGCAAATATCAAATCGAGACTTAAAAATTCCACTGTGCTTTAAAAGAGGGTGAGTTATGAATGACAGTTGAAGCAGTTTGAGCCAGTGATGTAACTTATTCTGAAATCTACCTGTTTTCCCAGCATTTAAAACTATTGCTATTTAAAGTTCAAGTGGAATAGGTCTTTCTCTATTTCTCTTACTCTCCCCTAAATCAAAGAGGATTTTAAACCTGATCTGGAAAACTTATTTCTGGTGATACATTACTTTCAGATAAATTTCTCTTCTTTCTGTTCCTTCTCTTTTCTTTCTCTCCTTCCTTCTCCTCCTCTTGTGTATGTTAGGAGTTTAGCTTGGTCATCCTGGAGTTCTGCAGATGCAACTCTTATAAACTAGTGTATACATTGATGACATTATAAAATAACTGAACTCTTAACCATTTCTGTTAAGGCAATATAAATAATTCCTTCAGAACATGTGGAACCAGCTAGTAAAGATTTTCAAGTTGTTTATTGTTTTATTTTGCTTGTCTGCATGTTTAGACAAAGATGGGAGAATTAAAAGTGGAGACATAAATAAACTGTTCTGCTTGTGTGTTGGAGGGGTAGTTTAAATAGCAGTATAACATTTTTTTCTCAGCTTCTAAAGCTCCAGATTTTTTTGAGAAACTGCAAACATAATGAACATTTCTTTATACTTACATCAATTCAGAACCTACCTTGCAGTATTATCCTCCAAATCAAATAATGCTCTTGACTTTGCTGCCTGTCACTTCAATGATTTTTTTTTTCTGCTTCTGTTCCACCAAGGTTCCACTGCAGCTGAGGAAGCTTTGGAGGGCAAATATTCAGGCAGACACCCATTACATATTGCTACAATTATTTGGGATTATTTTCAGCACTCTTGGAGTTCACAGTGACAGCCACACAACCATTTTTAAATGAAATCTATTTGAATAATTATTGTGTGCAAGCCCAGATCTGTGCAACAGAAGCAGATTTAATTTATAGTGTACAGGAACCTTTTCAGGATACCTTAAATATCTCTCTAGCAAAAAGCACCTCTGAACACTCTGTTTCACACTTCCAGAACTTCTGTAACATCTTAAAGCACCTCTGAACACTCTTTCACACTTCCAGAACTTCTGTAACATCTTAAAGTCCCACTAAATGAGTTTTTAGGATGTCCTAGCGGAGGGATTAGTCAAGATGGCACCTTAATGAAATATACATTTTTTTAACACTGATGATGTAACCAATTCATTTAGGGTTTGTGCAGCATTTGCTTTTGCTGTTTTGACAATAATTTTTTTTGGAAATAAAGAGCTCTTTTGAGCAGTCTATTGGAACTAATTTGGTTTTAAAGGGCAGTTTGCAAAAAAATCAAACAATGTTTAGGTGGTGCTGAGAACTCTGGTTTGTCTGTAACCATACAATTTAGAAAATGGCGTTGAAATCAAGAATTGCTATATATGGAAGTTGTTTCTAGCTTAGTGCCCATTTTGAATTGACCACAAAATCATTATTCAACTAAACATAATTACCAGTCATCTTAACAGGAGGCAATAGGAGAGATGCAAGTTGTGGGACAGATTTTAAGACCACACAAAATAAAGTTGCTGCAGTTGAAATAGAGGTGGATTTCTGGGTGAGTTGTGTTTTTCTTCATTTTGGAGAGAAATAATTGGGAGGGGAAAAGCCAGAGGAACACCACAAAGATTGAATTATAACCAGATACACTTGCTAAGCAGTGTAGCCCTTCAGTGCAGAAAGAGTCATTGTTGAAAATGGAGTGTTGACATTGTGTTTCAGGCCAACAGCAAGGTAACTGACTATTCTAACAAATTAATCTAATCATCTTCCTCGCAGCTGATCCATAAGATGATGTATTTTTAGACTATTTTATCTCATTAGTGATTATTGCAAATCCTCCAAAATCTGTCAGAACTCCAAATTGCTGGCTTCCTTGAGTTTGTCAATAATTCTCTGTGTTGACAAAGCATATTTAAAAGTTTTGAATCTTTAAATTCCAAAAGACAAGGTAGGAGTTTGGTCTTACGGCCTGCCCCAATGTCAATTTTCTTGTCTTTTTTGAACTCAGTTTATGAGTTTTATACTTGGCATTGGTTTTCCTAGCTAAATATGTTTTTCTGCATTGCCTTCTTATTTTCACTTTGTGTAGTTTTCATTGTTTGCTAATTAGGTCCACTGAGGGTTCCAAATGTCAGCATCATGTAATTCTTGTAGTCACTGTCAGGTCCTCCTCAGCAGCTTGCAAACATTTGTTCTTTGAAGAATCCCTCCCTCTAAAATAGTCTTTGTGCTTGCCCTAAATCCAAAATTCTGTGTGGTTCTTAGTTAAGAACAGGCTACAAACTCCATGTTCTTGAGTGTTTTCTAGAACTGTGATGGAAGATTAGAATGGTAGTAAACTCTCAATTTTGTGTAAACTGGATTAATTGGATTAAAATTTTTTCCATTGTACATCTCCTTATAGACTTTAAAAGTTCATGTCTTGTTCAACTAATTATTTTAGACTAGTATTAACAGCAACAATTTTGCTTTTTTTCTTAATTGGCAGAAGTTCATGAAACAATTCTGAATTTAAACCTTTGTGTCAATATGTAACCAATCTAGATAGACTCAATTATTTCTTATTTAAAATAGGCACAGGGCAACACTTTTTGTCAAGTTTGGGTCTTTCCCTTAAACTTTTTGGCAGAGCCACCAAATTTTTCCAGCCAATACTTTCGTATTTAAATTCTGCAAAGGTGTTAAACCTTACTCCTGGCCAGGTACCCATGATGATGATGGCATAAGGAAAACTCCTTACTAGCTACTTTCCTACCCATCAGTCAATTATCTTTCCTTTTTTCCTCTTGGATCTAACATTTTCTGTCATTTACCAATACTAGGCCCTAATATACTTTAGTGGGCCATACAACTTGATATTATAATTACCCTTCTAATTTTTGTAGTTTCTTGACAACATTAAATGCAAATATAAAAGCTAATGACTGAAATTTCAAGGTCAAGCTACCACTTTTTTTTTTAATTTGAAAATTACAGCTAAATTTCCCATCTTTGAAAATCAATCTTTTTCAGTGTAAAAAATTTCAAAAGTTCCTGTGTGTATGTAACTGTTCCAGATTTTAAGAAATAAAATCACCTAGAAATTCTGATAATCCATCTTCTGCTTCCCATCCATCCCAGACTTCTTTTTTTTATCTTGAGAAAGTCTCCTGTGTTCTAGCTAGCTGATAATTTTGAAATGTCTGCAGTTTCCTGACCACACTTTGAATAGCCTTGGGTAGGATTATCAATTGCTTTAATTTCAATTAAAATTAAGCAACCAAGAAAAGTCAAATAAAGAACATTTTAATACATCTGTATTCATAGGTCTAAAAAGGTAATTTTTTTTCATTATCAAACAAGAAGTGTGGGAGATGATGCAGCTTTAGATGTTACATAGTTCAAAAGAATAGAAAATAACTGGGAGAACAATTCTTGCCACAGCAGTCCTGAAATATGAGAAAAATGTATTATCACCAATATTTCATTTAAAAATATTTACATTGTAGTTGTGTAATACCAGCAAATTCCCAATATTGGTATATTACTGTGTGTGGACCAACAATGCAGCCTTGTCAGAAATGACAGGAGTTGTTAGGAGCAGTATGTTGTTCATGCACAGTGATTCTTTAGAGTGCTCAGGCTGTTGCTTTAGGCTGGAATGGTCATTTATTTAAAATAATATCCCATATTCTTCAGTGCAAGGAAGTGCAGAGTCTTATGGGAAGCCTTCTCTGTTGGCAGAGGTGCAAAACCTAAAATCTGTGGGGAAAAAATTCCTTTCAGCAAAGTAACACAGAGCTCTGGCACCAATCCTCTGAGCTGGCCCTGGGAGGAATTGCATTTGTATTGTGAATATTAGTACCATTTCTGGGATAAAAATGCATTTCTTTTCCACTTTTGAATAATTTACCCTTTTCTTTTAGAGTAGAAGGCATTACTGCCAAAATAGTGTGAGCATAATCTGCTGCAATTAGACAGCCTGTGCAGTGGGCCCAGTGGAAACCTTACATCATTTTAGAAATTCTGAGGCTGCTTAAAAGAGACTTACAAATAATGTTATAAGCTATATAAATAGTTCAGTGCAGAGTTTTTGCACACTCTGGTCTGCCTTCCTCCCATTGCTTTCCAGCCCCATTTGTTCCATACATCTTGACAGTAACTCCTCCTTTTGGAAGTAGGGAAATGTTCAGGTGGTTTCTGTTCTGAAGATGGATGCAGGTCCCATACTGGATTTTGGAGAAGTTGTTATTGCCCAGTGTACTCTTTATAAGGCAGGAAAACAGGGAAGGGCTGCTGTATTGTGCACAGAACAAAACATTCCTGGCATGAGAAATGGAGTTGCATGTTCACAGTGTGTACCCTGCAAGTCATTTTTTGGCACTTTACAACTTTAAATAGCAATTTTTCAGGAATCTCTGACTTGGTGCTTTATATGGTCCTCATCACAATTGTTCTCTGAGCAACTGGAGAGCAATTATTCTTCTTGTACTTTTGCATGGGATAGAAAATTTGTATCTCCATTAGAGAGGCCTAAGGCTGAATATACATTGATCATTTGTCCAGTCTGTCATCATGGGCTTAGAGAAAGTCCACAACCACTGATGCAGGCCAGGGTGGGATAGATACCCTTTATTCTGATCTTTGCATTGTCCATCTCACCTCCAGATCTGCTGCTGCCATATCAGACAGGGACTAAGAACTTCTGAATCGGATTTGTATTGAAATAATAATTCTTTCATAATTTTCTTTAAAGCTGATCTCTCACTTGTATACTCCTCTTTGGGTGTGCCTGTGGGGATTGAACTCTGAAGAAGGCTAATTTTCCTAGTTTCTATGGAGGTTCACACCTCAATTTCTTACCTGAAGTGGTCTATATTAAATGTGCATTTCAGTAATCACATTATGAAAAAATCTTACAAGCATTTTTACTTCAAATTCTTGTTTTCATGGACTACATCTTCTTTGTGTACTTGGACAATGCAAATACTTTAGGGGAAGGTGTGGTGTTCACTCTTATGCCACCTGATTCATGAGCAGGATCTTTCCATCTTAATCCTACAATCAGTTTCTTTCCACTTCTCTCTATAGGAAATTATTTTATTGGAATTGCTGAGTAAGGAAGCCTCAAGTTATAGTAGAATTTTTATTTATGCTGGAGAAATTAATGCCAGCTAATAGTGTTGTTTCTTGTTCTGTTTTTCTTTGGTATTTGATTTTTGGTAATTGGCCCAACTTGTGTCCTACTGTGGGAGCTTGGCAGAGAGAGAGAGGGATAAAGAACGGAGGGAAAGATTTGTAGGTGTCAGAGACAGCTTGTGTATGTGCCTGCATGCATATGTGAGCTGGCAGAAAGCAGGGCTGTGTGGATTTTAACTGTTTAAATAATACTGTACATTAATCTTCAGCTAGCTGAGGATGTGACCCAAGAAATGCAAAGGAAACATTTCCAGGTGCTCCAGCAGTGTTTGATTTCTAGGCAGGGGTGATCAGGATGCATTTACTTTCCAAGATGCCTTGTCCATGCAAGGGTGAATCATGCAAGGCTCAGTTGACTCATGGATGGAAAAAATGGAGTTAGCACAACTCAAAATGGCAAGGATTTGTGGTCACAAGTGGAAAACAAAATGTACATGTACACAACAAATGTAGGCAGTGAAGTATCTTGTGTTCAGTCCCTTTTATAATGGTGAAGAGAGGACTTGACTTTTTTAAGAAAAGGAAACTTGAAAATGAAAGCCAAGATATTGTCATTCTACCTCTAGCTGAGATCTTGCCTGATCTGGTAAATTAAATGGGTACGTGCATGTGACATTATTAGAGAAAAACTAGGCAAGAGAGGACAGAGTATTTTAATTGCTCAGAGGAACTCTTCCTCCTGAGTCAGAATTAAAGCTGTGCCTCTCCATGCTGTCAATGGCAATATGGTGTTGGTTAATTACCCTTTGAACAGCATCTAATGCAGAAGTTGTGATGATCAGTGGTTATTAGAAACCAAAATGGCCTTTATTTAGGACAAGTGATTTGGCTGCATCCAGTTTTCGGTAAGTGCTTTACATCTATTCTAGTTTTTCTTGTAGTTCCAAATGGATGTGTTGTGTGGTGGTTGTTGGTTTTTTTTTGGTTTCTTTCCATGAATCTGTTAGCTGGTGGTGTTTTCTATAATATTTTGAGTTCCAGCTGAAAGACAGCTCAATTAAAGTGGAGGGGAGAAACCCATCTCCACATGAGGCTATTTGATACTGGTAGGCATCTGTAGAGAAGGCACTAAGTTTGTTCAAAAGTATTTCTTTTATAGAGGTACTATGAATTGTAAATACTCTTCTAGTTAAAATGGAAAACCACTTGAAAGGAAATACCCATGGTGCTTTAAGCTTCACAAATAGTATTGCATGCATGTGATGCTAGGTGGGTACTCGGTTATGGTGGGAATCTACAGCGCTGGATTTGCACCTAGGGCTTGGTATTCCAGGTGTTCACCTCTGTGCATGTCAGTGGTTCAGTTCTTCGGGTTGTGGCAGTTTCTGCAGTGGTTCTGAGGAGTGTTTTGGGACTCTGCATCTCTTGTTTAACATGGCAGCTCGGAGAGTCCAGATAGGTTTAACATGTGCTGCATTCGGTTCGCAATTCATTTTCGAGGAGTCGTTTTCTCTCTCTGCGGAGGCTTCAATTACAGAGGGCCAAATGACAGGCGTAATTAAGCCAAGTGGTGGGATACCAGCGGAGCACTCCGGCGTTTCCACCAAGGATTTTGCAAATCCTAGCTTGATTAATCTCTTTAAACATCTGTGCATCCTCCGCTGTGTGCAGCTCGCCCCTGGCTCCCTCTCCCTTCCTCCGCCCGCGGGGGCTCCCGCCCGGCTCCCGCGCACCCATCCCGGGCTCCGCGCTCCTCGGGATGCGGCTCGCACTCCCGTTCCGGGGGCAGAGCCCGCCCCGCGGCTCGGAGCGGGGCCGCTGCCGCTCCCCGCCCGGTGCCCGCTCCCCCAGGCAGCCGCCGGCTCCAGCTCGCCTCCTTGACGTCATGTCTGTGCCGAGGCTCCGGCAGGCGCAGTGGAGGCAGCAGGCAGCGTGTTAAACTTTCGCAGCGACTCCGGCGTTCTCGCAGCGCCGTGCGAGAGCGGGGAGCTGCGTGCAGCCGCAGCTGGAACATCTGGAAGCGTTCAGGGTGTCTGTCTGTCGGCGAGAGGCAGAGAGCGGGCGGCGAGCGCGCTGTGAGGGAGGGGAGGGAGTGAGGGGCTGGGACTGTGCTCTCTTCCTCTGCAGAAACAGCTCCCTGCCAGCACAACGCGCTCAGAATGGCTTTGAAGAGGAGGAGCAGCGGCGTTTGAACATCTCCCCCCTTTTTTTTTTTTTTTTTTTTTGCCTCGTCCTCCTGTTGTTAATCTTATAGTTGGTGGATTTTAAAAAGACATTTAACCCTCAGAGGTTTGTCCTGGATGCTTTTGCTTTTTTTCCTTTCCCCCCCACCCCTCCTCTCGTTTCCCCCCTTCCTGTTCTTTTTTATGGTTTAACAGCCAGAGGTGCTGTGCTAAATTCTTGGAAGGGGCCCGGATGTACTGAGGATGCATTGCAATCTCACTAAAGGAGGCAGTAGTGGAAAGGATCAGTTTTTGGTGTTTGATGCAATAATGGGAATCAGGTAATAATAAAAGGAGAAATTCTGCAGCTCCATTCTTCCTTGAATTTTACCAAGCCGATTTTCGGAGGGATTATTCTGGACTCGTTTTAAATGGTCAATGAAAACAAGAGGATGTACATTCCAGAAGAAAACCATCAAGGTAAGCCTGAGATTTACCTCCGAGGACCTAGCAACCGTTCCCTCCCCTGCCCTTTGTCCCTTCTCTCCCGGCTCGGCTCCGCCGAGGACAGCCTGTGACTCCGGGCTCCATTGGGAGCGCTCGGCTCCCCTCGGCCGGGCGTGCTCCGGGGGGACCCCGCAGCCCCTCACAGAGCTGCTGTTCCTTAGCACAGCCCGGGCACAGAAAAGTTGCTTTGAGTGGCCGTGTCGGGCTCGGGGCTAGAGGGGCTGCGGGCCGGGGCTCGGGGCTCGGCATCTCCTCCGTGTCCAGCGAGGATTCACTCGCAGGGCCGCCGCAATTCGGGGATCTTGCCCATCAACCTCCTCCCGGTGCCCCTGAGCTCCGTCTGGGTACGGCTTCCCAAGGCACCGGGAGAGGAGCCCTTCCCTTCTCTTACGCTATTTCCAATCTCTCGCACGAAAGGGGAGGGGAAGGCAGAATTATCTGTTTACACACATGTGCACCATGCATGCGCTCATGCCGAGAGAACCAGGGACACCGGGGGTGCCTGTATTGAAATGAAAGTTGGGTTTCACTCGGGGCGCTGATTTCTCGCCCAGCTCCTCGCAGGATCGCCTGCATCATGGACACCAAGCCGTGTGCTGTTGCTCCTCGGCGTTTAGCAAATGCCCCCCGCTATTCCCTGTAGTAAAACTTTGTTTGTCCAAACTCCAGAAGCCTTCCCCCGCCCCCGCCCAACCCCGATGTGCCGTTCCTGAAGTTATTTTTAGCCCGCTACCTGCATGGTGTCACCCCCTCCCCTCCCTCCTTCCCTTCCCTCCATCCCTGGCTGCACACACACACTCACACACACACGTCGGTGTTGCAGAGCAGGCAGAGCCATTTCCTCCCCATGGGCGAGGGAAGAGCAGCGCGGCTCCCGGCGTGTCCCTGTCCCCACCTCAGAACCCCCAGCCCCGGCCAACTTCTCCCTCATCGCCCCCTCCGCTTCCCCAGGGCGGCCACAACTTCCCTGCCGGCAATCGTGTTTGTCATCGGGCATCCAACACCTGCTCCGGGGCCGAGCCTGCCCCGCCGAGCCCCGGGTACCCCCGAACACCTGGGAGGGGCAGCGGCGCTGTGGCAGCCCTCCATGGTGGAAGGGTAGTGGGGTTTAGACATAACACCACCCTCCTTATGATTAAACGCAGATTAAAAGGAATAAAAACCAGCCAGCACCCGCAGCCCTAAGCACTCCATCGAATAAGGTGGGAGGGGAAAGGAAGCAGCCCCTGCTCCGGAGTGCTCCTTGCGAGTGGGAGCCAGTCTGCAGCACATGCATTCAGCAGGCATAATTGGGCTGCTCTTCCTGGTCCAGCGCTGATAAAGTGGATGAAGAGCTCAGCCTCCATAGCAATATGCCAACGCTATGGCAACCTAAATCCAGCTCCCTCCTTATCAGCTGCAGTGATTATATAATTGGAGGAACAGTTTTGCATCTGTCTCTTGATGCGGGTTGTCATTACTCCCAGGTGAAAGAGCGACTTGTAAAGCAAACAGAAAATCAGCCAGGTGGAAGAGAGTTCTGTTCCCTGATAGTGCTTGGGTTGCCATTTATTTACAATCTATTTTTATTTTATGCAAACAGCACCTGAAAGGTTAAATTGATCAGTAGTCAAGAAAACCTGGTGGTGAGGAGATGGGAGCAAACCAATCACGAGGTGGAATGGAGCCATTAAAGCAGCCACAGATTTGCAGTTGCAAGGTAGTGATGGGAGGGGGGCGGAAGATGAAGCCAGCTCTGGGATCCTGGTCTGCTCCTCTCTTCTGACATGCAAGGCTGATTTAGATCAGTCCTTGCTCTTGTGCTTGGCAGCAAGGTGAATGTTCCAGGTTCTTGGTGATGCAAGGCAAATTTTGATGTCTGTTCTTGAGGTGTGACTGATGTGA
This sequence comes from Ammospiza nelsoni, assembly GCF_027579445.1. NCBI lineage: Eukaryota > Metazoa > Chordata > Aves > Passeriformes > Passerellidae > Ammospiza > Ammospiza nelsoni. The sequence continues at coordinate 69,628,151 of NC_080637.1, forward strand.
GCAGGCCTCTGCTGGCAGCTGCTGCCTGGTATCAGGTCTGATATCAGCCAGCCCACCTGAGCTCACACTCAGCTACCCGGGCAGCTGCTCCAACAGGGCTCCCTCAAGGTAAATAAATAAATAAAATGTAGGGAGGCCATTACTTACATTGTGAGGGCTGTGGTGGAGAGGAATTGTGCTTGAAAGGGCTTTGCTGGCTTTTTATCTGCCAGTTTGGGTAGGTTTGCAATAATACTTGTTTTACACTTCTGGATGTGGCTAGGTGTCCTGAAAATCTTTGGCCCACAGTAAGAATTTCCTGGGTTTTTTTGGATGCGAAGCCTGCTGTGCTTTCATTACAGCCTCCCATTGCACAAAGGCAAGTGAATAGTATGTTATTTGTTGATGCTGAGACACAATGCTCGTTTTTTTTGCTACACAATGGAGCATATTTTTTTAATAGCAATTATTCCTTGATACAGGTTATGTTTGTCCAGAAAATGACAAAACCCCACCCAAGAAGCGCCAGCAAAAGCTTCCCAAACTCACTACATCACAACCCAGGCACACGTGGGACTGGGTGGAATCCTCGAGGGGCATCTTTAGCGCGCTCCCTCTTAACGCTGTTGAAAACTTGGTCCTTTGAAATAAAATAGAAAACGGGTGTGCAAACCCACGTGTTGCAGCCCCTGTAGGGAGGGACGAGCGGAACGGGGTGGCCGGAGCTGCTCGGACACGCGTTAAATTCGCCTCTCGCTGCCGCCTGCGCTGGGCAGGGGCGGCAGGGAGGGAGCCCGGGGCTCCGCGGAGGTTTTGCTGAGGTTTTGCTGAGGTTTTCAGCCCCACGGAGGGGAGGGAGGGCAGCGGGGTCCCGCAGCCTCTCCCGGAAGGTGGCACTGCAGGGCTGCACTGCCCGCGATGCTGCGGCCAGCCCCGCTCTCCACCGCTGCCTATCCCGGGATAAAATTCATCAGTGCTGAAAAGCCCCCGCTAGGTCATTTATTCCGTGCTGTAATGATCCTCTGAGTGAAAAGCCATTTTTGCTGAACTACCCCGCCTTCAATTTCAGATAATGCCTTTGGGCTTTGTCCTTATTGCATATTTTGAAGAGATTTCTACCTGCTGCTTGTAGAAAGAGAACCCCCTCAGGTATTTGTCAACCATAATTAGGTCTTCTTGCAACCTCCTTTCCTAACCTGCACATAGCCTGTTCTTGAAATGTTTCCCTGTAAGACACTCTTTTCATAGTCCTTGTATCTCCTGTATTTGTTAAATTAAGAACTAATTAGTATACCCTTTATTTCTCAGAAGCCTATTGATAGCGAGAGGGTCAAGCCACCAGCGTAGTCCCTGATGCGTTTTCTGACCTGAAATGAGGGTCAAACCCACAAATATTCCTCTTAACTTTGCAGGTATAAATAGAGATGATTGTGTACACACTTCACAGCTGATTTCAGTTGGAGAGCTGAAATCTGTCTCATGCTGTGCTGCAAAGCAAAACCATTGGCTATAGGCACTAGAATTTATTGGATGTTTGCTTTAATTTTCTGCTCTATTTTCAGAGTATCAATTTTGTTTCCTGTTTGTTTTTGGGGCAACGCTTTCACGTGTAGGAGAAGCCACGTTCTTTCCCTGGTGACAAAGTGACCATGTTAGCAAACTTTGTCGTCATTTTTGAGTATTTTCTCTTGTGCTCTTGCTTTGCTGTAAGGCTTGGTCAGAGTGGGCATTAGTCATGGGGCATAAAGGATATCTCTATGTGGTCTGAAACAGCTTATCTTCAGGATTTTTGGAGAAAAAGAGTCTGAATCACTGTTTAAAGATTCAGCACTAGAATTCCAACCTCCCCTGATTTAACAATAAACATTTGTATTTATGAGGTGTTATCTTCTACCTCAAAGTATTTGGAACTCTTGGTTGGTGTGAAGCATTTAATTCAATATAATATGAAATAGCAGTGTAATATAGAAATATTTAACATAGTGTTAAGTAACAGTACTTAAACATTCTGCATAATACAGTGCACTGCATTTGTTTGTGAAAGTTGCCAGTAGAGCCTCCAGGAAGGTATTTAAGTGCTTTCAAGCATTAAATATCCTTAAAAGGAGTATTTAAGTGTCCTGCAAAAGGCATGGAATTTGAAGTATATACTTTTGAAAGGTTTTCTTTGACATAATCTCCAGTCACAGAGACCAGTTTTGGTTAGGTCATCATCAGTTCCTGCTGAGGGGATCACCCTGGAGTTTGCACTGCTGTCCTGAGCACTTCGCTGGTGCGCTCTCTGCAGCCAGGGCACCTTGAACCCCCTTTGGCTTGCATTTCTGATGTGTTTTTGGGGTTACAGCTGGGTAATTCACTATAGCAGGCATGACACAGCCTTGCCATGTGGAATTAATTTATCCCACTGAGATACTTACTTTGAATTCTTTGTCCTCATCTTCTTGTTTTGTTTCTTCCAAACACTTCAGAGAACATGCTCTGTGACTGCAGTGCTGCCATATGTACTCAGTTTTGGTTTGTTTTCTTCCAGTTTTGTGGAAAATGGTTCTGCATCCATACTTAAAATAGGGTTTGCCTGAATGGCAGTCACTCTTAAATCTACTTCTTGTGTGTTTGTGTGAGAGTTTTCATTGTGGCCATCAACTTGCTGAGGAATGTCTTGTTGTCTTGTTTAACCCTTTCTGGGAAATAATGAAAGGAACAGAGTCATTCAAGTTCAGCAACAGCAAATAAATAAAAGAGCTCCTCTGAGCAAGTGTTCTCTAAATTTATTGACTATCAACCAGCATAACAGATGTGACTGCGTGCAGTAAAATTCTCTCTTAAATTATTGAACACAACAAATCAGATCAACACCAAAGAAAGCTTTTACCAGTGGCAGATATATGATTTACAAAACATAATGTTATTAAATGGTTCAATTGCCTATCTTTTTTTAAAGACTGTATACAAACCCAGTATATATTTTGTCAATCATTTGTCTGAAACACTGGTTTTATTTACATACTGGGGATGATAGGAATTTGAGAGCAAGTGTGTTCATTAAAATGTTTATTACTGGATTTCAGCATCATTAATTTTAAATAGAGAAAATGCTATTAAGGGTTCAGACATGTTGGTGGGTGGCCACTGAACACTCTTCCTGATAGTTCATCTATTACCTAACATAATATTGGCATTTCTTCTTAGTAACATTACCAATGAAAGTAAAAAAAAAATACTATTTTTAGAAATTTTCTCTTTTATTGGAATAAAAGCATGACTGTACATTTAAGCATGTCAAGCTTTTTTTCCTCGGTTTTTATTTATTTATTTTTTTAAAACTGGGAGAGAAAGTGCCAGTCTGTTTTCGGTGCAGAGAGGGCAGTGATGGTTTCATGGTGCTCCTGGCAGAGTTTAGGTGTGGGTTCAGTGGTGGATTTGTCCTGTTGGGATCTCTGATATCCAGTAGTGAGGTTTCATATCACAGAGGCAACTGGTGCTATTGCAGGGTTGTTGTGAAACAGATCAAGGTGCAGTTGACAATACATATAAACCCTTTTCTGAAAGAAAAGGAAGAATTCTGGAAGAATTTCTGTCAGTTCCTATGGATTTCTCATAACCATGAGAATGGAGTAAACTTTAAGAACTGGTGATGGTTTCAGGATAAGCCAATTCCAGCTGGAAGAGTCACGGGTGTCTCTGTACCATGTGCGGAGATTTCCAGAACAAAAGGCCTGGCTGAATTTCCTCCAGAAACCCAAACACAACATGAAGGATTGTGTGGTTCGGACAGGTGCCTTTGCTGGTCAAAAGAAAAGAGAGGGAGAAAAGGTTGATATATGTGTGGTAGAAGGCGACAGAAGATTTGATGGAATCACATTTTGTCTGTGTTTGGTCAAACTGGCAGCTGCCCAGCAGGCAAGGCTGAGTTATTGCAATCTGAGAGATGATTAGCTGAGAGATGATCAGCACAGCCCATCCTCAGGAGGAGGTGGGACTGGGGAGCAGTGGCTGCTGGTGGCTTTGGAGGTGGGCTGCCCTCCCTGTCACCTTCCCAAAAACACAGTTCTGGGAGCTGCTGCTCTCCCTGCCTCAGCTTTCAGTGCAAAAATGGCATTTCTGGGAGGTGAGGATTAAACAAAATGGTCCTGTGTGATGGGAGGGAGCTGCTGGAGCTGGGCTGGGCTGCTCAGCACGCCACTGCAAACAGGTTTAATTAAAAGGGGCTGTTCAGGGCCATGGCCAGGCAAATCCTGAATGTCTCTGATGATGGAGCTTACCCAAACCCACTGCGGCCTTTCATTTAATTCTCTTCATAACAAACAAACAAGCAAGCTGACCACGTTGTTCTGGAGTCTGCTCTGTGTGTTTCAGTCTGCATCCATGAAGATGGAGAGCTCATTTCCCAACGTCACCCAGGCACTTGGCTGGCTTTAATCAGACACAGAGGCTCTGTGAGGGGCTTTTGGAATAATTTGCTTTTTTGGGAACCTCTGGGATGTTAGAAGCTTGTACAGGAATGTTAAAATAGTAGACTTAAAATAGAGGACTTCCACAATTTTCCTTTTTTCCTGTATGTTTTTTTCAGTCCCACATAGAAAATTCTAAATTTCAGTGGCTGCCTCAGCAGGAAAAACATTTAGAATCCATGAAAAACCACCAGCAAGTTGAATGTCCTTCAACAGCTGGGAGAAATTAGCAGAGAACCATTTAAAGCCTCTTTCATGGGGGGGAAAACAAAGTTATTTAACCTGGTATCTGTCAAGAAATGAAAGAAATCCACAAGTCTCACCTGGGCACCAAGAAACTCAACAAATTTAGGAGGGAAGGAAAATTTGCTTCTTTAATAAAATACAGAAGATTAAAATAATTATTGAGAGTGACTGGAAACTTAGTGGTTTTCAAACCAGAGACAGTAATAAAAAGAAATCTGATTGCACAGGAACTCTTTTTGAGTTTTGTCCATAAACCTTAAAGAATTAATTTTCCCAAGGAAAATATTGTTTGAGAACCACCCAACCTTAAAAATACTCTATGATATATTTAAAATATCCTTCTCTAAATTGCATTGTTATTTATCTAAAATATTCAGGTTTTTAACCCACTCTGTGTATGGTTGCCTTTGGGTGTTTTGGAAAAAACAATTAAATATGACTGAACATGACATTATAATTACAAAGTAAATATGCTCTAATTGAGTAATTAACTCAACATTTCTTCCTAAAGGCATTGTAGGAACAAACTCATGTTAGTGATCAGATTTCAGATTCTTTATTCTGAGGGACAAAAAAAAGGCTCTCATTCTCCAATATGGCTGGCTGGATGTAAAACTTCTTAAGACGCCTCAGTTTTAAAACTTAATATGTAATTTTTGAAATTTAATATACATTATTGTTGCATCAGATATTCTTCTAATGCTTTTTGTCAGAAGAAATAATCTTTTACATAGACAAAAGGAATACTTGTGTCTCTTTGCTTGTAACTCAGCTCAACTCTTAGGTGGCAGCTATATTCAGTTTCAGGAGCTACTGGCAGAAATTATGATTTTTAAACTGCAACTTGTGTTATACAGCTGTCAGGAGTAGAATTTTAGCTTCAGGAATGATTCAGGAGTAGGAATTTTAGCTAAAATTCATGAATTTGAGCTCCAGGAATGCAAAAATGACCTATGTGAGAAGCAAATGTAATTTGTGTGAATACAGGAATTAAAGTTGATGTGTGTTGAAGGGGAAAAATGAATTATTGCACCTAAATACACTGCATAGAGGATTTATGTTGAACCTTATTTCTGATGCAGATTGACAAATATCAGCAAGTTGAAAGTTGAGACTGATCTGTAATGCCAAAATTTTCTGCGTTTTCCATCTTATAGCTTCCATTTAAAAAGAACATTTTCAGTGCAGACTCTACATGTAAATATTAGACATTTGAATTAAGTATGAAGGGGTCTGATTTCCTTGGGATGAATTTAAGATACTGACAGCAAAGTCAGCAAATGAAGTTGCACAGACCCAAGGGTCATTAAGAAAACAGGAAATCCATAGTATTCATCACTCTCTGGAGTTGAGAACAAATAGAGTCAGGCAGGGAGGAAAGCTTCACCTGTGTGCTGAAATTCACATATGATAATTAAATTGCCTATTATTGCTTTTATAAATTGTATATTGCCTGTTATTATTGCCCATTATAAATTGTATAGATGCACAGAGTGTTTTCAGGTGTAATTTAAATTCAAATTGGTGTCTTTAGAGAGAAGTAAAAGGCATTTATGGGGTGAAAATTGAAAGTGATCAGGTTTAATTGTGGGTTTAATGGAACTTTAGTGTGACTGTATCCAGGAGCAATAGCTAGGAGTGGATTACATGGAATCTTTTACATCACTTTCACCTAAGTGAAAATTTTAAGATTTGCAGCACCAGTTATGTTTAGTGCCAGCAGCACCAGAAGTTGAATTCATAAATCAGTGAATGGCTTTACCCATAGAACTCCAATGCCTTACCTGGCAGATTCTCACTGGCTTTGGCTCATTTGCACAAATTCTGAGTGTGAAATGTTTGTTAGCAGGTGTTTGGGGTGTGCTGGTCCTGCAGCTAGCAGCACACACTGCTGAGTTCTCAAAAAAAAAAAAAAATTCCCCACAGTTTTCTTTGAGAATTGTTTGCTATTTCTTCAATGTAACAAAGCTTATTGCTTAAATCAGAAATGAACGCATTCTTGAGGGTACATGCTGAAAAAAAATCCTTAATTTTGTTTTTTGGGTACACTATGACTAAGAAGTTAATAGTTTCATTTGAATTTTGGATTTGAAATGGATTGCAGTGAATTGGATTTGCAATGGGACAGTGATGACTGGAATAGAGTAACTGAGTATCTCTTGTCTTTTCAGCCATTATGGCAAAAGTCAGAAACAAAAGCAGAGTGAAAGACTGAGATGAACATGACTTAAAGGCTTTTCCCTGCTTTAAGGCAAAGGGTGTCAAGAAAGATCATAAGAGATGAAAAATTGTGTCCCAGCTTGCATGCAGTGATAAAAGATGTAATGCATGCCAGGAAATCAGTCAAAAATGACAGGAGGGACTTGCTGCTGGCAGCTCTGAAAGACAACCAAAGCATTTTAAAATAAAATTTGAGAAAATTCAGCCATCAGACTTTGGAAAAATTGAGGATGGAGCTTTACAGGTGCCTGGCAGAGTCCCTGTGAGTGTATCATGGCACACGGTCAAATGTGAAGTGCTTAAAAAAGGATCACATCTCCGAGTATGAATAATTCAACAAAACACTGCAGGAAGTTTTTAATGCTGAGAATGCAACTTCTGCTACTTTCTATGAAACATCATGCTTAGACATCTCCTTAAGTGCTTTTAATTTGCAGTGTGGTTCACACAGCTTGGAGTATTTCTGTGCAGAGATATGCATTTGACTGCAACATACATCCTGCTGTTCCAAGGCAAAGCTTGTATCTAAATAAGTACATATGGGTCAGCAGTTCTTTATTTTTCCAGTACTTAGCATTCTTATTGAGAGCTTTGCTGTTATCTTTGCCTTGAATTTGCTTTTATTTCACAAGAACATTTTTTTTCTTTTCGTTTTGGGGTGTGCATTCTTGAGATTTTGGCTTTTGTGCTTTAAGGCAGTTTCTGATGGAGAACATCAGTGCCCAGAATGCACTGAGTGTTCCTAAGGATCTCGGTATGCATGCTGTAGGGCCAGAAATAATTTCTCATTATTTATGAGAAATATGGATGGGAAAGCCCTGTGTGGAGTCAGCTCTACAAATATCAGAGGGAAGGAAATTTATTCTTTTTAGCATGTATTGGTGGTGTTTGATACTTCAAAAGGAATGTGATGTAAGCTCAGCCAGATGGTTTAATACATTGGTGGATTTCATTACTCCTCTCCCTGAGTCGTGTTGGAATACTATTTTAGAATACTATTTAGAGATGGAATTGCTGTAGAAGATGGAAAGCCCCACTTGTCATCTTAGGATTTAAACCTCTAGTTCATGTAGCTAGTTGTTCTGATAAAAGCAGTAGAAAGTATCTAAACCTGATTCTGCAGCTACAAAAGATCTGACAGACTGTCAGGTGCTGTTTGGGAGATTAATGTAAAGACTGGAGTATGGAAATTTAGAGGAGCAGACTGTATTCTAATTTATTTCTGTGTTAGGATGGAGACTTTCAGGAAGTCTCATATCTGCACAAAAGCTCCGCTTCTTTCCTTTTGGAAGGTTGAAAAAAGAACATGTTCTCTGAAGTTATTTACTTCTCTTCTATATTTACATGGTCATGGTCCCTGTAATATGAACAACTTCCAGTATTAAAAGGTCTCGTCATCTTCCCAATGTGCCAGGTCAATGGGCTTGGAAAATTAATTTTCTCTTTCTTCATTAACTATGTTATGTGTGCTTATGCGAAGATATCACCCTAGGAGGTGCATGCAAAGAAATTAATAAGTTATTTAATTTTAGTAAGATCCTTGTTATGAAATGGTGTTTAGTTGCTGATATCATCAAGCCTGGAACAGACACAGCAATGCTGGGAAGTTTTATCCCTGTGTCTGGGTGTAAATCAGAGAGGACAAACCCTGCCCAGCTCCTCCTGAGTGCACAAGTTTGACTCTTGTGGTGCAATCAGAACCTCAGGTTGGGCATTTTGTCCTGCCCCAGCTGTGCTGATCAAGGAGCAGGGCTGCTGATGGGTGCCCCCATACAGGAGTTGTGCCATGATTTATCTCCTTCCACTTCTGCTGACTTGCTTTTTCTCTGCCTTTGTGTCTGCCTTGTCATTCCAGGATAAACAACCTAACCCTAGTTTGTTTGTTTTTAACTGCACCAGCTTTTCCACCTCCATCCCCAAATTTGGTGTTTCTGGTACTGGTTTTCAGTAATGCTGGCCTTATTTCACATTCCTAACACAGTTACCAGAGCACTGCTGTCCCTGGGATGCTTCCCTATAGGACTGCAGCACTTTGCTCAATTGAGTGTGGAGTTTATTCCTCCCTGACAGGTCCCTCTGGGCTGTGTGTGCAGCGTGGCCATTTCTCACATTTCTCACGTGTACCTCCTGTCAGCTCCTCACTCTGTTGCCACTCCTGGTGATCCCTCATGCCATGGCCAGTAGTTTTCCATGTCCTGTTTGGTCACCCAGGCCGGGCTGAGTCATCTCCCTGCATCCCTAGCACCAATTATTCTGAGCAGCCTTAACCTCACTAATGAGCGCTGTATATTAATAAGTAAAGAGGATTCTCCTCTTTGTCAGTGCAGTCTTGCCCTGGTGATGGTCAGTGTTAGAGTCAGGGTGTAACAGCCATGGAAGGAATGTCTTGGGGAACAAATGACCAGACAGGTTTGTAAGGAGTCAGTGCAGAGACGTGTGAATTTTGAGCCAGATGCTTTGTGATCAGGATGTGTGTGGGTTTCCCTCTTGGGTGTAAATTGTAGAGACAAAGTCTGTTTCTCTTGAATGCAGGCATCGCTGTGATCAAATGGGAATTTGATAGGAAAGGGGGCTGCTGTCTGGGCTCTCTCTGGGGGCTGCACATGGTGCTGTGGGGTGTGCACACAGCATCCTTGGATAGGAGGAATGAAACCTCTCTCTTCCTCCCAAACCTATACATACCACTAGGCACCTCCAGGGCTTGACTACTAACTTAGACACACAGATATTTCTGCTTTTCATCTGCCATCTTTCCACTGTGTGTGTGTCATGAGGCATTTTTATTTTTTGTTTCCAAATAGCTGGGGAAAAAAAGAAGAATTATCTACTCTTGGGAACCATTAGAATGTCTTTGAGATGTCTGCAGTTGCACTGTGCCTACACAGTTTTGTGTATGTATAGGCAGAAGCATAATTTGCTTAGTGGACCAGAATGAATAAGTGACTGTGGTTGGAAGCATCTGGCTGTGTGTTATGAAAGATTTTGAAAGAAATAGAATAGTGTGAAATAAGAGAGAACTGTTCTATGTTTTGTCATTGTTCGTATAGTAAAACCGATCATTTGGCATAGATTCCATTTTACCTCACTGTAGGTGTTTAAATTGTCTAGTTAGAGCTAATCCTTTAGAGCTGGTGTGCTGTCAGTGGAGAGGGAATCAGCCATGGCCAAAGAACATTATAGATATATGAAATAGGTGGGGTAGGCTGCTTTTTTGGGAGCTACTTAACTCTGCCTTGGCTATGTAGCTAAAGCTTTGGTGACTAAGTTAGACTAAATGTCAGATTTCAGATTGCTGGAACTACTGCACTGAATTCTACCTTGTGCATGTGTGTGGCTTCTAATTTTGGTTGTCAACAACAGAGGCATAGTGGGAAGACAGGAATTCTGCGACTATTTTAGTTTTAAGTCACCTGTCTTTCAGGTGGCCTGTGTGAATGCAAATCCTTTAAGTGTACACATCTTGCCTGGATGCATGCTGGTAAACAAAAGAAATTGGCAAAGAAAAGCATGATAAGGAAAATCACAACTTGGGAAAAATCCCAGTTGGAAATTCATTGTTGGAAGCTGCTTCTTGAGGAATATCCCTGCTAAACCCCTGTGTTGTGAGAAGAATCCATTTTACCTGAGATGTTGTTTAGGAGTGGAAAACTTTGCGAGTGCAGAACAGGCAGCTTCAGGAGGGAGATGGGTTTTCCAGAGTCAGAGAGGAGAGATTTGGGAGTGTCAGAGAGGGATGGCAAGTGTGGCAGAAGACACAGCATCACAGGAATTATGCTGTATATAATCCCAGGAATTATGCTGCCGTCAGTTCAGGCTTTGCTTCCTGGCTAGTGTGGGTACCTGGGCTGGCTGGAATGTGCCAAACTCACCAGGAAAGATGAACAGCTGGGTGACAGCAATGCAGAGAAGGTTCTCTGCTGTAACCCTTTGGTTTGTGTGGGCTCAACAAATGCAGTGTGCCTGGTTTTGGGAGTGCCATTTTTGAGTAGTGGAGAACTCCTTCTCTAGCAGGGTCTCAAAGAGAAGATAAACTGAGGCGTGAAACTCATTTGGTTTTATGAACTTGGTGGCTTTATTGAACCTTGGACATGCTGGCGAATGGGATTCTGCCTGCCACAGCCTGGATTTCCATGTGGAGCATGCTGGATCCCTGCTTTCAGGCAGAGGGAGAGCCCTTGTCCCCCAGGATGCAGCCAGGGGAGGAATCCTTCTGGTGGCTTCAGAAGAAAAGGTGAACCTCTCTTGGCAGGGAAAGTTTTTATCATCATAAATAAAGGGCAGCACACTCTTTCTTTATACCTGTGCTACTATATCACCTCAAAGAATGTGCATCTTTTCAAATTTCTCCCTCTCACTGCCACAAGCAGGGACATGAAGTTGTTCTGTATCACAGGATCTCTTCAGGGCCTCTTTGCCCAGGATTTCCAGCTCTGGCTCTGTCCTGCTGCCCTTCCCACAAGCTCTGGAGTGCCCAAATCCTGCTGTGCCCAGGGAATGCCCGAATCCTGCTGTGCCACAGCACCCAGGGTTTGTGAAGCAGCAATTTCAGCTCCCTGGAGAGCACCAGCCACAGAGATTCTCCTTGCAGAAATTGCCATCTGCAATGGGAGAGAGCAGCTCAAAGCAGTGCTTGCCCTTCTCATGAGGTGCTGGTGAAATAATTGAACTTTGTGAACTCAGCTGTGAAATCTGGATTTTTAAAAAAGGAAGTAAGGGGATTTTTAAATTAAAAAACAACCTTTAAATGCAATATTTACCATTGGTGGCTTCCAGTTGAATCTTTCTGAAGAAATCACAAACATATGTTTTTCCTCTTCTGCTATTCTGTAATTTTGCATGGGGTTGTCTCTGATGTTTTCTGTCATCGTTTCACCATTTGCTTTTGAATGCTCATTTACTGTCTGTGCCTGGTAATGATACAATGACTCAAAACAAGAGAATGTTTCAGGAAATGTATGGATTTAAGTGGGAGTAATTTACTTAAAATAATGTTACTGTTTTTGTAGCACTACTTTTCTGATTAAGCCATTGTACTGCAAATAACTTGAAATAAGGACAATGGGGATCCCCAGTCTACATGGGAAAATGTTGCATTTATCCCACTGCAGGCCTTAATATGTTGCAAAAGACACATTTTTACGGAGAAAATTCCAGTTGGTGTACTTTAAAGATCTGAGTTTGCTGCTGTCCTTGGGCTGTCTGTGGGTAACAGATTTTTGGGGACATCTGCCAGGCTGAAGAATCTCACCCAGCAGTTTCAGTACTCTGCTGTTTGATCACCAAAAGGGTTGTTAGAAAATGAAACAGACCTGACCTGGGGAGATGAAGTGAAATAATGTCAGGAAGTGACCCCTGACATTTCACAGTTAAGTTTTCCCTGGTTGTTGCTCCTCATTGTTACCAGTGCACACCTTACCTGACACCTGCCTTTGCTTAGCTACAGCTACCAAATATTGGATATAGTAAGGGTTATTCCATGAGGTTGAAAGGGTCATGAGGTGTGTCAAAAAGCTTCCACGTGCTTGTGCTCATTAATTCTGATCAATTTTTTATAACTCTCTCTTACATAAAACTGGATGCTTAAGCTATTTTTAGTCCTTCATTGAAGATGTTTTCCTGCTCTACATTTCTTGTATCTCCTTTTTTTCAGTTCCCTGGGCTTTCAGGCTTGCACGTTGCTTGGAAATCATTCAGGGATGTGTTTCTATGTGTTGGTTCATTCTGTCCAGAATGAAAAAAGCCAATGAGGACAAAGCTGCTCTGTCATGGAAGAGGAGTCAATCTGCACACGCCACCTTCCTCCAAACTGGGAGGGCACAATTTTTAAATAGCCTGGATGTTTTGAGGCCTTCTGTTATGTTTTGTTACTTTGCTGGTTTGGATTTTTGTGTTTTCCTCCTTTTTAGTTCTCTAATGAGCAGTAGAACCACGGAATCTCTAGACCAGATGAGTGGTTTGTAGGAAATTTCTTGCTTCTTTTGTGATGCTGATCCTGCAAACTGTGGAAGAAAGGAACACAATGCCTCAGCTTTCACCATCTTTGGTGAGATCTGCAAATTCCCAAGGCAGAGCTGGAGCAGCCAGAGCCTTCTCCCTATGGCAGAGCTGACCCAGAGCCTCCTGGGCTCTCACCAAGAGCTCTGCAGACCTGGCGTGGATCTGCTCCATGTAAATTCCCTCATGACCAATGGACCTGCTTTTATATAAACAGCAGCTTTTATTTTTAGAAAGAACCTACAAAGGCTGCCTCAAACACTTGTCTGCAGAGAAGGTCACAGGGAAGAGGCTGAGCTCCCTTTGTGCAGTCACCCAGTGACTCAGGAGCTGTTCTGGGGTTACGTGTGCCAGGGTTCAGCCTGGGATGCACAGCAGATGCTGCTTTTCCTCATACAGGTGCTTGCAAAGATTGTCTCCTGCTCATTTCCCCCACCCATGATTACCTCTCACCCTCAGCTCCTCCCTTTGCTGCAGTTGCAATCTCCTGATTAGTGCCTTATTTAGGTTGGGAATGCTCACAGCCAGCAGAGCCAGCCAAGGGTGCTTATTTTTGCATCTGTATATGGCACATGCTTAAGGTTTAGGCTTGGAACATTCAGCAAGAAGGTACCAGGAGCTAAAAAAAAAATATTAGGGAAAAGTTTGCATGCTGGAGATAGAACATATTACTTTATGCACCAAACAACCCAGTAAAAATATTTTTTCCTCTATGCAAAGTGCTATAAAAATATGACTCTAAATCTATCTAATACTATGATACCTCTAGATCACAAAGATGTAGTTTGAGTAAATGAATGGTTTTGGGTATTTTTTTTTATCTTTTAATATCACGCTGAATATTAACCAAGCCTCTGTTTTTCCTTTGTTGTATAGCATGGTTTGCATTCTTGTGGTTGGTCATGTTCTGTGGGTTTGTTTGAGGGGAGGTTCACAAGGAATTCCATTTCCTTGGTGTGCAGAGCATGTTGTGTATACAGCATTCTCTTGGGGATTTTGTGGATGAAAGGAAATACAGAATGGAAGAAGCTTTTAGTCTTATCTCAATTCAAATTTTGCCTTTTTTTGCGTGATCTCTTTCACACACTTTAATGATGCTAAGGTACAAAGAGCCCTCCTGTTTGAATACTTTTATTTTGTCTAAAGTTATTAAAAAATGAGAACATTAATTAGGTGACAAATTATTAGAAACACCAAAATTTTCTATTTTTACTTAATTCTTAGAGTTTGGTTGAAACTTTTGTACATCTTGTTTCAAAACTTTCCTCTTCAATTGGTTTTGGTGATGTTTTGTTGGTATAATTCCAAGCAGCAAGGGAAGAAAAAGAATCAGATTTTAAAAATAGAAAAATGTGGTTTTTAGAACACTAAGATTAATAGCTGAAATAAAAGTCAGTTTTGACTCTGAAGCATCTTATAAATACCTTTTCCTTTGAACCTGCATTTCAAGAAGGGAGTGCATCTTTAATTTATTAGGGTATTGCATGCATGATCTAAAATTAGGTAAATGTAGCTTAAAATAAATTTTTGCCTTTCTGGAAAGCAAGAAATAGTATTTGAGGGCCTGTTTTGCATGTGTGTGCTAATGTCTGGTTTTCACTGAGGATCGTGTAGTGGGTACCTCTGGAAATTGGACGGGTTTATATCTCAATTATGTATTGAGGTTTATATTGTGATTATATATTGAGACATATATCTCAATAGATATAGATATATCTATTATTTATTTATTCTATATATATAATAGATATATATTATTATATAGTATACAATATATATAGATCTATAGATTGATATATAATATTATTCTTATAATTGATATTAGAATATAATATCAGTATATAATCAATATTATATATTATAATATAAATTATAATATAATCATCAATTATATATTTATATATAATGGATAATATCGCTATATAATAATCTCTATATTTCTGATATCGCTATATAATAATCTCTATATCTCTATATAATATTTATCTCAATTATAATATATTATATATCATATATTATATATTAATGTAATAATATTTATTTCAATATATATCTCAATTATATATTGAGATTTTTTATATATGTATATATTATAATATATTATAATATAATTATATATAATTATATATAATTATATATAATTATATATATACACATATATACACACACACACACATATATATATATATATATATATATATATATATATATATATATATATATATATATATATATATATATTCTCTCAGATGGTATGGTCACTATCTGATTGAATCTTTAATTTGGGTGTGTTCTCACCACCCTGAACAGACTCAGAGCAGAGACACCAATAATGCTGCAGAGTGTGGGGCTGGAGAGCCAGAGGTTGATGAAATTTGACCACTTGGAAGGAGGGGGCTCAAAAAGGAGGAGGCTGTGGAGCAGATGGCCTTCAGAGGTCCCCTTTAATCAGAGTTATTGTGTCATAATGCAGATTAATGACCTCCTGCTGTGGGCATGGCCACTGTGAGGGAGGGCTGGCAGCCAGGGCTTATGGCTGCTACAGGAAATTTAGATTTACACCCTCCTTCTCTGCACTTGCTGAGCTCCTCCCCACAAACCCTGCTGCTCTCTGGGTTTGTGCAGCTGAAGGCTGACCCCATGAACAGCAAGGGGAAGCAAAAATCCTCAGCCTGTCAGAATTGCCACTGTCTGTTGTCTGTCAGGACTCAAGATCTGGATGCAAAAGTTTGATTTCTTGTTTATGTGTGTGCCTTTGTTGAAAGGTCTTGTCTGTAACTCAGATACAGACCTACATAGAGATCCCTTTGTGCTTTTTAGCCATCATCTGCTGTAAATGGGAACAGGCTGCTATTTCTGGACTGAGCATACTATGACTTGTGGAAGGAGTGTGATTGATTTTTCTAGGATGAAGACTATTGGAATTGCAGGCTTTGAATTATTTAGATATCATATGCTTGTACATATTTTCCAAACTGTGTCACATGCTTAGGGCCAAAAGCAGCTGCAGAACTGGGCTAAAAGCAGCTGCAGAGCTGCTCTCTACCTTGTGCGCAGGCACATGTGCATGCATGTGCTCCCCCAAATAAATGGGAGCCATTTAATCTCATTTAATCCACTGAAATTTGTTGTGCAATTAAACTTGTGTTTTGGATTACTTCTGTACAGTGAGAGAGATTGGCACTCTGAGCAGCTGCTTTCACTTGTATTTCAGAAATCTGTCCCAAGGATGGAAGAAATGATCTCTCCATTGACTCTGGAGGGGATTTAGACAAAATCCCTTTTTTAAAATTGTTTGGGTAGGGTGAGGCAAATCAAATTAACAGGTTTGTGTATTGGTTTCTATCCCACTCTGCATTTTCAGACAAGGAATCTGGAGACCATCTAATATGGTGAGGATTATTTTTGAAGTGTAAGAGCTTAATTTCTGTAAAGAAGCTATATTTAGATTACTCACTAAGTGAAGAGTAATCATTCACCAATAAGAAAATGACAGGTTTGTCAGAAGAATCCAATTTATTGAGTTACAGTTAATCTCCAGGGAAATTTTACTGAAGTCCAGGAAATCTTACCAAAGATGTGCTTGCACCCAGCACCTGTAATGGTGGTAATGATAATTTAGACAAACAGTGGGAAAAATTTGCATTTAAGTATTGTATCTGTGGGGTTCCCAGATGAAGGGAGGAATGATGAATCTGACTCCATGTTTTTGAAGGCTAATTTATTATATTAAAGAATGCCATACTAAACTATACTAAAGAATACAGGAAGGATACTTACAGAAGGTTAAAAAGATAATAATGGAAACTTGTGACTCTTTCCAGAGTCCCAACACAGCTTGGCCCTGATTGGCCAATGACTCAAAACAATTCACATGAAACAATGAAACAATCTCCAAATGCATTCCAAAGCAGCAAAACACAGGAGAAGCAAATGAGATAAGAATTTGTTTTCATTTTCTCTGAGGCTTCTCAGCTTCTCAGGAGAGAAATCCTGGGCAAAGGGATTTCTCCAGAAAATGTCTGTGACATTTAAGCAGGAAAGCTCTCTCTTGGTTGAGGATTTGTGCCTGGAGTTTGCCTAGTGTCCCTCCAAGCAGCTCTCCATGATGTGTGTGCATGTCACTGCAAAGCTTTTGTGCTGACAGGTGCCCTAAAAATAGGTGTTCTATTTAAAATGATGTATCAAAGCAATATACCATGAGAGATGCATCTACAGCTGCCTGAAGGTGAGGAACTTTGGGGTTTTATTTACTTGTCCTTGTGCTCTGTCCTGCTGGAGATGGTGTTATCCCAGGAGAAATGTGGATTACTGTAAAAAATACCCTCTCTAGTTGTTCCTTCAACCTTGGGGCTAATTGGGGTCTCTCAGACAAATACAAATCCTCTTATCAGCAAAGAGATGTTTGTCACTGCTCCTCTGTTGCTGCTTTTGAGTTTTATGAATGTTTCACTGAGTTGTGATTGAAGGGAAAAGTTCCCTGGCTTGATTTCTGGAGCCACCAGAAACTCGTCTCAAGAAACCCAAGAAGGATCCTTTGTGGGTTTCTCTGGGCTTTCTTGTAGCTTGAAAGTCACAAAATGTAAAAAAATGCAAGTGTTTTGGAGGATATTGTCCTCTTAAAACCTTCTCACCCTCACCCTAATAAATTTATCTCCTGATAGAATTTGTGATTCAGCTGAGTTTACCTCTCATCAATTACCAACACATTAGGTACTTGTCTGAGATCCTATTATGTAGCAGGGTTCATGCTTTCCCCCCCTCTTCCTCCTCTCTAAAAACCCCAAACTTCACTCCCCAGTCTGTTTCTTTTGATTCCATAGTTACAGAAGAGAATCACCCTAACTAGATGGATCTTTGTGTCTGCTGAGGATTTTCAAACTTTGAGCTTTCTAGATTCTCCTGGGCA
Source organism: Ammospiza nelsoni (assembly GCF_027579445.1). NCBI lineage: Eukaryota > Metazoa > Chordata > Aves > Passeriformes > Passerellidae > Ammospiza > Ammospiza nelsoni. Next base: position 69,645,950 of record NC_080637.1, read on the forward strand.
AGGTTTGAGATGCCTCTTTGGTCGAAGGGCCTGAACAGAGAGTTGCTTTAAATCCCAAATTTATCATTAAGTAGGAATATATTTTGTTTTTACTACAAGTAAAAGATGGTGTCTTTTATTAAAAAAGCCCACAGTGCAAAACAAACAGTGCCCCTTCCTTTCTCCCCACCCTCCAAAAAGCAAAATGAGCCAAAAAGCCACAAAGCAAAAGAACTTCAAAACCACCCTAAACATCTGAACTGTGCTCTTTGAAAACCACAGCATTTTCAAGCAGAAAAGTAAGGGAAATCCTAAAAATTGCTGTCTTGCTGTCTGGATATTTTGTACATCCAAGATTTATGCATATGTAAGAATGACTTTATTTACAACATCCTCTGAAATATGGCTTTTTTTTCATGGAGAGAAATGTTTAGGTCGTGATTTTAAGGAAGAGCTGTCCCATACTTTATTTCAGTAGGGACTAGAGGAAATTATTATTGCTTACAGTCTTGTGCCTCATCCATGAGCCAGAAATCCACTGTGCTGCCTGTTCTACCAACGTGGAACCTTTCTCAGAAAATTCCAAACCTAAACAGTGCTGGCAAAATGACAATAATTTGCCACACAGTGTCAGAAGTTAATTTTCAGGAGTAAATATTTAACTTGGAGGCATTTGGTGCTGGAAGTGAGAGCAGCTTGTGCACTTGTGCTCTTCATTGAAATGGACTTTTTTTCACATTGCTTGGAGCTCATTGCATCTTTTGTGAATGGCATGCAGATAAAAATCCTTGCTTTTGAGGAGGAAAAGAAGGAAAACCAAGATCTCATGTTGAGTGAAGCACAGTTCTTGAAAATTAGATTTTTGTATAGATTTTTAAAAAAATGTTTAGTCTCAACTATGGCAAACAAACTGTCTTAAATAATGTATTTTCTATCTACATGTATGTTCTGAAACCCCCAAAAAATATACGGGAGAAATTCTTAACTCTCTTATCTGGGCTAGAAACTACACTGAGTCTTGGCGTGATGTGATATTTAAAAGTGTATGTGTTAAATAACAAAATTTGTTATAGAAAAAGCCCTAGTTGTAATCAATCCAGTTTTCATTGTAATTCCTACCTCTACTTGCAGGATGCCTTCAGAAAACCCTTCTATTAGTGGGGGGGAAAGCCCTAGCATCACTTTAACTGTTAGATATCAGAATTCATGTCTTGTTAACTTTTTTTAAAAGGGCTGATAAGGAAAAAATATCCAAATCATGCTTCAAAAAAGAGTTTTAGGTGAGTGCAGCCTTGCATTTACTGTAGGAAAGTTCTAGGCAGGGAAACTGAAAAGTTAGTAAAGATTTCTGGAAAAAAATCTGCTCTTTCATATAAATAAGTGGGTTTATTTCATATTAAGATTTTAAATTTTGTGTTCAGATTTTAATTTTTGTGTAAATTTTGTGGCTGGTCATTGTCCTGGGATACTAAGGTTAATCTATTTGGCTTTTAAAATGTAGGCTTTATAAAGTCTATTAGGCTAAAATTTAGGCTTTAGAAAGTCTATTATATCCTCTAAAGGCTGGAGTTTACTCAGAGGGGTCTCTTTTCATGGATTGATGAAATAAATACATTAGATGTCTGTGCACAGGCTTTTCTTCATGTCAAACTTGCTTTAAATGAGCAAAAGAAACTGCTGCTCACTAGAAATCTCAGCTTAGGTGTGATTGCAGATAGAGATTTTTGCTGGCCTGGTCTGACATTCTTGAGAGTGTGGAAGGCCCGAGTTTTTCTTACTGCAAACCCTTCTGCTTATTGCCTGTGAGTTTGGTGATGGGTATGACCTTTCTGTTCATTGATGTACATACATATGTGTTTAAAATATATATATATTACATATGTAGACATGCTCCAAGGCTGTTATCATGCCACCCTGCCATTCCCATTCCTGTGCCTTTGCCTTGGGCTCGTGTTTCCCAGGCCTTGGGTTGGTTTCCTTGCCCACTTTGGGCAGCCTGGGCTCAGCCAGTCTGTCTGGGCTGGGGAAGCCAAACCTGCAAACCCACTGCATTCCAGGTTTTATCCCTGTTTGTGCACTCCATGGTTATCACTGCATTTTAATGGGAAGAAGGCAGAATGACAATATCAACTTGTGCTCTGTTGAATGACAATACCAACTTCTCTTCTCTTGGGGATCCAATACAAACCCCCCAAGGCTTTTCTGAAAATAATTTGGGCCGATGAATCATTTTGCTTAAATACTTCGCATTTGTCCCTGCTGAACTCCTTCCTATTTTAAAGGCTTTTTCTTCAATTCATGGAGTTAATTTTAAATTCAGATCCTGTCCTTCAGTGTATTTGCTTTACCTCCCAGCTTCACAGTTACCTGCTTGTTTAATAACAGTGTTCACCATGTAATCACCAGATCATTAATTGAGCAGAATCAAAACATGGAACAGGATCAGATGCTGGGCAGGCTCTCGGGTACCTCCCTGTGACACATCCCCAGTTTGGATGTGCAGCAAAGATAACTGCTCCCAGGCATCCACTGGTTTCATATTCATGACATACCAATTTTTTTTCTTGCCTGTATATCCCTAGAATTCTGATGAAACTATCATACAAGACCTCATAGAACTATTAATAAAACCAGGAGGCATGGACCTACTTCTTCTGCTTTGCCTGGGAATTCTGTTGCTCAGTTCTGGAGGAAACTGGTTTTCTTTGATGCAATGTGTTCATGACAGGTCCATGTCTCTTGCTCGTTTTCTACTTGTCCTGCAAGTACTTGCTGGTGCTTGTTTATTTTACTTATTCCAGTTTTTAAAAATTTTTTATTTTTTGAAACTGAAGTTAATCTGGATGTAAATTTGCCCTTCTTCTATTTTTATTTTATTTTATTTTATTTTTTAACTGGAGATTCTTCTTACCATTTCTGAGTCCTCTGGGATCTCTCCTGTCTTCCATGAGTTCAAGCCAGCAGCCAACAGCTTTGAGGTTATTTCAGAAGGTGTTTTAAATATTCTAGGACATTCTAGGGTGCAAGGTAGCTACCAAAGCAGCTGAAAGCATGGACTTTATCCAATGATTTGTTTCCCTTTTACAGTTGGAAATTATACCTGTTCTGGTTTGGGGTTTTTTTGTGATAGTCATCAGGTCTTGATGGATATTTTTAAAGTAAAAATTGATGCAAAAATGTCATGCAATACTTAATCCTTCTTGGAAAAATTTGTCAAATGCTCTCATTTTTCCATTGGTTAATGGATCAATGTTTTCCACATTCTTCCTCATTAACAGATGATCTCATGCACTGACTTTTTATTGGTGTTGTTCTTCGTGCTTCTGATTTTGACACCTCTCACTTCATTATTTTGTAACATTTTTCCTGTGGGCTTGGTCTCACACACGATCTTAGCAATGTGACCAGTTTCCTACTTGCTTTTTGCCTTCATTCTGAGAGCAGCTAAGACACTGAGTTAACCAATCTCATCTTTTACTGTACCCAGCTCTCCTCTGCTTTAGGGGAAAACACAGCAGTTTCAGGGTGTGCAATTTTAGGATCTGCTGTTTCAAAATGTTGGGGGAAAAAATGACATTTCACATCAGGATTGGTTTATTTTTCATTTAAATAATTAATCTAAGCACAAATTTTTCTAAATAAATGTATGCTTAACTAGATGAAAGCAAAAACCCTCAAAAGTTGTGATTCCATTGTGTCATTAACCTGCCCATGTCTTGTCTCAAATGGTCACTGCATAGTTGGGGTTTTTTATGGTGCTTTTTTGATATAGTAATAGGTGGCACGAAAGATGGTGTTAGAATTCAAATAGCACTTAAAATGGTCATCACTGTGTATTTTAATGGTTTCGGTAATGACAATTTTAGTGATTTAGTTGTAAGCTTTCAGCATCAGGTACTTTGTGCAACATGGTTCATTTCCTGTTGTAGAGCAACCTTACCTGTTACTTTTGTGACTTAACTCTGATTTTTGAGACCTGTGTTTCTGTTGTTTCTGCATCTGTTTTAGTTCTACAAATCTGCATTTTTTTTTTCAGAAGTGAAAATCTTTTCCAAAGGCTTTGTAATCAAACTTGTTCACATATATAGACTTTTCTGTTTAATTATATTTAAATGCTCAAATTAATGATCCATAGCACAGAAGGGTTTGAGAGGGCAGAATTTTGTGCACCAGCTGGACAGAGTCAACAGTGGAAATTCTTGCTGAAGTGTGGTGGGGATTAGCAGGGTGATGATGCTGTGGATCAGAGTGTTTAGTGAGTTATTGCATTTGGGTGGGGGCTCAGTCTCCATTTCCTAGTTCTGGTCAACATCCAGCTTGAATAATGGTGTATTTGGTAGTGTGAAACTTTATTTGTAGCGGGGAAATTGAGTGGACTATTCACTGTTGTACTGCAAAAAGAAAAAAAACCTCAAATCCAGTGACTGCAGCTCTCAGGTTGCAGCAAAGTTTTGTGGTGGGGGAGCAATGAGTGCTGTAGGTGAAATTTCAGCTTGGTGCCTCACGAGTTCAATAGGAACTCTGTTCTCCCTTCTTCCCAGGAATTAACCCTAAGCATTTAGATTATAGGGTGGAATTTCATTCTCCCTGAAACTTTGGCTATGCTGCCTTTGACAAGATTTTGCTCAGTTCTTGAATGCAGCTGTGGGAGCTTCACTCTTTTATTCAAGCTATTTCTATAAAATACCTCCAGAACAAGTCTTTTGTCATTGCCATTTCTCATTTATTAGAGATCCTGTCTGCAGCCTCAGAGCTTCATAAAGCAGAGAGAGCCTTATCAGTTATCAATATTTGTAATATTTGTTAATATAAATCTGTCATTACTGACTCATTGTTTGAAACTAATTTGAGACAAAGCACTTTGCTATGGGACTGATGATCATATTAGAAGCAAAACCAATGAAACCACCAAAAGCTGGATCCTTAACTTTGCTGGCACATCAAAGTCAAAATGCATGACTTGGATCCTCATGTGGAACCTAACTAATAAGAAGTAATAATGATGGAACTTGACACATTCCCAAATTGCAGAAAAGTCTTCATTAAGAAGCAGCAGCTGTTTATTTACAGGAGCACATGGTCTAGTCAGCATGATAAGAACACTGTGGAGAGGGATCAGCAAGTTTGCTTTCACTGGAAAACACACATCTTTCTTCTCCACTCTAATGGGTCAGTATTAAAGAAAAGCTGGAGTGGGAGAATAATTAGAGTGATTTTCCATTTATTTTTCCTTTCCAGCGTGCCTCAGGCTAGGGAGGTCAAAGAGATGCTAAGAGAAAAACTGCATCTGGAACAAGTCTGAAAATAAATACGTATCCCATGAGTAGTGCTGTGCACAATTTGCTTAGCCTTGGAAAACTAACTTTGTCTGCCACTTGATTGCCTGCTTCATTGAGGAAATCTGCTTAGCCTGTAGGATTCTGAAAGCTCTTTTTCTTCATTTTCAAAATGTGAGGGATGTGAATTAACCATTTCCCATTCCTTGTTTCTTTCAGCTTTCCCTTTCACATATCAGAGTCACATTACTCATCAGCTTCCTTTGGCTGGTTTGCAGCAAGGAGGTTTTTCAGTGAGCAGAGGCAAGCTCTGGATTTCCCTGCTCTGTAACAGCCTGAAAATCTTACAGCAATGCCTGACATAAAGTAACATCCGACACTATCATGTCCTTCTTTGTGTTGCAGTGAGGTGAATTTACAAATCTTGAATGCTTTCTAGGCAGAGGCATATCCTGTTGCACTCTGTGTGTCAATGTAATTGTATTTATTCCACCTGCTTTCATTCATTTGTAGTGCAGTAGTGCTGTGCTACCTTGGCACTGCACAGCCAGCTATGAAATATGCATCTTGAGTAATTATTTCCATTCAAGAAGAGCTTTCCAACTCCCTGGTTTTAAATGTCTTTCATCTGATACTGCAAAAGAAACAGTGTCACAAGTGGTCTTCCCTCAGCTTTGTCTAACAGTCTGCAGGAGCCCATCTGTCCTATTTAGCAACACCACAATTCTGCACTAATCTAAAGCGGAGCATGGTCAACAGGAGGCTTTGGGCTTGCTTTGAAGCAGGTGCTCTCACTCCTTGCCGGGGTTTCCTCTCTCTGAAGCACAGCCTGCAGCTCAGATGTCAGGGGAACCATTCAGAATTCCTGAATCAGGAATGGGCAGGATTTGGAAGCTGAACTGTGGAGGGATAAGATCTGTTGACCTCTCAGGCCTCCTTTTACTTGTACCTCAAATTATGGGCAAACTCACAAGTCCATACAAATTAAATAATCTCTTAAATGTGATACAGGACATACCTAAACAAGGCATTCTTCTTAATCAGAGTTTGCTGTTGTGACTTTGTGTAGAATCCATGTTGCAATTTTTAAACTGGGCTTACATTTTCTTCTGTAAAGTGTCTGGGATAAAATTCAGTTAATATTTCACAAGTTCTCGCAAAACTCAACTGAAGCATAGCCCAAAGAGTAAAACAATCTCTTGAAATTTCAAAATTCTTTCCTCTTTAAGTGATTGGGGTTTTAATTTGGGTCGCTGGAAAAGCCTCACTGAAGAGGCAGAGGTGACTTTACTGAAACGCTGGATCAACTGCACTGGCTTGAGAGAGTGACTTTAATTAATTAATTTAATGCCAAGACCTTCTCAACACCAGCCACATGTCACCTGATGTGAATATTCCATTATTAGGATTTGGTAAATGCATATACTTCCTTACTTTTGGCTAAAGAAGCTGCAAAACTTGGGACTGCCAGGTTTTAGCATTCTTATTATTTTATGCTTTTAAAATTAATTTCTCCATTGATTCAGTAGTTTGTCAGGATATGGCATTAGTTCCAATTTCTAAACTTGCGGTTGGCCTAAACTCTCTGCACAGGAACACACAGAGCACAAGGCCACCAGGTGTGTCCTTGTGTGCTTGTTTCTGCTTCACTGGACCTTCTGCTCAGGCTGTTCTTAGAGTGTACATATATGTTTTGTGCAGGGATAATTAAGGTTATTGTCAAAATTTCACCTTGCCTTCAGGTAACCTCCAAGAAGCATGAAGGTTTTTGTAACGGGACTTGACAATTTCATCTGGGTCCTTTGCCATGTGCTAGATAGCATCGTGCTGCATGTCTGAGCGAGAAGGTGACGAGGACTAGCCTCACCTTTTGAACTTTCAAACAGTCCAACTTGCAATATATGTGGGTGAAAAAGAAAGGATAGTTTATTTTCTCTGAATGTCTCCAGACATTGACTGGAGGCACTTCTAACAGCTCAGCATCCATCAGTCTGGTGGGGAATCTCTTGCAAGACAAAAGACTGCATAGTAGTATTGCTTTACAGTGAAGAATTTGAATTACTCTACACTGAAGGTTTAAAAAAGGCATTAGCTATCTCTTCTGCAGTTTAAAAAACATCTTCACTAATTTCTCTGGTTTATTTTGTTTTTAATTCTTTTTCCCTCACAGGTTCCAACTATGGGAGTCCCCGTCCGGCTCACGCCAACATGAACGCCAATGCAGCTGCAGGGCTCGCCCCGGAGCACATCCCCACGCCGGGGGCAGCTCTGTCCTGGCAGGCTGCCATCGATGCTGCCAGGCAGGCCAAGCTGATGGGCAGCGCCGGCAACGCCACCATCTCCACGGCCAGCTCCACGCAGAGGAAGCGGCAGCAGTACGGCAAGCAGAAGAAGCAGGGCACCACCACAGCCACCCGCCCGCCCCGGGCACTGCTGTGCCTCACGCTGAAGAATCCCATCCGGAGGGCGTGCATCAGCATCGTCGAATGGAAATATCCTTCACATGGCCAGCAGGCAGGCCCCTGTGCACAGCAGCTCTTGTGCATGGGCGGTGGAAATCCACGCGTGGGGTGGAAATCCACGCGTGGGGTGGAAATCCACGCCCGGGCTGGAAATCAGTGATCCATCGGGTTGAATTTCATGCATTGGGTGGAAATCAATGCATCAAGTTGAAGTCAGCACATCAGGTGGAATTTTATTGCATTGAGTTGAAACCCATGCACCAGTTTTTCAATCTATGCATTGTTTTGCAATCCATGCTTCAAGTGGAAATTCATGCATTGGGTTGAAATCAGTGATGCATTGGGTGGGATTTCGTGCATTAGGTAGAATTTAATGCATTGGGTTGAAATCAGTGGTGCATTGGGTTGAAATCAGTGGTGCATTGGGTGGAATTTCATGCATTGGGTGGAAATCCATGCACCAGGTGGAAATCCATGCACCAGGTGGAAACCTGTGCATTGGTTTGCAATCCGTGCATTGGTTTGAAATCCATGCATTGGGTGGAAATCAATGCATCAGGTAGAATTTAATGCATTGGGTTGCAACCCATGCATTGGGTTGAAATCAGTGGTGCATTGGGTTGCAATCCATGCATCAGATTGAAATCTATGCATCAGTTTGAATGTTCCACCACTGGGAACTCAAAGTACACAAATAATTTTTGATGTCTTAACTGAGGTGGTTTATGCTGAAGAGGGGGCATGTGAGGAAAGAGGTTTAGAAGTGAAATCTTTACTACACCCTGGTGCCAGAGACTACTAGAAGCTTGAATTGAGAGGTTGAATTCTGTTCTTTGGAAAAAGTATGGCCCAGGAAATGCATGAGAGATATTCAAGGTATCTGAGGTCAGGGCTATCAACCTATGGGATTGATAGCAACTCCTGGCTTTCCCTTTTTAAATTTTAATTGGTTTTTTAGAGGTGTAACCACTCCAAAGTTCTGCTACTTTGAACCATGCACCTTTTTGTTCAACATGTGACATCACACTTTCTACAGTATGGAGAAAAGAATGGGGCAAAAAGACAAGGTAAAAACCCCCAAAGGTATGCAGTAAAACCCTGAGATTGGGCTGAGAACTGTTGATTTTATTGGAATTCTGGTCAAAATCATAAGACACAGTATTATGTGGTAAGGGATAAAGGAAAAATAAATGCAGTTAAGTAACATGTCCAAAAGCAGTGCAGAGCCAGATCTGACAGTCTGAACAAGAGACAGATGGTGTCACAGATGATGGATGATAACCACTGACACAGAGCTGCAGAGTGAAGGGGTTGGTGCTGCTTCCCTGGAAAGTCAGGGAGAGTCTGGTCATTGCTTTATGGTGTGCAAAGAGCAAAGCCTTCCCAGTCTGCTCAGTGCAAGCTGGAATTTGAGTCTTTGGGGTGAAACTCAAATTGAAATTGTGTTTCTCATTGCATCCTCAAAGAGAAATCAGGATTAACCCTGTAATCACAGTAATCACAAGCTAATGGGGTTCTTCAGGAAATACAAAAGAAAGAAAATGTTTCTAGGGGTAGATAAGCATGTCAAGGAAAGGCAGTACAGAACTTGGCAGTAGTTAATATGATTAAAAAAATGAATTAAGGCATTTAAAACAATGTGATAATATTATTCCCTTGGGTGTCTGGTGGGATGCTGGGTGAAAACAGAAAATGAGTATATCAGGTATTACTGACATGGACATACTTTTTAGATTAAGAACTTGTTAAAAATGCTCCTGTCAATCTTTGGATGTCCTTAAACCACCTGCCTGCCTCTTCCTTTCTTCTTCAGATGCTAATTTTTAGTCCCCTGATTAAGTTTGCTGTTTTTTATTGCTTCTGACACAAGTCTGATACTTTAAGCATGAGATGATGGGTGATGACTAACAGGATAAAACTGAATATTGGTTTGCTTAGCAGCACCCCAGTCACCACATGTCTTCAGAGTTACATTTGATAAATGGATAGGATCAGCAATAAATGATGGGAATGAGGTGTTGTAAACCAGGGTACAGCACTGCTGAGACCAAGAGATGACCAAACAATGCAATTGAAGCAACACAAAGATGCTGAAGCTTGCAGTTTGGGGTTTTGTTTGGTTTTAGGTGATTTGATGGAAGTATTTTTTTCCATCAGAACCTCTCATTGGACATCTGGAGTTTGTAAACCTGAAACACTTCAATGACAACAAGCATTATCAAAGGGTTGTGACAGGGTTTAGTTTAATTCTATATTCTGACTTTTCCTACTTGCTGAAAACTACTGAGAAAGGCTTAGACTAATTTGTAGTACCACTAAATTTAGGCATAATAGATATTAAACAAATATCAAATAGTACTTCAGCAGTGTTTCTTACCCAAATGTTACAGTGTTAAGAGCCTGAATGAGCAATTGCATTCAAGAAAAAAGTTAAATGAATTAATTACCTTATTTTGCAAGGATTTAGCTGTGTATTTAATTTTCTTCCTTTTGTACAGTGTATTTGTAGATTTTATAGAATTTAATGTTTACAGTGCAAAAAGAGAATTGAAATGAAAGGAAATAAGTGTAAACAGTGATAAATTAATGGATAATAATTCTGCCAAAAGAAACAAACAAAAATTTGGAGGGAAAAAAGTGATTAGGAAAATGAAAGCCTGTGGAAATCCAGGTATTTAAGCAGTAAACATTGTACAAACAGCCTGAGGCAGTACAAACCTGAGAAGTCTCACTGATTTCCAATGTAGATTTCTCCTCCTGCCCTGATCTGCTCTGCTGCCTCTGCGGTACCATTTATCTCCTACTATTCAGAGGCTTAAGCACAGTAGTCTGGTGAGCCTGGAGCCCTCTGAGTGTCCCCTGTGTGAAATGCAGAATGCCTGTGAGGATGAGCAGCGGGCAGGTGCCTGGAATTTGTGCACACCTTGCAGCTCAGCGCAACACCCCGAGCTCCCCTGTTCTTTCTGCTCCAGGCTGCTGAGAACAGCAGCCTGCTGACCAAAACCATCCCTGCTGTGCTGACATTTGGCAGCCCCGTGGTGGGCAAAGCCATGCTCAAACGCACTCTGTGGCACAGGTTGTGCTTGGCATTCTCTCCTGCTCCTCACTCCCCTCCCGAGCGCCGGGGAGTTATCCCAGAAGTCGCCTCCAGGATGTTCCTGCGGGGCAGTAAATGCAGACAGGCCATAAATCTGCTCTCTAGGCTGAGGTTGGAGACAGCAGGGAGATTAGGGAGACCACTGGAGTGGATGGAGTGCAGTGGAAAAATGCCCTTTGGTTCCCCTGGACAGCCAGGGGGGCGCTGAGCTTGTGCAGGATTGCTTTGTTGAACATTCCAAACGTTTGATTTCTCTCTATTCCCCAACAAAGCTGGTGCACGGTTGAAATGCCTCTGAGCTTTTCTTTGTCAGAAGGGACTCCCAGCTTCCTGCTGTCCCTAAAATATTGAACTTTTGTGGTCCCTCTGGTGCCAAATGAAATGCAAATAAGAGAAAAAAAAAAAACTCCCTCAAATAATTTTTAAACAAAACAAGTATACATGGCAATGTGCAGTCTAAGCAGATTTTGGACAAAGACTTTTTTTACCTTAACAAAATTTATCCTTTTTTAAACATATTCTAACCATAGTAATTATTGATTGAGGCCTCACATTTAACTCCAAGATATGAGAGAGAAACTGAGAAAAGAGAGGCAAGAATACAGCAACAACATCAAAAGAAAAGAAACTCCAAAATGTCTGTTAGAATTATCTGAGAATTTATAAATGCAGATGAAAACAACCAGGAAAAAAGAATCATCAAAAGTGCAAGGACAGTCATTATAGTACAGGTTTCTCTTATTATCTTATCTTATTATGTAGTGCAGCCGCAATCAGAGGAAAATTGGGAAAATGCAATCTAAAGAAGTAAAAGAAGAAAAAACTTTTAAGAAACCTTTGTTTACTCTGGCACGTGACTGGCCTACACTGCTTTTGACATATTAGGAAGAATTTTGGCTGGGAGCTCCTAAAAGCACTTAAAAAGGCATATGTTTCTTTTCAGAGTATAAGAGGCTTGGAATGCTTTCTTTAAACAGAGTTCTTATAAATATTGTTTTTTAAAAATTTCTTTTATTTTTGTGTGCTTATTTTGGAACAATTTCCTTAACTCCATTCCTCAGACCATTTGAAATAATTATTTTACTGACTATTTTTGCCAATTGTGTGGCCTTAGCTATCTATATCCCCTTTCCAGAAGATGATTCCAATGCCACCAATTCCAATCTGGTAAGTCCACAATGGTGTTTAGTTTTGCTATTTTGAAATTCCTTTTGAAAAGTGATTGTGGAGACTTGTGAAGGTAGGGAATGTAAATATATCCACCAAAGATAAGAACATAAAAATTGGTTTTGATTGCTATGTCTTGTTAATTCATTTTATTACCTGTCTCAGTGGAGCTGGTTTTAGGGATGAATATTCCAAAAAGTTGCACAGGTGCTGTATGTGATGTTTAGGTTAAGAAATTTCAGCATGCTGCAAAAGGGCTTGGTAAATTTTAACCTGCAGGTATTTGTGGGAGATGTCTTTTAATCAGTGATTTTAATCTGGTGGCTTTTTCTTACCATGTGCCATTGTGAAAACGGTGCTGTCCCCCTCTCAGGTGATTGATGACTGATTATTGTTTGCATTTCAGATACATGCATTGATTTGGCTGAATGATATTTGTGCACTCGGTGTTTTTGGTTTGGTTTGGAGATTTTTTTTTTTTAATTTTTGGTTGTTTTTGTTTTTTTAATCATTCCCTCTTGTTGGGGGAATATAGCTTTTCATCTGTCACCACTGATGCCAGCGTTGGTGCTTTGGGATTGAGCTGTCTGTATAAAAAAGGAAGTGTGTTTACTTTGGGCTTAGCATGAAGCCATAGCAAAGAATTCTGTTCAGTAAGGGCAAAACACAAACCAGCTCTGGAACACAGTTCACTGAATTAGCAGAAAACATTTTTTTCCCCTCTCAAATTTGTGAATAAATCTCCTACTTGTCAGGTTGACTCAGGATGGAAACTCCCTCCCAGAGTTTAGGAGCAGGGATGCTATTTCCTGAATAAAATTTATTGAGACTTAAGAAATTTTAGAGCAACAGAGGAGGAGAACAAAAGCCATACTTCCAAAGTAGCAACAACTGGGGTGGCTGACAGACACTGTAATTAATAAAGATTCATGCTGCTCTTGGAAGTCAGTCATCTGATTAAATCTCTCGAAGTTTTAGAAAACACATCGCAAACTTCAGGAATTGCTGAAACAATACTTCTATGCTTAAAAAAAAAGTAGTAAAAAAATTTGTAGTGTGGTGGATTTGCACTGTAACTCCTTAAAGAAGCACAAAAAGAGAAGCAGGAGGTGGTAAGTGATTGTGAACTACTCTCTACACATACACATGAGTTGGTCTTGTGTCTCTTTGGCTGTTCTTTGTTGGTGTGACAATGTTTAAGAATGATGAGTTGTACTGTATATACTTAAAAAACTTCAGTAGGGCACCTCTCAAAAATTAGTGTATTTTATTTAATAAAAGCCACATTCAGTTGATTTCCTAGTCAGGCAAACAGGTATGTTCATTGCATGTCGTGCCTTGCAGGGTTCAAAGAGGAAAATGAAGCAGATTTGAAGGTTAGAGGACTCACAATTTGTTTGAGTTTAATTGGGTTGTTGGGATGTGCCTCAATTCATTGTGGAATTGACTAAAACCAGGCTGGAAGTATCTTTGTAATTGAACAAGATGTATTGAAACTGTTCTGCTACCAAGAAATGTGCACCTTGTGATTTGAGTTTCCATTGTGCATCTGTTTCCCAAGACATCTTTTGCATCATTTAGAATGTCTATAAAAACTCTTGTGTTATTTGTTGGTGGAGTTTAAAAAATAACCTAGCCAAGAAAGAGTTATCGTCTCAGGAAAGTTTGGAAATGTTACAGCCTTGAGGACGAGGAGGAATTGTTAGTTTACCTAAATAGCTGTTGCACAGAAGTAGGGCAAGAAGAAAGTGAAATGAGTAATCTGCTTGACTCCATGTTGTTCTTATTGTCTTCATGGCAAAAATAATTAAAACTGGGAAATGAGATATTTGGTGTGGACTTGTGAAGTCAAGACCTTTCTACATTACAGAGAAAATCCTGCAGCTGTGGCTGCTCAGTGGGCTGTGCTCTCCTGTTGGTCTGTGTTTGCTGTTGTTGGGTTTTGTGTGTTTTGTTGCTGTTTTCTCAGTTTACAAACTTATCCCTTGGCATGTGTACACTGCTATTGAGGAGCACACGGCCTGAGTATGCAGCACATGCTGCATTCTGTGAGTGAAGTCCAGAGCAAAACGCAGGGAATGGGGGGCAAATGGGTGAGATAAGGGTGAAAAAAATGTGTTAGTTGTGTTTTGGAATGGAATGAAAGAATAGGTGAGAGTCACAGTTATTCCATCAGGCAGGAACTGTGCAAGAGTGGGACCTCACTGTCAAAAAGCCAAGCTGCACATGGAAGGGCCTGGAAAAAAGCTGGGGTTAATAATGTGTTCCTGTAAAAGCTCATGTGCTCACTTCATCTTTGATTTTTTTTTTCTACCTGTGGACATCTATTTCACAATCAGATTTATTTTGTAGCCATGAAGTCGAGGGCTGCACAGGCTGTAAAGTGACACAGGCAAGGAGTTTGTGTGTGCATGTGGGTCATGCACGGATGTGTGTACTGTGCAGAAAGGTGATTGAATGCATACTGAATTTTTCTAGCTGCCCAGAACTCTTGATTCATTTTCATGTTGCAATTTAGCTGGTTTAGGGTTAAAGCTACCACAGGAGCTCCCACATCCCTGGTTTCCTGAGACATCTCTAACTCCTTGAGGTACAAGAAACTATCTACAGAAAACACGATGGGCAGTAACTGCTTTACAAGCTCTGAAAGTGCCAGAACACTTTTCCAATAAGCTGCCAGATTTGCCTTAGGCTCAGAGTATTCCTTCTCCAAAGTTTCATCATAACTTTTCAAATAACATTTTCCTTGGTGACTGAGGTCAAAATCCAATCAATTTCCTTCTACAAGCTAATGGAGTAGAGGGTGGTGAGGGAAGAGAAAGGAATCCTGGGTGATGTGAGTGTCCTCTTCTCTCTGTAAAAGTGGAGAAATGATGCCTAAAAATGCTTGGACAAATAATTGCTCTGTGTGAATTTCACACGAGACCAGCCACTGCTCACATAAGGCACAGGCAGTGCTGTGTGCCTTCCCCACGTACCTGAACAAAACCAGCAACCTCTTCCATGTCTCCATTTGTCTTTTGCTGCAAGACCAATTTGATATAATGCTTCAGTGGTGAGCATGGAAATAGATACAGAAGAGTCCAGTAAATAATTCCTTCCCTTTTGCATTAGCCAGGAATTGTGAATAGCCAGGGTTGTGTGTTGCAAGATTAGGTTTAACACCACCTAGATATTTTGCCTGTTTCTCTGCAATCTGTCTTCCTACAATATCATTTCCTATAAAATTTCAGGCCTTTTTTATCAAGTTTAGGGACAGTAACTTGAGCTGTGAAGCCCTTTCATTTTTGAAATGAACGTTTATCCTAAACCCCACATTTCCTATTTTATGCTCACTGCAGTGTTTTTGTCACTGGCAGGAACAGAAATATGCCAGGATAGTATAATGTACTCATAAAAAATGCTTGAAATTGGTTCAGCAGTTTTTATGTGTTACTTTTGCAGTGTTACTGCAAAAGTAACTAAAAACTATTGTTACTGGAAAGTACTGGAAAACTATTGAACTTAGACAGATGGAGGGCAGTTGTATTAGGTGCATTTTTTCCTTTTTTTTTTTTTGTATTAATGAACTTGCTGAGACTTAATTTAAATTCACAATTAAAATAAGCTCATGTATAACTCTCTGCAAAGGACGGTTGTGTGTTAATGCAACCAGGAAAATTGGAGCTGGTTTGAGGGGAATTAAAGTCAGTCTGCAGCAGAGGCTGTGACTGATACAGAGGCTTTCTGCTTGTTATCCCAGCAATTATGCATTAGCACAGAGATAACATACATTTAGGAATAAAACTATAGACTGCCCAAGATAGGAAGCTGAGAGGAAAATGCTTCTGTCACTTTGCTGGCAACTGCAAACGGCACAAGCCTGGTCAGTGTCACAGCCTGGTGATAACATAATGAGGTTAGGACCAAGGTTTACAGCACGTTCCAGGGAAGGCAGCTCTGTGGGTTGTTTATGCTTTGGGTAAAGAGCAGGGAAATCTTCCTTCTGTTGCTTTGGTAGTTCTGCTTTCCCTTCTTGGTCCTTCTTACAGGAGGGAAATCCTGTTGTACAGTAGTTAAATGTAAAGGAAGATCTCTTGTGTTTATATGTGAGCTTATAAAAAATGGGATGTCACCTTCAGGCTAATTTTTTAAACCTCAAATAGGACTCTGTGAAAAGAAAGATGAGATTTCTGCTTGCTTCTCAATTCTTGTGCTAGCCAGTGTTTGTGCCTGACAATGGAAAGGGGGCTTGCCTTTCAGCAAGTGTGGCTGCTTTACTACCTGGTCATTATGGGAGTATCCTGTAGAACTGGATTCCTGTGTTAAGAGAAAGTTGGTTTAATTAATTTTAAAACTATCTATTGAGACTTTCTATTACATTGCACGGTCTATCTATTACATAGGTATTTGGATGTGACTATCTATTACATTTCTATACATTGGCATAACAAACTTCAGCAATTCTTGTATCAGAGAATACTGGAGTCGCCACATGGAACAGGCTCAGTTTTTCTTGTGTGAAATCAGGAATTGTTAGCGAGCAAAGTAGGGGTGAGAGGCTTGGGAAAAGAAAGGATGGCTTTTCTGGGTGAGGGTGGGGAAGAGCCCTGCGCAAAAGGTTTTGGTGCTGCTGTACCAGTGCCCTCACCCCGGTGTGTGGCAGCTCCCAGGCAGTGAGTGAGCAGAGGATGACAGCACGGGGTGAGGGACACAGTGCACACCGAGCTAATGAGCTCTGAAAGGTTTATTACCTTGGGCCTGGTGCCAGCCCTGCTGCAGCTGGGGGAGCTGACACGGCTGCAGGGCTCCAGCGGGGAGGGCTGAGTGACAGGCGCTGGAAAGGGACTGGAGTCAGGATGGGAAGAAAGGAAATTGTGCCAAAAAATCCTTGAGGGTTTCTTCCAGAAAGATGGTCGATCTCTATGTGATTCTGAGGAAGCTGAATATAATGGAATTCAGGCTCAACATGTCCCAAAGTTCTCAGAAACCCTGCTTCTGACAGGGTGATACTCAGCACCCCTAGCTGCAGAGAAGCACAGGGTGGAAGAATAAGCAAGGGGTTCAAGAGGGAGACATTCAGCTTGTGCTCTGGTCCTGGTATTGGCAAGCTGTGTGGCCTTGGACAAATTGCCATCTCAATTTTTCCATCATACCATTACAAGTACTGTAAAATAGATCCTAAAGAAAGAAGAAAATCCCTAGCAGCAAATTACAATATAGTAGTCACTAACTAGAAAAGAAATGTAAAAAGTAGGTTTTTTTTTTTTTTTTTTTTTTTTTTTAACATATTCATGTAATTTCCTAGGCTTTGTGAAGGTGAAACTGTTGGGTTCAGAGAGATGACCAAATCTGAGCTTCTCTGTACCAGTGGCCCCAGAGTCCTCATCCAGTCTGTGCTTGTTGGTGTTTGCCATCTCTTTATGGGATATGACATTACTCATGGCTGTGTCCCCTCATATATTTTTTTTTTCTTTTAAAATTGATAATCCTTGTCAAGAAATTCTCCTTGTTCCAGTACACATTCTAACAGATTTGTCCCTTTTCCATTTTCCTCCTAATTCAGTCTCCCTTCCAGAGTAGTTTCATATTTCCCACCTATTTTCTCATTTGACCTCAGTGCTCTGCTTAATCAGCTTCCTGACCACTTCTCTTGTTAATTTTACTCTTGAATTCCCTTTTACTTCCTAAATCCAGACTCTGTAATCAAGTAATTAATCCCAGTGCACATTCTATCTCCTTATTTTTTTAGCTTCGTTCTTTGCACATTGGTCTCCTAGGCTGAGCCTTTTTGTTTTGAAATTGTTCTTTCCAGTGATGTCTGAGCACCAGCAGTGGACATGGGCACTCATATGCACTTGCAGTAGGGCTGTAAGCTGTGAAAAATGCAAAGATTTATAAATTGTATACCAACTAATCCAACTCCATGAAAAGAGCAACTTGAAATTTGTAGGCTGTATGTTTCTGTGTAAGTGATTTGGAAATTTTAGTTGCATGTTTTGGTTCTGATTGATGGCAAGTTTACTGAGTTAGTCCAAACATGAAACCATTTATCCCATTTTTGAAGACAGCTCTGATTACCGTTTTCCTTTCCTTTATGTGTAGGCTTTCTAAATCTTAACAAGTGGGGTTTTTTTCAGGTGGTAATTATTCTTGTTTATCAAACATCAGGTTCAGTGTAGGAATTTTGTGTGTGTGTGTTTTATTTGGATTTTTTACCACTTATTTTACCTGTTTAAGGAAGATAGAAAAAATGTGGAAGCAGGCCAAATAAGAGTATTTAAGTAGTGATGTTCTCACTGCAGTCTAATTCCTGCCACTGCAAAGGTAACAGTCTTTCAAAAGCAGCGGAAATTTTCAAAATGGCAGGTCATTTTTGTTTTGTCTTTTTTGATACAAGTATCCTTATCCTATAAGCCTTTGGGATGTTTGACTTCTGTTCATGAGCTCTTCAGAATCTTATAATGACATTGGGAAGGAAATAAGCATCTAGAAAATCTAGAAATTCAATTGAGCATATTACGTATCACCTTTAAATTCCTTTGTATTCCTTTATCACCTTTATATTCCTTTATGCATAGTTTGTATTATACCACATTCTAAGACAGGGAAGTTTCTCATTGACTTCACTGGAGTTTGACTGTCACCAAAAGCCATCCACTAATTCAGTGCATGCCATTGACAAACAATTGCTGGAACACTGGGCTTTGCTAACGTGTACAGAATCATTGACTCTAAAGGCAGTGCTTCATGGACTTGTTCAAACTAGAAAAAACCCTAGGAACTTTTCATAGCTCCCTCAGAAGTAAAATAATGGATGTGCTTCTTGCCAAGGGACAGAATCACCAAAAGGGAGGCATGTTTTGTGTGGTTGTCAGAGTTTTGACTGGCTGTTCCTCTCAAGGACAATTCCTATTTTATCCTATGCTTTCTGACTCCCAAAACATGAGGGTCTGTATGTCATAGCAGCTCTTCAGCCCTCCTCGCCTCAGAACAAAATGAGACCATTCTTGGATTTCACCTCAAAAATGCTGGACAATATACAATTGATATTGTCCATAACCTCATAGAATAACCTGAAGAATTAGCGAAGGTACTTAGCAAAGCTATTTCTCGATGAAGAATATGATGTTGGGAGACCACTGGTTAGGGAAAGACTTCTAGCAAGCAGCAGGAAATGTCCATTAATGCCTTTGCAGTGTGCTGCCTTTCTGGCAGAGGCTGCAAGGTTGGCTCAGCAGGTTCTCTCCTGAAGAAACCCTCAGCAAGTTCTGCTTCAGCTAAGCCTAGGCAAGGGAGCTGGACCATCTTTGGACAGCTGTGTTTGCCACAACCCTAACAGCTTGTGATGATCCCTGGGACACCAAGGAATGCATATTTTGCTCGGTGGAGGCACTTTAATGGTGTATAGCTGTAAAATTTGGTAGACACGAGATGCAAATTGATGTCTTGGTGTTTGTGGCGAGCTCACTCGTACAGAGCTTGAACACTGAGCAGCCAGAGGAGCACCTTTGAAAGCTGTTCCCTTCCTGGGGTTACAGCTGCTGGCACAGTCCCTTTCCAGCCTCTCTAGCAGCACTTTTAGCCCTGTGTGCTGGATTTGGCAATGGCATGTGCGAGGTGCCCAGCTCCCCCAGCAGGAGCTTTCCAGAATGGAAATGAGGTTGTGTGCTCCCCTGGCTGGCTGTGTTGGCAAGTGTGCAGCTGCTTTTCAGGCTGTCCTGATAAACTTGCACTGGTGGAGAGCTTGGGGCTCTTGGAATTCATCATCTTCTGCTGGTTTGTCCTTGTCTGTTGCTTGTAAAATTTATATTTAGGTAGCTTATATTAGGAACTGAAGCAAAAGTCTTTTGCATATGGTTATCTTCATCTGGTATGTTGAAATGTTTTTCTACTTAGCAATAAATGTGCTTAATCTTTTACTACAACTCTTTGATCTGTAGCATGGTGAATGCTTTTTATGTGGACATTTTAAAATGTTTCAGTTCTATTACATGCCCTCAAATATAAAACCTCACACAAAAATGGAAGTTGCATGTAATTTTATTATTGTTATTTTTATCCATTGAAAACCTCTTATAGTGCTGTTATCCTTGTGTGGCCTTATTGTCTGAGTTTTAAACAAGAATCCCTGTTTAGATGAGATTATGCAGGCAAACATGCGGTCACAAAAGATTTTTTCAAGATTTAGTTGTATAATTGTTTCACAATCTAAACTTGCATTTAAAAATAAACAAGCAGAAAGCTTCTCCTCATTATGGTCATCAAGATAATGCCTGAATCTGTACAAAAGGCACACCAATGCCCTTCAGGAGCAGTTGGCTGAGATGAAAAATGTGAATTGAAATAACATCAAAGGGAATGCAGAGCTTCTATAGCAGTGGCTAAATCATGGCAATGACAAAGGGAGGTCTCACACACAGGATTGGTGTCACTGTGGTGGCGGGTATTGGGGAATTTAATTGTTAAGGATTGTTTTGCTGTACAACAAGGAAATCTGCTGCTTCTGCTCTTTAAAATCACTGCTCTCCTTGCCACAAAGGGAAGGAAACAGAGGAATTCCAGCTTCCTGCTTCTGCTAAATGCCTCAGGTGCCTCCTGAGTCTGAGAACCCAACTGGGCATTTGCTTGTGCAAATACTGAATAATCATGTGCAAATCAATCAATATGGGTGATACTGGAGTTAAATCTGGGGTTTTCTGCGAAATCCAGTGCTCTGTGTCCAGGCAGAGAGAGCAGTGGGTAAAAGCTGGCACCTACATGGAGGTGTCTGGGCTGGATGTGCAGCTGTGGTTTACAGCTTATGTTGCATTGATGTGGACAAGCAAAAATCTGATACATCTCCTTTCACCCCAAACAACTTGTATGCTAATTGTTATAAGTCATTAACCGTGATGTATTCCTTCCTTGTTCAACCTGAACCAAGTTTTAGCTGTGAAACAAGTCACTGGCTTTTTTACATATCATCTTATTTATTGTTTTCATTGAATCCCACTTCTCATTTGACAATTACACAACTTTTATCCATCTCAGGAGTGAGATGGTTTCCTCCTGACATAAATAAATTCTTGTTTATAACAATTCATATTCCAGCATTGCCCTTTACTTACTCAAATTAAGTGTTTACTACATTTTACATGCTTAAAAACAACATTCCAGTTTCAGCTTTTTAAAAAATATTGAATATAAATCTTTATGTCCAGATCAACTTGATCTCCAATTTTATTGTCCCTAGGATAAAACCAGCACTGCTGCTGCTTTGTTTTCCTTTTGATACATCGTGCAAATACTTGACAGCTCATAGAGGAAAAAGGAAGAAGCAGCTGAAGCAAAGTTGAGTGTTTCAGCCTTTCAGAGGCCATGAATATGATAATATTTGAGTATTTTTGATTTTTTTTTTCTGCCCTGGAATCTTAGGGAGCGAAAGAAAAAGAGGAGAAAAAATAAAGGCAGAATTGCGTTTGTAACTTTCAGAAGGTCTAATTCTGCTGAATTTTGAGCTTGCACTTAACAGTCCAGAGGATAACAGTCCAAAGGATACTTAACTGTACAGAGGACATGGCAATATGAGGGACTGAGCAGTACAAAAGAGCAGGAGCTAATCTAGGGAAAATACAGTGTGGTATTTGAGAGAGGTAACTGCTGATAAAACCCTGGAAATACTTCTGGTAAACAGGTCTTGAAATAAATTCAGTCCTGGCTGAGAGTTCCCTTTGGAAGTGTTTACCTTTGCTTTCACATTTCAATATGTATTGAAAAAGGAGGCTGAGACAGATCCCAGCTTGTGTTCAGGCCGCTGCTCACGGGTTTCCCTCAGTTCATCTTAGTTACTCTGGTCATTTTCCATGGTGCACAGCTAGCACTTCTGGCCTCTGATGTGAGCTTAAAGATTGTGTTTAAAACAGGGTTTTAACAGGTTTTAAACAGTGCTTCATTCTCTCCTTCCATCACCCAGACATGAACAAGACACAGCTGCCAGTTTGTGCATCCACTGCTGCTCTTTAATAATAGACAGAGAAAAGTTTCACTGGACACAAACAGTTCTTAAATAATTAGAAATTTTCCGAGTAGGATTTTTGTATCACTGGTTCTTCAGTATGTCTTGGACTTTATTTTTGGGTTTTTTTTTAATGCCTCTATTGAACCATTTCATTGAAGCAGAACTTATGAAGAGCATGGTTCTGGCTCTGCTGGGCTCCACTTCTGAGCTCTTCCTGTGGGTGAAGGTTGTGAGGTTCCACCTCTGAGCAGAGCAGGTGAGGCCTTGCAGTGCTCTCCCTTGGGCTCTGTTGGAGTTTAGGTCAGGAAAGTGTTCAAAGCTGCCTCTGATCGATGCATGTGTGGATCAGTTCACGCTGCTCTGGGTGCCTCAGGCTACAGAAACCCATGTGCCTTTACTGTTCCAGCCCAGGAGGCAAACTGGGCTCTGCAGAGCCTTTGACCTTTTGAAAGCATGAAAATCCATAGGGAGCTGAAAATTATTCCTTTTTCATTGAACTGCTTAAAATAAAGTGGCCTATGACCTCTCGAAAGTGTGTCTGACCCTGTGGGACTAGGCAGAGACCAAATGAACTAGACCATAGCAGGACCCAGAGGTGAGCACAAATTCCAAGTTTTTAGGCAAATTCCATAGATCAGACTGTATTTTAAAGTGGGAGGTGATGATTTCAGGCCTCTAGTGTTGCTTTCTGCTGGCCATATAAATACATGCTATAATTGCTTTATCAAGAAAAGGGAAGATATTTATAATACTGGTAAGAGCAATTTTCTAATTGGAAGCTGTTAAAGGATGATATAACCTGAAAAAATACAGAGGGCTTTTTCCTCCATACATTCCTCTTCTTCTCTACAAATTTACACAGAGAATGAAAATGTATTTCTTAACTCCATGTAAATTCTGATAGGTTATGCTTGATTGTATTGCAAGGGCTCTAACTTTTTCATTGGTTCTCACTATATCCTGATGCTGATAATTGTTTCTGTTCTTTCTCCTGAAAGCACTCATCAGCATCATGTTTGAAGGCCACTGGAGGTAGATAAAGTTTTCGATTTTGCTGTCACTAGCACAGCAAAGAAGTTAATAACTCATTGAGCATCCTGGAATCTTAATAGCCATGTTATCCAAAAGCTGTGCCCTGATGCTAGAGTTGAGTTGACCTTGGAGGTGATCTGGAAGCTGCCCTGAGAAACTGTTGCTCTCCAATGTGTAACAAGAGTTTGATAAGGCTGACCTGTGCTCGTGGATCCCAAGCTCATGCCTTTGCTTTTGGCTATGCTCAGACTGATTATTCAATAGTTCCCAATTCTCTGATAAATACACTTAAGCCTGCCCTGCTTCAGCAAAATTGGGACCATGCAGGTTGATCTCAGTGGGTGAGTGTCACTTGAACAGCTTGTAAACAAAATATTGTGTTTCCTTTGCTTTTTGGCTACTCCTGACATGTCTCTCCATCCTCTCTCCATCCTACCTGCTGGAGCCCTGTACTGCACACAGGTGATTATGGAGTTACTTTCCTCTGCTATCATCAAATATGCTTTAATTGGACTGCAGGGCAAGAGACTGATTGTGAGCTTTGAGTCTGTTCTATTTGCTTGCCATATTCAAACCTGTTATTTTAGATTCCCTGGTCTGATTCAGAAAAGCAAAGTCTGAAAGCTTGTAAGCAAATCCAGATCTTGTTTGCTAAGACACAGATAAGAACATATTCTCCCACGTCATACATAAGTGAGTAAAGGGGTGATGATTACAAAGCAAACACTGAGCAGAAAATGGCTCACAGAATAATGCACAGAAAATGCACTGAGTAAATTTTTTAAAAGCCCTCACGTTATGCCTGGCCATCAAGGATTGTACAACTATTTGTCCAGACAGTTAATGTAAGGAAAAGAAATTGTTCCTGCTTCAGAATATTTGCCATTTTCTTTACCTTAGTGAAACAACGCATACAGCCCTAAATGTTTTGGAATCTAATCTCATCATGCCCATCAGATGACCATGCTTGAGGTATTTATTGATGGGGCTGGATAAATCTGAGCTGAAGAGAACACCACTCGTCACAGAGTGAGTAAAATCCTGGGCAGGATGCCAGACTGTCAGGGACAGTTTTGCCTTGATGGCTTATAGAGATTTATACTTGTCTTTGCTTCCATCACCGAGTGCTAGAACATGGAGAAGAGAGGCAGGAGAAAAAGAAAACACTGTCTTCTCACATGGATGTTATTTACTTAGAAATTAAAATCTGCTCATTGCCTCATCATTTTCTGTTAAAAAAAGTACTCCTAGATTTGTTCTAGATTATAGAGTCTGTGGTATTTTACAGATATGCTGGTTGTTGAGTCTTTCTCAACTGAAATAATTTTTTTTGTTGAAATGTTCATAATCCTGCAACAGCAAAAGAAGTTTGTTTAATAATCTTACCCTGAGCTGCTGATAAATAGGCTGAGTTCTGAGTAGGTTTTTTTCTTGCTACTTGGTGATGTTTTGTTTCAGTGAGCAAAAGCTCATTTTCCAATCTGCTTTCAGTGAATTGGAGAAGTCTATAAGCTTTATGTGTTGGTCAGCTTCCATCTTTAAGCAGCCTTTTATGACTTTCAGTAAAACCTTTTGTTTTGATAGCGTATTAAAATGAAGTTTTGCACTTGGGAGCTGAATGACTGACTTATACAAGGAGCAGTAGTTCCCACCTATTCCCTGTAGCCTCCCAGAAAAATAGCATTCCTGGACAAAAGTTGAGACAGGAATGACTCATTCTTCCTGCTCTTCCCCTCTGACACTGCTCCAAGAACAAGCAAGAGGTTTAGTCTGAAGTGTTACTGTTGTATAAAAATGCAGAAAGTTTACGTTAACTCCAGAGGAGAATGGAACAAGAATTTGGAAGGCAGGTCCATCGAGGATTAATAATTAGATAAACTGCATCCAGCTGAGGAAATCCCCTGAGCTGAAAATAATTGGAGGCTGGGAGAAGGATGAAGGAGAGGTACCAGCCTGTCTTGTCATTGATCTCCCTTTGGCTTTTGTCTTTGGTTGCTCCTGGAGGAACCGTTTTGAGTTAGATTAAGTCTTTTTTGGAATGGTGGGGAAGCCTGAAAACCAGAATTTTGGTGCTCAAAATACAGAAAGAGTACAATGCTTTTTGCTTTATGGCTTTGTGGCCAACCTTCAGGTGCCATGGAGGGAAAGAGAAGGAAAGGAAAGGAGCCAGTGCATTTTGAAAATCTGTCTTTTAAGGTCAGCAGTCCTTGACTTTTCATAGAGGAAAAATTGTTTGGGTTGGAAAGGACCTTAAAGATCCTCTAATTCCAATGCCCCTGTGATGGACAGGGACACTGGTTGCTCAAAGGCCTGTCCAGCCTGACCTTTTAGTTTGGTTTAATATAATTGTAAGTGAAGCTGAAGATTTGTGGCTTGTTGTTGTAATTAAATCTGAGGAAAGAGGAAGGTTCAGGGTTGTCAGCTGAGATGTTCTCCCTGAGAGAGACAGTAATGTAGGAACCACCAAACTCAGATGGACATCTGAAAATGCACTTTTATCTCAAACTGCTGATTTTGTTGGTAATAACCTTTGGCTTCATGGATATTGTGAACTTAGATCTGAATGAATTTGGAAAATGAAATCTGTTTGTGACAGGTAAAACTCTTTACAGGGAGTTTTCTACTTCTGCATTCCTTCACATGGGAGAATTCTTCCCAAGAACATGCCTTTAATTCCCCCTCAGTAGGTTTTTAATTAAGCTGATCATCAAAGCCACATCTTGTAAACCAAACACACCAGAGATTGCTGACAAGCACATTATCTATGTGATAATGCTGATCATGTGTGTATTACCTTGGCATTTCCAAGAGCAAAACTAAATTCTGTGCTCTCCTGAATATTTCAGGGTGCTGTCATGTATTGTAAAAGTGGCCTTCTTGTTAAATAGGGAAGTGTTTGTTTTGGAAGTTTAGTAATTGTGAAAGAATATTCAGCAAAAATTCCTCATCTCAGAAAGGTACAAAGACTTAAAAGAGTGATATTAAGCTGAGGTGGCAATTGCAGCTAGAAAATAAGGGGAAGTCATACAGATAATTTCACTGTTGGTTCGTTATTTTGTGATATAGCCCTATATTCAAAACATGTATCTTTAAATCTAATTTTGTTTTCACACTGCAGTTAAGCAAGAGAATCTGGAAATCTGTGAAGTGGCACTGTGAACCCTGCTTTAGTCTTGGCAATGTGGGTTCACAAAGAAGCTGACAACTCAGCATCAGACTTGTGACACTTTGCTAAATTCATGATGCCCTTCAGTAGCTTTATTTCAAGGAGCTTTTAGTGGAGAGTCACATACAAGGACTGTAAAGGAGATGGCAGGACCCAGGACATTTCAGCCTCTCTCCAAGGAAAACAGACCTAGCAGCATGGTCTAGATACTGTCCCTATTTTCATCAATTCCCCAGCCACTCTGACTCCAGATATAAGTGTCCCAGATATCTGAAAAAATGGATCCCTCTAAGGCCTCAGAAACCTTGCTGGAACAGAATCCTCTCAGTCTTTCCAATAAAGTTCCTGACTGGGGAACTTCCTTAGAAGAGAGCTGAGGAGAGCAAGCTGTGCTCAGTGCTCACACACAGCACCAACAAGTGCCAGCTCTGTCCCTCTGGGGTGTCCTGGTCACACTGGGGTGTCCCACCCTGTTTTTACAAGGTACCTGCTTCCCTTTCAGTCCTTCCTCTTTGGAGAGGAAGCACAGCACAGTCTGACATTTTTGCAAGGTGGCTTAGCCAGTTTACCACTGTGCAGAGAACATGCTGGAACCCATTCAAAGCTTGAATTCATAGCAGAACTTGGAGGGGACTGCATTCACCCTCTGTATTAGCAATGAAAGGGAATTTCTCTGGGCCCCCAAACCAGCCTGGCATGAGCCCTGTGGCATCTAGGTCAGCCTGTGGTGTTGTCTGGGTGCTGACTCTTTATGTTGGAAAGTATCCTGCTGGTTTTGCATTAGTTTTTGGCAACTCTCAGATTTTCTAGGAAGACAGATCAGCAAAACTATCCTGAAAGCCGGTAAAAATAACTTGAAAAATTGTTTTTAGCTGGCTAATTTATCACCAGGATGCCATTAGAAACCAGACACTGATGCATTTGCAAATGGAGACATTTTTCTCTGTAGTTCTGTAAAATTTTGCTGTTAAATTCATCTTTTGTTGATAAGGTTTCTTTTCTGGACTGCTATCAGTTGCTACTAGTTTCCTGAGGATGTTAAAAGACTCTAGAGCAATTTGGAATTGCAACTGTGAATTTCTTAAGATGGGTAAGCAAATCTGCTTTGTTATCTAATCTGTGATTGGATCTACTTGGCTTCCAATTGGCCATTGTGCCCTCTGTATCTGCAGATGTGGAGGATGATCAGCACAGGCCACTTGCTGGATCATGGAATTTCTGGGAAACCTCACATTCAAGATAAGCCAGCAATATAGGAACACATCCCACAGGATTAAGGGGATCCTACAATGGTTCTTCAGGTCACCACATTGACTTCTTGCACTTTACCTGAATTCAAACTCTGTGAAAATTTTTGTTCTTTCAATTTTTATTTTTTATGGTCAAGAAGTCTGACCAGAGCCTTTCTTGATATATCATTCCTATATTCACAACTTCTCTAAGAATAGAACTGTCATGTGAAAACAATAATCCTGTCACAGCTAATAAGGAAATAGTGATATGTTTGTTGTTTCTTTACATTTGCTTTCATTCCAGAGTCAGGTACATGGAGTTAGGACAGGCATCTGTTCCTGTCTGACATTTCTTAAAAGGAACAGTTTTAGCAATGTCATGAGAAGGTCACAGAACCCACATAAGTGTCATCCATGAGGGGTTATAATATTCTGCACTTGTAAATTATAAGTGTATGTATCATGACAATGCCTTTGTCATTTTAGTAACAGTTCATACAGTGATTCTATGAAAAGCAGTTCAGTTCTATTAAGAACACTAATTATGCACTTTTGAAAAGACTCTGATAGTACATAGGACAAAGGAGTTATAAAATGGTTATAAAAATCCTTGAGTTGAAACTTTCCGGTAAGTGACTCAGGCTGATAGGCCTAATTCAACCAGCACAAATAAATCCAGTAAAAATATATGTGACCTAAATTATGTGAATAGCACTATGGGCTCTGAGAAGGCTCTATGTGGTGTCACTGACAGGCACTTTTTAAAAGACTAATTAAAAACTGGAAACGTAAACATTTCTATATTCCTTTCCAAATTAAATTGTCATTATCAGATAAATAGTCATTAGCAGTAAGATTATGCACTTGTTTATTGAAAGAACTTTTTTGGAAAAGAGAAGGAAGCTGCATTTATTAATATTTATCTGATTTTTTTTAAGCAGCATTGAACTGTATCAAATAACACGAGCAAGATAATGTACAAATATGGATTTTGGAATTGTTAACAATTGTGAATCAGTTCACTGTTTGTACATTATGTTGATGCTCTGAGAGGTTCTGTGTCCCTTCATTACTGATGTGAGCATTTTGTGGCTGGCAAAATGTGGGTTCTGCCCGTGGATCAGTGTTTGCTGTGCCTGGGAGGGTGGGAAGGGTCTGCGGCCATCCCTGCTCAGGTGAAAGCAGTGCAGCAGCAGCAGGCGGCCAGAATTGAAGCAGCAACCTGAATTTCAGTGGGCTAGAGCTGATTCTAGAAGCATTTTGGGTATCCTGCTGAGAATACACAATATCTATCTTCAATACAGATTGAAGTGGGTCTTGTCATCTCAGCTTTGCTCTCTGGAGTGAAACGACACTGGAGCAGCACAGAGCATCTGCCTCAGCAGTGTGGAGCATCACAGATTGATCTGTGTGTGCCATCCCTGCCACCAGGCTGCATGGACGTGATTTAAAGAACCAAAGCTCTTACTAAATAGCTAAAGAACCAAAGAACTGTTACTAAAATTACTCCAAGCCTCAGAGCCGTTTCTTTCCCCATTGCAAAGAGCAAAAGCTGATCCCTGCCCCACATCTTGCAGTGTAGTGCTTGGGAGAAGCAGTCCTGTGTGACTGGAGCAGTTTGCTCCACGTTCTAGGTTCCTTTTCAGAGCAGAGAATTTGTCTGCCAATACAAGCTGATATCTGAGTGAGCTTATCTGTGTATCAAGAGCTATCTTGAAGCCAGAGACATGTATCAAAGCAAGTGGCAGATATCATAGCAATTACTGCTTTACAAGCCTATTTTTAAGAATAAGTGAGGTTACAGAACATTTTCAAGTTCTAAAGCTGTGTAAATTTACCAAAACAGAAGGAGAGGGTTTAGGATTACTCTGTCATATCACTCTGTCAGTGTAAAACTGAAGTTAATATTTTTTTATGTTAATCTTTTCTGATATGGTACAGGAGGAAGAAGATGTGTCTTGTTGCTTCTTGCATGTGCATGTCTAGAAGTGCTATAAAGTACCACTGCCTCTAAAGAAAGCATTTGAGAATGTAAAAATATCTCTGTGCTTTACAAAAGTAGCTCAATTATGATAGATATGTTTTCACTTGCATCTAATGAACACAAGACAAAAACAAAAATAATAGGACAAAGTAAATTTAAAACAAACTAAACCATCAAAAAAAAAAAATCCCATAAAGTAGGATTTTGCCATCTTTATGGACCTTTTCCCTCTGCCTGGAATAAATGTCATGACTCAGTGACATTGCTGGCAAGTGTTCAGAACCTGGATGTTTAGGCCCATTCTGGCTCACTGAGGATTAGAAGGGAAGAAAATGCCCCCTATAATTAACCAGTCCACTTTCTGTAATATTTCTGCTTACATTCTTTAGGTTTAGGTTCTCCTTGTGCCCAAACCTGTGTTCTTGTGATTTAATGTTTGAGAGCTGTCATACCTTAAACTGATTAAGCACCAAGGATCATGGAAGCAGCCACAGCATTTTGAAATTAATTTCTGGGTGATTGATTTGAGACTGTGGTCAAAGGGTTATGTTTTTTAATTTACAAAGAGTTTTCAATTTTGTGGTGTAAGAATTAAAAGTCAATCAGGGAACTGCACTAGGTTGAGAGAAGGAACAGTAGGTTTAAGGACTCTATTCTCTCATTGCCTTTAGATATTCTACAGGTGGATAACAATTCAAGATTGCATAGCACATAGTTAAGATAACTTTGTTTGAAAAAAAAAAAGGAAATAAGGTTTTAAACTAGCAATTTGGAATGGAATCATCATGATAAGTTGCACCCTCATTTTGTGGCCTTTGCAGCTCTGCTTTCTCCTGCCTTCCTTGACCTCTTAAAGCAAGATGAGATATAGACACTAAATTCTTCATCCCATTCCTCAAGTCTAAACCTTGGTGAGAGATTTGTTGTTACAGATTTACATGGTGTAAAATGTTGGTTTAGGACCAGGATGGAGAAGGAGATTTTTCTTCTGGATCCAGAGAGATTCAAATCTAACAGTGTGATCATTCAACATCAGTCATTGCACTGAGTCACTGTCCTGAAGACTTTGTGGTGTGACACTGCAGTGGATTAAGACAGGCTCTTGCACCTTTTCTCTGAGCAGGACAAGTGATTTGGAGGAGCTGTGCAGCTGGCAGAGCAGAGATGTGACCACGTCCATCTCCTTGACAGGCCTGACACTCTTCCAGCTGCATTAGGTAAAATTAACTTATTGACTGGGGGCAGCTTCTGGTTGTGCCAGTACAAGGAAGAAGACCTTGAACATTATTTACCTTAATTCTGTTTTTCATAAACTTTATAGCATGTGACTGCATCAAAGGTAAACAGATTTGCTAGGAACACAAGTGTTTTTGTTTTATTCACACATAACTGTGCACAGAAATTTGTGAAATGCTTATAAAGGTGTTAATTTGTAGGACTTCTGATAAAACAATGAGACAGCTGGACTCCAAAGAGGGAAATTAATGATTATCATAGTCTAATTATGCAACAGACTTTGACATAGGAGGTCCCCCTGCCTGTGGGAGTCAGTGAAGTTCCTCGCATCTCTGTGCTTTCCACATGGTCACAACTTTCTGACCTTGTCCAAAGGTATGATGGAAATTGTGTTTTTCTATGAAATGCTGAAAACTGGCCCCTTCCCAATCTAGATTACCTGACCAGATCAGTGTTCTGGCTTTACTGGATATGAGTTTGTGGGATAGTTTTTTATTATTACTCTTTCTGATTTTTAAAAAATGTATCAGGGTGGCAAAACTTTGATCCTGTGGTTGTGTTTGAAATTCGGCAGGCTGGATATTGCTGTCTTTGATCTGGAATGTCAAAATTTGTATTCTGGATAAACACATTGCAGTGCATTTGTATTAAGACCAAAAAGGAAGACTAAAGCTATTTTTGTGCCCATGTATGAGGAATGTGGCAATGAATTCCAGTATTGATATAAAAGCTTTTATCTATTTAGTCAGGCTTTTCTGCTTTACCTGTTAAATTTCCTAGCTGTATCATGAAAAAGAAAAGAAAGCATGTCAAACTTTGAAAACCACATTTTCTTAAGGAAAAAAGTAAGAATTCCTATGGCTTTGAATCTTTGTTCTGAAAATTCAAGCAGAAGCAGTATGCTCAGCATATTTGAAAATTAAACCACTGCTTTAGCTGCTATAGAACAGGTATAGAAGGCCAGCTTCAAGCAGTTGCTTGACAAACTTTTGGTTTTTTTAACAAATATCAGTGAATACAGGTAATACCAACAGCAGAATGACCCAAGATGCCAGAAGCTAAAAAATGAAAACTCCTGTATGATCATGGGTTAAAATCTATTTAAATAGATTTAATTTATTTATATTTCTGTTTCCTGTGCTGATTCTGCTGTGGTCTGGACCAAAAACTGGGTGAAGAGCTGGAGATAAGAGGGAGATAACTATTTTATAGAATTATGGCATTTTGTTACCAGTTTATAATGGCTGAAATTCACAGCCCAATACTCTCCATAGAAAACTAGTTATAATTCAGTTTTAAAGTGGGGGAACTCAAATTTATTAGCAGAGGTGTTTTGAGACCAATTTGCATGGTTTCATTTATGAAGCTTGAAGAAAAATAGTTTAAATATGGTTGAAAGTTAGATGGAAAAAACAAGAGATAATTTCAACTATAAAATTGGAGAAGGCCATTTATGTGCATTTTGCTACCAGAGTAAATTGAATAACAAAGTAAAGGTATTAAGTTTGACTCAATAAATCATGAAAAAGAACCAATTCATTAGAGTCTAACAAACCTTTAAAAAGTGGAAATTCTATCCAAACACCATTAGTAGATTGGAGCACAATTTATGACACAATCTCAAAATACATTTTTTAAAAGATGGTAAGATAAGTACAAAAAAATTAAAATGCTCTGAGGATGTGATGTAAGATAACTGTATATTTAAACAGAGACTTCTGCTTGTAGTATCAGATGACCTAAAAATTTTTTTTTTTGCAGAAATTGTTCATTAAAACAATTTTTTAATAGAGAAGTTTAGGATGGCCTCATGAAAATGAAACTTTTGGAACAGAATTACATCTCTGTGTATATTTGTATTGATGTGTTTTCATGTTCTCCTTTTCTCCTTGACTTGCACAGGTTTGTTTGAAGTTTTTTGGATTGGAGTGATGGCAATTTGTAGACTTTTAAAAATATTATTTTTATTTAAATACCTATAGTAATAATCAGAATATAAGGAAAAAAATGACAGCAGCAGAATCAAACTATGTCCAAACTAAACATTTTGAACAGATAGACAAAAACTGAGAAGTTAATATCAATGTTTCAAAATCTGGGATGACTAAGGATATTATTTTATTCCCAGATCTAAAGCATGAAGAGAAATGACAGATAAGGCTGAGGAAACATCATGTATCCACAAAACCAACTTTGATCAAAGACCTGAACTTGCAAAAAAAAAAAAAAAAAAAAAAAAAAAATCCCCAAACTGTGAAGACTCAGAAACTGAATCTATTTAAGGAATTGTTTAAAGATGTGAAGTCTGCTTTGTCTGCACTGAGCCCAGAGCCTGGATTGGGTTGGGTTACCCCCAGAGGTCCCTTCCAAACCAGATTATTTTCCAGTTCCTTGTGTCTGTGCTGTGTTTAACAACAGCCGCAGAGGGGTCCATGGTACACGTTGGCCTGGGCTGGTGCCAGGGGAACCCTCAGGGCCTGCAGCTCCCTGGCAGTGCCTCGTGCTGTGGCACAGCTTGGCGCACAGCAGTGTCCCTTCTGGGGGCTGTGCTCGCTGGCAAGGGCGAGTTGGGGTTGGGATTCTCCCCCTGCCACAGGTGAAACACTGAGCTCAAGCTCAGGAGGAGTCTTGAATGCAATTTAATCTTCCTTTCCTTGGGAATTCAGTATGATGTGTTGTGTTTCAGCTGTTGCTGAGTTCACCTATCTGGGTAGTATTATATCTGTTTTTGGAGATGTGGCTAAGGTGAAATTATTTTGCTTTTTCAATCTTCTGGTCAAAATTGGTTAAATCAGACCTTGGCTTTTAATGACACTCTATGTTCATTAGAACAAAATCTAAATCTGCCTGAAGCTTGGCCAGTAGTAGTCCTCTCTGCATTGCTGGGTGCCTAGCAACCACCATCAGGGCCAGTATTTTCATCCACTTTGCCTTTGAAGTGTTTTCCAGTTCCTTGTAGCTAGGGTATCAAATAGAAACAGTCTGAGAGACACTTACCTCTGTATGTAATGGCAATAGCTGATTTTATGTACTTCAGGGCGAGCTTCCTGTGGTAGGCAGCCCTTCAGATCATTCTTTATTATTCTAATATTATGATTTGGACTCCTTGATTTTAATCACTTGGAAACCCTTCTCGTGCATGTGGTGGGAAGATGCAAGAATTTGTGTGCTGTCGCTTAAAAATCACAGGTCATCTGCAGGGAGGAAAAGAAATAAAAAAATACTGCTCAAAAAAATTTGCTTTCCCAAAGTTGCTCTACACATGTGTATCAAGAGGAAATGAATGCTTTCTAAATAAGCAGACAGCTTGCAGTTACAAATAGCTTTTCATTTTTGTGCCGTTCAGACAATAATCCTATTTTCTCAATATTAATAACCACAGTGGCTTTGGAAGGAAAGCTACTCTTGCAGCAGATGTTAAACCAAAACTGCACAGCCTGGGCCTAATGTGCAGGCTGCTTCCTTTTCCTGCAGGTTTCAGCTGGAAGGTACATTTTTCTGGTACCATCCTTATTTTTTTACTCTGTACGGGAGGATATTGTCCCTGCATTACTCGAACTGCATCACAAGACTTGTGAATGTGTTTGCAAGTGCCATTTGTCTGTTGCATAAGGCTGCTTTCCCTTGTCCTGGCTCAGTGTGATTATTTCTCTTGGCAGCAAAGTAAAAGAAGGAAATAGGGATGTTTCTTTCCTTTAAATCAAGTAGCTTTAAAGAGGCCTGTGTGCATTGTGAGCTGCAGCATTTCGTTTCTTAGGGTGTAATAGCTCAGCCAGAGCCTGTGATTCACAGAGGTTCTGCAGAGGCAGCTCAGGCCCTGCTGCAGAACTCGCAGTTCACTTGCACAATAACAATACTTGCTCTAATGAAAACACAATTAAAGCCAGGCAGGAGCCTCAGGACTCCTACTATAAGTTATTCAATTACAGCTCATGGATGGCCGGTGGGATGAGATCATTTGTGCCCATATGAGGCTCCTATGGTGAGGAGTTATTTGTGAAGATGAAGCAGTTTACAATAAAATATCCCAAATAAACAGTGGTCTTAGAGCTGGATCCTCAGACTGTGTAAATTGGTGTAACCACACAGATTTCAATGAGACTGGCTTTTAACTGCTTAGAAACAGAATTTTCATGTTAAAAAACAAGCTTAACTGTGGTGAGGGTGGGGAACAAACAAAAACTATAAGCTCCTCTTCCCTGGGCATTTCCTTATTTTACTGCTTTCCTGCAGTCTTTCCACCTACACAATCATCTTTCATCTTTAACTGTCACACCAAGGAACAAAATCTATTTGTGCAGTTACAATACATTTTGGGAGGCTGTCCTCAGGCACTGGTGGCTGTAGCACAAACATAAACTAAGGGTGTGTTGCTTGAGTCACACAAAGTTGGCTGTTTGAGAGAGAGGAGATGACCTGAAATATTCTTGCAAATGGTGACTGACCTTTGCCTAATGGAGGTTTGGGTTTTGTTATCTGGTTACCTCACTTTGCTGAAACATTGCACTCCAAACTGGTGTTCAGGATTTCTTTTTAGCAAATTTAATGCTTACAGTTGTGAAATCAAATGTTCTGGATTAAAGTCTGGCTGTCTTATCCAATGAGAAATGCATGTCTCATCTCTTTCTGAGCCAAGGGTTGTCCTGTCTCTGATGCACAGACACTGTACTGACAGGTATTTTTATTTCATCTTCTCATGTTCACAGCCATGTTCCAGGTAAAATTTTAAAATATTACATTTTTCATGTTCATTTATTTAGTTTGAAGTAGCAGTTCTGTTTCAGAAGCACCTTCAGATATTAGAAAAACAGCTATGTACTTCATGTTATATAACCTAGGTAGTGATATTCATTAAATTGGTTGTAAACCTGAGTTTTGGAATGTCCTACTGTCCTGGATTTGGCTGCAGGGGAAAAAGAATTTAACAATATATAGATTGGTTATTCCTTTTTTTTTTTTTTTCCTGGTTCTTTCATCTTTGGGCTCCTCAGTGCATGAGGAGAGAGAAGAGGAGGAACATGATCACCAGAGTGTGCTTGTTAAACTGTGTGGAAGGAAGGTGCTTAAATTCATCCAAGATGGCATTATTATATTTACCATCATATTGCTCACTTATGCCAGATCTTCACTTGACTCATCCAGATTCCTGTGGTAGCCTGTTTACACAGAGATGGAGGAAGCAAGGCAGTGGGTGATATTTTTTTTTTGATAGAAGCCTCGTTTTTAAAGACAGAGAACCCAGCAATTATGTCCTCTAATTCAGTCCCAGTCATGTAATTGCATAAATCAGGCTGGACCATGTGTGCGTGTCACAATAGCCACTTTTTGCAGCAGTGTGCACTACCAGCTCCTGCAGGAAAAGCTAGTTAGTCTCAAAGACGAATTTATAGTTAAGGTGAGAAAACAGAACCTGAAACAGCCACTGGCAGCTCTGTGCCCAGGGCCCTCACTCGATGCAGGTTCAGATCCAAGTCTTCAAACAGCTCAGCAGCTTAAAGCGGTGGCTTCTCTACCCAGCCAATGCCCTGACACCAGGATACAGAATCATTCCTGGCTTTTTTCCTGCCAGATATATTCTTGGTGAGCTTAATTACAGTGTGGAACAAGTGAGGGGAGCTGAATCCATGTCCACAGTTAGGACAATCCCTAGAGATGTACAGCAGAGATTCAAGCCTGGTCTGCAGTGAGTCAATCATTTATACATAATGTAATCTCTCAAGTAAAACTTTGGAGGCAATGATTCTCTATCTATTTGCTAATAAATTATTTTTAAAAATTAAGCTTCACCTCCTTAAATAAGTGGAGCAAAGATGTATTGGAGTTTCCCCAAACCCCAAGATGGATGCCATACTCAGCTGCAGAGATGATACTTAATGCAGTTGGTAAGGGCTCTGTTTTTCCTTCTAGGCTCCAGAATACCTTCATCTGTAAGTAAAACTCATGTCCAGCTCTTGCAGTAGGAACATAGGGACTTGTTTCATGTCTAGATTCAGTTTTCTGGGACAGTCCCTCAGTGTTGAATATGATAGGTGGCTTCCATCCATTTTATGTGTGTGTTCTTCTGCTGTTGTTGTATTAGAACTCTCTGTGGACAGAGGGTGTCAATCTATGTACCAAATTACTTGTAGCTGACTTCTTTGCAGTTCCCCATATAAATGGTCAGAAAGAATTATGAAAGCCAGTAATAAAGCAATACCATTTGTGTTATTAAACTGCCTTTGTTGTTTTGCAATGTTCCAAGAAAAACAGGAAGAAATTTGGAAAAAGCCCTGTGTATGCTCACCGTGATGTTTCAGTTACTTTAACCCTTATTCAAAGAACTAGACTAAACTAAGTGCTTAAAAGCCTTATAAATTGTCAAAAAATTTGTAAGGAGCCTCTTTGAACCCAAAGCAGGCTAATGAGAAACACTGATTTAAAGGAACCAAATAACTTTGGCTCAAATTAGAAATGAGACAAGAAAACATTTTACTTGCTCCAGTAGCTTGTGTGACATGAATTGGTGGCCCCAGTCCAGTTTCTAGTAAATGTTTCTCTGCTACAGTAATGGTCTCTATAAATCATCAGTAGTGCCTACATCAGAAAATTCACCACTGGTATTTGACCATAATTGGCTGAGTGATCATCCTCATGCAAGATCATCCTCAATGCCTTTCAAAGGAGTTCTGCTTTGACAATGCTGAAAAGCACTGGCAGGGAATATGGATTGTGGGGAGGGAGAGAGGAGAGAAAGTTTGGTGATGTTGGTGCAGATGTTCCTTGGGTCAACTCCCTTGATTTCTAACTCTGTAAAAGTTTCCTTTTTTGTCCAAACTAAAATTCAATGAAAATGAAGAGGAGGAACATAAAGAAAGGTATTGAACTGTGCAGTCCTGTCTTTCTTCTCTTCTTATGACTGATGTTTCAGTTATTCTTCTGCTGCTGCCTTTCCAGTGGCGTGGACAATAGTGTCAGTAGTAATTATATATTTAGGTCTTCACAGAAAATGTATTCCGCAATCCTTTACTTTGTTCTAACACACACTGCTGTTTTCTTTACCTTTAATACAGTAAAGCTGTTTTTATACTCTAATATTTGTACTGAGTTGGCTGATCATTTGTTTTCCTTATGGGCCATACTGTCTTGCCTGCTGTCCCATTGTTTGTCCTAGGAAATCTACACAATATGTGCCCCTTAATGGGAGCCAGTAAGATACGCTTGGTCAAGCTGCCAGTTTGTCAGCATAAAAACCTCTTCAGAGTCTTAAAAACCTGAAGCCTGTGTCACAGCATCGGTTTAAGATCCACAGGACTGTGTTATTAGAACACGTAGGACAGCCATTACAAATAGGTGAATCAGCTCAGATAAAATTAGAACTGGCTCTGTCTTTACCAAGTCCTTGAACTAAACCTAGATCAGATTACTTTTGAAGTAACTGTGAAGTCTCTCACATATTTTTAATTGAAATCACACAGTCAGGACTCTAGTGTTTCCATTTTATTAAAGTTAATCCACTTTGGTTCACTTTTATGGACTCTAAACTTCCTTGTTCTACTGAAGGCCTTTTGTTTGTGATCTGCACCATGGAAGGGCAACTCTTCCAGCCAGGTCAGACTTGGGAGGGAATAGAAACTTCCCATGGAAAAATAATATTGAATCAACCAAATACAGCAAAGCAAGAAACACAAATTTTCACATCTGTTCTT
Source organism: Ammospiza nelsoni (assembly GCF_027579445.1). NCBI lineage: Eukaryota > Metazoa > Chordata > Aves > Passeriformes > Passerellidae > Ammospiza > Ammospiza nelsoni. Next base: position 69,684,245 of record NC_080637.1, read on the forward strand.
GCTAGACTTCTGTGTTAAAAGACCAAAGAGGTTTGGTAAAAGTTGGGGAAATCAGCCATTTTTGGTGTGCTTTAACAGAACCTCAAGTCTCCAATGGTTTGCCTGTCACTGCTCAGAGTTAAAGAGGTTTTCTTTGACTGAGGGTACACTGCATATCTAACATCCAGTCTCTTTCATGGTATGCTCCAGACACAGCAGCATGCTATTAGCATTAGCAGGCAGCTCTCTTAAAGGTCAGATGAAGCCAGAGAAGCATATTTCTCAGTGATAATAAAATTAAGCCAAAGCTGACACTTCAGTAGCAACGAGGAAAATGCAGACTGTTTTTGTGTGCATGATTGCGCAGGCGTCTGAATCAGAAAGCCAGTTTCTGCATTCTTTTACACCACCACAATAAGTTCATAAGGAGTAGGCTCCACAGAGAAACATAATATTGGCTCTTGTAATGGGAATTTTTTTTCTGTTTTCTTGAAATACTAATTAATAAGCATCAGTGAGCCACATGCTGTGGCTAGGATACTGTGGCCTGTACAATTTGCACTTGTATCTTTTTTGCTTGTGACAGATTAAAATAATAGAATCATAGGAGATATCTGAAGACTAATTCATTAGGAAGGATAAAATCATGGTGCTTTTTGTTTTGCCTCATCCTACTTTGTTTCCATATGCTGTTCAGGGTAATCAGTAAGACTGTGGAGTGGCGTGGCAGATGATGCTGGGAATGTTATTTTTTGATTAGGTTATTTCAGTATTTACTCTACAAACATATTTAATCTAATTGGGGCAGTCAGGTAAAAAATCAGAACAAGCAGAGATAAACAAATGGCCCAAAGGCAAATAATTCACGGTTGGATTTGGGAAGGTGGTTTTCTTACTCAGCACTCTGTATGAGAAGTCCAAATTGAAGTAAGCAATCTAACTTGGTCATGTCTACTGGGTTATACTTAAAAGAAAGTAAAAATTCAAGTAAAGCTGATGGGACCTTTGGTCCTACGAATGTAAACCATTCCTATCTTTTGTTGACGGTGTCTCTTATCTCACATAGTTGCTTGTGAATGCCTCAGCTAGATTCAAACTCATGATCCTCTGACTGCTGCCCATTTGAACATCTCCCATTTGAACCACATTGTGGAGATGAATGTTCTGCTCCCCTTTGTGGTACAGATAGAAATGTCTGAATGAGACCAAATCACAGAAGCTTCCATTCAGAGTAGCACTGGGGTCCCTCCTCCTTCAGGACTCTGAGGTGTGTGAGAGGATGGGTGCTCACAGAAAACCTCAGAGGGGCTGGAAATGTGAAAATCTTGTGCAGGCCTGAGTGATGACTGGCCAGGGTGAGGTGGTCACACAATGTAAGGTGTGCTTTGAAAACCAGCCTGGCAGGAGAGCAGCAGGTGGGACTCTGTGAAGGATCATCACAGGAGTGTGACAACCTCAGCCTGTACTCAGGAGAGCTGTAGGATGCTTCTGTCCTTAAGCTGGAAAGGCTGACCTTGGAGACAAAGTCACAGAATAAATTAGGTTACTGGGGGCTTCTCAGGGTCATCTGGTCTAAGCCACCACTCAAATTAGAGCTAGTTTTGAGGTTACACTGAACTCATCGCTCAGTGCCTTGTTCAGGTGAGTTTTGGTTGTCTGTAAGGATGGAGATCCCACAGCCTGTCAGTTTAACCACATCTAAGATGAAGTGTTTTAGCTAATATCCCATCAGAAATGCTGTGGTAAGGTTTTCTCTCTCTATATATATAAAGTCTGGTCTGAGTTACATCCTGCCATCACAGAAAGCTGATATATAGATAGTTGGAAACTGCAATTTATTTTAATAATTCAGAACACTTCAATGTTATTTTTTTTCAAATTCCATTCTAATTTTTTTTTTCTGTGACAAGCTGAATTTGCAAAAGTAAAGGAAATGCTTCCCTTCTCAATAGTTTTGAGGCATAGAACATTGGGAGATACAACAATGAGGACTTGGAACTCTTAGCAACTAGATAGCTTTTTTTTTCATACATAGTTTTCAACATTTGTGTGTTTCTTTGGGATACTAAAATTATTTCTTGAAGACAAGTTTGGTTCTTTTTCACTAGCATGAGTCCTTTATGAGCGTGAAATGTTATGTGATTCCAAAACGGCACTAAAAATATTAACAAAATCCAGAACACTTAGATGTAATATTTCTATGCTAATTTACACCTATGAAAATCATACTGCTTTCTGCAGCAACAAGGCCTATATGGATAGAAAATTGCTATCTAAAATTCTTTTCAATGCTCCAGGAATTAGATATCTGTGTGTTTAACTTTGTTCTGTAGGCAGTGAAGAACTAGGAATGAAATTTTCAATTTTTTATTTCAGATTATACCTATTTAATTGATTTATAGTGAAGCTTTGAGAGGAACCTGTCATTTTCAGTTGCAATCACATATAAGTAAAAGAATTTTTTTAATGGTTTTTAATAACATAGCATGTTGTCTGCCATGTTTAATGGTGTAAATGTTACTACATAATATGCAGGTATTTCTTCTGTGGTTTTGCTTTCTTCAATGAGACTCTTCTAACCTAACAGCTTTCTTTCCATCTTTTGCACCAGCTCCTTGATTTGACCTTGGTTCACTTTACTGCTTCTTAACCTGACTTAATTTTGCTAAGGTGTGCCTTCACATTTTGCCCTTCTGTAAGGGAAATATTCACTAAATATTCACTTCTGGTTAGTTTTCTTTTAATTCAGACTCCCCACAGTTCTTGGATGGTGTCCATATCCAGACCATGCTGGTCTCCTTTCTGTAAACCTTCTGAGTAGCAACAGTTTTTGTTTCCTTGGAATGGAGCTGATGCTTGTTGTTCAAGTAATCCTGAAAGGGAGAATATAATGATGCTAAGTATCATTGCTTCAGGAATGAAGATGGAACAAATAGTGTGAAATAGAATATCTGAGATGATGGCATTTCAGTCATGTGAGGAAAGCTATTTCATACTTAGGAACTGGCTTATAATCTTTGGCATAAATACATTCACAGCTTGAATATTCCCAGATCTTCCATCATTCCTGTCAGTTTCTTAAATCTCATTAGAGGCTGCAATAGATGTGTCCTGGAAAATCAGGGAGCATGTATATCATATCTAGATCTGATGAAATAGGAAGCATAATTAGAATGCTTTAACATGTTTGTAGTTGCCAGTATATCATCAATCAAAGATTTACCAGGAGTCTGTGGCCAGTAGAGATGGATGCGTTAAAGAGACCCAACAAAGTCTTTTTTAGTGTTTTTGTCTTTTGATATTTTTTTGAGTAGACAATGAAGAGAATATGAAGAGATTCCAAAAATCTGATTTGGAAATGTAAATTTTATCTTTCTTTGAGGTCTGACATTTTGTTAGGTAGCAGTCCTATTTTGGTGTTACCAGATGAGGATTTGGAGATTTTTTTGTTTCACATGATGGAAATTCCCTGAATACTAACCTGTTTCATTGAATATATTATTTATTGTTATTGATTTTGAATAAAAAAGCTAGTAATGTGCTGATGGAAGTTGCTGTTCACTCAAGTCATGAGACATTAAACTACCAAAGAAGGTTTGATATATGAGAAGAACTAGATTACGCCAAAGTAGTAAAAATCAGATGTAATCTTGTAGCACAAAATCCCTTTAGGAACTAACAAGAAGCAATGCTGGCATCTTCTGGAAGAGCATTTTGGAAAAAGCTGATGTGGTTATAGTTTGGCTAGAGGCTGAGTGTGAATTTCCAGTGTAACTTAGAAGGAGGGTAATGTGTTCCTTGTGTCAAGAGAAGTCCAACAGATTGAAGGAGGTAATAACCCTGTTGTACACAATATTTAATGTTAGATGTGAATGAACCCAAAGGGTGGGGAAAGTCATAACAGAAGGAGTAAGGGAATGAAAACCATTATCTATCAAGTTGATTGCAGTAGTTTCACTAGTCCTGCTTAGAAAACAAAGCTGAAGAGGAGGTACAGTCACTGCCTACAAGTTCTCAGGGAGTAAGAATTACATAGAAAAATACCATGTTTAAAGGGTAATTTAGTGGTTTATAGCATTGCTGGGGAAATAGTTTAGCTTCATTTTAAATTTGCATCGATTTTATATAGAAAAAAATAGAACATTTCTTTATCATTCCTTACTACAACCCAAACAACTCCTGCATATTTTGAAGCAGAGAAGGTAATAACCACTCAGAGGCATGAAAAACATTGTCCACAGATTCAAGTTATGCTTTTGGGCAAGATCCTTGCTACAAGGCTTGGTGCTAAGTGAATGGTGGAGGTTGAGCTGAGTAAAGGCTGAGCATGTTGGCGAAGTAAAAGGAGCTCAGGTATGAGTATTGAGGAATTTTATGTACAATCAAATGTTATTTACATTATTTCCACAGCCTATCCATGTTAAATTGATGTCTGTGTCTGCCTCTAGAGCAGCAGAAAGACTGATAGTGTAACAGCATATACCTGGAGTCTCCCATTCAAATACTGTGGACAGCACAACAGCTTTGGTGTTTTACCCTAATAGAGTCCAAAATCCATTGCATCTGAAGCTGTGAAGTAGGGTTGGCTGGTTTCTTAGAGATTGGAATAAATGGAATATTGGTCACAATGGAATATTGGAAATAAGCTCATCATCTAATAGATGCTGGAGATTTATATGTTTCCACAAAACAAGCTTGAATATGTTCCCCAGTATCTCCTTCCCTGTGAGCAATGAAAATATTCCTGAGATGAAAGTTTGAGGTTCTCCTGGTGCTTTCCTGTTCACATTTCTTTGTGGACAAATATGGCCACAGTTTAACACAAGGAACAACAAAGAAAACCTAAACTTAGCAAAATACTGACTAATGCTTGATTTTGGGAGTCTGTGTTTTCACAAGGGTCTGCAAATCCCTTAAAAATGGTTGCATAACAACTGTGAATAGGGCTGGTAAGGACTTCTTTTTTCTTTTTTTTTTTTTTTTTATCTAAATGATTCCATCTGAAAGTGAGTTCACTGAAAAGAAAGCTTTTGTAAGAATCTAGTGCTTTTGACAGAACTTAAATCAGAAGGGATTCTGAAATCTTGGATGGGATTCCTGGCTAGCAGCACTTCCAGCCTGGCCAGTGTTGTGGCTGATGAAGCACCAATTTGGGACACAGGAAAGTGGAGTTTGAATTCTCTTGTGATTCCTTCTGGGAACCTGGGACAGCACTTCAGCTGGAATGGTTAGACTGCTGGAAAAGTGTAGCTTTGCTCATTGCAGTGAGCAGGTGAGAGCTGGTTTTCCTCATCCCACAAGAGGCTGTTAAGCAGTGAGGGCTACATTTTCCTGTCCCTGTTACTACTTATTCATACAGAACAGGAATATTACATCAGGAGGAAGTGGAAGAGAACAGCTGTGGCTGAGTCTTCAGCTGAGTTTAGGCTGTCTAGGATTAAAAGCTTTGTTGTTCTGGCTGTGGGAAGGGGTTTTAAGATTCCATGTTCTGCATGTCAGAGGCATTCTCTGCCATGTATCTAGGCAGAGCTTTACAGCACAACACTAAAATTCCTTTTAAATTAAAAAAAATATGAAGTATTTTTTTTCTGTGGCAAACAGTTTTCCAAATCTTAAAAACCTTCTGTGGGAGGAAAGAGATTTTAGAAAATTTCTGTAGTGCTTTACAGATGAAACGTTGCTTCTGGAGGAAGGAATATTTCCCTCTTGAGTCAGGGGAAGGAAATATTCTGCATGGAGCCTGTAGGGACAATAAGTGCTTCACAGGCCAGAGTTTGCAGGTCACAATGCTGGTCATTGTAGACCTCTTACAGCTGGAGAATGTAACAAGGGAGGAGAGCAGAACTAACCAGAAAGAGTTATGTACCTGAAAGGACAGAAATTAAGCTTGTAATAAGTGTATCAGGGGGCTGTTTAAATAACACTTTTTTTTCAGAAACCATACACCTATTTAAACTGATATCTGTTTTCCACAGAAAATAAATCTCTGGAATGATGAAATTAGAAGAGTATTTTCATCTATTGTGATTCACCTCTTTTGCATTTGATGTATATACAACAGAAATTTAAGAAGGAGGTTGTGGACTGTTTTGAAAGAAGGGGCATAGAATGTTATGACCTTCTTGTGTGGTTTCATTCAAGATCTGAGGTGCACTATAATCAATCAAAAGGGTCAGTGCTGCACGTTCCACCTGTTGAAATAGGAGTCACTTATTTGGAAGAGGGAGCATTGTATTTATTTTTAACATTTTGCAGAAAGTTTGGATAGAAAACTGACAGGATTCTTGCTTATTTATTAATTTTATAGTGAATTGTTAATTAATGTGCTTAAAGGCAAAATCTCATAGAAACAAAATAATAGTTTTTTGGGGGGGGGGAAATCCCATCAAAGATATTGCAGCAGCATTTAAGTCTTTTTAAAAGCTTTCCTTCTGCCACCCCCTTATGAACTGCCTTAATGACTAGAATGAAATAATTTTCAGGCAAGTTTGCCCTGATTTTTCCTGTGTGTTCTTAGATACCATTCTTCTATAAAGAAGGTGAAGTTCACATCCTGTTAGAAGGACCAACACAAGGGCCACACTTTCCAGTGTTGAAAAAAAATCAAATAGAAGATTTTTGGTATAGGAGGGAAGTGAGAGTGGTCTTTCTTTTGTGACAAAAGAAAGAATAACCACAAATGACAGCTTTTTGAACTGTGTTTTTGCATAGGTTCTTGAAGAAAAAACTAAGTGACAGCACTTTCTGTCAGTCTCTTGCTAATAAGTTTTGAGTTTGTTGGCAAACTTTAATCAAAATTAGCATGTTGACAGATAACTTGGAGATATTGAGTTCCTGAAACAGTTATCAAAAGACATGGCAGGAAAATCCTGTTAATGGCTCCAGTGACAGAATGGCAGAGAAAACTCAGCCATTGTCCATGGAGTTTGGCAGGAGCTGGTCAGGCAGGCAGCACAAGGGTGCAAGTCAAGCGACCAGCATGGGAGGAGGCATCACAACAGCAAAGAGCATGCACAGCTCTGGGCAAACCCCTGCTCAAACAAGACAGGTCAGTGGGTTTTGGGGCAAATGAGGAATGTTGCTGCCAGGAGATGGGGTAAAAGAACTTGGAGAACAATGTGGAGTAATAATGCAAATTTGGGGATAAGCAGAAAGTCTTTAGGGGGTAGCTGTCATTGCAGGTATCTGGAGAAGCCTGGAAATCTAATGGAAGTACAACAGGAAACATGTGGTGAGCTGAGCTTCTCATCATGAATGTACAGAAGGCAGATGTGGTATAAATCTGCTGGAACAGCCTAAGGAGCCATTTTTTCCCTTTTATTTTGCATGTGTGCATTTCTGCACTGTTCTTCCTTTTAGGTAGAGCTGAATCTAGTTGAGGTTTAGTGCTTGCATCTCTGCATAAGGGTTCTCACCCCAAAGATAGATTAGAATTGTAAAAAATTTACTTTAAATATTGTGTGTATTTGAAGACTCCATTATTGAGAAAGAAGATAATTGTTAGGTTTAATTTGACTCTTTCTTGGTTGTCACAATCAAGCTTTTTTTGGAAATTAGAGATTTGTGCTATGTCAGAGAACTTTCAAAAGAGTCAGAAATATCCATATTCAAGAACCTCATGTTCTTTGGATGCTGATCAACATCTCTGTTTTTCCTTTGTGTCTCTTACTAGTTGAAGCAAAAAGGATGTGTCATGCTACCTTTCTCTTCTATTTTTTAGTCATTGGGGCTGTATTGGAAAGTTAGTGTTTAATTTATCATTTCGTGTTGGTTTTTTCCCCACCTGAAGTCATAACTAAAGCTGATTAAATCTTTCCTTTTCTTCCAAGATGTAAGATGGTCTAGTTTTGATGGCAATTACATAAAATCTTGGTCAGAATTTCAGCAAAACGGGTATGGATTAATGTAAATTAGTACATGCACAAGGCATGGGAGATAAGTGATCAAATCCTTCATTTCATCAAAAAACAAAAGAGATCAAAGCTTCAAAAGCACTCACTATGTAAATTTGTTGTTTTCCTGCCAGTCTTACCAACATTCCATATGGATATGTTTATTGTTTGAAGCTGATGAGTCTGTTTCAGTGACATGGGCTAGAATAATTAAAAAGTAATAAACTGTAGAAAATATAGATCACTTTGTGATCTGAGCCTTTCAGATGGTGCATCTGGTTTTCAAAATACATTCATCCCTCTCTGAGCTGTTTTGAGGAAAAAAACCCAGCAGTGGTGGATTGCTGTGGGTGTTGTGAAGAGATGAGGGTGGAGAGACAGGGATGAGGCTGGGTGGAGGCTGACAGGTCTCCTGGCCTCTCTTAGGGAGCCATTCTCAGGAAAGTGGTGCAGAACCACCGCCATGGAGCACAGGATGATTTCTAGCCTTCTTTCCAGAGCTTCCCAGGAGATGGGATGTGGTGATCACTCATGAAGGACCAAGTTCTGTTCAGTTCTCCTGGGCATCTCTGAGGGAAAGCCACCCTTCCAAGGGTGTGTGAAATGATTGATGTCAATCTAAAGGTACCTGCTGGAGCTCTGCATGATCATTAGGCCCACTTTCAGCTTTCATAACTGACTCAGACCTCAAAACTTGAAAGACTCCTGAAATTGCAGTTCTTCTCAAAATGTGACTTTGTTTAAAAAGAAAAAAGGTGTGATAGGTTGTCATGTTTCTTTCTCTATAACTTCAGATCAAATATATTTAGATTACAGATATTTTTGCTGTCAGCCTTGCAGACTTAGCAAAGAAAGACAAGCCTGATTCCTTCCTACTTCGTGCATCACTGATAATATTCTGCAGCATAACTTGACTCTCAATGAAATTTATGCAAGCCCATGGTTTTACAGGTGCCATAAACTTCAAATCTGGGCTCTCAATGGAAACTTATAAATTGATATATAAGTCAAAAATGAGCCTGTCTGACTTTGATCAACATGATTTTCCTCATTGGTAGGAAGAAGAAAAGGAACTTAAAGCAGCTCTTGAGGCAATTAGGTATAAAAAAGTTGTGTAGCTCCTGTTCATGTTGATAGAATTGTATTTATGGGCTGCTTTGTAGAAGAGAATCCATAAAGAGATTTGTGAATCTTTCAAGTATATTTGAGTCAATTATATGTTTTTAGTGCAAATTAGCTGCAACTCAATGATTTTAGGGAAAATTTTACTCTACATTTTAGGTCTAAGTGGAGATATACTGGGGAAAAAAAAATTGTTCCCACCAAAATGGATGTATGTTCATTTGAAGTGTGAATTTTTGAGCCAGAGATTTTGCAATTCTTACCCAGTCAAGGGACAAGAGTAGAGAATCCTGTAACTACTGAATTAGCTATAACTGAGCAAAACCACAGAAGAGTCCAGTGAAGGAAAAGGATAAATATTTTTGTGCTGCTATACATTTGGAAGGAAAATAAATGCTTCCAGATGACAAACCACTTTTACAATGATATATTATCCTTTTACCTTGCAATTAGGGTGAAATTTTCTCAAACTGAGCAATGGTCCAGTGGAACTGAGGAGATGAGATCTAGTGCTGCACTAGAATGAGATCTATGTTCTTTTTGGCTGCAGGTCTTATCAGCAGTTTTTTTCTTCACTGTGCAACCTCTAAATTTTGGATTAATAGAGAGGTTTGCGGTGTCTTACGTGCTTCCTGCTGTGGGGCTCCAATCAGATGCATTTCCCCGCTCCCCTCATTTGTTATTTGAACACAAAGCTTTTATTTCTGTGTTGCAAGGAAATGAGTTAATGTTGTGAGAGCTTTTTCACTGTATTTCATGGGATAACTGTTGTTCTAACTATAAAATATAATGTGGATATGAAAGGAAAAAAGGAAATAGAGAATAAATATAAAACTATTCTAGAGGCCAGCGTAAGAGACATATATGAATTTTTTTGAAATTAAATTCTATGTTAATGCCAATATTCTAAAGATAAATTAATAACCACTTTTTCTTGAGTGTGTTCTATTTAGCTGATGCTTCTGGGATTTAACTCTCTTACCCAGAAGATTCATGTGAATGTATGACAGTTATTTGTGTCTAAAATATCAATTTTCCTCTTCTATGTGAAATTTCAAAATTCAGGCAGAAAATAATTTCAAGTTGAAATATTTAACATTTTTAGGATTGAAGTTCAAAATATAGCAATCACTTTAATGTTATCAAAACATTTTGATTAATTTTACTTCCCCTTTTTATTGCACTACCTCACCAAGGACAATATACATTGTTTTTACATTTACAATTACAATTAATAGTTTAGTGTGAGAGTAGATTAATTGCTATGTTCAACACCTGAAGTGGAAAGCTTTGACAGTGTTCTGTCAAAAACTTAGTTGACATCAACGTGCTGCAAAAAACCTGCAATTTTGTAAAAGTTATTTTTATGCAAATTCTCTGCCATTGTGGAGGGTTTTTTGGGGAGGGGGGGAGGGTTGATAGTTTTTTTTTTTTTTAAGCATTAAAAGATGCCAAAAGAAAGACTTACTACAGGAAAAAGGAGCACAGGTAAAAGAAAGGCTTCTGGGGGCAGCACTGTGTCCCTGGCTTAGTTAAGCAGAGACAAAGAGTCTCGAGGATGGCATAGGAATAAAATGTCTTTATAAAGTCATCCCACTCGGTGCCCTTCCTAGGGAAGCTGAGAACTGGCACCTCCATATATGCTAGAACTTGGCTTGGGCTGAGCAATCTCTAATTGTGCTTTAGAAACAAAGCTCGGAAAGTCAGAGAGTTCAAAATAAACTCCTTTGAACTTCAGAGAACATTGTATCTCTGGAAACCATCCCTGGGATGGGTATTTGTCTTTCCCTAAGGGATGCAACAAGAGGGAATAATCAAATCAAATTTTTTTGGTATTCAAGCTTGTGGCTTCCTTAAGGATTATCACCACACTTGCAACTGCTTAGTGTTTTTGGGGGAGTTGAAGCCCATCTGGACAAAAATCAAATTCTAGCAGAGGTCTGAAATCAGCTGAGTTAACACACAGTTACATTAAGAGTTCTGTGTGTCTTCCTATGTTTGTATAAATTGATCTTATCTGATACTCAGCAGGACAAAATGTATAAAATTCAGTCATGGATGCCAGAACAAAAGGAAGAGGATTAGAATGAGTCTTATAACTTGAAGAGGCATTTTAATTTTCAGTCCTTTCTTAAAACAAACAGTTGCTAGTAAGGAACACTGCTCTCATTGTTTTAGCTTCCTTTGTATTGTTCTTGTTCATTTCTGGGAGTAATTTTCCACTCAAATTTGGCCTTTTTTTAATATTTTGTGCCTTTGTTTCTCAAATACACCACACTGCAATTAAGTCTGTGACATTATCCACTTCCCATAGATTCCTAATATACACTGAAGAATATACATTATTCATTGAAAAATGGAAAAGAAAAAAGTAAAAGTGAGGGAATCATTGTCCTTATAGTGCTCTGCCTTTCTAAATATAGGGTCCCATACAGCACAGAATGTAGGGGGGAAGTATTTTTCTTAGCTGGATGCTTGAGATAGAAGAACATTTCTATGACTGAAAACTGAACATTTCAGCAGATTTTACTGCTCCTGAAACACAGATTTTGCAACATCCAGGACGTTTTAGAAATCGCTTTTTTTTGTTGCCAAGTTACTCATTTGAAGCAACAATGTTCAAAAACTACCAAATGTTTCATTTTAACATCTTAAACATTGAAAGTTTACACTGTTCAAATCCGAAGTTACTTTCAATTTCATAATTCCTTTTTTGGCTTATGTCATTGCATTTTTTTTCAGTTTACAAAAAAAGGGGAAAAAACAGTGTTTCCTAATAAAAAGAATTAATATTCCATCAAACTGTCGTTATTTAAATGAAGAGGGGGGGAAAAAAGTAAAATTCCTTTTTTTTAGTCAATTGAAAGGAATTGTTTATTTTGTACATTGAAATGGATTCAGACTCAATATTTCATTCATTATCTAATTTTTCCTGTGAAAGGAGTCGGCCTGACAAGCAGTTTGGCCCAACCCTGCAGTATTTCTGCCATGGGCTTATCCCTTAAATCCTCTAAGGAATAGTTTCAGGGAATCCAGTAGCACAAATGCATGCAGATCTTGGAGTCAATAACTGTAAAACACAACTGGTTACAATTAGACTTGATTTCTGATATTTTAGTTTCTAGGGGCTCTTACAGTTTTTTCTCCTTTAAAATACTTGCTCCTAGGAAGAAAGATGATGCAGATCTGTCTTTCCATGTCACCCGGGGTGACCTGTGGTTAGATTTGGGTTTGTTTTATATGTTTTTGTTGTTGGTTTGGTGGTTTTTTGATTGTTTTTCTGGGTTTTTGCCTGTTTGTTTGTTTTGTAATATATCCATGTAGTGACTAGGAAGAAGAAGGAAAGGCCACTTTTGCTCTTCTTTGTGACTTATGCTGAAAATTTTTTCACTGCAACAGCCTTTCCTTGCTTGGGGATGAGCCTTTGCAACATTTGCTTTCCCAAACCCTGTTGCAATGAGACACAGCACATCCTGTATTGCCATCATCTCTTCAGTATGAGGATGCCAAAGCCCTTGATGTCCTCAGATGCATAATCTGCCAAGTTGCATTTTCTCCTATTTTATGGGTCCATACATATATGGAATGTTTGATTATGAAAATTAAATCCATTTTCCCCCTATCCCTTAAGTACAGGACAGTTTTTGCATGGGTGATGTAAACCAGCAGAGCTGCCACACTTTTTTACTCTGCTGATGCAGAGATTTAGAAAGGATTTAGTCTTTTATCTGTCAGTTTCTTTGAATATTCAGAACAGTTTATCTCCTTTCCTGCCTTTTTAGTCTCATGTTTTCATTGATCTAGAATATCTTCCCACTGTCATGTTTTGGTTGTGTTCGTTGCTTAGAAAAATGTACTAATTTTAAAAGGTGATCAAAGCCTGTGGAATAGAAACACCCCGTAACTGCCGAGATCTTGAGGGAGTTTTATTATTATTTTGCCTGTTACATATGAGGATCTAGGGGGAAAAAAAAACCAAAAAAACCCAAGAAAAAAACCCGACACCTTTATTTTTAGGCCTTGCTAATTCTTAGTCTACTCTTAGTTGCCGGCTACCTGGCAACAGCAGATTGCCATGGCAACAGTGCTGCTGCTCGGGGCTTGGCCTGGCTGGGGGCTGCAGGCCTCTGATGGCCGCTGAGGGCCAGAGCCGCATGACGGCCGCTGAGGGCCACAGCCCCATGATGGCCACTGAAGGCCACAGCTCTGTAATGGCGACCAAGAGCCACAGGCCTGTGATGGACACTGGAGGCCAGAGCTCAGTGACAGCCACTGAGGGCCAGAGCTCAGTGATGGCCACTGAGGGCCACAGTGCCGTGACGGCCACTGAGGGCCAGAGCCCCGTGATGGCCACTGAGGGCCAGAGCTCCGTAATGGCGACCGCTGAGGGCCACAGACCCATGATGGTGACTGAAGCCTACAGCTCCGTAATGGCAACTGAATGGCCAGAGCCCCGTGACAGCCTCTGAGGGCCACAGCCCCATTATGGCCACTGAGGGCCAGAGCCCCGTGATGGCCACTGAGGGCCGGAGCCCCGTGATGGCCTCTGAGGGCCAGAGTTCAGTGACGGCCACTGAGGGCAACAGCCCTGTGATGGCCACTGAGGGCCACAGCCCCATGATGACCTCTGTGGACCACAGGCCAATGATCGTGACTGAAGGCTACAACTCCATAATGGTGAGAGCCAATGCGCCATGATGGTCACTGAGGGCCAGAGCCCCATAATGGTGACTGAAGGCTACAGCTCCATAATGGTGACTGAGAGACACAGGCCTGTGATGGCCACTGAAGGCCACAGCCCCATGATGGTCATGGAGGGCCACAGCCCCGTGATGATTTCTGTGGACCACAGGTCTGTGCTGGCCACAGCCCCATAATGGCGACTGATGGCTACAATTCCATAATGGTGAGAGCCACGGGCCTGTGACAGCCACTGAGGGCCACAGCTCCTGACGGCCACTGAGGGCCAGACCCCTGTGATGGCTACAACTGCATAATGGTGAGAGCCATGGGCCCGTGATGGCCGCTGAGGGCCACAGTACTGTGACGGCCGCTGAGGGCCAGAGCCCCATCACGGCCACTGAGAGCCACAGCAATGGCCCTGAAGTGACTGAAGGCTACAGCTCCGTAAGAGCGACTGAGAGCCACAGGCCTGTGATGGCCACTGAAGGCCACAGCGCCGTGATGGCTGTGGAGGGCCACAGCCCTGTAATGACCTCTGTGGACCACAGGCCCGTGATGGCCACAGCCCCGTGATGGTGACTGATGGCTACAACTCCATAATGGTGAGAGCCACGGGCCTGTGACGACCACTGAGGGCCGGACCCCTGTGATGGCCACTGAGGGTCACAGCTTGGGTCCTGCCAAGTTTCCACCAGCACATTCAAATATTTCCTGTCTTACCGGAGAAAGAAGCACGAGGCTTAATACACTGTACTTGGCAGGTAGGTCACAGACATTTGCCTTGGAATTTCTCATCTTAAAGATTAATTTGTAGGTTTGGAATTTTTTAAAAAATGGTTTGCATTTTGATGTCTAAGGTTTTCTACATGTTACTATATATTGGTAATAGTTTGAGGGCTTTGGTAAAGTAGAAGTGAAATGTTTTTCATTTTTACCCAACAATACTCAAACATACTCTATTAAACACCAGGTACACTTCCCTTTGGGGGCCTGTAGTTGTCCATAAAAACACTAATTTGATATACTCATTTCCCTTATCTTTAAGAGGAATAGAAAAGCACTAATTTGATGTACTCATTTCCTTTATCTTTCAGAGGAATAGAATACTCTGTGACTGGTCTGATATTTTAGTAGCTGTCATCTCACAATGTCTGTTAGCAGTAATAAAATATCAAATGCTAATGCTCAGTTCCATAGATTTAAACTTGACTGAAATTCCTGTGTTACTGCAAACTACAGAAGTAATGAATTTGTAGAATACACATCTTGATTTAGAAGGTGTTGGGGGAGAACTTCAATGTGCAGGTATATATATTACAGGGAATGGTGACATCTAGTATTTTTACCACCTGCTTTGCCTTCTAAACAATTCTTCATTCATGGTTAAAATGCTGAATTATGTGGCATGTGGAATTATGTTGATTTCAAGCAGCTGCACTTAGTAATTTGGATTGAGTTTTAAAAAAATTGCTATAAAGCTCCAGATAAAATTGATTAATACTTGCTGATTGAGAGTATTCTGTTTAGTATCATTGGGCCTTATAACAGTTTCTTGGTCTAGGACTCAGCAGTGTTGAACCCCATGAATTGAATGACTTTGTTGTCAAGATAGTGATCTACTTATGGGAGATTACTTTTCAGTTTTGTAAAGGCATGATGTTATTGTAAATTCCTTAGCTATGTGAGATGACAATCAGTACAGTCTCATTCCAGCAGTAATTGATCTTCACTCCAAGTCTAGATATCACTGTTAGATTGCTGAGGTTTTCATGTAAAGATTGGTCGAAATCCTAATAAATATAAATTTTAGAAGAATTTAATGACTACA
Organism: Ammospiza nelsoni; assembly: GCF_027579445.1. Taxonomy (NCBI): domain Eukaryota; kingdom Metazoa; phylum Chordata; class Aves; order Passeriformes; family Passerellidae; genus Ammospiza; species Ammospiza nelsoni. The sequence continues at coordinate 69,699,749 of NC_080637.1, forward strand.
AAATACTTAAAATCGTTCAATCTAATATTTATAAAGAGATTCTTTTCCATTTTGATCCAAAACACACAGTATGGATTTAGAGCTTTGAAATCTTTGGTAATAATTTTACAGTTTGTCAATCAGGCCTCTGGAAAAGTTAAGTATATCTTAGGTTAAAGACTTATTTTACTCAAGACTTCCAAGAGTCTTATCTTAGCACTTTAAAGATGAGGTTATGATCTTTTTTGCCTCTACTTCAGGTTGAGGGCTTTGTAATTCACCCTAAAGCCTTAACCCTGGGCTTGGGAACAGTCTGAGTCTTTTTGGTATGTGTAGGAATTGTTAGTGAAAGCTTTAGACAAACTTTGTAGTGGGAAAATATATGTCTCTTTTATTATTAGGAGTAAGGGAGCTATTGGAAAGAATACATAAACAAAAGAGAAACCTCTAATCACTCAACTGCTCTTCCAGGATAAGGAGTGGGCAGAGCTGGGCTGCACTGTGCTCACAGTGATAAGATAGAAGATGAGTGACACCTTTGGAAGATTGGGAGGAAAGGGTGGGGTACTGGGAGCTTTGCAGGAGAAAATTCTTTTAAGGTGGAGAATATTTGTACAGACATCATTCTTTAATTTAGCACGTGGCTCTGTTTTGGGGAGTGACTCTGAGCATTCAGGTGGGGTTTTTTCCCAGATATAATTACCCTGCTGACACAGTAAACACTTTATTCTCTCAATAACATCATCTGGTGACCAAGCTGTTGGCAGGATGGAAAATGCTTTAGAATACATCCAAGCTACAAATGTTTTTGCAATTATTGCATTGTTGCAGGTGGTTGCTTGTAGTTCATCATTCCGTTTGGAAATAAAAGCCTTAAAAATTTATAGAAAAATCCAGCTTTTACAAATAGGACTATCATCAAGGGGAAGGACTTTCTTCTCCTTGGTAGGCTCTTAAAAATATATACATGATTGTAATTGTTAGTCAAGCCACAGTTTGTTGTCTCTTGGCACCTCAGTTGCTCAAACTGGATGATTAAAAAATAAAAATGCTCCTTCACTCTCCTTTCTGTAGGTCTGGCAGCACCTTTGTGTCAGGCGTTTCCCCTGACAGCCATGTGCAGCTTCCTACCAGTTCTTGCCAAATTCCTCTTTGTCCTACCCTGCCTCTCTTACCCTGCAGTTTCTTGCCCCAGCTGTGGTATATCTATGTCTTGCAAATATGCAGCACTTAAAACAAAAAGAAGGGTATGGATGAGTTTTGGGGAAAAACAAAACCTAAGGTCAATTCTAACTGCAGCTTTGAGGGGTATTCTGGTAGTTTACTTTAACTTCTATCAATTGCCTGAAAGCAACAAAAGCAGAAAACAAGAACACTTTTGGAACTGATCTTTTTTGTTGCTAATCCAATAAAGTTACTGTGTGTGTGTAACTTGCCTGAAGAGAGAAGTGGGATGATTCACAGTGCTAAAAAGAGGAATAAATACTGAAAAGCTTTAGGAGAATACGTCTATGCAACTCTTCATTGTAAATTACAATTATGAAGCAGAGTCTGAATGCTTTTATTTTTCACTGTGAAGGGTTGACAGTGTGTTATGTAACTTCAAAATATTGCCCTCACGCTTTCCTTGAACATCTTACTTAAAATCCAGGAACAAAAGCATATAAAAAAAAAACAGTGCTTTGTGTTGTGTGCTCTGTAAGCATCATCAGCCTGGGCTGAATATGCAATGCTGTGTAGTGTTGCTATCACAGATGCATTTCTGCCATCAAAATTTTTCCTTTTCACAAGATGAAAAGATATTTTCTTAATGTTCATTAGAATGTATTAAGACATTAGTGCTCAGATCCTTTCAGTGCATTAGGGAGAGCATTGCCATTCTATTTTCTCATCTATATTCTATTTCTCAGATAAAATAATCGTTTATCTGAAATTGCATTACCTTCAGAGAAAACAGAGAAGATATGGGCTCAAGCTTTGACAATCAAGGCTTACTTTAGATAATGCAGTTAACCACTTGAAATAGCAGAGTGAGACATCTGAGCCATTGCCACGTAGCAAAACAGCAGAAGATGGGCAAGGCTCTTGACTTGTTCTACAACACTGCATGTCTATTTTAAGACAAAACCTAAAGCAAAGGTCAGTCTACTTGTGATAAACTTTCAGGCTGACTTTGCATTAATAGGTGAGAAAGACAAGAAACTGTTAGGGAAAAATAAGAACATGGTATTTTCATGACTTTATTTTTTATTTTTTTACAGAGCCACAGATGTTTGTGGCACTCTACAGGCAAATAAAACAACAGGTCCTGACACTGAGGAATTAATATTACAGTGAAATTTTACACAAAGGGATTGAAGTATTCACAGGAATATTGGAGGAAAATGTTTTCACTGCAGTGAAGTATCTTGAAATGTGTTTATTGCACACATTTTGATGTCTGTCTAATAAAATGTCAAAGCAAAGATATGTTTAATACTGTAACTGGTGCCCCAGAATGAGGGTTGAGTTGAAGGTCACTGATGGAAAAGAGGCCTGAAAAATTTAGAGCCATCAGGTGTCTGAAGATGGAGAGGTGAAAGACAGGATCTCAGAGAAAATTACAAGCAATGGGCAGAGCATGGTAGGAAAAGACATGGATTCTGCTAAGGCCCAGCAAGTGACACTCAAACCATAGGTCCCTGAAGTTTTCATTGTGGTTGCCAACCTGTAGGAATAGATCTGTGCAAGACAAATCAAAGACTCCATTCACATCCAGCTTCCTGTGGAGAAGTGTCTGTTTTCTCTCCCAGTTTCTTGTGAGTGAAGGGATGGTCTGCTAAAGGTGGTGGAAGTGACTGAGCAGTCAGGGCAGGGAAGCAAAGAGCACGAGGCAGAGATGACCTGGGTTCAAGCAATCAATGGAGGGAGCATTTAGGCCATTTAGCCTCTGTGGAAATGAGAAACTTAAGAAAAGTGGGGGAAGTTTGTAAAAACAGCCTGCTCTGCTGATCACATCTCACAAACTTCAGAGCATTCTGGACTGGGGAAAATGTGTTTCCTTCCATACAACCTGTAATGGAGCTGTTCTCTGGGTGTTATGGTGGTAAGCATGCAAAGTTTTGTTGGAGATATTCTGCTGAGCCCTCTGTGAGTTTCATGACTAGAATGTTCTTGCTACTTTTCCCTGTGAAACAAAACAACAGGGAAGGAATTTTCAAGGCAAGTTTGATTTTTACCTGTTCTCCAGGAACTGAAATAAACTGTGTTCATAGGAAAGAAAATCTTCTGCAGAGATCTGCTGTTTCTTGGAAACACCATTTCCTGTTTAATAGCTGTGGTGTTGAGTCTCTTAAAAGAGACTTCATGGTGATGTGTAGTTTGCTTATTTTCTTTTGAATCCAAATGCATGAAGATCAAATATTGAATTCAATTTCTGAACGACTTCTAGAGTATTTGAACCTGGACAGAAAGTGACTGGCATTATCAATTGGCAGAATTTTATGTACCATGAAATTGTTAGTGTTTGTCATCTGCTTAGCAGTAGCTCTGTACTGAAGTAGAGTAATGATTGCATATTGAAAATAAAACTCTGAATTTAAGTGGACTATGAAAGGCTTTGGGAACTGTCTGCCAGATGTAGTTCAGTCAAAATAAAGACATTCATCAGCTTTAGGGGGCTATGGTTCAGATATGTGATTTTTCAGACAGAGGTGCTGAATTGAATATAAAACCATTGCTATGGATGTGCTTTTTCCAAATGTATATTGAACTCAGGAATCTGTTAATCCTGATTTTTTTGTTTGTTTGTTTTTGGGATTTGTTTTGTTTTGTTTTACTATCAATCTACCTAGAGAGGCTCCTGAAGATTTTGGGAATAAAACAATATGTTTTGCTTCTTTGATAAGCCTAAATTTTTGAGTAAATAATTTTAACTATTTTAAAACTTATCTGAATAAATTTAGCATGACAACTGAGAGCTGAAATGCATATTGTGTGGTGCTGAGGGATGTTTTTCTTAACTAAGAATAATACCAATGTACCAAATCTATTTCTATAATTTATGTATTATAACAAAGATAATGTCTGGGGAAGGTCAATTGCTCCTCCTCAATGTGCATAGGAAAATGATACATTCCTGACTCAATCCTGAATTCCTTAATCAGTTTTCACTAGTTTATTATTTAAACAGACACTTTACTAATTTCACATTGACTGAGGAAAGAATGAATGAAAATGTTGGAGCTCATTGCTCGAGGCCTTTTCGTGGTAATTTAATACAATGAAAGAATACTTTGGGGTTAGGAGAGAATTCCATTGGAAGAGATTATGCGTTTTTGAAGTGGAGAAAGTACAGTTAGCTGCCACAGAGTCCTTCTCAACAACAATTTCCATAATAATAAATAGTTTACACTTGTATAGGTCCTTTCAGCCAAGAGTCATGAAATGCTTTAAGAAAAGGCCACATATTATTATCCTCACCTTGCAGATAAGAACTTGAATTAAATAGTGTTTGAAGTGCAGGCATGTCCAAGTTCGTAAATAAACTTTCTTTTTAAACCACAAGGCCATCCTGCCAATCCTTGTGACACTTCTTTTTAGCACACAAACTTCAGCAGATTGCACTGAGATTTTTCTAAACTGACAACCATTTGGGCTTTGTGAGTGGCTGGTCTTAATTAAGCAAATTTGCAATCCTTGCACAAACTGAGATTTAGGTCTAGTTGGTAATTATATCTTTTCATTGATGTCAGGGCAATCATCAATTCTTTCAGCTGACTGAACAGATTCACACTTGGCTGTTAGCTTGACCTCTCTATGTGAGCTGATTTTTTCCCTTTTTTTTAGGTTTACTCACGAGTCTTTCAATACATATTTCATAAGATTCATCTCTTCACACACAATTTAATTTAGTTAAATATTTCAGTCAATAATTTCCACACAAGAAAATTACATAAATTATGCTTAGGAATAGCTGAATCCTAATGTGTCAGAAAAGTTAAATTCTTGCTGCACACTTCCACTCTCCTTCTAAGCAATTGCACAACACTGGATTTGAATGGACATTTTGACATTCAAGTTTGTGGTTCAATATTAAAGACAGGTGCTCTAACTTCCCAAGCCAGTAGAAATTAGGAGTCAAAATTTAAGTCTGAGCTGGACAATACTGTGTATTTGAAGTCTATGGGAATGCATGAGAAGAGATTGTCCTTCCCACTATTAGCATCTTTTAGCTCCACTCTTCCTTCTGAAAATCATAATATATTCTTGGGTTTGTGTTCTCCCAGCTCTCATTTTTTTGGCGGTTACTTACTGTTACTCTTTTATTGCCCTCAGTTCTCTCACATTTGTCTTCCTTGTCCACGTAGCATCATAATGTCTTTGAGACATGGACTGTCTCAACTGATGTAGAAATATGATCCTAGAAGTGATGGGAATTGAACTTCCATAAGCACTCTCAGCAACAAAAAGATAAAGCTTCAGGGAAAATAATAATTCTTGCATCTTGGATGATATGGAAATGTATTACACAGACAAAAACTTTTGCAAAACCTATTCAGGAAAGTACTTAAGCATTAGTAAGACTGCTGCATATATCTGAAGTTAATAATTTTCTTAAACACTCTTCTGTATCCAGGCCCTGAATTATATTCTGTAGCTGTGTGTTTATTTTTTTTCAAACAAAAGCTGCATTAAAATGCTAGTTTTCATTACTGTTACTTGATATTATTTGGCAAGCTGCACAGAGAAGTCGCTGGAGAAATAAAAGCCAAAGGGACAGGTAAAATGGCATAATTGACAAACACTGAGAGAACCCCACTGAGACTAAATGACTACATCTCATTAACATTGTCGTAGGACTGAACTGGGCAATCTCTTTCCTGATTTACATCTAGCATGGAGAGACAGTTGTCACATACATTGGTAGCAGAGAAGAATCCCAGCTATGCAGCTTAAGTATTTTCTTTATTAACCTTTGAGAAGGTCTATTTATGTTCTCTATTGTTCATTTGTACCCACCAAAGTAACAGTGAGGAAATCCCTTCTTAAAAACAATAAACTTCAAGCAAGAATCCCTCTTCATCCCTGTGGAGGTTTTTGAAGCTGGGGACAAACTTTGTTCTGAAGCCAAACTGAGTTGTGTTGGACCTACACAGCAGTAATGGCTCTTTGGTGTTACTTTTGCTATCAGTTTTATGAACTATGGAAATTAACTGTAGTGGTTATAGGCAGGCTGCAGGATCCAGCATCATGATGTGACCATGTTTAGCTTATCTGGTGGATGACATAATTCTCGATGATAGAATAGTTTTGCCATTCAGCAGTGTAAACAAGGACCCAGTGGTTTGAAATGTTAAAACAAAATAGATCAGTATGTATAAGATCAATGGCACATCTGAATATCAACTGGATATTGTTTATCACAAAGATTTTGATTCTGTGTATGCATGAATGTAAAATATGCATGAGACGTCCTCCAAGACTTGCAAACACAAATCACTTTTTCATTAGATAAGCATTAGAAGTCTGCATTCAATTCAGAGATCTCACATCAGATTAGGTTATTCTTAGGGAGTTGATAGCATCTGGGATTAGGCATTCTTTTTCATTTGTAGAAAACTGAAAAGAAACACTCATTCATCATCAGTAAATATGGCTTCTGTAGACCTGTATTATTATATAAACCTACCAGAAATTAATTCACAAAGGATGCCTGCAGAATACTGCCACAGGAAATGAGGACCAAGGAGCCCTTCTGCATGGTTCTGTCAAGTTAGGGATGCCAAGAATCAAACCAACACACATCTCTGCTTGTTTTCATGCATGCAAATAGAGAAGCTTCTAAACAGACCTTTAGGATTTAACATGATCTCTGCCAGGTTTTATTTATCTGTTTCTCTCCAGTCTTCAGGTAGTGTGCTGAAGTGGCTGCTATGGTAACTTCAGATTGAAAGCCAGTATAATTTTTTTTAAAAAAAGTTTCTTTTTGCCTTTGCCATTCTCTCCATGCTTTTATCAATGTCATATTCCAGAATTCTATTAACAAATAAGTAAAAAAAAATAATTTAAATTATGTTTGGTTTTTTTTAAAGTGAGAATTAACTAGACCAAGAAACAGCTGGATAAATTAATCCAGATGGAGGAAGGTGAGAGACAGAAACACTCTCTGTATACCTCCAGTGATGTGTTGCTGTGACATTATTGGAAAACAGTTCAAACAGGGTTCTTTCAAAGGTCTGCAGTGGAAAGATGACACTAAGAATCAAATTTGCAGATCACAAGGCTGTCAGTAGGGTCTGTATGGCACAAGCTCCAAATGGCAGTTTACAGGATTGATTTGGACTGACCTTTGTTAACTCAATAAGTTTAAAAGCAGTTGTGTTAGCATCTCCTCATTTGGAGCTATATAATAAATGAATAAATAAATACAGATACATAGAAATGCTCTCTGAAAGCTGATAAAACTGAGGGATTCAATAAAACAAAATTTCGCTAAAAGAGATTCCCTAAACAATTAGATTTTAGGAGTGAACTGATCAAGAGGAATAATCCTAATAATATGTTTGTTACTTGATAATTTAAAAATAGATGCTGATAAATTTAAACCTACGCTTTCGAGTACTATATGCTCAAATTAGCATGAAATTGAATTGTCTTTTTCTTGCCTCTATTTATTTTGTATTCTCTACAACAAGATTCTCTTAGTCAGAAGTGACTTCTTTCATATTTTTTTTTCTCTCTGTTGTACAAGTTCTACCCCACTTCACAATGAGGTGGAATTTGCTCTAGCTCTCGTCTGGTACCAGAATGCTTGCTGGAAGGATTAAGCCAATTTTATTTTGGTTTTGATAATATCTATAAGATCAAGACAACTGTGTCCCCACTCATGTCGACTTCATTTATCTTTCTGCAAGACTTTCTGGGTATTATTTGACCCGGACTTTAGAAGCAATTAGTAGGAAAGAGCAGAAGGACTGTCTCCTGTCCCATGAGATGTTGCAACATTTAAAATATTGACTCAATGTGTAGATGGAAAGCTGTTTCAAAGAAATATATTCCTCCTAGAGTAGTAGGACAGGTATTCATTTTCCATGAAAAAAGTCTATGCTTACTGAAGCAGTTTTAAACCTCCCACTCTGGGTAGAATATGAGATCTCTTTTACTTATTTAGATTCTCTCACTGCCAAACTGAGCTTGGTTAAACCATCTCCTTTTTTTGGGTATCTGTCTTCATTTATACAGACATAGGTGTTCATTTGAAGTCTTAACTTCAATTTATCAACATCTCTCAGGAAAGATCCAATAGATATATAATTGAGAAATCTTTAGCCAGCTTTATGAGAGCCTATAGTTGAAACATCTCTCTGGTGACTGGTGTCAGACATTGGACAGGACTCTTTGTCTCAGAAGATCCAGTTTTCTGTGTAATGGACATCATAACACCTACCTGCCTCATACAGAAGTTGTGGGGGTGAGGGAATTTATGTTTGTGCCTTGCTGGTTTTCTTCCTAAAGCTAAATGATGCCTGAGAATGAGAGTCCTGACCTTGAAATTGGATGTAGTACTGTTATAGGCAAAACTTATCACTGAGAAAATGTGCCAACCCTTTATTTATCACTCACCCAGCTGTTCTGCTAAATTACAGCTCCTTTAAAATTACACTCTAATTCATCAATAATTCAGCACTGAAGTCTTATGAAGAAAACACTAGATGCCATTTTGAATAGCTCCACTATCAAATGAGAAGCTATTCAGAGGGGAAACACTGCTGAGGTGCTGTGTCTCTGTTACCAAGGGAAAAATATTTTGTCTTAGAGAAAGCTACAACACAACAGGGCTCAGGAGATTATTTCACAACAGACCTTTGGTAGACACAGAACAGAATGACAGGAGGGGAGAGGGAAGCCTGTGGGGTAAATATATCGATGTGATCTTCTTGCAGCTTTGCAGGCTTCTCTGGGTATTTAAAGCCCACACAAGCCAAGCAGATCAATGCCTCACCCGGCGCATCGCGCATGAGCGCGGGCTCAGCATCGCTCCAGCCTCGCCAACGCTGCGGTTCGTCAGGGTGTGCTAAACACTTGTGTGTGTGCTGTGTGCTGTCCCCGGCCTGGCAGCCAGGCTTAACCCTTTTGGCGTGCCTGGCACAGCTCAGGGGGCTGCTCCTCTGCGCTTGTCTGCGCCCCTGGCCTGTCTGCTGAGGGCACCTGCTCATCCTGCAGTGCTGGAGAGCGATGGGTGCAGCAGCACTTTGGCTTTTTGCAGTTTAGCGTTGGCAGAGTCATTTCAATAGCACTCAGCATCTTGGAAGACTGTCTTCTCTGCTGCTCCCTTTTTCTCTGTGTGTTCTGCTGTGTGACAGAACATTTGTAATGACAGATGCAGACAGAAGCTGGATGTATGCATTAGTGCTGTAGCAACCATGGGTGAGACAGTGCACGGTTAATCGTGCTTAGATCAAATGGATCATATAAGTGCAAATGAATTAACTTGTACAGTCATTTATCTGCCTTCATTTTTACTTTACACTGAAGTACTGATAGGCTTTTAAGCTTAAATATAGTTTTGAAAAAAATCCCAATATGTTGTAAATTTTCTTCTAAAGAAAATATATTTGTGAGATTGAGAGGACTTTGGTCAAAAATACTTTATGTTTGTAGCTCCAGCCTTTTGTATGATAGAGGAAGAAGAAACTTTGTCACAAAACAGTTTCCTTGCAAAATATCTGACCTTTGGAACCCACTCAATTCCCTGCACCACTGAAAACTAGCACTGAGGTGGAAGCTGCACCATCCATGACCTGTACAGGTCCCATACAAAATTTTAGGTCTAGACAAAATGGTCTCTTTTTCACTCCTGATTCTGTTTGCTTGTTTTCTTGATCCTCTTCCACTTGATCCTTAATGATCTTCCTTCAGGCACATTTTTCTCCATGCCCTCCCCTTAGCTTCCTGAATTTTTTAGATTTATCTGTCTCCCCTCACCTTAGGCTTCCAGGGGGATTTGCTAATTGTTCCATTCCTCGAAGAGAGCAGCCTTTAGAGTCCCTGGATTGGGTAACAGCTATACTTCTTTTTCAGGCACCACCCTGCAGCTCTAAAATGAGCTGCTCTGTGCAGGTGCTATTCATCTCTTGATGGGAAAAATTCACTTTTGCCTCAGGATCTTGGTCCACTACCAATGTTAGCTGTGGTTATTTATATATGGTAATGCCTAAGAGCAGCAGCCCTGTCCTGCCTAGACAAATGTTCTGAAGCCAACAGAATTAGAACACTGCTCTTATGTATAAAGCACTCTCCATTTCTTGTTTTATTCTGTTTGTTTAAACAAGGAATCACTCATTTAAACATTAAAATTCAGTAATACTAAATAAATAATGTAGTTTTAAAATGCAAACAGATTAAAAACAAAGGCAGCATCCTACTATCCCTCTCTCTCTTACACATCTACAGGCTCAGAAGGAAAGCTGGGAAAGAAACTGCATTAATATACATAAGGCCAGAAGTAATCATTAAATAAATATAATTTTTAAAATCCCCTTGATATTTAAAAATGCTGAAGGCTTTTGTTTAATAAAAAATGGCTAGGAATATAAGATGAAATGGATACTGTAGAGCAGTGAATTCCACTATCAGGAAATGAGCCACAATGAAGTTCATTTCAACAGGCAGCAGCAGAATCCCTGGAACAAGGATACTGCCAGGTCAGTACAGAGCTTTCTGTGCTATAAAGGGTCTTTCCAGCTGGGGTTTCATACCATAGTGACCTTCCAGACAAAATACCAGTCTGAGCAGCCCCCAGGAGGCACTCAGGGCAGCCTAAATCTGCTGGCTCTTTGTGGAACAGAGGAGCAGATGGGCTAATCCATCCTGAACAAGCTGCGAGCCTGGGAGCTGCAGGATCTCAACCCTTCCGGCCACGGGGTGGCCAGGGCACGTGTCGCTGCTGTGAGATTGCAATGAGTAAGGGCACCACAAATGTAAACTATGCAAAGGGAAAAACATTTTCAGTCATATATTCACATCTCTTTCCAGGGAGAGTCAGAGTTGATGGCAGGATTCAGCTCAGCTTCTGTGAAATGCTGGGCCACAAAAGAGGGAGCCGGGAAGGGAAGTGGTAAATTGTCTGGTTCCAAACTGATGTGTTGACCTCGTATGCTCAAATTATCAGAAGCTATAAAGAAAATAATATCTGTATTTAAAGAAAATAATACTTTTTTTTTACATATACTGAAGGTTGTAGAGAGGGAAATGTTTTCCAAATACACACAACATGAAATCTTTCGGGAATTATAAGACTCAGAAGCAGCTCCTTATTCAATTGAAACAGCTGACAGATCGATTGGAACAATGGCATATATAACAGCAGCTTGTGCAAAAGCAGCAGAGCTACTTTTAAAACTCAATATCTTGGCTAGCAGGAGCTCTTTAATCAGAGCAGCACTGAGTTCAACTCAAGCTAACTGCCCCAGTGTTTTTGGAGCTTCTCATGGAAGCTTTGCAGTTTGTTTGGCACCCTGGGATTCCCAGCCCAGAACATCTGGAAGCTGTGTTCAGGCATAACTGTGGGAATGTGGCTGTTCATAGACTTTGCACCACTTGTGAGTGGGATCTCCACATATTCAATCATCCCCTTCAGCAAATCCAAAGGAGTTTGTATCATTCATTTCTCCTCCTGTGACACATAAGTTGGAATATTTTGCAGTTACCATGAGCTCAGTTGTAATATTTGAGTTTGGGAATTCAAAGTTCTTCTAAATGAGTATGTTGGTGATATTCCTGGCATCATATAGGTAATACTTGATAATGAAGAGCATTTTGCTCATAGATGGTGTGAATCCAGAATATTCATTTTTTATAGACCTTTTACATCTAATTGACTTTTATTGTACCTACGAAATGGAAATGCATTAAAGAGCATCTCCATTTCACTTATAAGACTAATAGCCAATTTTCCATTAAATGTCTTTTGAGAATTCTTAATTGTCTTCCATAATTAGGTATTGGGAGTGTAAACATTTGTATGAGATTATAAGGGCTCTTTTTAAATACATATTATTCTGTAAATATATGAATGTTATGTTGCTGCAGCCATGTTTCCTGTTTTCCGTTTTGCATTGAATTTTGCCATTGTAATTCCTGTTCCACATTGAGTTCTGCATATTTTCTTAAAAGGTAAAGTATAAAAAAGTCTAACAGTTTCTAACACTTGTAAATTATGTGGTCCCCAGAATTTTTAAGGAACCCACAGAATACCAAAACACTCCAAAGGAATATCCCAGTTTTTAATGTAGAATAATTACTGTTCTGTAGCATCTGGAGACATCACAAACCATATTTTTCCTGGTTTTGTCTTTCTGTCTTTCTCCCAAAAAATTCTGCTACAAAGTTCACACTGCTGTACTTTGCAAAACATTACTGACCAGAGAGTTCTGCAAGTGGAGGTGATGCCTTAAGGTTTAGATTTCATATTTTTCAGATTCTGTACTGCCTTAGTGTGTAAATCTGATCTTCATATAAAGTGCTAGCAAGTTCTCTTCACAGCTTAGTCAGACAAAAAAATCATTTTCCAGCCTAAGAACCAAGGACACCATTGCAACTTTGGGCCCAAAAGTGTGAATGATGGTGAAGTGAGGAAAGCAATTTTAGAAGATGGGACTTCACAAACTGAAGTTGTAATTGGACAATTAACCCCAATATCTAAATGGACAAAAACTTATAAAAGCGTGAAAACTCATGACTGGTCATCCATCTTGTGTCAACCTGGGTTCCATCTTGGGGGGAGCCACAGCTGGGCTCTTGTACTGCCCAAGGTGTAACCTTTGAAGGCCTTTTAATAAAGACCTGCTTTATTCCTTTAACTCTGTCTAGCCTCTGTTCCAGGTAGACTCTCTTGGCACCACAGAAATATCTATTTTACCCCTACAGAGCAAAAGCAGGGATAAGCAGAACTATGTCAAAGTGGTTTTTATTGACATGCAGGTTTAGTATTCTTTGGTCTATTTGAATTAATGTAACATTTGGCAAACAGAGCAGTTTGCCTTGAGTAGTTCTTTTGGAATGACAATGGTTCTCATTTCTGTTATTCATTATGCAGTTGGTGGGAATCATCATTTGGTATCCCATGTATTCCTTGTATGAACTATCAAGTGGAAGGCTTAGTTACAAGTCTTATATTTGCAGTATTCATCTCTGCTCATCTTGAGGCACTAGTCAGTCCATCCAGCCTATCCCATTGAACAGATCATCCGAGCTTTGGAGCTGTAGAAAAGTTACTCATGTAAATGATCAGATAATATTTGGACAGCCACATGATACCACTTGGTTCTGAAGGACGTACTCAGCTGTAGGAAGGAACTAATTAGCTCAAACAAGCCTTAAATTGGACTTGATGGGCCATAGAGACAGATTTTTGTCCCAAGGTACTTGAAATTGTTGCTGTTGCTTTATAACATATGCTGAAACATGTGCTTTTGTCAAATTTCCCCTTGGTTCATGCTCCTCTTCCACCCCTGATTTCCATAGTAGTCATTAGGGCATGAACAGGGAATTCCTTGCGTCCCGTGATGGATGGGCCTGTACAGTGTGCAAAGCACATGCTATAGATCACAATTCTCTTCCATTTTTTCCCCTCAAGTTCCTTCCTCCTGTAAGAGTTTGACCACTTTTCCCTACAGTTAATAACACATTTTAAATGCAGCAAGCTCTGCTGCTTGCATCAGGAATAAGACCTCCTTTTGGGTTTTGGCTTTCTTTTTTTTTTTTTTGGTTGAAAGAGCAGTTTTAATATCAGCAAGTGGCTGCTCCTGTGATGTTTTTGATATGCTGCTAATCTTAAGTGGCTGAGGGCCTCCTGTGCCGTGGGTAGCGTGCTTAGCTTCCATTGATTATTGAGGATAATCAGAGCCCTGCAGGACAGGCTGCCAGAAATGCTCCAGAAAATGGGAGCTCACAAGAGCAATCACAGCGCTAATGAAAGCAATAGGTGGCTGTCTGTGAAATACAGTTTTTCCTATTCAGTTTGTCTTGAGAGATTAAAAAAAGGTTTTGCTCGAATTAAATGTGTATAAACAAAAAAAAAGAGAAAAGGAACAGGAGAGAAGATTATTCATATTTCAGGTTTCTGTTCTTAATCTGCTGTGCTTGGCCTGCTCAAAGGAGATTTCACTGAAGTTCTTAGACAGAACATAGAGGAAAGAACATTTTCCAGTTGGCTAACAGCACAATTATCTTTACTGAAATAATCTAAAAAAATCCCCCAAACTCAGCTTGAAGTAGGATGAGAAATTTCTAGCAAGTTTTCTAGTATGTCAGTAATAAGTAGCGGAAAAAATACATTTCAATACAGAACACTTAACGGCCTCAAACTCCATGTGCTGACAAGATTTTTGTCACCCGTGGCAGCTTTTTTGCCCAAGAGTAGAGAGCAAGTGGGGACATGTTAGAATGGTGTAAATCTAACACTGAAGAGAACCTTTTTTAGGATGGATCTAGAGGGTTAAATAGAGTTAATGACAGGAAATTGTAACAGGTTAATTTTAGATCTGAGGAGAATAGATTTTGGAACAGAGAAATGGTGGGAACCCTGATGTTGACACATTTAAATATAGACTGGACAAAATGTTAATAAATGTACAATAGGGAACAATTTGACATTGTACTCAAGGAGATGGAAATGATGCAGTAATGACTCTTAAAAATAACTGTCAGGTTCTCAATATACTTCATTGGGAACTTTATTTCACTTTTAATGTGTTTGTATTTAATATAAATACAACAATATTTCTCCTAATTAATAAAGGAAGATTTAATATTTTTTTCTCTCTATTCAAATACAATACTTTTATATTCAACTCCCTGTCCTTGGTTGTCTTGTAGGGCATAGGGATTTCTGCTGACTTTTACCTAGTGAGTGCATAGACAGGGGTAATTTGTCTTTTTGAGTCTTAAAGGCACTACCCAGTTTTAGTAAATCATCCCAGAGAAGGAAATGGTGTTCAGATATGATCCTATGAATCTGAAAACCCACTGGAACTGTGGAAGGGAGGAATGTTTATATGGAAGCAGTCATAGGATCTGTTAGATGGTGCTTTTTAGGTTTTCTGTGCTTCTTGTCAGTATCCCACAGCCACGAATCACCAATATTAAACAGCTGAAAACAATCAGCACTATCAAAAAAGTAATTTTCAATTTGCAGGCAACACACGTTGCAGGAGTGGTGGAGCTGCCAGCTAAGGAAAAGATACAGTCAAATGAATATGTCTTTTATATGGCTGAGTTGTGTTAATTTAGTTCATCCTTTTAAACTCAAGCAAATCTTCAAAAAATGGTGTTTTCTTTAGTATAACATGTTGAAAGATAATTAATGGTCCTTGACATGAAAGTTCTAGGTCAAGTGTAAGAACTTAGAAATCTAAGAAAAAGTGTCTTTCCAGTGACATCTAAAAATTATTTAGATTTACTGTAAATTACATTTACTGATTTTTATCCTGGAGGAGGTCCAGCTATTTGAAAGCTACCACACTTGTGGTAAGATCTTCCTTTCTCACTAGTGGGAATTTATTGTTTAGAAATTGTTGGTACACAGAATGTGCTCAACATTCTATAGATGCAGGAGCAGTCAGTCATTGTCCAGAGGGTTTGCTTGCTAATAACACACATGGTACAGCGAGGGAGACACTTCAAAATGAGGTCAACCACTCTTAGGGTTATAGCATTGTTAAGTGAAAGTCCAGTGAGAAAATATTTCTCTCTGCCATATTTGCCTCAGCTTTTACTAAAATGATTTTAACTTAAAGATATCCTTATTAATTCTCCTGCTGACATTTCACTTCTCAGCACATTCTTCCTGCTTCTCCCTTTCCTTCTGTTGGAAAGCTGTCCACTTTTCTGGGGGTACAACCCTTGTTGAGTAACACTACAGATAAAAGGTGAAATCCAAAAGTGAGGAGTTCACAGCATTATAAGGTGTCCATATTATTTTAATGTTCACCAGAATTTCTCTGCCTATCTGGAAATATATGGCTTTGGGGGTGGATAGGTTTATGAGCAAGCTAGTAAATTACAGATGATACCTCAGAACTTCATGGCAAATCAAAAAGAATTACCTTTCTGTGATATTGTATATTTTGAGATTCATAGTCACAGTTCTTGGGAGGAAGATGTGTTCTCCTGTTCATACCTAATGTTCACCATCTCTAAATTATATATTGCAAAAACTTATTTTATACATCTCTTTCTTAAAGGATTTTACTAGACTACATGATAGGAAACCTCCTTGAAATTCTTATCAGAGGTTTGATAGCATGATATTAAAACAAGAAGCAAAATAAAGAAACCACTTAAGTGGTTCTGTAAGTTCCACTTACAGACAATCCTCTGGAAGCAATGTAAACTTCATACTCAATTTCATATTTAAATTTTTCTTTACAGTGCTCTGTACATTTCTTATGGTCATACTTTTTCATAAGAGGATATTAGATGAGATCCTTGATGAAAAATAATGGTACTGAAGGGGTTTTACTTTTAAACTGAGATGAACTTTTAAACTGCATTAAAAGTTGGTCATACTGAATGGAAGGTGAATATTCAGCTTTCCTCCCTTCTCTGGAAGTGAGCACCCCATGCCTCAGTTCCTCAGCAGAAGAAGAAAACATTTTTTGTGTTGGAAAGGCTTTACATCTATAAACATTTAATCTATAATCTGTTAAACAGCCAAGGTCCCATTGATGTCTGAGATAATGGCTCTGGTGACTCTGTTTCCTCTTGGGATAGTTCAGCACTGAGGGCTGAAGGAGGATCTGCCTCACCCTTGTCTGGCCTGCCTGGTGTCATCGATGCACTCAAGTGTGTTACCCCTGCAGCTATAAAGGTGCTTATTTGTGGGGTTTATGGGGGTTTCTCCCTTGGCAAGCGTGGGGGCAGAGGAGGGGATAGAGCAGGCAGTGTGGCTGCTACTCAGCCAGTCGGAGGGAGCTGACAGTGAGCACATCCTCCAGTACATTCAATCCTTTGTATGGTAGCTGTGGTTGGGAAGGGCAGGAAAAGTGGGGACATCCCAAATTCACAGAACATTGTACCAAACAGGGCAAGACTGGACAGAAGGTTCTCTGTTGCTAAATAGTGATTTGCGTAGCAGGGACAGAGGCAAGTTGAGGAAAAAGTAAACAAGATTAAATGTTTTTTTTCTATTCTGTACTTTACATTCATTCTAAAACAGCATGAAAGCAGCCATGCACCAGCCAGTTCCTTGTGTCATCTCCTGTTCACCTGCCCTAGAAATGTTTTCACTAAATGACCTAGATTTATTAATAATATCAATTAAAAGTAAAGGGGGAATATAACTGCATGTGTGACTTCCTTAGCTGACAGGATGAGAGAGACCAACAGACTCAGAGTGGATAGTCACTTTTGTTTTCCTTTTTGTACAAACTGCCATTTGTCCAACCTTGTTTGAAAGAACCTCTGCTGCTCTTGACAACCTTGTGCTAAGGGGCTTTTTGTAGCCCAGCTTTGTTGCATTCACATTTGCAGGCTGGCTGACACTCAGTGGAGGGAGACAACCTCTGCCTGCCAGAGCAAAGCCACCACATCTCCCTCTCATTTGCATTCCACACACCATGTTTCGATTTTCCACCATTAAACAATAATTTGTAGCTCTGTATAATCTTTTATTGGGGATCTCAGCAAGCTTTATGAATATTGTATGAATGAATGGAGCCTTGCAACATGCCTGTGAAGTACTAGGTAAGAGTCATTATCGCTGTTTTATGCAGGAGCAAGATAGGATGCTAAAGCTTGGGAAGATTAGGCTCTGAATTTCATCCCCAAATTGTGAAAGCACTATCTCATAGCAAAGCAGACACCTGTTGAACCAGTATATTTGCAAAAGACTGATACGGGCAAATGCAGGTAACTTGAGTGCAGCTTCAAACTAAAACCTTTTATCTTCAAGGTCATGTAGCGAGTTTAGTCAGAGCAAGGAAGAGAACTGATGTCTTTAGTCTCCCTAGTCTGTGTTTTAAATCCAGAGCTATTTATCCTCCTTGAAAGACTGAAATTAACAGGAAAGTTGATATATCCCAGTGAGGATTAATCCTCCCCCAAACTTCATGCGGGTTTCTCTTATTTATTTTTTTGTGTTTGTGAAATAGTTGTTGGTTTTGGGTTTTTTTTTTTCCTCCTCACACTGTCTTTTCAGTCAGATTGCTCCCCACTGAGTTAAGAATAAATGTCAAACAATATGACTTAAGGAAAAACCCGTGTGTTCCAGAAGTGCTTTCCCTAGGAAACACTAGCCAATTAATAGAGTAGAATAAGGGATTTTGCCTAGGGAGCCATCATGAAATAAGAAGTGTATATAAATACATGTAAAAAGAGACACACACAAACACATTAAAAGAGCATTTCATTTGGACAGGATTTACTTATCAGCATGGAGATTTATGAGGCACTGTACAACATGGACAAGCAGAAATCACAGGGAGGATGCTGTTTTGAAAGGCTAATGAAATATTCCTTGTATATATTTTTTTGCTGCTGCAGCAGGAATCATCACGAACACCATGAAGCTGTTATTGGTTAAGCCTCTGCTGCAGAAGTTCTTAAACAGATGTTTTTCCCCAAAACACTTAGGAGGATGTGGTAATTCATCTATTTACTACCATTTTCATGCTAGAAGAAATTGCCCTGTCATGCAGCTTGAGTATCTCTCTCTGACAACCTTCAGTAACCATTTTAACTCTCTCTGTGGAGACCTGCTCTAATACCAATTACACTTAATATTATTTCCTTATAGCTAGTGAGATTTTTGGCTGGGTTTCAAGCCCAGATTTTCTCTATTGTCTTTGTACAAGTTGCCTGTGTTGTTTCCAAGTGATCTGTGCACATTACATACAATATAAATTCATCCTCAGATCACCCACACTTGTCTTAATCTCCCTCACTTAAAGGCTAGTGAATATTTTCATATGGAATTATCCCAGCCATGCCAGGTGGGAAAAAAGACTTCCTAATAGAAAGACTCACTATTAAAAATGCCAGACTTTTAAAAGAAATAACTCTCTTAAATCTTAGGGATTACTAGTGGCAGAAGCAATAAAAATCTTCTTTTAAAATCTTCTGTGAATTATTAAATAAATTTCTTTCAATCTGCTTTATTACTCATAGGAATTGTATCAATCAACAGTGAGAGCTAAATTACTAGATCAGTCAGAAAATATTGTTGCAGCTAAAGAATCAATGCTAATTGAATCATTAAGGCATTATTACATGAAACACAAATACCTCAGGATGATAACTCTTCACTCTGCTTGATCTATAGTCTACAAAGAAGACATAATACCAACAACTGTAATGCTTGATTGCTCTCCTAAGCATTGTATTTTCTCAATGCAGCATTTTTCTCTAGTCGTGTCCTTTTGCTTATAAGTCTCCCACTAGTAAATAAAAAAGGGGAAAAAAGGGTGACTTTAAATTAATGCAGTGCAAATTCTCTCTGCAGTTCAAAGGCCAAACTCCCTTCAGCCTCACTCCCACTGACTGCAAGAAAGTTCAGAGCTGGGGGCATTTTTAGCTTGACCTATTTTTGCATTTTTGAAGGGTCTTGTCAAGTGCTGCTCTTACTACATTGGGTGAAGAAAGGTTGGGTCTGATGGAAACCTTTTATGATGTGTAGCAAAATTCTACTGATTAAGTGAACTCTGTGCCTTGTGTCTCCTCTACGTGTGGGTTTTTGCCTGGTTCAGTCCTCACTGACAGCCAGAAAAGTTGGCTATGGGCACTGTCATTATCCCTAGATTTACCAGGCTTTGGATGGATTTTCCAGGTCACACTGGATGAACAAGGATGATGTGGAGCCCCTGAGTGCTGCAGAAGCCCCCCAGCACTAAATAACTACAGTCCCTTTGCTAGACTTTGTTCCCAGGAGGCTGAATGAACAATTCTCTGTCTTCTGGCTGTGGTGACATCACTGTGTCATGGCTACAGTGTAGTGACAGACAGACAGCCCATGGACTACGGACGTGTATGTGGGTGAGAAAGGGAGTTTGTGTGAGTGCTGGTGCATGAGTGCCAGCAGTGGTGATGAGCATCCTGTTTAGGCAGATAGATGGAGGCTTGCTGGGGTAGATGGGAACAAGAGCATCTATGTGAGAAAATGTGTGAATATGTAGGTTAGAGTAGGTTTGAGGTGGTGTTTTTGTTTTGATCTTCCTACTCCCTCTTTTTTTTTTTTCCCTATGAAAAAACAACTTCGGTTTTAACATATGTGCTTGCAGTCATAGCAGGATTTTGATGTATGGCTTATGCTTCTTTCCCATCTTCTCCCAAGAGTAAAACCTGCATATTGTCTGTCAAAGAAAACAGAGTGTTTCCAGCCTCTTGATCTATCATTTTTCTAGTCAAGGAATATGATCTTGGTGTATAAGATTATTTTTGTTCTGCAAATTGACACCTTTCATTCTCATCAAAGTTATTGAGTATTGTTTACATATAGTGATCAGCTAACAAGATGTATGGAGCTGGGAAAAATAATTCAGGGAATCATAGAAGCAACAATATATTCTTTAATTCTAAAGTTCTTTGGCTCCATTACGATTAATGAATAAAAGGTCTTGATGCCAGCAAAGGCCTGGAGTGCACCTTTTGAATTGGTGTTAATGTAGTTTAATGGGTAGAATAATATAGATGCATAACTTCTTTTCTGGTTAGGGTTTGTTTTTTTCTCTTCTATTAAATTAAACATTCTGTTTTGTATTTGTGCCAATGGCTCTGCCACAACCTTTCCAGGTTGTTTGCCTACCAATTCAACATAGCAGCTGGGAAATTTACAAAGTACTTTCTTCTTTCCCCACTCTTTCCATATTTCTGCTCCTCATTGGTGTCCCAAGCAAGCAGCTGCCAAGTTTTGTATTCACAGGGCTACAGAGGCTCATCATCCCAGGCTGGTGTGTAATATGGAGCAAAATGCAGCTGGGGGGGCGGGGGGGGGGGGCAGCAAAGCATCATGAAATCCTTTTCATTCAAGTCAAAATTTCTCCAAAGATTTTTTTCTTTCTCTTCCTTCGCCATCCCCACTCCTCACCCTCTTCCTTCACTCCAGTTCCCAGCCCTGTGTAACCCAAGGCAATGCAGCACAACAGTCATACATTCACATCTCACCCAATGAAGTTCTTAACAGTAATAGCTGGGTTTTCCTGTTTGCACTGCAAACAAACAAATCCATTAGAAGGTCCCTCCATAGTGAAACAGAGCAATGGTGCTAAAATATCCACAGTTACAGCATGATTTTAGAGTAGGCATTTCTGGGCATATCAGAAAGTTAAGAAATAATTCCCTAGGTGGAAATTTATCCGGGGTACCAGGCTAACAAATGCACTCTGTGGATATGTGGGTCTTAGGAGACACAGATCTGATTCAAAGCTTCCTCCTGCTACTGAAAAGTGGTCCCTACCTACAACCACAAAATGCTTCAAATGTAACCAGATTCCAGAAGTAATTCACTAACAATCTTTGCAGTCTGTTATTTTTTTTTCCTTCGGAAAGTCTCCATCTGGAAATTACCTATTCCCACCTTGTAGTACCAAGGTACTACAAACTGAAACAGTGACAGCAACATGGCTGAATCAGAAGATTTTCTGCCATTCAGGGGATTTAACAGTGATTTACTAGCTCATCTGTCTTGTGCATTTCTTTTTCTGTATTTCAGTAAAGGCCTGTCAGCAATTTCTTCAGACCTCTGCAGTTTAATTCATGGGGTCTGTGGCTAATCCTACTGATGTTATTGAGATTCATTCCATATTTTTGGTGAGAACAGGATTTGATATATAAAGAGTAGATGAAATATTTGAAGGGAAAAGGAAGGATCCTAAGAGCTCTTTCAGGTTAGTTAAAGGTAAAAAAAGCTCTAACGTAGGGAAAAATGAGGCCAAGGATAAAATGGAAAAGAGGTTTTACTGCTGGATACTCTAAAAATACCAAGAACAGCAGCTAAAACTAAGGATGCAGAAATCAAAACAACCTTTTCCATCACCTCTGATAGTGATAAATCTCAAACCCCAAGTTTCTTTTACAAGTATGGGCTCTAAAGCTTATGAATTTCTCTTCTTAAAATAAGTATATTTTAAACCAGTTGATTTTGAGAGTTTTATTCCCTCCTGCAGTGCTCCATATTTGCATATCAGGGCTTAGAAATCAGATGTGCTTACCAAGATCAGTGAAGCTAAATCCTGTTTTCAATCTGCACCTTCAGAATATCACTCCATGCTCATATTTTTAATGTTGGCTCTCAGGCCACATTCTTAATATCATGCACAAGAAGGCCACTGGCAAGAGTCAGTCCTCAGGTACAGCTAGAGATGGTGTTGCCTCCTAATGAAGTCTAACCTCACGAACTTAACTCTCTTCCATTCTCTGTGCTGCCAGGCTTCTGTTCCAGGATTCATCATCTGCTCATTCCTGCCTCTAGATGTGTACAGTCCAGGAGAACTGGCTTGGACTCAGAGCTGGATGATGGCTAGCAGAGGACTTGGGAATCTAAGAAATGTTCAGAACAGAAAAAGGCCACTTATTCCTCTGTTTCTGTTTTTACTCCACTTTCCTGATTTTACATTTTGTCCCTTGGTTCTCCTCCAAAAATAAATCTGGACATTTCTTCCGTTTCTGAAATGCTTTGATTTTAAAGGCTTGTTCCAGCAAGTAAAGTTAGCTCCCTATAGTAAATCCTAAAGAAATTCTCAAAGAAAACAGATGATTAAATTTTTCAGTGTTGGATCCTCAGAACCTCTTAGACTACCAGCAGATCATCTAGGCCACGCAAATCAAATCTCACATGAATTCAAACCTAGTTTCTAGGTAGCTTGAAAATAGTTATTGAATTTGCTCACCATTTTTATTTGGGTGGACAGCTTCTGGTCTGAAATTCCATGTGACTTTGCACATTGACCTTCCCTGCAAATGTTCTCTTGCTCTTAAAAAAGCTGTTGACTGGGATCAGCTGCAGCAACAGACTTCCTGCTCAGTCTGGTGCCAGTAATTGGCTGTGTTGGGATCTGATGGTGTTAAGAAAAGCACAGTGAGATCTGTCTGGAAAGTGCCCTTTGGACCAGAGCTGCGACACTTGCTGGTGATATTTGAAGGGAAGGTTTTGAATGGATTGCAAATGAAAAGTAGATTTTCTGAACTGGACCTGATGTGAAATATTCAGGTCAACTTTGCTCTTTATGGAAAGACAGTAGAAAGCACTGAGTCCCCATTTGTTTCCCATGACCATCCCATTCTGTGTCCTGTAACCTGTGTGTGATGTGTGCAGCTTTTGCCCCTTCCTAGATGAGGTGTACTATAGCAGGAAAAGATGACAGTCCAGTTCCTCTCTGCTCTGCACCCAACTTCCCTGAGTTGGAAGTCAAAGGGAAAAAGCATCACCTACATCATTCTTGATGCAGTGGTGGCCCTGACAATATGAAGTACTTCTCCTCCTCCAGAGACTGCTGGAGCAGCTCAGGATCAGGAAAAAGGAGAGCAGGCTGATAATGTGAGATATTGAAAGCAGTTCAAACTGATTTAGTCAGACCAACAGTTGAAAAAGCAGCTGATCTGTGAACTGCTGAGTGCCCTCCCTTCTGTTGCTGCTGGCCCCTGCCCAAGTGCTTGGGTGAGTAGGGAGCTCCAGTGTCCTCTGTGTGTGTCCCTGTAGGCTCCCTCTCCCCATCCCTTCCTCCCAGGCTGGATGATGCTGTGCTGCTCTCCATGCCCCTGACTCTCAGTGGCAATCTTGGTAGAGAGCACAGCAGCTCCAATGTGACCCCGTTAGCTGTGATTTGTAAGGGCTCACACACTGTGTGACCAACACCCCTCATTTCCTTCCCCTCTGCTCGCTGCCCCTCAGACCCCTGGCTGGCTGGATGCTGGCCAGGGCACTTCTGGCCTCCTGGTGGTTTCCATGTCTAAATCCTGTCCTGAGCAGAGGAGCAGCTTGGTGATTGAGGATCTGTCTCAAAGCATTTCCTGTGAGCTTTCCAAATCCATTCTGCTAATACTGTGAATTGATTGGCTTCTGCTTTTTTTGCAGGATGGTATGACAGTGCATCATATTGATGTTGAGATGCTTCATTATGCAGAGCTGCATTTGCTGTCTTTGTTGCTGAGCAAATGTGTGGCTGGATATCGGTCACAGTCCTCAAACCCTCCACTAGGTTTTGTTTTGCTTGACCATGAATCCTGTGACAGTATTAATTAAAACTTAGAGGTCCCAATAATTTAGGTACAGATTCTGCCTTCAGCTATCTGTGTTCTCTTCACAAACAAGCAAGACTTCTCTGTTTATTTTAGATTCATCTATCCTCATCTTCCTTTGATTTTTTTCAGAAAGGCTTTTGCTATTGAAATTCAGTGCAAAAATAAGGAACAGAAAAATATAGAAACCTTCTTTAAAATTCAGCTTTGAATAAGGCCTTGAGTTTTCTCCTCAGATTTTACTGGGGCATCCCTCACTCACAGAGGCTTGGTTCCCACAATCCTCTCCGAAAAATTCAGACTTAGACTTTAGCACTCCAGAGCTATTTTGAAGCCTAAAAGCACCTAAAATGGCTCAGGCAGAGTCTCCATTTGGGGATAATCATCCACGCATTCTGCATTCCTCCTCGGATTGTTTATGCTGAGCATTCTCTTAATCTCACTCACTGTAGTGCCATTCTCTTTGTATGAAATAATAATTCAGGCTCATGGTGTTCTCTCCTCTGCCACCCACCTTTAGTCCAAGGCCCATGCTGAGTGAGCAGACCCAGCTTCAGTGATGGTGCAGGAATGCTTGGAATCTCTCTGATCTGTTTCCAGGGAACATTTCCCCATGGCATGGCCAACAAGCAAGAGCATTTTCCTTTACCTTGCAAAAGCTGGAGCCCTTCCTCCACTCAGGCTCCTCTGTGCCCAGGTCCCAGAACATTTCTGGAACATTTATGGAAGTGGAATGAGGGAAGGAGTAATGGCAGATGGTTTTTCTCATTCACTGCCATGTCCACAGAGGGGCAAAAGGCTAACTGGTTCATCTGTACTTCTCTGCAAAGTCAAATATTTGAGGTACTCAGATGATGGAAAATTCAAGTGATATAATTAGAAGAATATCTAGGGCCAGGCCTTAAGTAAAGTTTAAAGGTGTGATGAAAATTAGGCTTCTACATGTTTCATCTTCCCAGGTGGGTATCTACTGAGATCCGAGCTTTGTAAAACCACAGTGCCTTTCTAAATATTTAAACATGAGTCAGAAGCTTATTTTCAGAAATCTGGCTGTGGAAAAACGTAGCAGAGTCATATAAATATTTTTCTTAGTCTTCCTTTTAATGAAGATGGTACTGATTTGCAGCTCTTCAAATTATCTATTAATGTCCAGCAGCTTGACTTCAAAAAATACTTCTTCAAGTCCTGTACTGTCTTTAATACAAAAAGCCATATCCCAACCTTATTTGGCAAGTTAATATATTTACTTTTATTTTGAGAATAAGGAGCAGAAGGATTAAAATGATTGGTCCTATCTGCTGAGAAAGTTGGTGGTAAGTGCTTCAAAGAGAAAGAAATCTTGGCAATCAATTTCTAAAATCTTTGGCTTTTTCTGCCTTCAGGATATTTTGAAGGTAGAATTTTTTTGACAAACTAGAATTTGTTTTATTTGCAAAAACTAAAATGATTTCATTCCTTTGTTTTAAATTGAAATTCTAATTGCATTTACAAGTGTAAAATCCAGGACTATTTATGGGTTTTCACCTTTTCCTTGTTGGCTACCAAATGCTCATTTTGACTACGAAACAGAAAATGAAGTAGAAAATTAAGGTTTAGGACTTGGCAGCAGGCAAGGGTAACTCCCCAGACTAGGACAATAAAAAATATCTGGCCAAAAATTTTAAAGCTGGGAAAATTAATTACTTTCTCTTATTCGGTTTGCATTCTTCTGATGATGAAAGTTTGAAAGTTTCTTTTTTTTCCCTTATATTAAAATTGTTTTTTCCTTACATGGAAGTTAATTGATGAAAAATAATGAAAAGACATTTAAATTCCTTCTTTCCAAACGTGAAGAACCTTTACCCTGTGTCCACAAACATGTCCCTGCTACACGTCAGCTGTAGTAGTGGGTTTTCCAAATCTAATCTCACCAGAGGGGAGAAGAAATTAAATAAATTATTGAAATATGGGGCGATAGCAACTCAAAAGAATCTAGATTCAAACTACTGGAAAATATGTTAGTGCTAAATTTGGTAATTTTTTTCAATTTTAAGAGGACATTAACCAAGTGTTTTGCCCTATCAGATCCCCATCTTCATTTTGTTGCCTTTTGTAGCCAGTCAGAACTTCCTGGTAAAGTCTGAGAACATCTTGCAGTAAAAGCAGGTGCTGTTCCAAGAGCACAAACCACATGAGTTAAATGAGACACCACCTCATATTGATTGAATTGGAAGGGCCATTGCACACCCATAAAAAATTTGGGTTCTATTCAACAGAGAGCAGTGGTGTAAAATGCACATAAAGAGACAATTAATGACAATGTCATTATAAGCAATTTTCTTGTTGGGTAGCTAATGCAGCTCTCTGACTCTTTCTTATCCTCTTATGTTATGTTGGAAACCTGATTATTCTGCAGCCAAAGGATAAACTGCTCTGGAAGTTAGTCCATTTTATCTTATGTCTCAAGTGCCAGTGCCTGGCTGCCACTTCTCTTTCGATATTTAGGGTTCTGCATCTATGGACTGTTTCAGCATCAAAAGCATGTCCCTCACAATAAGTGATAAAGCAGGTCCTTGAGCTGGGTACTCTAAGCACTTTGCCAGCTCTAGCAACAACATTCAACAAGAATTAATTAAAATGAGCTCCCAGTCATTTCCAAGAGCCAGTGTGCTCAGGGCACTGAGGCAGTGGAATGCAGCTTCATACCTGGCCATGCCTTCATCCAGCTCTCTGAGCAGGAACTTGGCTCTCCCAGCTGCTAAAACCAAACCTTGACAAGGGATCTAGGATCCATTTGTTCCCTTGACATAAATTTTGTTTCACTTTTGTCCGTCTGAATTTACATCTGTGTTACAAAACCTTTCTGGAGGAGCTTCCAGATAGGAGAAAGGTGAAATCATATTCAGGTTCCACCTCTGTCATCTTTAAGAATTGTGTACTTAAACCTGGTCTCATAGGTGTGTGACCTCTACAATCACAAGAGTCACTGCAGAAAGGGGATATGCTCTGTTCTAATCAGAGACCAAAAAACAAAGCAATACAAAAAGAATAGGAGAAGCTTCCACTAAGTGGAATTTATACTTCCTAGCTAGTCCTGGCTAGAAGATGGAAGAAAGTATTTTATGATCTTAGAGAAGTTCACTTGTGTTTAAACACAGTGTAGAAGTGATGTGGAGGGAAGATGAACAATACCTTCTGTCAACATCACAGGCTCTATAGCTGGTTTTGGTTCTCCAAAATGCAAAAGCATCTAAGAAATTTCAAATATATTTTTACTTCTGTAAGAAAGTTCCACTGTTTCTCTTAGGAGAAAGGAAAATATTTGGTCAGGACACAGAGAAATAAGAAGGGATATGGAGCTCTTTCCAGAGTCCAAAAATAAATATTTCTGTTCTCTCTGCTCTCAAAAGGTATGTGCTCACACAAACTAACAAGCACTCCTTTGGGAGAGTTAGGACATGAGGGCATTTTTTGTGGCAAGCTTACATTTTTTGTCCCAGATTCTGCTTTGGCACCTGTTTGGCCTGACAGTTTAAGCTCCTTTCTGAAAAGCAGGGTTTGTCTCTTACCTGTGTTGGAAGTTGGAATCTCAGTAGGAATTTGTGATCCCAGCAACTCATAAACAGCCTTTGTCCTTCCATGTCTGTCCTCCTAACCCCTGCAGAATTTCAAAAGTACAGGAGCCTCCTAAGCAATGGCTTGTGGCATTTCACTGACTTTTACTTCTATCTCCACCAGTAACAATAAAAGCAGTGAAATGGAAGCTGTAACAAGCTGCTGCTTTGTCATAATAGCTTGGAAGTACTTTATCCATAGTTAATATGCACCTGGTGCACTCCCAGATAAACTCCCCAAGCAGGGACCAGATTAAAAATTATGCCAAATACATGTCTGAAAATAGTGCAAATGATCTTTGACATTGCTAGCATCCTTCCTGCACTGTATGTGTGTTCCCCACATCTGGAATGTGTTGTCTGTTGGTCATACTGGGTCGAATCTAATCTTTTTTAGACATTTGAAAAAAAACACCTCTGCCTGCAGCACTAGGAAATGTAAAGAAGAGTAGGGATGACTGGTTTTAGATGAACAAACAATGACTGAATTCAGTGCCAGGGATCTGTTTCTCCTATATCCTTTATGTTTTTATATTCAGCTACTTTGTAGGAATTAGGAACAATTTCTGAAGAACATAGGCAGGGTATGGTTGGATGAATCATGTCTCATACCCCAACTCTAATACCTTTA
Source organism: Ammospiza nelsoni (assembly GCF_027579445.1). Taxonomy (NCBI): domain Eukaryota; kingdom Metazoa; phylum Chordata; class Aves; order Passeriformes; family Passerellidae; genus Ammospiza; species Ammospiza nelsoni. The sequence goes on from NC_080637.1 coordinate 69,728,165, forward strand.
CCTGGGAATGCTGATCATTTGTGGCATCAGAAGAACATAATGAAACCCAAAGCCCCCACCAGCATTTAAGGCATGCAGGGCTCTTTTGGAGTGAGGAATGAGACTCATATTCCCACAGAAGTGCATTATGAGCATCAGTAATGTCATGTGTTGTTCATGATGTTATTGATAAAGTTATGCAACTCTTCTTGTCCTTTGGCTTCCCCATGTGAATTAATTCCTCAAGTTTAGTATGAAAAGAGTAAGAAAAAAAATATATCTTAATTCAGAAATTCAGTTTCTCTTAAATTTACTGAATTTTAGTCTTCAAATGGTGTTAGGAGTTGTATAGTTCCTTCTCTTTTTATTCATGCCTGCAGTAAGTAATACCTGTACATCCTCTACTTCAAAATGCAGTAGGTTGAGCTATGGATCTGACTCCATTTGGATCAGAATTATGGATTGGATTAGAAAGGTTTCTTTCTTGTTTACTTGCATGCATTGTTGTATGCTTCTCTTTTCAATGTGCCCTTCCTGACAGCACATTTGAATGGGTTTTTCTGCCTTAAATTATTACTGAATCTCATATTTTACTCTAAAGGCATAATTTTGGTAAGAAGACATCCTTAACCTCCTGGTACATTTGGTGTAGACCAGACAACTTAGATAAGAAAACCTCATCTGGAATGAAAACACAGCCTATTCTTTCACAGCTGGTAGTCTGCTGTTTCCCTCTCTTTCCTCCCTCTTGGAAGGTCATGTTACAGTGTTAAGTGCAAATTTCCATTTGGTGTTACTTTAATAAGGGTTTTCAAGCTGTTCTGTTTTCCATATTGTCCTTTGCTCAGTGATTTGGTTGTGCTCTGTAAACAGAGTGACTCAGATGTGTTGCATTGAGTACAGGCTTGATGGCAAAGATGAGAAGTTAAGCCCTTTCTGAAAATAGTGTTTTCAGGCTCTTGCAGGGCATTTGATGAGTCAAACACAAGGGAACTCTGACTTAGAGAATTTCCTCTGCCAGTGCTCACAGCCAGCCTGAGGCCTATGCATCACACCCACCCTGCTTGCAACACTCACACTAGAGCTTAATATTAATAGCATTAATTATATGTATTAACAAATAATAATGTATTAAGCTCAAGCCTTATGCTGGGCTTTCACACACAAAATTCATCTCATCCTCCCACTTGAAAGGAAACTTGCCTCGCCACCTCCAGTAACCTTGTTAATGACATTACTATGTGTGAGTTAATTTTAAAAGATTTTTTAAATGGGCAAATTTTCTGTTGAATTGTTTGAGTCTATGAAGGGCTGTGTTAAGCACCATATCAATTGAATTACATTTTCCTCATCCTGCAGAATCACTGCCAATCTTTGGAGAGTATAAAAATACCACTTACATAAGCTTTTGTCCATTCATAAAATCTGATAACAGGAGTCTTGACTAACATTTTAATGTACAAATAAAGGCCTGACTTGAACTAATTTTTTAACAATTTCTTGTTCATTTTGTTGCTGTAGTTATTTCTAAAAAGAAATAATTGAATATCTTTAAGGGTAAAAAGATTTTTTTCAAACAAGAATATTTCTTTTCAAGCAAGAATACTTTTTCAAATAAGAATCTTTTTGATAGAAACTCTTTTTTTTTACAGACATCTCTTTTAAAATATTTTGGCAGTTAGTAATTCCCAGGACCACAAATCACTTCCAAAACTAAGCCAAATAATTTAGTTCTTACATACCACACTGTCTTAGCCCATCAGGGTTGAACGCCCTCAGCAAATATTATGGCTTTGTTGGACTGGAAAAGAACAAGTTGGAAAACTAACAGGATTGAAAATTGATGCACACTAGACTGGGAAAATAATATTCCCATTATCATATTCAGGGCATTATAACAGCTGGGTAGAATTTCAGGTTGTAGAAGTTTCTCTTTGCTGATCATAAAAAGATGCAGGATAAATATTTGTAAGCCTTTGTGTGCATCTCCTCAGGCAGTAATTTTTCAGATGAAAAAATGTGACCAAAAAAAAGTTTGAGTTCACTTTCTACACTGTGACAGAAAAAATAAGTGAGCCACACCTTAGAATGAAGTGATGGGCCCCATGTCATATGAATACATCCACACAGCCCTTGCAGTGCTAAGGCCTAGCCCCCTCTTGTCCCAGCTCTGTGCCTTTTTGTGTTCCAAACCATTCCAGACTCAGTCCCATTGCTTAAGTATTTATTTCAGAGTTACTTCTTTATTTTTAATTACCTCATTACAGTCCAAATAAAAGATGGCTTTACCTTAGCATTTTGCTATGGAGGAGTAGTGCAGTTTTGAAACAAATGCTGTGATTGCCTACACTTACCCCCTCTTGCAACGTATCTCATGTGTGGTTTTGGTTCATGTGAAATAGATTCTTCTGAGAGCAGAAGCTCTGATCTGCCTACATGTCCAGAAGATTTAAAATCCTTAAGGGAGGTCTGAACCAGGGATCTGTCTGCTAGAGCACTTTACATCATGTATAGAGTGGGGATGCTTTGATCCAGGAAAACAGATTAGATTTCATCTGAATTTACAGCAGAATATCCTATGGGGGAGAGGTGAGGGCCTGAGTATCAGGTGCTCTGACCTACTGATCCTCTTCTGTTGTGTTAGAAAATTTTCTTTTGTAGTCATAGTAAAAAATATTTTGAGTTTTTGGGTTTTGAGCCACAGGTTCTCTGTGTTGTGATAAAACTGTCACCATTTTTTTCTTCATTCTCCTTTCTACCTCCAAATGATGGGGCATCGTATTGCATTCTAGAGCTGCACTTGATGGAGGAAAATAAGGTGTGCCACAGAATAAAAAGGGAAATATTGTCACAGGACAATAGTTTTCCATTCTTCCAGCTCTGCAGGCAAAGAACAGATATTAGCTGCCACTGTGAAACAAAATGGAATGACACACAAAATGCTAACATGCTTTCCTAGTGGGAGTGCTTGTAGTGCTAGCAGGTAATTGCTCCTACTCCTGCTCTGGAAGGTCACTCTGGATTGAAACACAGATGCTCCCATCTTGTCCTTGCTGTAAGTACAGTTAGAGAGAGGAGAAAAGGCAGCCTGCTTTAATGGGAGCCTGCTGCTGCCGAGCCTGAGAAAGGAAATTCAGGATGATATCTTTCTGAGGGTTCTGCTACTATGAAAAGAAGATTAAAGGATAAGTGGCTTATACTGTTACAGTGACCCGAGCCTACAAAACAAAATGGCAGAATTTTTTTTTTTTCTGTGGCAGTTTTGATATGCTGGTTGTCAGTAGTGGGATAGCTTCCATCAGAGAGTTAAAAGAACAGATGGGAAAATATATTTTACTCTGCAGGGAGGAATTCTGTATTCCAGGGCAAGAAGTGTGAGAAACATAAAAATTGGTATTCTAACAAATTGCTCCATGAATTCAGGTAAGTCATACTTTCCAGCATTTTCAAAAAAAACCCTGCCTGAAATTAGGTCATTGCAGTATTGAAGCTTGCCTAACTATATGAAATAAATGAAGAATAGCCAGAGCCCTGCACACACATGGAACATTTTTCTGATTGAGAATTTTTCTTGTGGGGAATCCTCACTGTTAGACAGAATTTGCTGCTTTCCGAAAAATAAGTGGTTGAGTGCTGCTATCCTCTAAGAAAAGCCTTTTGAATCAGCTCTTTGGAAATTCTGTCATAAACATGCAGCAAGTTTCCTATGCAGAAGAAACGGGAAGAAATACCAATTTCTAATCCAGCTCTGCCACCTAATATGAGTAGGGCGCTACTCAGCCAGAGGGTGGAGGTACACCTAATTGCCCCAAATCACTGCTGATTTACTACACAGGAAAGGGGCATCATGCACAAATGGCTTGTAAATGTCGGTGCTCAAAAGCACTTTTGTGACGTGCATCACCTTGTTCTTGCCAGGATACAGGCATGAAATTTCTTTTTCTGCCTACTTCTACTCTGCTGGAATCCACTTACAAATCCCTTGCAGAGCCAAGGTGGATTCTTTCTGCTAAGCCACAAACAAGGACTCTCGAGGTTTCATTCTTTGAGATCCAAGCATGCTTTTATTCCCTTCCCAAAGAACTGATTACATATGTTTGCTGTCTTCACTTCTCTCATCAGGAATATAAACATAGATTTAATCCTGCAAAGGCACACTTTATTTTTTCTTTAAAAAAGGAAAACTTTATTTTTTCCCCATTGTCAATGACCAAAATGCTGAGTTTGGTGAGACTTGACTTAAGTCTTCAAGCAAAATTATTTTAGAGGGTAGGGACAGCATGGAATTAAATGCTCGTGCACTGTCAAAATACTGACAGCTATGAAAGGCTCCAGCCAGTGACTTGTTGGAGAGCAAGCAATGAGCAAAATTACTTCAATATGCAGGAGATATTTAGATGCCATGAGGGAATGCTAATTCAGAGAGATATTAATAGGGATTACTACTTGTTTTATGATGTGGCCTGAAAGAAATCAACCAGCCCAGACCTGCTGCCTGGGCATGCACTAAGCCATAGTCACAATTCCAAAAGGAAGATGTTAGCCATTCATCTTGGTTTCATGCTGCCTCCTTCGACCTTTTCTGCCCCTCTTCATTTCTTCCTCTAATTAAACAACTTTGTGACTTCATCTGTCCCTCCCATTTCCACCTTGTAACTTTCTCTGCCATGCCTGAAAACTTACGGAGTTAATAACCTGCAGAAGTTGCCCCAGGTGCCTCCTTCTCCAATCTGACAACCTGTCTGATAACCCACTCCCACCTGCCTTCTTTTTACTTTATTCTGTGGTAACTGCCCTCATTAAGGCCTGGGGAAGTTTCCTTGTAGACAAATCTCCTGTCCCCTTTGCCACCCTGCACCCTTTTGCTCGGCTGTATCATTCCTAAGGAAGTTTTTCTCCGCTCTCTTTTCCATTCCCTCCTTTGCATCTTCCAGTTACTGAGGAGTTTCTTCTGGTCCACTTAACCTCCAGTTTGGAAAAGGAAATTGCACTTTGGCATGTCAGCCTGGAAATCCTGCTGACCCCTCATTTAATTTCAGCTGTCTGACATGCTCAGCCCTCTGCTCTTTTGCTTTGCAATGTTTCTTCTGCCACATTTTATGGAAGAGAGTCAAAAGATGGAAGGATAATCTGTGAGTCACTTGTGCAGTGACGGCTTGCAGATTTTCTTCTTTCTATCCTAATTTTCCTATCCTGCCAATCTTTTATTTTAGTTTCTTCTGAAAAGGACTGAGAATTCATTTAAAAAGAACATTGAATACCTCTTATTGCAAAGTATTTTTAAAATATTATCAATACTTACAGAAGAATTGCTCCACTTTCATCTGCAGAGTGTATCTAAAGGATTTTTCTTTTTGTCAGAAAACAATCTTATCACGGAGATTTTTAGAGCCCTATTCATGACAGCTCAGACAGGGAGATTATATACCCTTTGAGCTCTGCTTCTCTGATTAGAAGCTGACTTTTTCCTTATATGCTTGTGCTTTTTCTGTTTTGCCCCATGCCTCCTTCTCCCCCACCCCCTACCACGTTGTTTAAACTTGGTTTGACCATGGACATACTGTAATCTGATGATTTAAGATACTGAAAAAATGTTAGTTATTGGGGATATAGGATATCTTGGTGATGGTTGAGTGGGGAGGTATAATTTACTGCCCTGGACAATTTGGTTTTGAAATTGCTAAGTACTCTGGAAGACATCTGAAGTTTCTGATTGTGGGATACATTTGCCTTGTCATGTGAGTCTATCAGTGACTGTCTAAGCAGAGAAGAGAAACTCTCAAAAGAGAAATGAGAGAGAATATTATATAGTTTTATTTTAATATATTTGCTGATAGCATTGTTTTGACTATATCTTTTGGGTTGATTTTTGTTTTGATCTGCCCATGAATTAGTTATTGCCATATGTTCTATAAGTAGAATTTGTGTCATTGTTCAACACTCATCATTGGGCTACAAGACTTAACAACATTTTCAGTTTCTCCTCTTTGACATTTTTAGGATAAATATGTTTTTGCAGTGGCTTGGTTTATTATGCAGTCAAAACTGCTGTCAGAGCTACCCAGGCAGCTCATCCCTGGTTTGTGACACCTCAATAATTGAAAACTGTAATTTAAAATAGGGATAAGGTCACTGAATTAACATAGTTAGTAAAATAAAGTGGATTGTTTGCAGATAATCTCAGAATTTTATGTGTAAAGGATCCTCTTTTTAAAAAGGTTAGAAAATAGGAAATGTCTTAAAATATGATTTCAGATTTGAAAATTATTAGATGACTGATCAACTGACATTTTGTCATTCTTCCAGAGAATACTGCAGCTTTCACAGCTCTTAGAGCATAAATCTGAAGGGCTGCACAAGGCTTCAAGATTTCTCTAAGAAAAAAAGCCATGAATAATAAAGGGCAGCCCCCTATTTTGATTTATTTCTGAAATGTAATATATTTAATGAAATTCCACAATACCTATTGCAATTGGAGTGACTTCTTAATTTAATTTTATTTTTTATAGACTAGGAGTGTTAGTCACTATAATAAAAATGAAATGTGTAATTTCTAACTAAAGAAGCTTAACATGTTTATGTTGCTAGCAACATGTGTTTGCGTGGAAAAACTTGTCAAAAGCTGACCCCATACTGGGAAAATTGCTAATCTCCAAACAGAATCCTAAACAACTTAATACAAATATTTTACTGCATTTATTTGTGAGGTCATCTTGCACATTCTGAGACAGTATTTCATTGCATACTGGCAATGTGAATGTCTTGTGCCTCCAAAATGTTTTGTTTCCCAAGGAATCTTCTCATCCCTACTCCATGCCATGGTTGCCTCATGTAATCTTTTCTCAAATGAACACATCAAGTTCAGCCTTTCTTTTTTTGGGTTTCTTTGTTGAACTGTAAAAATCTCTTCCCGCCTTCCAGCACTGAGTGAAATCCTGGCTTTGATTGAAATTGGTGCAGATATACAGAGTTCAACAGAGTCATGGCTTCCTCACCTGAATGTATTAATTTTATATTCATTATCAATTCTAAAACCAATAATGATCTCTTATGTCTCAAAGGTGCGATGGCTCGATTTATCATCTTTAAATATCTGAACAGTTTTGGATGAAGTAGATGTGAAGTATTATTCTTAATACTTAAGTGCATATCTTAAAAATACGTCCCAATTTCTTTTGCATTTACCTAAAGGAGTGTGATAATAAAGTCTTACAGCCATGTTGAACCTTCACTTATCCCATTTTCCCAAGGCATCCTCCTGGAGAATCTGGCTGCTCATGTCTCCTTACTGGGTAAAAACCTGGCTGTATGGCTTGCCCAATTCCATTTTCTTTCCTTTCTGTATTCCCTTGTTTTCATATTTTGTGAAGTGATTCTTTATAAAGAAACTTTATTCTGTGGCGTGTCATGAAGTGCCTTGACTACTGAATCTGAATCCAGGTGAGAACTTAATGTGCTGTTAATATAATTAGCAACAGCACATTTTATCAAATGTTTGTTTAGTTCTATACTAGCATTTAACACTTGCTACATCATTGATGTGGTATTTTATGAAATTAGCCAAAATATATTACAGATATTTTTAGAAATGGGAAACACACATGGTCATAAAATAATGCTCCACTGGCCTGGTGGTCTGCAGCTGGACATGGAGCTAAGCAGGTTTACCACACTGGGGCTGCAGTGGCTCTAGGAATATTCCCCTTTCTTGTTAGAACATTAAGGCTGGCTGTAGATCTCACACTTTAACTGCTTTTGAACAGAGCTGTTTACATGAAGCCCCAAAATGGAATTGTTTTCATGTGTTTCTCCTTTGTTGCATATTAAGGTTTAATTAACAAAAAGATCACATTACTACAATACTAAAAGTGAGATTAGCTAAGGGACCTCCAAAATATAAAATTAAATGCACAGTCAACCTTTAAGCTGGTCATAATGCTGTTACCTAAATATTGTTCTAACTCCTATCGTAAACTCTGATTTTATTGATTTTGAAATGTTTTTACCCAGAGTGTCTGGCACAACTTGTTTTTGTGAGTAAGCTGAAGTCAAAATATCTGAACTAAAGAGACAACTGCTCCCAACAAGCTTTATTTGGGGTTTTCTTTGGTTCAAGTGTCCTTTCTTCAGAATGGGAACTGAGCTGGAATCCAAGTTGAACTTAAACCAAGAAAAACAATTCTCTAAGCATACTTTAATCACCCATAAATATTCTCATGGCTCTGAGGACTGTCTTTCAGAGGAATCTGTTTCTGAAGGAATAGAAGGCTTTTCTCCTGTGGTACTAGAAATTGTGGGTGCAGAACTAAAAGGTAGCTGTAGTACAGATATACAAAGGAAAATACACAGGAAAATTATTTTGTTCACTTTTTGTTTTGGGGTGAGAGGCATGAAGCCAAAATTAGATGGAAGTTTTCCCAGTGGGATACATAAGAGCAAATGAAAGGGCTCCTGCTATCTGCAGCTTTAAGGATGTCTTGGCTATTTATTACAGCTATTGCCACAACAGTGAAAAAGGCTTTTGGTAACGTTGACTCTTGACTATTTTTTCCACTTAGTTTTGGTTGCTAAGTCCTGTTTCTATACATGACATCTTTCTGGTTGGTTTTGTATTATGATGTCTCAGCAGCAGTATTTCATCATGGACACTTGTTATGGTACTCATCTATTAATATAGCAATGGGCATCTCACACATCCCTGTTTTAAATTTGGTTCTCAAATCATGCTTTGAGAACACATACTAAGGTTGCTGGGATGTTATAAGGCATACATCTGAACTTTACTGACAGCAAATACAATATATTTGATCCAGCTTACAGTAAAATTTGAGATATATAACTAAAATGTTGATTATGCTTGCTCTTGCAGCTTCCAATTTAGAAACTCTCTTTGTTAGAGAGAATCACAAAAATGATTTGTTTTTATGGTTTAGGAACAGGATATCTCTTGAGAGGATTAGGTTTTGCAACAGTTTCAAGCAGTCTGCAAATGAAAGAGGATTTCTTTGGTCTGTGTTATTATTTATTGCAACATTTTCTAGAAACATTACTTGAAATAAAACCTGTCTTTTGGAAAACTTAAATTTTCTTTCAAAGAAACCGTTACCAGTGTTTTGTTTTCTTTGGAAGAGAAAGAAAAATATTTAATTTTGAGTCTGGTTAATCTGAAACAAAATTTTTCATTGTGTTGAACTGTACAGGAACATCTTCCTTTTGCTGTTGATTTCCTGAGCTGATTTAATGCCTCACAAGAGAAATAGTTGAAGTATCTGCTGCCTCTCTGCTCTGTAGGGATTAGCCTTGGTCTACAACACACTCACAGCCTGTTCTCTGGTTGTACACTGTGCATCCATCATGGGAGATCTGATCTCTGGAATGTGACATGAAACACCACAAACACATCTAAGAAGCAATATCTCAGGTTGCAAGAGTTTCCACTAATATAATATTAAACTTAAAGAGTTTTCTTTTCAATGGATAGTGGCAAACATAAATAGTGCAACAATTCTGAGCATTTTTTCCATCTTCAAAAAATTGCTGGAAATATTTAACTATTAAAGCCATAACCTTCAGCATGTTTTAGGCACAACAGTGCTGGAAAGGTGGTTCTTGTTTGTCATTCTGAGTGGACAGGTATGGAAAAAAAATGCAAGAGCAATTGCATTTACTGCTATGAAATCTTGCAACATGGAATAGAATACTTATTAGAAGACTGTAAATATAATTCAAATTCCTTTGACCACCATGCCTTGGCAGGTAGTCTGCAATTTCTGAAGCACACAATTGCTGTCAGTGTATTGATTTTTGTGGTTGGTTCACTGACTAGATACTCATGGGACTTTTCTCTTTCCTCAGATATTTGCCAATAGTATTTTCATAGTATATTAATTAGGTTCTCCCTTTTGTTCGAGTCTTTACCTGTGTTGCTGGGACAGAACTAAAGCTTTTCCACTAGGCAACAAAAAGGAAATTGATGGAAACTCCTCATTTGCTCTCTACAGCTCCCTGAAAGGAGGGAGTAGCCAGGTGGGGGTCAGGTTCTTATCCCAGGCAACAGCACCAGGACAGGAGGACACAGCCTCAAGCTGTGCCAGGCTGGACATCAGGAAGAATAACTTAATGGGAAAGGCTTGTTAAGTCTTGGAATGGACTTCCCAGGGAGGCAGTGTAGCCACCATCCCTGGAGGTGTTCAAGGAACAGCTGGATGTGGCACTCACTGCCCAAGTCTTGTTGACAAAGTGGTACTTGAAGATTGGACTCGATCTCCAAGGTCTTTTCCAACATAAATGATTCTGTGATGCTGTGATTCCCTGAGAATACATTCTCCTCTGCATTTTAAGGGCTGTTTATTAGTTCTGGCCCAAAATGGGAAATGCTGACCCAACACTGGAAAGGCATTCAAGATTTGCTTGGGGTTAAACCCACTTGATATTCAAGGGGGGAGGTTTGAGCCTGTCATGATGCATTTTCCTGCTGTGTGCATCCATAGCTGGGGAAAGCTCACTGTCCCTGGCTCAAGTAAAGTTCATGTCTCAATTAAGTCCATGTTTTCTGCCTGCTGTTGTCATGCTGCAGCACCACTGTGCTGCTCATGAAGGATGTCCTGTGGTTCCTTTGAAACAGGCCAGGCTCACCTGCTGCAGGGACAGATGGGATTAGTCAGCAGCCTCATTTGGGCACAAGGAGACAGATTTGAGGAGAATATGTGACAGCTGCCAGCTGATCCCAACACTAGCCAGCCCAGGTCCAGACATGCATAACCTTCATGTTTAAACAGCAAAGGCTGCAAGTAGGATGGCTCCCTCCCTAAAGCAGACAAACCATTTAAAATTACTTTTGCACACTACAGTATTCCTGAGTTCTATATTTGTATATATAGTTATGCATTTGTCAAATTTCCATATCTTTCTTTGGTCTTGTATGCATTTCACTACTGCTCTGAATTTGTGCTGTGTTAGCTGTCCTGCTTCCTGCCAGCACAAAGTGTGTCCTGTGCACTTGTTTTAATGCAGCTCTAGTGCCATGTGATTCTTTGCATAGAATTCTAATTTTCCAGTTTTCTTGTGTGAGCTCTTTTTGAACACTTTCCACTATCATGGTGACCTGATTCCACCCTCAGTGAACTAGATTTCTTTGCAAAACTAGAATTTGGGGCCCAGAACCATATTCTTTTCCAAACAGGTTATTTGGAAAGGAATAACTTTTTCTGCCTCCATAAAAACTTAAGAAAAGCAGAACAAACAAACAAAGAACCTTTTCCATCCACAGACAAGAAATTCTTTAGTGCTTGTTTATGTTATGCAAAGATCAGATTTAATTTAGATATTTGGAATGAGAACATCATCTTTCAAAATAGTTTAGAAACAATGTCTAATTTGGTATCACAGCTCTCCAAGTGTTCAGATTGAGCAGGAACACCTGAGAGTAGATGCTTTTACTTTGAGCAAAAGAAGTTGAATTATTAGCCCTCCTCCTGAGAGGGACAATTGACAGGTCTGTTAAACCAAGCAAAGCAGGCAGAAAGAGGGAGATTTTTCAAGTTGCCTAAAAGATCTGGAGTCCCAGAATGTGTGGCTTTGAAAAACCCATCTTAAAAGTTGTCAAAATAAAAAGAAGATGGGAAAGGAAAAATAATTATGTGAGCATCTCAGTAATCAAGTCCTTCAGGCTTCACTTTTATATTCCTGACATTCTTAACATATTTTCTGTCAGACCAGCTCTCAGCAGGACAGTTGGCACGGGAGGTGAAGGAGAATCCCCCAGTGGAGCCTCTTCTGGCTCAGCCTCTCCCCCTCCTGTTTCCTAGCTGGGACCTGAGCTGTTGCATTGCAGAGGCTCCCTCACTGTTCCATTATTAATTTGTGTGCAGAGTTCTAATTACAATTTACCCAAATGTTTTTCCATTTTCCATCTATCATGTTCTGAGTCTATAAAAGAGTGGGTGAGAAGACTTGTCAGTAAGTCACACCTCTTCCATTTCTTAAGCTGTATTTTTAGTTGACTGACTCAGATGGACTTTTGCTGTCAGAATATCAAAAAAGCCTTACCCAGCATGTGTGTCTCCTTCCATGATCAGTCATTTGGAATCCGAGATTTGAGTTCATGAAGGGATGTATTTGTATCCTCAATTTACTGATTTATTTCTGCTTAGACATTGTTTCAGCCTCCTGAAGGTTGAGGGTAGATTCCTGAGGGTATGAATGTGACTTACTAAATTCTTACCAGTTGTTTCTTCCAGTAGTGAGCATCTGCATTTTGTTTCCTGATTGCTGTTGATCCATAACCTGAAATTTAGTTCTAATTATATTGCATGTACTGATGAGTCTGTGGTCTCTGCAATGGCAATGAACTTTTTTATCTAGGATGGAACTAGGACTTGCAATAGGATATGGAAGAAATCTGTTGCTGTTTGTTTGATTTCTCTCATCATTCCTCCATACCTAGCAGTTTAAACACATCTACTTGCTTTTCATTTTTTCATTAGTATTATGTTCTTAATAATGATATGTTATGGAAAAAACTCTGTAAATTGTTCTTTTTTCTTATCTATTTCTTCCCTGCATGCATATACCCACAATCACTGTGCATTTTTACACCCACCTGCATACAGCAATTGCACCTGCATAAGCACACACAATTCTTTTTGTGGAAGATGGAACTGCCGGCAATTCTTCCTTATCCTTTTTATGTCAGTCATTCCACAGAACAGTGTACCATCTTTTCCCAAGATGTATTCTAAAAAGCTGCTTCAAGTTCAAAGCCCAGCCTTGAACACCCTGGAGCTCCAAAAACTCTGTTTCTGATCTGAAAATTTGCAGTTTTATGTGGTCATCAACAAAGAGGCTCAGGGTGAGTCTGTGGTGGGAGGAATTGCTGCTTCCCAAAGTGTATGTCAGTCTTAATTTCAGTCACTTCCATTATGGTCAGAGTGCTTAAAATGTAAACATCCCCAACAGGAAACAATTCATTCCTCATTGATCTTTCCTGTCAGCCTGCTTCCTCCCTCCAGTGGAGTGGAGTAGTGCACCTTTGGGCTTTCCTGCCACACAGCTGGCTACTTCAAACCAGCATTGACTTTGCTGAGGCTTTATGGAGCCTCTCCACCGTGGGGAGTTAAGGCCTGAGTGTTTCATGTCTCCTCAGTGGTTGTCACAAAGAGGAACAAAACACTTCTTGAGAGATTGCAGGGACAGCCCTGACCCAGCTGTCCCAGAGAAGGCAACAGGAGCTGAGCAACATCACTGCACCAGCCTTGTTCCTTTGATCTAATCTTTTCAAGGCCTCTTATGGGAGCCAGTGAAATTTCCCTTTCCTCTTGTTCTGTCTGTGCTGTCAAAGCTGCAGTGAATTTCTGCCCAGCTCTGTACTCTCTCCTCTATGCTTTTTCTTGCATTCACATGTGCTAAGAAATGCCTGTTACTAAAGCCTTTGAGGTTATCTTTGTTCCTTCGAGCACATCACGAGCTTTGATGTCCAGGAAAATATGAAAGTACAAGTCCACTTGCTGTCTTCTGTGGCACAGTATGGAAAGCAGCAAAAGAACTGAAAACCAGGGTGAAGAAACCTGATTTTCAATTCTTGGCTTCTAGGAATCACAGATCATCACTGGAGTGACCTTGAGAAGGGTGTTACCTGCAGAACCTGACTCATTGCTGAGCTGAGAAGGGCACAGGTGTTGATTTGGCCAGCACAGGTTGTTCTCCTTAGAGAAATCACCTCTAAGAGGGTGCACCTGTGCAGGACAGGGAACCCAGAGTGTTGTGGTGAGGATCTGAGGGCTGCCCAGGTGTTCTTCATTACCCCCATCAGGGCTGTGAGGGAGCCCCTCCCTGCTGGGGCAGAGTGGGACATAAAGAGGGGCTCCCTTAAGGAGGAAGGGTCTTCTCAAGGCTGAGTTTGCTCCTCTTCAGACTGGCACCTGCTGAGCAAAAGCCCTTGACCCCTCTGCACAAGCAGCCATGTAAGTACAACACCTGACTAACCTGAATTTATTTTATTGAGATTATTGTTTCAATAATTATTGATTATGTTATATCATATATGTGTTTCCAGGGCATGCGTGGTTTATGGAGAGCCTGTGTTTTTTCCTGTGTAGTGTTCCTTTTCACAGGCTGCACAGTGAATGCTGAAAGCTCAGCTGCTTGTGCATGCAGTGAATGGTTGGGGGAGAGGGCACTGCACATGCTGCTGAACACGCAGCTTGATTTGCTGCTATCTAGTGGCTCTTGCAGCCTTTGTTGATTAATATTTACTGTGCTTGGTTGGGAGAGCTGTGACTATCAAAAGTAGCACTAATAGGTGTATCTGACCTGAAAATGGTACTATAAACTGCAGGGCAGTGTATGTAGTATAGCCAATTTTAATTAAATTCTGCTCAAAAGCTATGTAGTTTGTTCAAATGACGGGATGCCAAATTGTCAACTTGCCAGTCAAGCTAAAAGGGTTTCCATCTAACAGAGTGGACTGGTTTGAAAAATATGATTTATTAAAATTCAGCACCTTTGAATAATTATGTACTAAATGTGTGTGCCCTGTAGAGCGACACCACAATGGATGGAGTTGTGCTTGGCAGAGAGAAGCTTCCTGGGCAATAGAGAGGCTGTGAGATGAGTACAGTTTGTGCATTAGGTGTGCAGAGGGCAGGCAGGGGATACACAGTGGCTTGGCTGCAGGACCATCAGTATGTGTGTCTCTGCTGGTATAAAAAAGTTTTTTCAACCTGTAGGTTTCATGATTTGTCATAGAAAACAGGGATTTTAGGCCATTTGAGATCACAGCTACCTGATGTTTTTTGTTAAATCACTGATATGGCTAAATCTGTGTACATCTAAGGTAATGAGATGCAGGTGTCTCTAGTGGTACATGCAGCTTAATTGTGGTGTGAAACTGCAAGTTGAGTCCATTACCAAATATTTTAAGCTTGCTAATTGAGCTCTATGCAAAATGATATTAAAACTGTTTTACAAAGAAGGCATTCAACACCATGTCTGAGTTAAATTAACCCATTAATAATTGTGAAGTTCTTTCTGTCTTGCTTTTCTAAAATCAGAGTCATTCATAGGTTCCATGTTAAAAGTGGTATTCAGAACTCTAAACATTTTGATGTGTTTTGTCCTTACCTCATGAAGAATAATATTGATAATCTCAAGAGAAATGGGCTCTTGATACCAATAACTCAGAAATAAAAGAGGAAAATGTCCTGTTGTATTTTGATAACAACTTTTGCTGACAATGTTTTCTGTAAAGAATATTCTCAGATTTGGATGATTCTACTGTTCATCTGACTGAAAGGAGAGCAAACTAGCAGAGGTGAACAGGAAGGCTTTGCTGTAGTAGACAAATGCTGTTGATATCCTTGATTTCTGACTGGCACCATAAATGCTGGACCTTTTTTCTTCAACAGTACAAACAGCAGCCTGTTTTCAGGGCTTTGGTCTGGAAATGCTGCTCAAACAGTTTCAGGCTATGAAGAACATCTTAAAGGTGTCAGCCCACTTGGCATAAGAAAGGTAGAGCCATCACAGCTCTGCAAATAATGAAATTTGGAACAAACCAGGAGCAGTATATGTTGAATTTACCTTGGCGTTTTTTGGATCCGTTGATTTCCTGCTTGTGACAAGTAGGGGAAGGTTATATTTTTCCATTAAAAAAAATCTGCTGCTATTTTTAAATTTAAACATACCCCAAAATTGGGAATGCTTAAGGGTAATGAAGCTGTTTCAATTTGCTAACTGCAGCATTTTCACCATGGTACACATTGATTGCATAATATTGTTGGGTCTTATTCCTTGTGTTTGCAAGCTAAGTCAGATTCTCATATGAGCTGTGATCCTTGCATGAACTATTCATGGATATGAGGCAGTTTCTTTGCTCTCCAAGGTGTTGGAGGCTTGTTACCATCTTCCAGAAGGGAACATTTAGGTGCTCAACACCTGGGCAGTGCAGCAGAGATTGTCAGGTGTTTTTCTAGAACAGTGCAGGCACATTAGACTGTGCTGCAATCTTGAAGAAATGCTGAACAAAAAATAATGTTCAGGATGTTGGGACTATGGAGAGGCTGAATATTGCAGGGCTTTTGTTTTCTTTGAATATAATGGATAAATAAAAGCAAAATTGTGGCTCAATTATCGTTTGTGGACCTTGCCAGGGAGGTGCACTTGCATTTTCCTTGCCTTTAATTACGTATTTCTGGCACACCTCTTGTGCAGCTCTGTGCTGAGACAGATCAGGGTGAAGGATAAACCTGCAGGAGAGCTGAGGTGGATGGGAATTGTGCAGGGATGAGGAGCTGAGTGAGCAGACTGCCCCTTTGTACCCCAGCACGTGCTTAAAAATTGGCGTTGAGCCTCAAGAACGTAGCTGGAAAACTACAGCATTCAACCTATTTATGGTCATGAGTTATGCTTCTCTGCAAGGTTTGGGATGTCAACCTCTCCAACTCTGGGAAATGCATTCCTCTCTCCTAAATCATTCTTTTGGCTGGATAGGATCAGCTTCACATGTTGTCTTTCAGTGTTGCTACAAATATTCCCTTCTCCCTGAACTGAGGTGAGGCAGGCTTCAGCAATGGGTGAAATAAAGGTTCTTCTTTTTCAAGTTTTTTCTTTATCTCTTCCCTGCTTCTTATGCCAATGATTCAGTGATATCCAGGAGCAGTTGAACCTAAAGCTGTATAGGAAGCCAGAGTGCTCTTAAAAGATGCAAGAAACCTTAGCAATCACATTTTTTGTTTATCTGCCCAACAGAAAAATGGTGGCTTCCCTGCCACTTAGCAAAAATTCAACAGCAAGTGCTGTACTGAGGTCTTCTAAAAGCAAAGGAGTCTTAAGTAATAAAAATATGCCCAAGGGCATTTACTATTACCGTAAGAAATATTATCATAAATAACCAGCACTATAAATGACATTTGGGAAATGAATTATCCAAGTACTTTGTGCAATGTGCGTTGCGCTTGCTTCTGTGTTAGTGCCATTTATTACTTAATAGACAAGAAAAGTCAGGGATTTCCCCCATTTCATGATGGAAAAGATGAGAACTGGCAATTTAATGTATAAATTTAGTATTTGAAAGCTATAGTTTGGTCACACAGACAAAGAAGCTCAGTGACTTCTGTGATGTTGTACTTAGTTTCCATCTAATATTGAAAACATGATATAAATGGGCAAAAATATGAAGGTTTTGTGCAATGTAAATAATAACTAGATGAAAAAGCAAAAAATAAATGTTTTGGGACCTGAAAAACTTTTAAACTTTAAAATATTGCATTGTATGTATTGAAGACTTAGTTCTTTTTTAGATTAAATGCTTTTTAAAAAATCTAATGACTAGCTGAAACATTCTGAACCCAATTATTTTGACATTATTTTTAAAAAATTCTTTCTGTCATCTAGGTTTGGGATGGGTTGTTGTTTTAATCCAATTATTCACGGAGTATTTTGCCACAAACTGGCTCTACCTTGATCTTCCATCATCTCTTTCTCATCTCAAAAACCAGAGTTAGTTTTCCCACTTGGGGACAGAGCTCACATGAAAATCTACCTTAGTCTTGGCCTTGCAGCTGAATAAATGTGAACCCTTCATCTCTTGAAGGGAAGATGAACTTAATGAGATGACACCTAAAAGTAGGTTATTTGGGCTTTGTTCTCATGTTTCATGCATTCCTCAAGAAGCCGGTTCCTGTGTTCAGTAATGTGTTACAATTGGATGATTAGGAAAAATCTGGTGCCTTGGAAGAGAGAATATAATATCGCTGAAATCTGGTACAAGTATTAGATCTTCTTTCACTTTAAGGAATGATGGGCATGTGAAATAGAGCAGAAATTTGAAAGTAAAATAGCTGGTCACTGGTATCGTGCAGCCACACACAAACTGGTGTTATCAGTTTTGATGAAAACATTAGAGAATTTTTAAATTGAAGAAATGCTATCATTTCAGAGGAAAGCAACAATCCTATGATAGTAAATATAACTGTACTTTGGAAGTCTGCTGTTGCAGAATATTGGGTTTGGGTCTTCTAAGTGGATTTTGGGGTATTTTTCTGTCTTTTCCCCTTTTTTAGAAATACTGATATCAGCTATTTAGATAACTGGAGAACTTGTTAGCACCACCTATTGGATGAGAAATTTTACTTTCATCTAAATAGCTCCTGTTAATTTCTGTACCAAAAAAAAAAAAGCACAGTGTATCCATTTGAAGCTGAAATATCTCCAAGCAGGCAGCTTTCAAAAGGGCATTTTGTTTTGTCAGTGTTTCAATAAATACAGTAATTTAATAATTAGTTGCGGGGACGGAGAAATTTCAGTGTTTTGTTGCTGCAGCATGAGGGCTTTTGTATGCTGGGAGTGTACCTAAAGCTGCTGGCTGTTTAGAGGCTGAGCACATTAATACTACAGCTGTCACTCTGGGGACAGGAGGAAGTGCTGGGAGCTCCAGGCATCCATTATTTTTTATCAAAAATTGCTTTTTGTTCAACCCTTTGTACTCATCTTCTCAATAAATAAAGGTGTTCAAGGAGGGGTGGAACAAACAAGACCACCCTCCTGCCTGAGCTGTTTTCTTTGACAAACCCTTCCACTGAGCTAAAGCTTCAGCTCTGCAGTAACTATATTTAAAATAGAGCTATGCTTTTCACTGCTTTTTAAAAATAGATTATTTATCCTTCCATATACACGAACACAACTGACTCGACAGGCAGAGAGAATAGTTACTTAATTCCACTCCTACTCTCTTGTTTCTTCCCTATTAACATTATCTCCTTGGTAACACATCCCATGAATTGTGTCTATGATATGCCAGCTACTGCAGCTTTAGTGTCTTGCTGCTTAAATCTATTTGGATTTTCTCTCTGAGGTCCCACCTTAAATGCTGGAATTTTAAAAATTGTCTTACCTGAGTGTGTTCAGGGGTGTTTTTTGTGTCCATTGACCCCAGGTGTGACATGACCCCTTTCACTGAAATGAATGACAGGAGCTTTATTGAGCCTGGATCTCTCAGGTTTTCTTTCTTACAATCCTGTTGATCCTGTTGCAATATTTACAAGTGCTCAGATGTATATCTTTAGTACAGTAACTAATATCTCACCCAAATATATGTTTGTGTATAAACTTAAAAGGATAGTCTGTGATCTCTTCTCCCCTGCCTTACTTTTGCACAAGAGCCCACAGCCTTTTGTTTTAAATATTTGATAATGTGTAATCAGAATCCATCTGAGCCTAAAGCATTACCACTTTTAATATCAATTATATTCCCCTTTGAAGGGGCCTGATCAGACATGTTTATATATAATTTTTTGAGAATTAGAGAGTGTGCTTTATTTCTTAAATGTGTACATTGTGTATAGGGCTCCTCACAGCTATTGAAAAGCTGGTTAACTATTTGGGATGGGATGATATTGATCTCTGCAAATCTCTATGTTGACTTTGACACAAGGCTGCTTGAAGTTATTGGTTTCAGTGTCAAAGAGAGAACCTCTTTAACTTCTGTGGCTGAATAAAATTAATTTGCATCCTGGAGATCTTTCTCTTTCACCTATTAAAATGTTATTAAATGGCTTCCCAAATAATTATAGGGAACTAGAAGTTACAGCCAGGTCATTAAAATTCTCCATTGAGAATGAGTTCCTTTTTCTGTGAAAAATTCCAGCTTCATTGATTCAGAATTTTCTAGCAATAAGGAACACTGTGTTGGCTAGTTAAAAATTGACTCGACTCTGCTAAAAATCAGTGTCTTCCTTCCTTTTATAGTAATGAATAAGGGCAGAGAAGTGAAAACACTTTAGTATGGGCCCTGTGAAGCAGGAGCTCACCTCCTTGGGTGTGCCCTGTCCAGGCCTGCAAAGTAGAGGTCTCTGGAGCAGTTTTGGATACCTTTATACAGTACAGTCCAAAGAGCTCCCAAAATCACTGGCAGCAGCCCTGTCTTTGTTTTAGAATAGAAAAATGAGATAATAATGGAAGTCATCTGTATAAAATACATAAATATGAATAGCCACCAAGTGAAACTCTATCCAGGGCAGATTCCAGAAATGCCAAGTGCCCGAAATCCACAGCAGTGAGCGGGAGGCACCGCAGAGGGCAACTGCTGTAATTTAATGCGGAGATAATCCCGGTGAGATAAGGGGGTAATGGCTGTGTTAGGGGAAAGGGCTTGGCGAGATTAACCTGCTAATAGCACTTGTATGTCTCAGGTGCTAAAAGCAGCTTATCAACCCGCAGCTGAGCATGTGTGCCCATTCCTGTGGGCACATCCCGTGTGTCCCGGTGACAGCCAAGGCACCACAAACACCCACGAAGAGTCAAACGCCTTCTTTGGCATCAAGAGGACTAGGTCATGTTGGGCTGCTCTTACATGATTTATTCATTGGTGAAAACACAGACACTTGTCTGTGTGTGAAGCATCCAGAAAGTAGCAATAGTTTCTTGGCAAATAGGTGAAGAAATCAGTCCAGCTTTAAAAGGCTGGGAGTAGTGCTGTTGGAAGTAAAGATGTGCTTAAAAATATTATTTTGAAGGCTTATGCATTTATTTGCTTTGTCACTGTCAACTTTCCATGCCAGGTGGGGCTAAGGTCCCTTATTCCAGTAACTTGTACACCTGTGAGCACAGGTGAAGTAATCCTTATTTGCTTAGTAAAAGAGGGGTTTGTTTTAGAGTTGGTAGAGATATGCTCAAAATAGAGTGCTTTAGTTTGTAAGTCTGATATTCAACTGTCTTTGTTTTGAGACTGGCAAGGTGGTATCTCTGCTTGGGAACCAGAGAAAGTGGGATGAGAAGGATGGACAGAGAGGAGAAACAATTTATATCTGTTTTAATAATTGGCTTAAAGAAGATTAATAAACCATCATGGGCACAGGTATTTAAGAAACTCATGAACGTGCACCCCTAAATAGCTAGGGAGGCCAATATTTTGCTGGGAAGAGGGATGTCAGATTCTTTTGTTGTCTGAGTGTTTTTTAGATGTATAAACCAGGCTCATGCAACTTGGCCACTCTGAACTTCGAGGAAGGAGCATTTGTCGAGTAGGGCGCCCAAAAATGTGTCAGTGCTTCTCAGGATCGACTTGTGAATGACCCTGTGATCTCACGAGCAGGAAAGGAGGTGAAATGGAAGGAGAAAAAAAAGTTGAAAATTCAATACAAGTTGAATTTTTTCTGCAACTTTTCTGAACTCGCTTATTTGCTGTTGGTTGAGGTGTCTAAATTCCTAATGACAATTAAACACAACTGGAGGAAGAGGAGAAGGGGAAATTACCCCCCAGCCCCGGTGCTCTCAGCACTGGGAGCTGCGCTATTGACAAGGAGCATTTACCAGCTGTGTTTAAAGGCTGTTCCTTCACCAGCCAGCTTGGCTGTGCTCTAAATGAGATACAGTAATCGTTCACACCAGCTCGACCTGACAAACACAAAGCCTTTGACGGAAACGCTGCTCTAGGGTTGCACATTGGTGGCAGGGTTTCCTCATGACGCCATGCCCTATTTGGAGAGCAGGAGGGCTGCCCAGAGCAGCTCGGGCTCCAGGCTGGGCTGCCTCTCCCTGCCAGGGCAGGAAGGTGGGAGCAGAGCAAGCCCCCAGGAGCTGGGGTTTGACTGAAGGGAGCACTGATGTAATGTGCTACTTCGGTCCACCTTCTGGGAATGAGGGGAAGCAGACCCCACAGCTCTGTAGGAGCCCTTTGTGTGTTTTCTCTCCTTTTTTTTTTTGCTTTCTTCCCAAGTATACATTACCCTGAAATTGCAAGAGACCCTTTTGGTAGAAGATAGAATTTTGGCTTTTATGATTAGCTGCTAGAGATGCTACAAATGTGGCTTTCTAACTTCGTTTGTGCAAAAGGTTTGCTGAGCTGTGACATTTTCAAAAGTTCCCAGACTCTTTAGTGCTAGGCTTAATTTAAACCTCAGCAGAACCATTCCAGCTGAGCTGTTGGGTGTTATCACCAGGACCACAAGCTTGTCCTGTTAATTTTGTCAGTGTTCAGTGGGAAATGTCCTGTGGACTTGAGTGTCAAAAAACATTATATCCATACCTGTAGGATTTAACCTGTGAGCACATCTAAATTTGGCAAGCTCTGTGTGTGTTATCCATGTGCATTGTGCATATGTTTTTATTTTAGTCTGGAGCTGCTGGGACAGGTGGGAAAAGCAGAAGCCTGAGAGAGCTTACAAGGGTGCCACAAGATTATAGTTTGCTTGAGTGGCAAGTGAAAGGGCTCAGCCAGGTGTCAAGGAGGATTTGAAGAGCATTAAGAGGAATGAAGAAATTGGGTCAGACAATCTGCAGCCCAGACAACAAGGACAAGACATTTTGCTGCCTTTCAGCTTCAGGAACTATTCTGAAGGCAGTGCTTTTTGAATCAGGGATTTAATCTGGGCAATATAGTTATTGTTTTTCCTCAGGAGTCCCACTGACATGAATACACAAACCTGTTTCCCTGACAGAAATTGCAAGAAAATGTTTGACTAAGGCTGACAATAGAAGCTTCAGAGGAACCTGCTGACAAAACTACTTAAGGGACAATTTGGGTCAAGTACAAAATTGCAGTTGAAAAAGGTCTATAAAAGAAGAAATAGTGCAAGTTAACATAAGCCAGAATAGGTACAGTTTTCTTTATTGGTTTTTAAAAAAATCCTGGCCATGTACAGTAAAACATTCCTTACTCCTGTGGTGCTCAATTCTCTGTTTGAGGGAATTCCCCTGTTACATGGCTGTGGCTGAACAGAATAAATTGCCCAAGGTGACATCCTTAATGGAGTACAATAATTGCTTTTTATAAATATTTTTAATACAAGCAGAAATTGCCTTTTGGTTTACAAATTGTCCCCAGATTACCATCAGCATATGTAAAATAAGTGTCCAAAACATTCAGAAATTTTAATGAATACTGAAGGTATGCCATGTAGGGCAGTGCAGACTGGCTGTCAGTCTTCTTCAGCAGATTAAGAAAATGCATAAGAACTTTATACCAAATTTTTCACTAGGGATAGCAAAATAAAATATTACACTGTTGACCCCTCAGTGCATTGACTGCAGATGTGTCAGTGACAGGTTTCTCAGGTGCAAGTTAATATTGAATTAATGTCTCTTTGGAGCTCCTGAGTTGCTGGAGACCTTACAGAACATAGGACCAATTTCTGGCTGTCAGCAATACCTCTGAGCAGTTCACAAGGATAGGACTCCTGTACACACATGCATATAACTGCCAATCACATTCTAATTCAGCACAGTGATTTTTCCCTGCTTCATTTTGTGGCAAGTTACAGCTCTAGTCAGTTCTAGTCCTACAATGCTCTGCAGCACTTTTTCCTGGTGGTGGTTTGTGGTTTAGAACCTCTGTTCTGAGTCCATACTCTTACTGGGAAGGTTCCCGTGTGTGGAACTCCACAGTTCCCCTCTGCCCAGGCTCTGCACAATACAGCTGGTTTTGCTCCATTTCCCAAATTTGCAACCTTTCTAATGCTATAATATGCTTCTTAAATGAAGACTGTTATTAAAAAATTGGAGTACAATGTAAGAGGAAGATGTTTTAAGTAATTTAAGGTGTACACATTGAACTTTCCAATGTTCTTAAAGTTCCTTTTCCCAAAGGAAGGGCATGCTCCTCAAGAATTCTCATGAAATATCTGGGGACATCAGACTGTTCCAGGGAATGTGTGCTGGAAAATGCAATCTTGTATTAAACCTACAGCAGCTCTTGTTAGCTCTGTTTCTTTTGGTGACTGAATAGGATAAAGGTGCGCTCCACTCAGGGTTAAACCATGACCATTTTGCATTTTCAGGTGTTTTTTGAGAGAAAGTTTTCCACTTCTTACCTGAATGCAGCTCAGTCTGCCTTGAACCAATTCCTTATTTACCTACAGTCAGTCCCTTTACCATGGTCACTTGGCACCTCAGGGAGGATAGACTTCAAGGTAGAAGGCAAGGATTTCTGGAAGTATGTTTTGTTCAGTAATTTAAAAACTTCTGGAGCAAAAGCTGCTGTTTACCCTGCAGCAAGTGTTACTAACATAAGCTATTAGAAAATTTTCTTTCTTTTCTTTCATAACTTTTCCTTCTGGGCATTACATCATATCAATTTGTAACCAATGCAATTACTGTTTTCTAGGGGGACATCAATTCCTCATATTAAGTTTTTTGGGGCTTTTTTTGTTTTTGGTTTTTTTTTTTTTTCTTACTTTTGAGTACACTGCAGATCAATTCTGTATGAAAACTACTTATCTGAAAACAGGCAAAATCTTCTGAGAATACCTATAAATCCTCCTCTTCCCAGCATTGCTAGTGGGGCCAGAAATAGAAACTGAGAAGATGAGGAGTGTGGTCTGCTAATGCCTTTGTCACTTTGAGAATAGGCTGCTTTGATGAGCTCTAGGTGAGGCTGCATCCAAAAGCTCTTTGGAGGTTGTGGGGATTTGCAGGCAGGGAGAGCTTTTGTTATTTCTTTAATGAAGGTGTTAGCCCTGTCCTCCTCATCCAAACCCTCTTGTTCTTTGTTTGCTTTCTGGCCAAACTTTCTCTAGTTTGGATCTACTCTTTGAGAAAGTTACTTATCATAATGTTTGGGTATTAAAGGCAGCAATGGTATATAAAAGAGAAGGGAGTAAGTAAGGGAAGAATCTTGGCTGCCAGACTTTCTTAAGTCTCTTAATCTTTCTTCATTTGCTCAAGCAATGCAGTAATGAGGCAATGAGCAGAAGATTATGTACATCTCCCCCTCCAAGTGTAAAATGCCTCCTTGTGGAGCTTATTTAACTTAATTGAGGTATGCTTTGGTAGGGCTTTCTGGTGGGCTTGGTCTTGTTTAAAAGAAATGAAAATAATTCTGTTACTGTTGAGTGACACCACAGACACTGAGGTGTAGATATCTAGCCTAGGGTTCTGCTTAAATCTTTAGATATTGGTGTTTCACAGACTCTTAGGAAGAAACAAAAGCTGCAGGAAGGAGGCAAAGCACATAGCCTTTAAAAATAAAACTCAAAGAAATATGGTGAATTTGATCACCAAAGTTTTTCAGACCTATTTTTGGCCGTTTGAACATGTTGACTCTTACATAAGTTTCATTCAGAATATACAAACTGTTCAGTAAATATTCCCAAATGTGAAAACTCAGATTTTCACCCATTTTGTTTGTGTCTTTCACATTTTGAAAACAGGCCATGGTAGGATTTCAGATACATTTCTGCAATAGCTGCATGAAGTTCTAGCATAGATTCACAAGTATGTGTCATATATTAATAATGTTGCAGTGAAGTTAGGACTTGAGAAGGAAGAGAGAAAATTTGATGTGTATTTAAATAAGCTCTGTATCTTGATAAATGCATGTGGTGCTCTTATTTTTAATCTTTTTTGTGTCATGTCTGCCACACTGCAAAGCTGGGGCTGTGTTGATGAGTTTTGCAATACAAGAGCTGCTTCACAATGTATTTAACCAAGGGTATGTCTGATGTCCTGCTCAAAGCTGTGCTTGGAGATCAGGTTTTGCACAGAGCAAAGCTGACTTTTAGCCAGCTGCCCAGAGTGGCAGAGGTTGCACTTGAGCCCAGCCTTCTGTTCCTGAGTTTCTCTGCCAGTAGAGGAAAAACCAGAATCTGATTAAAACCTGTTGAGATCTCTGGTCTCAAGTGCAAGCCTGAGTTCTCTGGTGCCATGAGATAACCACGTTATCTCTCTGCTGTTACAAGATGTTGGGGGTGCTTTTGACTGCATAAGTGCAGCTCAGGTCCCTTGTGCAGGCAAAGTTACAGCTTCCAAAAACAGGAACTTTTTACCCCTCCTCCTCACTGAAAACTACCTAATGCTTAAAAATATAAATTGTCTTTTATTCAGTTTGCTACTTCTTGGCTCCTACAAATTTTAGGTGTGAGTATGCATATTGTTGAAGGCCAAGACTCCAGGAGAACCATGGGGTTGATTTGAGGAGGTTTGGTGTTGGGGCAATAAATTTCACTCTATGGCATTTTATGTCTGAAACACTGCAGTGCAGTTAGGGTTAGCCTGATCTGTTTAGGTTGAAGAAAACTTCTGCTCTATTTTTTTCTATTAAAGTTCTACATACTGAAGTTTAACCTGGCTTCCTTTTGTTTATGAAAAAATTCTCTGCATCTATTTGGTGACAACCCCAAAGAAGGATAAAATGAGGGCCCTGACATCCATCTTTTCCATTTGACAACTATCTCCATTAAATTCCACTCATCTGGAGCACTGTGTAAGAGTTGTTGCTGTCTCCAGCAAGAAAAAGGACATGAAATCTCAGATGCTGTACAACTTTCCTCATGTTCTGCTTCCTCCATGCAGATTTAAGAGCCAGCCCAAGTGTTTCTGAGCATACACAGAAGAAATAATAGGAAGGGGAAATGTTGGAGACATTTAAAACAAAGCTTTTCCACCCCTGCCAAGTGAAATAATTTTAAATGCTTTTTCCTTTCAAGAAACAAAATTAAAGACCAGCATTGCAAATAAGTATCTCCCAAGTATTAATCCCTGCTCCCATTCAAGACTTGTTCAATCTGTGGGCTGATATGATCTAAGATTGCTTAAGGGGATCATGACTTGGCAAAAAGCACTAAATTAACTCTAACATCAGAGGGTGAAGGCTCACAACCTCCTCTTTTTAAATCTGTACAATCCTAACAAGTAGTGTTGCAGGTTTTCCACAGAATAAACACATGGAAAAATCTTCCTGGAGAAAAAGTGATTAAAAATCTTAAGGCTCAGGATAAAATAGCATCTAGTGAAAACAAATGTTGAGCGAAACCAAGGCTTCATGCTAATAACCAACATCTGAAACATGAGGCTTCTGGGTGACTCACAATATGCATCAGAGGAAGCCGATTCCAAACCCATTTTGCTGGTGTCTGTTGTGGACTATTTGAAAGATGATGATTTTGGCTGCTGCAGTTTTGGAGTCACACCCTGGGTGAAGGAGGGAGACACTTTTGGGGGAGATGCTGTGTCTGGAGCTGGCAGCAGCTGTGGCTTGGGCTAAGGCTGCACAGTGATGCTCTTCTGCCCTGTAAGGTGAATTGTTGGGCGACTCTGCAGGCAGGGAAAAGCACCAGCTCCCTTCATGTGCCAGCCCTGCTTGACCCTTCTCTGCCACCTGCTTCCTTTGCAACCAGGAAACTGTTCTGTTCTGTAGATTTTTGGGAAAATTATTATGTATGGAGATTTTTATTATAAAATGCATGTCAAATATGTAAATATATATGTATGCATATATATACTCTATTATTTTCCTGAAGGATTAGCAATTTTCTAATAACATGTTTTCTCATAGAGGAAATTACAGTTTTGCCTATACCTCTTGATTTTTCTTTTTGGAATTGAAAATGTCATTTTACTTTAGAGGTACAAGCTGCTGAACCAAAAATTTTTAGGTCAATGTGATGTTGATCCTTGTTCACCTGAATTTCTGTGGTCCTGGGTCAGTGTTTCTATTGAGATGGTGCATATCCCTGTTCCCTTCCTGGCTTAGGCCCCTCCTTTGGGCTTTTTCAGTTGTGATAGCCTTTGTTTGACCATTGCTGTGTATGACCAGACTGATAAATTCCATGCAGAGCAAAATTATTTTTTATTCAAAGTATGGCTTTGTATTTCAATTTGACAATTAATAACAACAAAAAAAAATTGCTGTTGAGTTTTTCTGGTACTTCATGTCCTACAAAATGTGCATGATGTTTTGGCTTTTTGACTGAGTTTTGGCATGCTACTTGGATAAAAAAGCTGAAATATCAAGTGACATGCTGAACTTCCCACTTTTGAGTAGTTCTTTTCTGTTTATGCTATTCCAGCCTTGGTGTGCTCAGTCTGCCCTGCAGCATTACAAAACCCCATATTTCACACCAATCAAGGCGTCAGCGTGCCAGTAGTGATTTCTGTGTATTCCTAGCAGAGCAGGAGGAAACCTGGATTGCCCAACTTGTAGTAAACAGTGAGTAGCACATGGCAGGTGCTGGTAGCAGTGGCATGAGAGCATCCCCAGGGCAGGATCAGCAGCGGCCCTGAGTGCCCTTTACCATATGTGGTATCTCTTGTCAGATCAGAACATTTCATAAATGTATCTGTTCAATCAGCTTTATCTGCACAATCTCAGCTCCCAAAACAAACTGCTGCTGCTTTACCTTTCCCTTCTTTTTTTTTTTTTTTTTCCTCCCATCCACCTCATCTCCCCAGTAGCCATAGCATCCCATTTTCTCTTAACCTCTGTGACTGTCACTCTGACTTTCTGTTACTTCTGTGCTGGACTCATACATTTTCCTGAATATATTTTCCTGAATGTTGTCAAATATTTCAGCCAAGGTCACACATCTCTACATTAATTGCCACCCCCTTTTATTTGAGAAACAAGAGTTCTGCCCAGATGGTGGTTTTTTTTTTTGGTGTGTTTGACTAGTACATTTTCTACCTTCCTAATGAGAATTTAGTAGCAAAATAACATTCAGCTTCTAGGTCCCATGCAAAATACCCTTGAGACACAGCTGCACAAGCAATAAAATGAGGAGTTCGCATTGCATTCTTGGTTTCTACTGCGTCTCTTTATACTGTTAGTTCTACTGCAGCACAGTTGAAAATTGAGATTTTTTTTTTCCTGTGATCTTCATTCTATTTTATGAGCTTTAATTGAAATGTAACTTGAACATCTAAACTGTCTGTTGATGCATGTTCGCCACTCAGTTGACCTAACTGTAATATAATGAGACCAGTTTGAAACAAACAAGATCCCAAGGTAATACCTCTAAAAGGTTTTATTCCTGATATTCTAGAAAATTAGTTTCATATAGAAGAGTTGCCTTGTAAGAGAAGACATAATTCAACTGTTCCACTGATCCATCTAAGTTTTTTATTCCTGAACAATTCCTGAAATATCAATATTTTAGCAGTGTTGTTAAAACAAATAGTTAAGCATGGATGCATCTCAATCCAATGCCTCCCCTTGTAATTCCTTGGCCAACTCCTTTAGGGTAGGATTGAGCAGTCTGTGTCTAAAATAAGATTCATCTACTTCAAGGTAGATGTCTCAAATAATTGGTGGAATCTTCACCTAGAGCTGTTTCTTATTTGCTGCCAACTTGGAAAATAATTTTTAAACAGTCTCAGTGACTATTTCAGGTGCAGATTTTCAATAAAGATGAATCTTTTCTCTACCAAAATTCTGGGATTCTCATTATGCATTTTGCATAATCCCTGATGACAAAATGGAAGAATATTTTTTCCTGGAATGAAACATCTATGATCACCCATGCCAGCAGGCCTGCTTGCTGGTTGAAAACACTTCCGTCCAACTGTATAAAACGTGACTCCAAGGAGGCAGGGAAACAGCTCTTTGAGCAGAATGTTATCTGAGCACTTCAGCACCTCTGCCTGCCCGAGTGTGCTGTCTGATAGTCCTGTTGCCATTTCTGCTGCAGCCTGGAAGATGCCACTGGGAGAAATGGCATCTCCTGGTGTCACCAAGCATCCCTGATGTCCCCATGCTGGCAGAGTGACAAAGCTCTGCTATGCTGTGGGAAGGAATTTGGTGATTCATGTGCATGACACAGGTAGGAACAGTGTTGGGAAGGATGGGTTGGAATGCCATGGAGAGACTGTTGTTGGCGCAGGGGGTTGGTAAAGGTTGGAAAAGATGTGGCTGGGTGTTTGCAGAGAAGTCAAGGAGAAGTTATCCTCCCATTAAGCAAAGCACAACAAATATTGACAGATTCCTACAGGTTGTTTCTGCCCATTCCTGAGTGATGCTTGTATTTGGGAAACCAGGGCTGCTTTCCTAAAAATGACTTTTGATTGGTGACTAACTTCCCAAGACATGGATTGATCCAACAGTCAGACCGCTTGAGGAAATGTTCCCCTTCAGCTACTGCTGAAAGGATGAAGGCTTTCTTCCCCATCCAAGCATTGCTTTCCTTAATCTGGTCAGAGACTTGTAGTTCCCACTGTACATTTGTGTGTTTTGTTAGTTATTAGGGTTTTTTAGGAATAGTTAAAGGGGTATTATTCAGCTGTATGTGAAGCTATAAAAGCCTGTGTTGGTGATGCAACAAGAAAAATGAAATTGTGAGTAATGTAGCCGTGACCAGTGTTTTGACTGTGTGCCAAGACTAAAATCAAGCCAACACAGCAAAGAATAACAGAACTCTCAAGAAAATAAAATCTTTTTCTTATATATATTTTGTGCAGCTACTTTTATAGAATTTTTTCTTTGTTCAAGATGAAGATTATAGTTCTGACTTACACATTATATTACCTGTGACACCATTTTAAAAATCTCTTTATAAGCACTCTATAACAAAGCAGACAACTTCCTTAAGTGCAGAATTGTAACAAAACAAGACCATATACACTCAGTCTTGAGTGATAATTGTCTCTTGAAAGAAAATTATGGCCCTCAGGGTCTTGACTGTTAGCAGCCTAATTCCACTTTGACTGAGGCCAGTTGCTGAGTTTTTCCGCTGAATTCTGTGCAAAAGCAACCAGGCTCCAGGTGAATGACAGACTGCAGATGAAGATAAGAGAGAGGGGTTTTCTCTAGTGTGACTTCATGAGGGTTTCCTTTGCTTCTTTTACAGCATTGTGGGGGTTTTGGCAGAGCTCCTTGCTGTCTGCTGCCTTACATAATTTTGTGCATTCTTTTTAAAGAATGCATCATAGAAATTAATATTCCCATGCTACCTGATGCTAATATGACAGCATAAGCCTTTCATGTGTTTTGGGTTTTGTGGTGGGTTTCTTTCTGACTGCAGGTTAGTTTTCCTAAGGGGCTTAAATAGTAGACAAGTTAATAAACATTTTGATAGTATAGTTTGACAATAATGTTTTTACTAAAAGTGATGGTTATTTCTGGAGATTGGATTAAATTTAAGATTTTAATAAGATTGAATTTTTGTTGTCTTAGATGATTAAGTATTTAAAGTTGAATTTGTTTCAGTTACAATTTAAAGTTATTTAATTTCTAAGTAGTTTTGTTATCCATATAGTTGGCACATACTGTATCATTTATAGGTAATATCTATACCTTCAAGCTAATTACAAGCAGTAAAACTAATAATTATTTCAGCACTTTGCAAGTGAGAAATGCAGGTTGGGCATAGGTGTAATTTTAAAGTTTGATCATCAAGATGTGTTTTGGATTAGAGAGCTGAAAATATGCTATTTCAAGTTAAAATTAACACTGCGTAGAAGCCTCTGTTCTTTGAAGTCAGCAAATAGTGAAACTTGTAACCCTATCCCTGGTTAGAAATAGGCTGTAAGGAAGATGCTTGTGTGCTATTTAAATGTTTGCAGCTGTCTGGGGTGCAGAGGAACCTGAGAGCTCCACAACAGCCCAAAGCCACCTCAGCAAAGGGTTTGGGCTGGGAGGTGAGGCTGAAACTGCAGTGAGGATTTCAAATGATGAGCTGAGTGTGTGTGTGGTGCCTGTGCTGGCACATACAGGAAACATTGCCATGTCCTACACTGCCACTGCCAGCTGTGCCCTTTGAAGGGCTCCCATTCAGCAGCTGACCCTGAGGGTGTGGCAGTGCCCGGTGGGCAGGCTGGAGGCTCTCAGGGGATGCTGAGACACCAGAATCTGCAGCAGGGGAGGTGCATGTCAGCTTTGCAGTGAAAAACCTGTGCAGTTGGGTGGCCCAGGAGATGCCAGGTTTGCCAGGGCCCCTGCACATGTCGGAGGGGACAACAGAGAAGGAGCCCTTGGCCAGTAAACACTGTGCACATTGCCTCTGAGACTGTTCTGCTGGTAGCCTTTGTAATTTGGTATTGTTATTTTTGCAATTCATACCCACACAATCAAAAGTAGTTTCTTTTAATGCTGTAGAACATAATTATAGGCCTGACAGGCTCTGACAAGTTGGTTGAGACATTTATTCTTGCAGCCGGCAGATGCTTAAATGATTTTGTATTGGAAAATGCTGTCTGTGAAATGTTCTGTCTTAGTCTCTGTTACTAAACCCAGATTCATAATGAAGTCTAGCATCAAATATTTATGTAAAATTACTTTAATCTGTAAATAGTTTGTTATGAAAGATAAAAACAGCTGAGGAAATTAGTCAAGGGGGTTTCAGAAGTTTGTGTTGCAAAAACAGTGATATGTTTCTTTTCTGGTCTCTTGAAGTTGTTACCCAGCTGGCACTTTACAGAGAAAGAAGTCCACAGTATCCATTGCTACATGAAAGATGTTCATGTTCTAAGGTATTAATAGCACTGTAACCTATCCCCCTTGGGGTCACTATTATTAAAATCCTCTACAAGACCCATTTGGAAAAGCAGAAGGCTTTATAAAATATCCATGGACCAGTCATAAATAAAACACTTTCCCACAGAGTTGACCCCAGTCAGATTAGGTCTCACCAGGAAAAGCCAAAATTGTATACACTGACTTCTACCTCTCCCTCCTACCTTTGAGTTTAAGCTGTGTTTAAGCAAGCAAAACCTCATTTGCCATGAACCAACTTGAGTGCTTGTAAAGCCACAAGGAAGAGAGGGATGTCTTCAACTCCTTGAGTTCTTACTCAGAGGTTTTGACAGTGACTGATTTTCTTTTAATGAGTTGAGTCATTATTTGGAAGCTTCAGTAGCTGGCAGTTCATCTGCAGCATGGCTGAGTCTGAAAGTGACTGCAGCCTGATCCTATGGAGTTGCATATTCCCTGAATATTTGAATAGCAGCAAATATGCCTGGGTCCCCTTTTTCCAGCTTACAGTCTCTGATGAAAGGTGCTACAGAGGCTCTGCTGATGCCTACCATGAGGGAGGCATAAATCTCAACCACTGACTCTGCTTACAACTTTGTTTCTTATAAGGTTCCTAAAAGTAATCCCTTCTTAGCCACTAATCTGACCTAGTTACTATAAACTGGTTTCTCTAGGATGAAAGGGTCTGTCTTTCCTCTGGGACTGCTGCAGTGGGACTCTCACATATTACTTAATGGTTTTTGTACTCTCATCTGTGGCTGTGGAATTTGGATACCATCCACTGATGTGTTTGTATAGTCTATGTGGCTGTTATATCTTAATGTCTCTGAAATATTTTAAAATTTATGGTCTTGGTCAATTCCTTTCCAGTTTGAGGAAAGAAATTGTTTTAGTCACATGGTTTTGTTGTTGTTTGTTCATTTTATTGGGTTTTTTTTTTGTGCTTGTGTGTGGGTAAAAATTTGTCAAGGGAAAGCTCAACAGAAAAAAACCATTGAATTTTGGTCTGAAACTAATGAAACTATGACCAGCTACTGCTCTTGTGTGATCTTGACTTAGCTGCTCTGAAAGTTGTGACATCATAAGCTGTGTCAGTGAAAATTTGGTGTTGTAGGAAGGCTTGGACAAGGGAAAATGATAGTTGTACTTTGACCAAAAATAATCCCAGGAAAGCTCATTTTTCTGGACAGGAACCTTTGACTCTGTATCAGGCAGAGAATTTTAGTAGGAAGCTGAACATTGCAGGGAAGTCCCTCAGTGCCTCCAACTGCATAAATCTAAGATAACCATGGCAGCATCTACAGGTGCTTAGGTGATACCCTCCTCTCTGGTCCTGTTTCTCTCTAGACATGCACAGGGTTGGGCTTTCTTGCTACAGTGGCTGTTTGGGTGATGCCTCCAGGAATGCAGATGGGACTAAATAAACCCCAGTTGGAAAATCTGAGGACAAATGTCTCTGAGAAGAGAGAAAAAAGCTGCTTCTTACTGTTACTCAGTGGTGTGTAGGTTGTTGAGCAGTAGGTAGGTTCTGTGCCTCCACATGCTGTTTTCATAGAGGCACTGAGAAAGCTGAGGGATGGTGCTGTTTACATGTGATAAAAGGAGCCTTGGAGCTGTGGGCTGGCTCACAGACTGCCAGCACCACAGCGTTTGTTCTCTCACTGGCTCTCCCAGCAGCCTGGTGCAGACAGTGGCTAACGTGGAGGAAAGGCTGGATTCTTCAGGACTCCTCCAATGAGGACTGTGGAAGTGAAAGAGCAATTTCCCAGACTACTTCTGCTCAAGTGAAGCAAAACTATTGCTATTGATCATTGCTCATTCTCCCCTAGCAAAGGTCATGGAGTAAGTGTGAGATTCAGTGCTTTGATTTCTTTATTGAAGTCTTGCAAGGATTAAAGCCATCAGGTTCTCCTCTACTGAAAAATGTGTTAGAGAGAAGTCCCAACCTTTCCTCCAGAATAGGAACTGTTTTGATTTTTGGGTCTTTCATCTAGCACTTATTACTCATACAGGTCTCATAAAGCTTTCGGTAAAAAATATATTTTGCCCAAAACTCAGCCAGTGGAAACGGTTCCAGCATAGTCCCTTGGATTATACAGGAGAAGAAGAAAGAGGCTTTATTTTTTTTTATTCTGGAGAAGATGATCAGAGACTTGGAAGCTGAATACCACTTCTTGCAGACAGGAATCTGTGTAACAGCCAGATTTACTCTAGAGTGCATGCACACTATATTAAGGTGTTTCTTTTTATGCTTCATTGCTGTACCTATTGGACATCTTGGAGTCCTTATATGTCCACTGGAAGCTGTGAATTAGCTCACAAAGAACAACTTTTTTCAGGCATCTGCTTTTAGTGTTTGTATCCAGTGACAGGAGCAGGACTGGCTGACTCAAGAAGGAACTGTGTAATTATTGTCATGTTTGCCTATGGAATGCACAGCCTGGATTCCCACTGTTACTTGCACTGTGTGGATGCCCTCAATGCCACACACTGTTACTGAACTCCCTTGGTAAAGATTTCTTACCATGCAAGTCCTTAGTTCTTTCCAGAAACTAGAAAATTGTGATGTGGTCACCTCATTCATTGTGTGTGCTGTATGAAAATTATCCTGGGGTCAGCAGTCATCCTAAAGGCTTGCTCAGGGCTATTGAAATATTTCCATTCCTGGTGGGAGCTGCAGCTGAACCTCTTCAAGTGGTAAGGGACATAATGAATATTAGAGGGCTCC